>NC_047089.1:12364883-12967026 GCF_902459505.1 Geotrypetes seraphini | reverse complement strand
TATGAAACCTTCACAGGCCTCAAATTCATCCAACGTGTTTTAGATTGCGTCTGTTGAGTAATCTTACGCTGATGTTAGGTCACTCAGACTCTGGGGCACTGGTGGAAAGCATAGAAACATAGAAAAAAGCAGCAGAAAAGGGCTATATAGCCCACCAAGTCTGCCCATTCCAAGTATCCCCTCCCCTGAATTTACTCCCTTAAAGATCCCACGTGAGTATCCCATTTCCTCTTAAAATCCGTCACGCTGCTGGCCTTTATCACCTGGAGTGGGAGTCTGTTTCTATAACCATAAAGCCCTATGACCTCACAATGCAGATGTAAAGAGCTTTAGCCAATAGGAAGAGGAGATGCAAATGTTAAGAGCCTTAGCCAATAGGGAGAGGAGGAGATAGTGGATGCTGTGGCCATTTGGCCTTTATCTGCCATCATAGAAACATAGAAACATAGAAAAAAGCGGCAGAAAAGGGCTATAGCCCACCAAGTCTGCCCATTCCAAGTATCCCCTCCCCTGAATTTACTCCCTTAAAGATCCCACGTGAGTATCCCATTTTCTCTTAGAATCCGTCACGCTGCTGGCCTTTATCACCTGGAGTGGGAGTCTGTTTCTATAACCATAAAGCCCTATGACCTCACAATGCAGATGTAAAGAGCTTTAGCCAATAGGAAGAGGAGATGCAAATGTTAAGAGCCTTAGCCAATAGGGAGAGGAGGAGATAGTGGATGCTGTGGCCATTTGGCCTTTATCTGCCATCATAGAAACATAGAAACATAGAAAAAAGCGGCAGAAAAGGGCTGTAGCCCACCAAGTCTGCCCATTCCAAGTATCCCCTCCCCTGAATTTACTCCCTTAAAGATCCCACGTGAGTATCCCATTTCCTCTTAAAATCCGTCACGCTGCTGGCCTTTATCACCTGGAGTGGGAGTCTGTTCCAATGATCCACTACTCTTTCGGTGAAGAAGTACTTCCTGGAGTCGCCATGAAACTTCCCTCCCCTGATTTTCAGCGGATGCCCTCTGGTGGTCGAGGGTCCCATGAGCCAGAAGATATCATCTTCTGACTCGATGCGTCCCGTGATGTACTTATACGTTTCAATCATATCTCCCCGTTCTCTTCTTTCCTCAAGTGAGTACAGCCGCAGTTTTTTAAATCTTTCTTCATACGTGAGATCCTTGAGCCCCAAGACCATCCTGGTGGTCGTTCGCTGAACCGACTCGATCCTCAGCACGTCCTTTCGGTAGTGTGGTCTCCAAAACTGAACACAGTATGGTTCTCTCTACACTGGACTACGGTAATTCCTTGTTACTAAGGCTTATCTCAGTACACTTTGAAATCACATGAAGTAGCACAGAACGCTACAGGCTGATTGTTGACAGGTGCTCCCGCGAACTTTCATATTTCACCTTTATGGAATTCTTGCTCTAGCTATCGGTGGTCTTCTGCATTCATTTCATGCTACTTTTAATGATGCTCCTTAATATTGGAGCTTACTATTTTTCGAGGACTGTCTGGGTGTCCAGATGTTTTTTTTTAAGATTAGAAGAATTTGTACTTCTGTCCGGGTTTTTAAAAAGTGAGTCACCCGCAAGTCTTCCCACCCACTTTGGGCTCAGCGTAAATGAATCATCCAACCTACCCCCCTTTTCTGAAGTCTAGCTTGTCTTCGGTCTTCCTCTCCTCCCGGCTGCCCTGCGCTTCCTCTCTAGGCCCTCCTTTCTCCCCACAGGTTTCCAGGCCTCGGATTCGTTGCTAGCAGCATCAGTGATTGAAACACCCACTGCCGGCTGGCGTCTCCTGAAGGAAGGACCTTTAACACAAAAGAACATTTTGAGCAACCAGTTTATCAGGTTCTAATATGCAAGTCACCAACAATGTAGAAGTCACAGGGTCAGAATCCAATCTTTGGACAAAATTAGACAAGGTCTCGCAGCGATAGTGGACAAATTTTGTTTACTGTGCTGAGGTAGTGGCTGGAACTCTGGGTGACTTGCTTGGGGAAACAACAGCGGGAAGTGGTTTGGTGTCTCCCTTAGAGGAAGAATATTCTCTCAGTTTAAACTGTATAATTCCAACAGGAATGCTCAAAATAAAAATGTTTATGTATCCATCTCTAAAAGTTATTCGATTTAAGAGATTCTTAGAAAGGACCTTTGCTTTCCCCTCATTTTACAAACTCACTCTTATTCCGCTTTTAGGAAGACACTAAAGACAAAATTGTTTGATAACTTATGAAACCTGATGTATTCTCTGATAGTTGTTTGTATGCTTCACTGATTATACAGTACTCTTTATGTGAACCGCTCAGAACTTATGGCAGGGCGGTATACAAGAATAAAGTTTATTATTCTTATGATGTCCCATTGATGCTGCAAAGTAGTTTGCCCTGGAACAGGAATTTGGTAGCTCCATGGAGGCTTTTCCGGAAGGACACCGAACCAGTTCTTTGACTGAACAGTTGAAAATCTCAGCAGAAGGGGGCAAGGCAGGATTAACCAATAGGTCAAGTAGGCATGTGCTTAGGGCCCGAAATGGTCAGGGAGGCCCGATGAAGGAGGGCATCAACATTGTTTTTTTTAAACAGCGATGGGCCCCTCCAGCATCGATCGGCAACGCAGCCCCCCCCCCCCACCCACCCACCATCGACGGAAAGTAAGACGAGCAAGCAACGTGGGTAAGAAAGGCAACGGGAACTGTAACTGTGCAAGCGGTGCTGCTTGCCCAAAGCTTCCCTCTGACGCAGCTTCCTGTTTCCGCCTGGGCGCATGGTGGGGTGGGGCGGGGCAGGGGGGCCCAGTGTACTTGTGTGCCTAGGGGCCCTCGATGAATTAATCCTGCCCTGGAAGGGGGTAAGACTCCACAGCTGCTTCTCCAGCCCCAAAGATGCTGCAGAACGGCCTTTTCCTATGTCACAGCTAAATGTTGGCTGGCAAGTAACCTTTTCTTCTATACTAGTGAAACCTAAGGTGTTTTTCTATAAGACATTGGAAGTGGGCTTGGGGAAATTCACTGCGTATTCCTAGGATAAGCAGCGTAAAATCTGTGTTACTCTTTGGGATCTTGCCAGGTACATGTGACTTGGGTTGGCCACCACTAGACACAGGACACTGGGCTTGATGGACCTTTGGTCTGTCCCAGTCTGGCAGTTCTTATGTTATGTCCTAGGATAAGATAGATAGATATGGGATGGTCCTGCCGCTGGTTTGTTTCACTTTCATTTCAGGAAAGCAGCCATGGGGATGATAGGAGGCAGACACTGGTGCATGTGAGGTGGGGGAGAGAGAGGGGGGCAGATGCTGGTGCAAAAGGGCTGGGGGAGAGAGGGGGTAGACTGGTGACAGGAGGAAGGAAAGAGAGGGGGCATAAGTGGTCATGCCAAAATCTGGCATGCCAACGATTGTAACCTCTTAGGCATGCTCAGATGCCTTTACAGAGTTGGCACTCACACACAGTCAATGTGGTGCCAAATTACAGTATGCCCACCCACTGTCTGCAGTGGTTGAGGGCCATTCTGTTGGCATCCACCAGCATTCAAAGGAAAATGCAGAGAAGTTGAATGGCTGTCTGGGTTTTTTTTTTTTGCAAAAGGGTGTAGCTTTTTTTTCAATTAAAGGAGTATGTTATTGCATTCCCCCTTCCCCCCCCCCCATCTATTTTACAATGAAAATACTATATGCTTTAAGGATTTGTCATGAGAACTTCTTCAGACACCAGCCTCAATAACAGGATTTCTGCTTACATCAAACAGACGATAAAGTTATGGTGGCACCAGCCCATGAAAACTTAATTGGTACCACACGGAGCAAATAGACTTGCAGCGTCAGCTCTTTGACTTCTTAGGCTACACCAGTAAAATCGAGGCAGGATTAACTCATTCATGTTTATATGCATGATCCATAAGCCAGTGCTGGTCGAACATCTTTAACCAGCGCTGGCTTAGGGATCATACCACCTTCTTTTTTGATGTTTTGTTTACGTTTTCTCATGATCTTTTTTTTTTTTTTATTACATATTTTGAAAGGTACGCATTTGCATATGAATTTTTATAAAGGTTTACATAAACTAGGTGAGGTGGGACGGGCGTAGGTGATTAAAATCTGGAGTCAGGATGCGGACCTGGAATAATATAGAGATTATAGGAGGTCCTATGATCTGATCAACCTCAGTTATGATACGCCTGTCCTTTATTTAAATTGTTGGTTTAGAAAAGAGATATATATAAAACTTCCAAGAAACATACACAGTTTAGGATAGAAACGCTTGAGCTGGTCTGTGACAGGTACTTTAAGAATCTTTAAGAAATCTTGGAACAACCACGTTAGACCCTTTTAGTTCTATATAATATAATGCTAAATACTGGCAGATGGTCAGCCCAGTAGGATTTAACCGAATAGGAGCGTCTCCTGCCCAGTTAAACCCTTATGAACAATGGGCTCTTCCAGTTTCTGCCCACTGACATGTTTTTTATTAATTGCAATCTGCACAAAACTCTGCTGCGCGACTCATCTTCTACCAACCTCGCTACAATCATGTCACCCCTCTCCTTAAGTCACTTCACTGGCTCCCTATCCGCCATCGCATACAGTTCAAGCTCCTATTGCTGACCTACAAGTTAGAGAGTTGCGCGGGGACAGAAATTCCACCCATCCCCACCCTTCCCCACCCATCCCCACCAGGATCCTCTCCGTCCCCACCCGTCCCCGCCAGGATCCTCTCGGTCCCCACCCGTCCCCGCAAGGAATTACCTCCATCCCCGCCCGTCCCCATAAAAAGCAGCAATTACTTCTGACAGGATCATCAATTTCACAGTTTCTTTTGCTGTTTTCCTTGTGGAATCTTTTTGGTGGAACCCTTTTTTTGTTTTCTGTTCAGCTAATTAACTTATAAACCCCCTCTTTTACTAAGGCTGACGTGTCCATTATATTATATGGACGAACCCTGCTTCCAAAGCCTTCCATCCCCGTGGGAGTCCCATTGGCTAGAGGGGGGTCCCTGTGGGAGTCCCGTGGGCCAGAGAGGGGTCCCCCATGCCTCCCCCGTCGGAGCCCTAAAAACAGTAATTTTCTTTGGCGTGCGCCTCCGCGCTGCGCTCAATTGTCTGCTCGCGTCTTTGTCCCGGCGCGCTTTTGACCTGACACCGTCTGCCTTTGCCAAGGACACCGGTCGTTTGGGGAAACAGATGAAGCACCAACCGGCAGTAATAGCTTTTTGGTCCCCGCTGGCCTTGAGGTGGGCCAAAAGTCATCTCCATTCAAAGAGCCCACTCCAGACAAAGGAATGCATCTTTAAGAGAGAACTCAAGGTGGATTTGATCCCAGAAAATCCCACTTGTAGCTTGTTCGTCAGTCTTTCTTTTTTTTTCTAGCAGGACAATAGCACTTTCACAGTCGGCTTCAGTAGTGATTAATAGAGATGTTAAACAGCTGAACCAACAAGCACTGAAGGGCATGCATTAAAAACAGAAATAATTTACAACGCTCTTTGAACAAACATATACTGTACGTTCCTGTTTTCTTGGCTCCAGTCATTGCGTCAGGGTGAATGGGAAGAGATCCACGTTGCAGAGCCTTAGAAAGAACGAGCCGAGTTTCCTACCTTCATAAATAACCAACTAATGGAAAACAATACAAAGAGAAACCCCTTCCCCCCCCCCAGCAATTAAATGATATCAGAATAGCCAGGGCAGCCAAGAGGAGGACATGGCAACCTACATTAAGATCATCGTAGCATAGTAAACGACAGCCGATGAAGATCAACGCGGCCCAACCAGCCTGCTGGTAAAGTGGTTAGGAGTTGTAACCGCTGCTCTGAAAGGCCTGGGCCGGATTAACCGTTAGGCAAAATGAGTTGGTGGCCTAGGGCGACAGCTTCGTGGGGGAGCAGCAAAGTTTAATAGTTAAGAAAAGTAAGACGGCCAGTGACGGATTTTTGTAAGACTGTTGCGAGATAACCGTGATTGTTCAAATTAATTATCAAAGTCTTGGGAGAGGGAGAACAGGCTCTGGGCCTAAAATTTAAATGAAGGGGTAACAAGGCTGAAGTTTCACCTAGGCCAGTGGTAGGCAATTCCGGTCCTCGAGAGCCGGAGCCAGGTCAGGTTTTCAGGATATCCACAATAAATATGCATGAGATAGATTTGCATCTCAAGGAGGCAGCGCATGCAAATCCATCTCATACATATTCATTGTGGAGATCCTGAAAACCTGACCTGGCTCTGGCTCTCGAGGACTGGAATTGCCTACCCCTGACCTAGGTGGCCCGATCTCCTTAGAAACATAGAAACATAGAAACATAGAAAGATGACGGCAGATAAGGGCCATATAGCCCATCAAGTCTGCCCACACTATTTACCCACCCTCTTAAGTCTTCTGACCCCTTAAGTATAATTGTGATTATACTGTCACTCTACTGACCCGCTCATTCAAGTCCTAGTGACCCTATCCCTTGGCATGACCCCGTAGGGATCCCACATGGGTATCCCATTTGTTCTTGAAGTCTGGGATGCTGCGTGCCTCGACCACCTGCACTGGAAGCTTGTTCCAATGCTCGATCACTCTTTCCGTGAAGAAGTACTTCCTTGCGTCTCCACGAAACTTCCCTCCCCTGAGTTTGAGCGGATGTCCTCTTGTGGTCGAGGGTCCCCTGAGAAGAAAGATATCCTCTTCCACCTCGACCCGTCCCGTGATGTACTTAAATGTCTCAATCATGTCTCCCCTCTCCCTACGCTCTTCAAGAGTGTAGAGCTGCAATTTGCTCAGTCTTTCCTCGTACGGGAGACCCTTTAGCCCCGAGACCATCCTGGTGGCCATCCGCTGAACCGACTCAATTCTGAGCACATCCTTACGGTAATGTGGCCTCCAGAATTGCACACAGTACTCCAGATGAGGTCTCACCATGGCTCTGTACAATGACATCATGACTTCAGGTTTCCTGTTGACGAAGCTTCTCTTGATACAACCTATCATCTGCCGTGCTTTAGATGAAGCCTTCTCCACTTGAGTGGCTGCTTTCATGTCAGCACTGATGATTACTCCTAAGTCTCGTTCTGCCGTAGTCCTGGTTAAAGTTTCTCCATTCAGGGTGTAAGTTCTGCAAGGATTTCTGTTGCCGAGATGCATGACCTTACATTTCTTGGCGTTAAAGCCCAGCTGCCACATCAAGGACCAACTTTCTAAAGTACGCAGGTCTTGCTCCATAGCATCTTGTAGATTATGGCCTTATAGCTTCCCTGGTAGAGGCTGCTGGTCACTGCTGTTAATATAATCTGTTAATATAATCAACCACTCATTAACAAGATGCTGCCGCCATACCTAAGGGTAGTCTATATACTTCTTCAAACCTATTCCTCTAGTCCAGGGGTAGGGAACTCCAGTCCTCAAGAGCCGTATTCCAGTCAGGTGTTCAGGATTTCCCCAATGAATATGCATGAGATCTATTTGCATGCACTGCTTTCAATGCATATTCATTGGGGAAATCCTGAAAACCCGACTAGACTACGGCTCTTGAGGACCGGAGTTCCCTACCCCTGTCCTAAATCAATGCTTCCACGCCTGTCCTAATGACCCCCTCATAGCCAATCACGGTTTCAGGACAAAATAAACATTTAATACCACTGCAAAACATGTCATTTTTGTACAAGGCCTTCAATGTACAATAAATGGCCAAATAATTTTATACAAAGCCTTTTCTACATCAGGGGTAGGGAACTCTGGTCCTCGCGAGCCGTATTCCAGTCGGGTTTTCAGGATTTCCCCAATGACTATGCATGAGATCTATTTGCATGCACTGCTTTCAATGCATAGTCATTGGGGAAATCCTAAAAACCCGACTTGAATACGGCTCTTGAGGACCGGAGTTCCCTACCCCTGTTCTACACGTACAACCGTAAATTTAAACCTAGAAAAAAAAACCCTTTATTTATTTATTCAGTTTTCTAGGACAGTGTCTTGCAAACTTTGCGAGCCTGCGGCACACCAAATTGGGGGCCGAGACACTCGAGGGCATCCGGCAGTGCGATGACATCATGTACATGTGTGACATCATCACACTGACATCAAGGCATGCACTGAGGCACATCCAGATGGGGCCTTGAGGCGCCGGCGGGGGGAGGGGGGGCGCGGAAAAAGAAATGGCACAGAGAGGAGGAGAGGGGCCAGCGCCGACTGACTGCCTACAGGATGTGCCTTTCGCCGCGAGAGTCAGCCGGCCCTGGCACCTCTCCTCCTTCCTGGCATCTGGTGGCACCCCTGGAATCTTACAAGGCACAGAGTTTGCAAAACACTTGTTCTAGGAGCTCAGAACATTCTTTATTCAGGTCCCGGCAGGCTCGCAATCGATTCGACAGACCAGAAACGACCCCCAACAACACGCAGGCTGGACATTGACAAGTGCCTGCTTTTCTTACCACTCGGAATTGAATTCCCAAACAGAACACATGATATTCTGGGGTAGAGGATTACTTTTTTCACCTGAGTAGCTGAGGCCCATTAATCTTTAAGCCTGAGAACCGCTGCTCTCTATAAATAGATCAGATAAATCCGAAGGGATAATTCTGTAGGAAACATTGACTCTTTGGGTGCTAAAAATGCAAACCAGAAGATGAGTGTGGTCACCATGCCAGCCCAGAAGCAAAGGAAAAGAAATGAAATTTTAAAAAGCAAGTAGGGATGAGGCAATAGGATTTTACTGAACTAACTTATTGCCTTTTGCGAACAGAGCTTTCAGGAGTTATTCCTCATGTCCAAGTGGAACAGGAAATGTGCAGGGATAGAGGCTGCATTGGCAGAGAAATAGAGATTGGCAGCCAAAAGAATTTTCATTTGCTTTTTTTGTTTGTTTCATTTTTAAATGGGTGTCGCTAATAACACACCTAATTGGGTGTATTCAGTAAAGTTTACCTAAAGGTGGGTGCCAGGACGCTACATTAGCACAGATTCTATATTGTCAATTGCCATTCTAGAATGCCAGTGCAGACATGAGAGAAGCCACTGCTTGTCTTGGGATCTTAAAGTTTGCTGAGGTTCCGAAATCTTGCTTCTCTCTAGGGTTCCGGAATCTTATTTCTCTCTGGGATTCCAGAACCTTGCTACTCTCTAGGGTTCCAGAACCGTGATACTCTCTGGGGTTCCGGAACCTTACAACTCTCTGGAGTTTCGGAACTTTTCTACTCTCTGGAGTTCCGGAACCTTGCTAGTCTCTGGGGTTCCAGAACCTTACTTCTCTCTGGGGTTCCGGAACCTTGCTACTCTCTGGGGTTCTGGAACCTTACAACTCTCTGGAGTTTTGGAACTTTGCTTCTCTCTGAGGTTCCGGAATCTTATTTCTCTCTGGGATTCCAGAACCTTGCTACTCTCTAGGGTTCCGGAACCTTGATACTCTCTGGGGTTCCGGAACTTTGCTTCTCTCTGGGGTTCTGGAACCTTATTTCTCTCTGGGATTCCGGAACCTTGCTACTCTCTAGGGTTCCGGAACCTTGCTACTCTCTAGGGTTCCGGAACCTTACAACTCTTTGCTACTCTCTGGAGTTCCGGAACCTTGCTAGTCTCTGGGGTTCCAGAACCTTACTACTCTCTAGGGTTCCGGAACCTTACAACTCTTTGCTACTCTCTGGAGTTCCGGAACCTTGCTAGTCTCTGGGGTTCCAGAACCTTACTTCTCTCTGGGGTTCCGGAACCTTACTACTCTCTGGGGTTCTGGAACCTTACAACTCTCTGGAGTTTTGGAACTTTGCTTCTCTCTGGGGTTCCGGAACCTTATTTCTCTCTGGGATTCCAGAACCTTGCTACTCTCTAGGGTTCCGGAACCTTGATACTCTCTGGGGTTCCGGAACCTTGCTTCTCTCTGGGGTTCCGGAACCTTATTTCTCTCTGGGGTTCCGGAACCTTGCTTCTCTCTGGGGTTCCGGAACCTTGCTTCTCTCTGGGGTTCCGGAACCTTATTTCTCTCTGGGGTTCCGGAACCTTACAACTCTCTGGAGTTCCGGAACCTTGCTAGTCTCTGGGGTTGCAGAACTTTGCTACTTTTTCTACTAGGTACTTGTGACCTAGACCGGCCACTGTTGGCAAAAGGACACTGGGCTAAATGGCCCATTGGCCTGACTCAGTATAGCTATTCTTATGTCCACGGGCGCAAGTACTTATGCCAGCCAAATGACTGGTATAAATGGTGGTGTTTTACTGTAGACAGGCATATAACTGTAGATATTCTATAACTTGTGTGTGCAAGTGCTGGACATGCCCCCCCTCCCCAGTAATTGCACCCTAGAGAACTTCAGTGCCCAAGTTATGGAATCGCAACTGTTTATTAGTTCCAATTACAGCCAATCAGCATAGAGTTCCTATGAGCGTCAGGAGCAGCGCGGGGCACTCAGTGCGGCTCCTGGCGCTAAAAACCGCTAACGTGGTTTAGTAAAAGGGGGCCTAAATGTAGCTTTTTTTTGGGGGGGGTTTGTAAAGTGCCCTGATCCAGTGAGGCTGGGCAGTATATCAAGCTTTTTACTTATTTTATATATTTACCGTATTTTCACTCATATACCGCGAACCCGTGTAAAACGAGCACACGGGTATAGTGCGCGGGAAACTAATTTATGTAAAGTAATTTTTATATACCGCGCACACCCGTATACCGCGCATGCCGCCCTGACTCTACCGTCACCGCCCGACTCTCCTTTCGCCCGCCCCGACTCTCCTTTCGCCCGCCCCGACTCTCCTCTCCCCCTTGAAGTCCTGTCCCCACCCTGAAAGCCTGATGCCCCCCCGACATCCGATTCACCCCCCCCCCGCAGGACCGCTCGCACCCCCACCCCGAAGGACCGCTCTCACTCGCACTTGCACCCGCACCCCGATGGACCGCTCGCACACCCACAGCTTCCCCCCCCATCATGAAGAAGCTGCCTACCGTTGTCCTACTGCTTCCTCTGCCAGCGGTTCCGCCCCTTCTCTGAGCCCTGCGTCTGCGCTGCTTCCTCTTCCGGCGGTCCTGCCCTTTCTCTGAATAAGGAATAAGGAATAATTAAGATATTAATCCTATTAAATAAGAGTGTTAGACAATGGTTTTGAGAGTCTTATAAGCGCTGTTTATTTTCAGCTTCTCGCAAAAACTGTTGCAGCTGAAGTGGATCCCAAAACGCAAAATCTTTATTCTGAAAATTTAAGAAACATTTACAAGGAAATTTAAGAAAAAAAAGTAGCCCTAAGGGCTAACATGCTTGATTTCAGGGCTAAAATCGCCTTCCGTCTCAATTGAGTTGCCCTGGCCACATCCGGAAATAATATAACTTCAGCTCCACACAAAAAAACTTGCCTTTCTTTTTAAATTCACCCCCTCTCCTTAAGTCACTTCACTGGCTCCCTATCCGCCATCGCATACAGTTCAATTTGCGGATGACACTAAACTATACAGCAGGGTCAAAAACATGGAGGACTGCGAAGACCTCCAAAAAGATCTGACAACGCTGGAAGAGTGGGCCAAAAAGTGGCAAATGAGCTTCAACATAGGGAAATGCAAGGTCATGCATGTTGGGAAGAAGAACCCGATGTTCACTTACAAGATGGGGGGATCACCGCTAGGGGTGAGCAACCTTGAAAGAGACCTGGGAGTGATGGTAGACACAACATTGAAGGCGTCGGCGCAGTGCACCACAGCCTCAAGGAAAGCGAGCAAAATGTTGGGTATCATTAAGAAAGGTATCACAACCAGGACGAAGGAAGTCATCCTGCCACTGTATCGTGCAATGGTGTGCCCGCACCTGGAGTACTGTGTCCAGTACTGGTCGCCGTACCTCAAGAAGGACATGGCGGTACTTGAGAGAGTCCAGAGAAGAGCAACTAAGCTAATAAAGGGTATGGGGAACCTCTCATATACTGACAGATTGAAAAAGCTAGGGCTTTTCTCCCTGGAAAAGCGGAGACTTAGAGGAGACATGATAGAAACCTTCAAGATCCTGAAGGGCTTAGAAAGGGTAGACAGGGACAGATTCTTCACAATGTGGGGAACCACAAGTACAAGGGGGCACTCGGAGAAATTGAAAGGGGAGAGGTTTAGAACAAACGCCAGGAAGTTCTTTTTCACACAGAGGGTGGTGGACACATGGAAAGCGCTGCCGGAGGATGTGATAAGCAGAAGCACGCTACAGGGCTTCAAAGAAGGTCTGGACAGGTACCTGGAGGACAAAGGGATTGAGGGGTACAGATAGGAGTAGAGGTAGGTTATAGAGATAGGATTAGAGGAAATTTATAAAATTAGTCAGAGACCACTGTTCAGGCAATAGGCCTGATGGGCCGCCGCGGGAGCGGACCGCTGGGCAAGATGGACCTCTGGTCTGCCTCAGCAAAGGCAACTTCTTATCTTCTTATGTTCTTATATTGCTGACCTACAAGTGGGTTCATTCTGCTGCCCCTCAATCTCTCTCCCCGCTTCTCTCTCCTTATTCACCTCTCCTTATTCAGGTACGTTAGATAGATTGTGAGCCCACCGGGACAGATAGGGAAAATGCTTGAGTACCTGATTGTAAAACCGCTTAGAAAACTTTGATAGGCGGTATATAAAATCCTAATAAACTTAAACTTAACTTAAACTTAAACTTAAACTCCCGGAGAACTCCGTTCCTCAGATAAGTCGCTCTTAACGTTACCCTTCTCCTCCACTGCCAATTCCAGACTTTGTTCCTTTCATCTAGCTGCCCCCTAAGCCTAGAATAAATTACCTGAATTTGTCCGTCAAGCCCCTTCCATTATCTTGTTTAAAAGCAAACTGAAAACCCACCTTTTTTGATATAGCCTTCAATCCTTAACCCTACTCCTCTGCCCTCCAACCCAGCCTGCTGATTAATCGTTCCCCTTGACTGTATCCGTGGCATCCTGTTTGTCCATCTTGCATGTTTAGATTGTAAGCTCTTTCGAGCAGGGACTGTTTTCTTACCCTTTGTGACTCTGCAGCACTGCATGCATCTATAGAAATAATTCAAAGTAGTAGTAGAAATAGTATATGAAACTTTTTAAATACTTCGAAAGCTAATCAAAAATTGCATTGTTAGTGTACACTGGAAGGTGTACAGAAGTGATCCGCAGCTCCTCCCACCCATCAGTGGCTCCTTTCTCATCTGCAGTGTTCTGACCGTGCTCGCTTTGGTTAGATTTAAATCTGCCGTTTCGCGCTTGGTGTCCCGCTCCTTCTTCCACCTGAAAACTGGCTGCCTGCGGCAGAGGGCAGGGAAGAGCCCGTCCAAAAAGACCCCCGAGGAAGGCAATCTTTGCCGAAACACGGCCCGTGTAGGGTCAAGGTTCCAGTGTGCATTTTGTTACAATTTTCAATAACGCATTGCAAATTTTATTCCCAGGCTCCAAGTTCTGGTTCCACTTTGTGCGTTTTTTGGTTAATAAAAAAAGGTATCATCTTATTTTTTAAAAATATTTTGTTTTATTTTTCTAAATTACCTGTGGTACAACCAAAGCGGTTTGCATATTTTTTATCTGTAGCAGACACGCAATCTAAATTTCTATACCTAGCGCTTCGTCACTGTACTGCCAACTTTTGCATGTAAGTGTGCGCTTACCCGTGAAGGCGGTAGTATTCTGTGCATTCACACACATACATGGCGTGAAAATGCAGGGGCTCAGAAAACTAGAGGGATTGTGGCTATATCTTAGAATCTCTACAGCACAAACTGGGGGGAGGGCTCTGCCTCAGACTCTAGACCACTGTTCTTCAACCACCGGTCCATGGACCAGTGCCGGTCCACAGAAATTTCCTGCCGGTCCACAGGGCCAGCATGTGCATCAGGCCCAAAACAGTGTTCTTCAACCGCCGGTCCACGGTGCGATCGATGCGGCGTTATCTTGGAGCCAGCTCCCTCTTCCTAACTGATTCAGTGCACAAAGCCACGGGCGGTGGCTCCTATGGGCATCCTGCGCCTGAACCGGAAGCCTTCTCTCTGACGTTGCAACGTCAGAGGGAAGGCTTCCAGATGAGGCACAGGATGTGCAAGGTGCAATTAGTACTATTATGGGGGCGGGGTCTGGGGTGGAGATTGGGTAGAGATGGGCGGGGTCTGGCCCACGACTTATCCCAGTGTTTCTTAACTGCCGGTCCACGGACTAATGCCGGTCCACAGAATAATTCTTTATTTCTCCCGGTCCATAGGTGTAAAAAGGTTGAAAACACTGCTCTAGATGCCAACAATGCATACAGTTTGTCAACAGTGCACAATTGTGTGTTTGGTCTTACAAATTACTTTATGACTTCTCTTCTGGAATCGGAAGACCTTTCCAGGCAGCAAATTCTAATTAACTGCATCGTTGAGAAATCTATAGTGAGGGCGAACGCACATGACAGCACTAGAGTTTAGAAGATGTAACATGTAGAATCTCTCTTAAATCAAAAATGATTTCTTGCTCTGAAAGCCTCTCATTCACCTTCCAGGCATTCTGGGAAACGTATGTTTCTGTGGTAATGAGAAGGGCGTGGGAATGGCCATGGGAAGTGGTGTGCGAGCAACGAGACACAGCAGAAAGAAAATGAGAAGGAACAGGGGCAATGTTGAATGATGGGCTGGCAGAAAGGATCTAAAAAAGCAAGCTATTTATTGATTTAAAAATGTAATATACCGCCTGGAGTCACAGCGGTTTACAAATAAACATATATAGATCAAAACCAAAACCAATACAAATCAGTAACGTATTTAAGAAAATGTTACAAAAATGCCCAAACAACATTAGGAAAGACAGATTAAAAATATGCGACTACAAACTGCTTGGTTTTCAATATCTTCTTAAAGCGATAGTGAAGAACTACGGCCACTAGTGGGCAGACTTGCACGGTCTGAGTCTCGCTTGTGGCAATTTGGTTTGGGATGGGCTTCGGAGGGAGCCCCAGCAATTTGGAATATGAAGACAGCGCTGGGCAGACTTCAACAGAAACTCCAGCATTTGGCACCTATGGGCAGTACCGAGGGGAATTCTAAGGTCTACGGCTCAGAAATAAAGAAAATTGGATGGACCGTTCAGGCCTTTATCTGGTGTCATTTATTATGTTACACTTCTCCCTCCATATTTGCTGTGATAGGGGAGTAACAGAACCGCAAATACAGAAAAACCGCAAATAACTTTTTCATATGTTATTCACTGTTTGTATTAAAAACCATCGTGAATATAGTGAAACCGCGAATAACATGTTCCTGAAGGAGAGGCAAAACACTGTGAAATAAGTGCTGGGAATCAGCGATTTTTCTCTGTAAATGCTTGGAATCGGCGATTGCTCTATGCAAGCTGATGTAATTGGGGGGGGAGGAGCTAGCAAGCTAAAAAACGTGAATAATCGAAACCGCAAATACGGAGGGAGAAGTGTACTATGTTTTTGGAACAAAGATTCAGGTGTTCCTGGAACCAGAACTAACAAAGTTGCTGCCTGGCACTAAGAACCACCAGACCCTCATCAGATTGTGTCCATCAAGGTGATCAATGATGTAGTCCTTTATCAGCGCCTCTACCATCTTTCCCGGTACCGAGGTCAGACTTACTGGTTTGTAGTTTTCCGGATCTCCCCTCGAATCTTTTTTGAAGTTCGGCATAACATTCGCCACCTTCCAGTCTTCCGGAATCCTTCCCGATCTGATTGACAGATTGGCTATTAGCTGAAGCAGTTCAGCTATAGTCCCTTTCAGTTCCTTGATTACCCTCGGATGGATGCCATCCGGTCCCGGGGATTTGTCGCTCTTAAGCCTATCAATCTGCTTGCATACCTCTTCTAGACTGACCGTCAACCCTGTCAGTTTCCCGTCTTCGTTTCCAGCATATAGCCTGATGGGTTCCGGTATGCTGTGTATATCCTCTTCAGTCGGGGGGGTTCGGATGGGAGGGAAGGATGGAGGGTTAGCTGGGGTTCAGCTGCGTGGCGGTGGCAGCTGATCAAGGGTTCTGCTGCCCAAGGGATGGGAGAGAGGGAGGGAAGGATAGAAGCTGGGCAAGGGTTTTGCTTCACAGGGGGATGGGAGGGATGGAGGGATAGAAAGATGCTCTTGGTCTGGCCTTTTTGTCAAATTTAAGAACCCATTGTGGCCCATGAGTCAAAAAGTTTGCCCATCCCTGACCTAAGAGGATGATTCTGTATCAGTGCGCCTATATTTAGTTGTCCTGGTGTCACTAGGTCCCCTTTGAATATCAGCCTGTGAGACTGCAAGTTTTTGGGTAAGGAGCTAATCATATTTGGGGGAAAAGCTGCTTTGAACTACAATTGAAAAGGCAATCTGGAATCCAGGTGAAGGAGGAGATGATTTATTTAATCAGTGGCCGTCATTCAGCCAAGAGACTGGTTACACCTAAGGCAGAGAGGAAATTTTCTTTCGCTCTTCCGGCTGAGCTAAATTCAGGTAGCCGATCATTTACATCCGACTCCTGGGGAGTTATCAGCTGTCTGTGTTTTTCCATCAAGGCACTACAACGCAGAACAGTAACATCTGTAACCAAAGTGGCATTAATATTACATCTTTAAAAAATATTTTTTTCTATGCTGGAGAGGAGGAGGAGAACTGTGGACATAGATGGCCATTATTTAAGAACTGTTTGGAATTTTGCTTCATTAACTGAAGATATTACTAAAGCTGTGTTTGGCTCAAGATAAAACCTGGTATGGACAACTTTATTTTTAAAGGATTATAAGTCTGGTGCTAAGCTTGCCCGGCCTCTCGGGGCAATCCTGATCCTGGCCCTGGTCCCAACAAATAAAATGTGTTGCGTCCCCTTTTTCCCACCATTTATTTATTTATTCAGTTTTTTTATATCGTTCTCCCCAGGGCGCTCAGAATGGTTTACATTAATTTATTCATGTACTTAAGCATTTTTCCCTGTCTGTCCTGGTGGGCTCACCATCTAATGTTCCTGGGGCAATGGGGGGATTAAGTGACTTGCTCAGGGTCACAAGGAACAGCATGGATTTGAACCACAACCTCAGGGTGCTGAGGCTATAGCTTTAACCACTGCGCCACTCTAGTAATCAACATGTAGTAGAAGAGAGCCAAGTAAAGGACAATGAAGCCATTGTGACATCACTGATGAGGTTGGCTCTTATTGGTGGAATGAGGCATTATGACATCACAATACCAACTCCAATTATCAGAGGCTGAAACGTTTCACACTATTTATTTACTCAATTTTCTATACCATTCTCCCAGGGGAGCTCAGAACGGTTTACATGAATTTATTCAGGTACTGAAGCATTTTTCCCTGTCTGTCCTGGTGGGCTCACAATCTATCTCATGTACCTGGGGCAATGGGAGGGTCACAAGGAGCAGTTTGGGCTTGAATCCACAATCTCAGGGTGCTGAGGCTGTAGCTTTTAATCGCTGCGCCACACTCTCCCCATCCCAGACTAGATAACTTAGCCAAATAAACAACAGGAGTTACGTTACTAACCAGGAATCATTGCTCCGTGAAAAATGACAAAGACTAGGGGACACTCGATGAAGTTACAGGGAAATACTTTTAAACCCAAATGGAGGAAATTTTTTTTCACTCAGAGAATAGTGAAGCTCTAGAACGCGTTGCCAGAGGTTGTGGTAAGAGCGGATAGCGTAGCTGGATTTAAGAAAGGTTTGGACAAGTTCCTGGAGGAAAAGTCTATAGTCTGTTATTGAGACAGACATGGGGGAAGCCACTGCTTGCCATGGATCGGTAGCATGGAATGTTGCTACGCTTTGAGTTTTGGCCAGGTACTAGGGACCTGGATTGGCCACCGTGGGAACGGGCTACTGGGCCTGATGGACCATTGGTCTGACCCAGTAAGGCTGCTCTTATGTTCTTACATGTGCCAAGTATAAGACAATGGAGCCATTGTGACATCACTGATGAGGTTGGCTCTGAGGCACTGTGGACTGAGGCATTATGACATCACAATCTCGGCTCTGGAATGAGGTATTATGACATCACAATCTCAGCTCTGGAATATTGCTCTCATTGGGGTTCCGGAATCTTGCTATTCTTTGAGATGCTGGAATGTTGCTACTCTTTGGGTTTTGGCCAGGTACTAGGGACCTGGATTGGCCACCGTGAGAACGGGCTACTGGGCCTGATGGACCATTGGTCTGACTCAGTAAGGCTGTTCTTATGTTCTTAGAGAAGTCTGCTGTGAACAAGGGAATTACAAAGACTAGGGGACACTCGATGGAGTTACAGGGAAATACTTTTAAACCCAAATGGAGGAAATTTTTTTTCACTCAGAGAATAGTTAAGCTCTAGAACGCGTTGCCAGAGGTTGTGGTAAGAGCGGATAGTGTCGCTGGTTTTAAGAAAGGTTTGGACAAGTTCCTGGAGGAAAAGTCTATAGTCTGTTATTGAGACAGACATGGGGGAAGCCACTGCTTGCCATGGATCGGTAGCATGGAATGTTGCTACGCTTTGAGTTTTGGCCAGGTACTAGGGACCTGGATTGGCCACCGTTGGAACGGGCTACTGGGCTTGACTCAGTGAGGCCATTCTTATGTTCTTATGCACCAAAACAGCACGAGTTCGTGGCTCAATAACGCATCTAAACGGCAGTCCACATTGATAACAGTGCCCCTAACTAGAAGCACATAACAGGCCCAGCAGAACCCAAGTCAGGTCATGAGGTTTGGAGAACTACAAAAGCATCAGACTTTGTTCAGAACCTAAAAAATAAGCCACTTTTTGTCACACGGTCCCCCCTCCCCCCCCCAACCAAGATAAAAGCAGGCTTATGCTGGCGATTCATCCTGCATCAGCAATTCCGCTACAACTGTGACTGCTATGAAATCAGGCAGCTGCACAAAACAAATCAGTTTCATTCACCCTGCCAAGGACGGTGAGTTGCAGATGGCATGAGCTCGTGCCAAGTGCTCAGGTTCTACGGCTTCCAAACGGGGGAGAAATATTATCAGCCGAGTAGCACGTGCAGATCCTGGTGCACGGTGTGAAAATTTATTTAGTAGGATTAATATTATCTCCATTCCCCCCCCCCTCCTTTTACAAAACCATAGCGCGGTTTTAAGCGCGACCGCTGCGGTAACAGCTCCGGCACTCAAAGAATTCCTATGAGCATCGGAGCTGTTACCGCCGCGGCCTGCACTAAAAAACGCGCTACGATTTTGTAAAAAGGGGGGTTTATGAGGAGACTCACCCAAGGCGGTGCGCGGCAGGTATAATTTTTTTTTTAAAACTAACTTACGATTTTGTTTAATATTGTAACAACAGTAAACTGACCAAAAGCAAAAGCAATCAATGAGATAAACTTGGCGATAGCAAATCAAAACCTAGTAACAGGACATAGTAACATAGTAGATGACGGCAGATAAAGATCCATCCAGTCTGCTCAACCTGATTCAATTTCTAAAAAAATTTTTCCTTTAGTGGACCATGGAAAACTGTTGCAATGCTTAGATGCTATTGGTATCAGAGGAGAGGTGTTAGAATGGTTTCGGGGTTTGCTTAGGTTTCATACCTATCAGGTTCGTTTCAATGACGATCTCTCAGGCATTTGGAATAATTCATCTGGCGTTCCGCAGGGTTCCCCCTTGTCCCCACTGCTTTTTAATGTTTATATGGCATCATTGGGTGTGCAACTGTCTCAATTGGGCATAAAACTGTTTAGCTATGAAGATGATTTTACGATCATTATTCCATTTGCTAATTCTCTCTCAGAAGTCGTCCCTATGGCAACAGAAGTATTAGGTTTAATGGAACAATGGATGACTGAATTCAAACTAAAACTTATCTCAGGAAAAATGAAGTTTTTTGTAGCCTTTCCACGCCCTTACAATATTAAGACATCTTTGATCATAAATAAATTCATTTATCCTGTCCAATCTACTGTTAAGATTTTGGATTCTATGGTTAGAAAAGGTTTCTTTACCCATTAGGGCAGTGTTTTTCAACCTTTTTACATCTATGGACCGGCAGAAATATAAGAATTATTCTGTGGACCGGCCTCGGTCCGTGGACCGGCGGTTGAAGAACACTGGGCTAAGTCGTGGGCCAGACCCCGCCCATCTCTACCCAATCTCCACCCCAGACCCCACCCCCTTAATAGTACTAATTGCACCTTGCACGTCCCGTGCTTCATCTGGAAGCCTTCCTCTGACGTTGCAACGTCAGAGAGAAAGCTTCCGGTTCAGGCGCAGGATACCCGTAGGAGCCACTGCCTGTGGCTTTGTGCACTGAATCAGTTAGGAAGAGGGAGCTGGCTCGAAGATAACGCCGCATCGATCGCACTGTGGACCGGCGGTTGAAGAACACTGTTTTGGGCCTGATGCATGTGCTGGCCCTGTGGACCGGCAGGAAATTTCTGTGGACCGGCGCTGGTCCATGGACCGGTGGTTGAAGGACACTGCATTAGGGCATATTTTGATGTTTCATCATTTAGAATTCCGGTGCAGTCCCTTAGACTTAGCTGGCAATATCCCAGAGGAAAATGCAGCGACTGCGCATGGTTCAAAATGCGGCAGTCAGGCTGATTTTTGAGTTGAAGAAATATGATCACATAACACACTTATGCCAAAGACTGAACTCTTAATACACTTCACTTCTACTTTCTTTCACCACCATCCACTAGGGCCAGGAATCTCTTCCTACTCCTTTTTTATTGTACATTCCTAACCTGTTAACTTCAATGACTTCATTGTTGGTACCTCTGATTAACTGATGTGAACCGCCTAGAACTCGCTGGGTATGGCGGTATACTAAATAAATTATTATTATTATCGAGTACTGCATTGGTTGCCAATGGAGGCGCGGGTGACGTTCAAGTTTGGTTGCTTTTGCTTCGAGGCTCTGTTAGGTTTATCTCCCAAATATATAATTGAGCTCTTTTCTTTTGCAACCAATAAATATAGGAGAAATTCGCTTTTGAATTTTGGTTTTCCACCGGTTAGAGGCTGCAAATTTAAAAAAACATCATCAATATCTTTTGTCATATCAAGCAGCATTATGGGGTAAGGACCTGGAACATCTGATTATGCTTTCTGATTCCTATGTGGAATTTAGGAGACATTTAAAGACGTATTTGTTCATGAAACACTTAGGCAGCTAACTGGCAAGAACATTATAGTATTACTATATTTTTTGCTCCATAAGACGCACCTGACCATAAGACGCACCCTAGATTTAGAGGAGGAAAACAAGGGAAAAAAAAACCCCCATTCTGAACCAAATTCTGCCAGCCCATGAGAACTGCCGTCAGCCATTCAGAAAGCGGCGCTGGCCCAAGCGGGAGCGTGTAAAGCTTGGGCCTGACCGCCGCGCTCTTGACTCGTGCGCCCGCTGCCGGGAAATGATGCAGAGCCGTTGAGGGAGGGATATATGCTGGATCACCAGGCTTGAAAAAGATACGGCAGCAATGACAGTGGCGGCAGGGGGGGTGTTATTTTAAAAAGGTGGTGCGGCTGAAAGTTGGTGCGGCCGCGGGGGGTGTTTTGCATTTGTACGGGGGGAGCGGCAGGCAATGTTTAAAAAGCTGGTGCATGGGGGGGGGGTTGCAGCTGTGCGGGGGATTAAAATTTTGCACCTTTGCTTCATAAGACACACCGAGATT
The DNA here is from genome assembly GCF_902459505.1 of Geotrypetes seraphini. Lineage (NCBI taxonomy): Eukaryota > Metazoa > Chordata > Amphibia > Gymnophiona > Dermophiidae > Geotrypetes > Geotrypetes seraphini. Next base: position 12,945,495 of record NC_047089.1, on the reverse strand, counting down.
TCCACCTACTTTGGGGTGGAAAAAAAGTGCGTCTTATGGAGCGAAAAATACAGTATTTTAATTATTTGGTTATCTAACTTTTTCTCTTAATTGTAATTTTTTAATTTTTTGTAAACCGCATAGAACTTTACGGCCCTGCGGTATATAAATTGATTATTATGATTATTATCATTCCCTCTGTAATTCCCCTACCTGAGCACTGTATATTGATGCACTTTCTTGTCCAGTTTGCCTGTCTTGACTAGATTGGAAGCTCCTTTGAGCAGGGACCGTCTCTTCTGTGTTTTGATATAATAATAATAATAATAATAATAACTTTATTTTTATATACCGCCAGCTATCTTACAGCACCGTGCATATCTAGTAGCATTATAGAAATGATTAATCATTTTAGTAGTATATAGGTATGAATTCAGGTTGGCTGTTCTACTGGAAACCAAATCAATTTCTTACCACTCAGTCTAGCACAAAGCCTAGTTTGCAATCCATGATCACGTTTCCCAAAGGTGTTCTATTCCAGAGGAAAAAAAAACAACAACCCATACGATAGATTTGGAGTTTAAAGGCGGAATAAATTATAAGCAAATGTAATTTAAAAGAAAGGTTGTACTAGAAAGCACAGGTGATAATTACAAAAGGAATGGAAGGTTCCAGAATAATAAAGTGCAGACCTATTATGCTTCAAGAGTCAGCACCCCCCCCCCCATAAAACATTGGTTTGCGAGCATAATTCGTTCCAGAAGCACGCTTGTAATCCAAAGCACTCGTATATCAAAGCGAATTTCCCCATAAGAAATAATGGAAACTCAGATGATTCGTTCCACAACCCCAAAACTTTAATACAAAATACTATACGTACTCATATTGCAAGACCTCACGCGTTTAGAACAGTCACTACACTCTTGCAGTGTCAGAGAGAGAAGAACCATCGTGTGTGTATACTGTAAGTACTTGTATTGCAAGATATTGCTTGTATATCAAGTTAAAATTTAATGAAATGTTTTGCTTGTCTTGCAAAACGCTTGCAAACCAAGTTATTTCCAATCCAAGATTTTACTATACTATAGATAGATAGATAGATAGATAGATAGATAGATAGATAGATAGATAGATAGATAGATAGATAGATAGATAGATAGATACAGAAAGAGAGAGAGAGAAGTGTCAGAAGCAATTCTGCCAATCAGCAAAATCATTAGAGATCTCAGTCTTGGGCACTAAGGGCTCGTTTTACAAAGCCGTAATCACTCTGACGCCCAAAGGGATTTAATAGGCGTTGGAGCATTTGCCGCATGGCAGGCGCTACTTTGGCTTTGTAGCTTGCCGTTGCCTTTCCCTTTTGCAATTTCCAATAAGAAAGGATTACAGAAGAACTACTTTTGAATACTGCAAACAACTTGGAGAATGCAGTCAATTAGAGTGGACCCCGTCTGTCTGTCCATTCTATAACCTAGTCCTAGATGGATGAAGCCATTCTTTTTTGACTTTCTGCTTCCAGCCCCCTCCCCCCCCCCCCTTTTTTTTTATATCTCCTCCCATAAAACTTCAGATCATCCACTGAAGCGCTGGTCCTTGGCAGGAAATCAGGCAATAGGGTGCCAGCAAAGCTGCAACGTTGGGTTATAAATCTGACCACTAGGTGTCATCACTGCACAATGACTAGGACACCCTCAGCCAGAGCTGGAAACGCTGCCAATTCAAGAAATCCTGACGGACCCCGGGAATGAAACCCAAGTTACTCTGCCGAGATCAGCAGACTTGTTAAGCAAAAACAACGCAGTAAATCGATTAAAGCCCTCAAAAGCATCCTTGGGTTTAACTTCTGTAGAATTTAATTTCAGGTCATGGAGAACAGTAATTAACTTCCGGTCAGTAGTTCAGGACAAACTAATTTAATAGAAAGCTGGAATCTGGCAGCCAATTTATGGAAATAGAAAATGTTATTAAGTCTAACAAAATTTCCAGGCCTATGCAGGGTCTTCTAGAAATAGAAGAGCGCAACCAAGGCTGTTATGAATAGGGAAGGTCATCGTGGCGTAGCTGGAAGCCAAGAGGAAGAAAAATGCCAGGTCAAAAGGTAAAAGCCACCAGTAATTTAAATATCTTCCTGTCTTTAAACAGGGCCACAAAGGTGAGGGGGCACCTCTGTCCTTATAAACACCAAATTGTTTTGGGACATACCTCTCACCTCTTGGGGACTTACCAGTTGTGAACCACTGTGTTAGAGCAATGTGAAATTATGTCAAACTACAGCTTAGCTGATTAATCTGCGCAATGGTCTGGAAGTTAACACGTGCTTCTGTCGCTTCAACAAAAAGCAAAAAAAGAGGTCAGAGATTAATGCGTCGCAATGCAGCCATTTGTGGTTTTGGTGGGGTTTTTTTTAAGCTAAACTCTTTCATTTGTTTTGGCCTCAGTAGAACTTCTTGTATTTTTATGGGTGGGAGAAGGAGATCCAGTAGCTTCGATCTTTTCTTCGGATTCAGTCAGAACTAGTCGCGAAGAAGGCAAACAGAATGTTGGGTATTACGACCAGAACGAGAGAAGTCATCCTGCCGTTGTATCGGGCAATGGAGCGCCCGCACCTGGAGTACTGTGTCCAGTATTGGTCACCGTACCTTAAGAAGGATATGGCAATACTTGAGAGGGTCCAGAGGAGAGCGACACGAATGATTAAGGGCATGGAAAACCTTTCGTACACTGAAAGATTGGAGAGACTGGGGCTCTTCTCCCTGGAAAAGAGGAGACTCAGAGGAGACATGATAGAGACCTACAAGATCATGAAAGGCATAGAGAGAGTAGAGAGGGACAGAAAGAGAGAGAGAAAGGGAGACAGAGAGAAATAGAGAGAGAGAGACAGAGAAAGAAAGAGAGAGAGAAAGAAAGAGAGAGAGAAAGGGAGAGAGACAGAAATAGAGATAGATAGATAAAGAAAGATTGGAGGAACTGGGGCTCTTTTCCCTGGAGAAGAGGAGACTTAGAGGGGATATGATAGAGACTTATAAGATCATGAAGGGCATAGAGAGAGTAGAGAGGGACAGAAAGAGAGAGAGAAATGGAGACAGAGAGAAATATATATAGAGAGAGATAGAAAGAAAGAGAGAGAGAGAGACAGAAATAGAGAGAGACAGATAGAGAAAGATTGGAGAAACTGGGGCTCTTTTCCCTGGAGAAGAGGAGACTTAGAGGGGATATGATAGAGACTTATAAGATCATGAAGGGCATAGAGAGAGTAGAGAGGGACAGAAAGAGAGAGAGAAATGGAGACAGAGAGAAATATATATAGAGAGAGATAGAAAGAAAGAGAGAGAGAGAGACAGAAATAGAGAGAGACAGATAGAGAAAGATTGGAGAAACTGGGGCTCTTTTCCCTGGAGAAGAGGAGACTTAGAGGGGATATGATAGAGACTTATAAGATCATGAAGGGCATAGAGAGAGTAGAGAGGGACAGAAAGAGAGAGAGAAATGGAGACAGAGAGAAATATATATAGAGAGAGATAGAAAGAAAGAGAGAGAGAGAGACAGAAATAGAGAGAGACAGATAGAGAAAGATTGGAGAAACTGGGGCTCTTTTCCCTGGAGAAGAGGAGACTTAGAGGGGATATGATAGAGACTTATAAGATCATGAAGGGCATAGAGAGAGTAGAGAGGGACAGAAAGAGAGAGAGAAATGGAGACAGAGAGAAATATATATAGAGAGAGATAGAAAGATAGAAATAGAGAGAGACAGATAGAGAAAGATTGGAGAAACTGGGGCTCTTTTCCCTGGAGAAGAAGAGACTTAGAGGGGATATGATAGAGACTTATAAGATCATGAAGGGCATAGAGAGAGTAGAGAGGGACAGATTCTTCAAACTTTCAAAACATAAAAGAACAAGAGGGCATTTGGAAAAGTTGGAAGGAGACAGATTCAGAACGAATGCTAGGAAGTTCTTCTTTACCCAACGTGTGGTAGACACCTGGAATGCGCTTCCAGAGGACGTAATAGGTACTGGGGTTCAAGAAAGGATTGGACAATTTCCTGCTGGAAAAGGGGATAGAGGGGTATAGATAGGGGGCTACTGCGCAGGTCCTGGACCTGTTGGGCCGCCGCGTGAGCGGACTGCTGGGCACGATGGACCTCGGATCTGACCCAGTGGAGGCATTGCTTATGTTCTTATGTTCTTTAGGATCCCGGCACCTCTTATCTATCTTCAGAATTACAGGTTCCAGGAGGAGTGGTTTTTTAAAAAGAATTTTGTGTATAATTTACATAATAATTTTCACGAATAATCTTGATTTAGAAAATATATCAATGCCACAAAATCCAAAAACAAAGGTAGTTAATGTCATTGTCAGACAAAAACCAAAAGGGAATACTGTCAAACCTCGGTTTGTGAGTAACGCGGTTTTGCGAGTGTTTTGCAAGACGAGCCAAAACATTCCTGCAAATCGTGACCTGCAAACCAAGCGTTGACTCGATTTGCGAGCACCCCCACCCCCTGCTCGGACCGGCATCGCACACCCCCCTCCACCCGCTCGAACCAGCATCGCTCCCACCCGTGAACGCCCCCCTGAGAACCGGCATCGCACCCCCATCCTGGAAGCAGCATCCCCTGCCCGCCCAAACAAGCCCCCTACCCCATCTGGCACCGGCACGCAGCACCAACCCGATGCCAGTGAACGAAGATCCCGCCTCTTGCCTGGGCTGGGCCTTGAGCATCTGCGCATGCTCAAGGCCTTCTGGCTCGCGTTCTCTCCGAGAAGGTTATTGGGATAGTCTATGTTTCTGTGTTTTATTGAATAATCATTGGGTGGGGGGGGGGAGAAAATGGTTGGTTATGCATATTTGTAAGTTGAATGTACTTTTATTAACTTATTCTATGATATATATTTTTGTATTGCACTTTTGAAGTTTAGAAAATCAATAAAGAATTAAAAAAATAAAATAAAATGACCCAACTATAAACATAAATACAATGAAGCAAACTCAAAATCAGTAACGTGAAACTTAATAGGACCACCATGAAGCTAAGTTCAGCTTTACTACTATGAATTATTTCTATAGCGCTACCAGACGTACGCAGCGCTGTACAGAGTAACAAAGAAGACAGTCCCTGCCCGAAAGAGCTTACAGTCTAAACAGACAAGACAGACAAACACGATGTCATGGATACAGTTAAGGGAAACGGTTAATCTTCTGTCTGGGTTGGAGTGGAGAGGAGAGTACAGGACAATCAACCATTGTGACATCACTGATGAGGTTGGCTCTTATTGGTGGAATGAAGCATTATGACATCACAATCTCAGCTCTGCCTTACAAAGACAAACAGGATGTCATGGATACAGTTAATGGGAATGGTTAATCAATGGGCTGGGTTGGAGGGCAGAGGAATAGGGTTAAGGATTGAAGGCAATATCAAAAAGGTGGGTTTTCAGTCTGCTTTTCAACATGGGAAGGGAAGGGGCTTGACGGACAAACTCGGGTAATTTATTCCAGGCATAGGGGCAGATAGATGAAAGGAACGAAGTCTAGAATTGGCAGTGGAGGAGAAGGGTAACGTTAAGAGTGACTTATCTGAGGAACAGAGTTCTCCGGGAGGTGTATAAGGAGAGAGACATTGAGGGGCAGCAGAATGAACCCACCTTACTACACATTTACATGAAAAATGAAGCCAAAATATTCCTCCTAACTGTACAACCTGTAGGCCAAGTTTAAGAAAATGTTGACGCCAGGCTGCCTGCTTTTAACGAGCGCAGCTAAGAACTTGCTCTAGAACCGTTGTAATATGTGCAATGAAAAACACGCCCACCCCCCCAACCACGCCTACTTTCTGGTAGGTGCCTTGGACTACGTGCCTACCTCAGAGTGGTAGCCACCTGCCATCCAATTAACCCCCTCTTTTACAAAGGTGCGCTAAGCTTTTTAGTGCACGCTAAATGCCAACGCATGCATGTTATCCTACGGACACGCTGATTTAGCGCGCGCTAAATCCACGCTAAAACGCTTAGTGCGCCTTTGTAAAAGAGGGCCTAAGTGTATTTTACATCAATTACAAAGCCCTAATTAAGCTTTTTAATTATGTTAGGCGTACCAAACTAGGTGCCTAATTTGAGGCGTCATTTATAGAATCCGGGCCCTCATGGCTAGCTTTGCGCAAGAGCACGTACAGCGTGCAAATGCTTACGTCCAACCAATGGCAGTTCTCATATCAAAATGCAGGATTCTATAACCTCGCGCCTAATTTCTGGAAATGCCTTTGACCCGCCCATGGTCCTGCCATGGCCACACCCCTTTGGTCTCAGGACTCAAAGATCTCCCGTATGAGGAACGACTGGGTAAGTTGCAGCTGTACTCACTCGAGACATGATCGAGACGTTCAAATATGTCACGGGCCGTATCGAGGTGGAAGAGGATCTCTTTTTCCTTAAAGGACCCACGGCAACAAGAGGGCATCCGTTGAAAATCAGGGGTGGGAAATTTCATGGCGACACCAGAAAATATTTCTTCACCGAAAGGGTGGTTGACCGCTGGAATAATCTTCCACAACAGGTAATTGAGGCCAGCAGCGTGCCAGATTTTAAGAAAAGATGGGACTGGCATGTGGGATCTCTTCATGGCGGTAGTTAGGGGGTGGGCCATTAGGGTGGGCAGACTAGATGGGCCGTGGCCCTTTTCTGCCGTCATCTTCTATGTTTCTATTTGGCATGTGGGATCTCTTCATGGCGGTAGTTAGGAGGTGGGCCATTAGGGTGGGCAGACTAGATGGGCCGTGGCCCTTATCTGCCGTCTATTTCTATGTTTCTAGAATAGATGACATGAATGTTGCATACGGCAACAAGAGGGCATCTGTTGAAAATCAGGGGTGGGAAATTTCATGGCGACACCAGAAAATATTTCTTCACCGAAAGGGTGGTTGACCGTTGGAATAATCTTCCACAACAGGTAATTGAGGCCAGCAGCGTGCCAGATTTTAAGAAAAGATGGGACTGGCATGTGGGATCTCTTCATGGCGGTACTTAGGGGGTGGGCCATTAGGGTGGGCAGACTAGATGGGCCGTGGCCCTTTTCTGCCGTCATCTTCTATGTTTCTATTTGGCATGTGGGATCTCTTCATGGAGGTAGTTAGGGGGTGGGCCATTAGTGTGGGCAGACTAGATGGGCCGTGGCCCTTTTCTGCCGTCATCTTCTATGTTTCTATTTGGCATGTGGGATCTCTTCATGGCGGTAGTTAGGGGGTGGGCCATTAGGGTGGGCAGACTAGATGGGCCGTGGCCCTTTTCTGCCGTCATGTTCTATGTTTCTATTTGGCATATGGGATCTCTTCATGGAGGTAGTTAGGGGGTGGGCCATTAGGGTGAGCAGACTAGATGGGCCGTGGCCCTTTTCTGCCGTCATCTTCTATGTTTCTATTTGGCATGTGGGATCTCTTCATGGCGGTAGTTAGGGGGTGGGCCATTAGGGTGGGCAGACTAGATGGGCCGTGGCCCTTTTCTGCCGTCATCTTCTATGTTTCTACGGAATGCAGATGTGCACGTTATTGAATAGGGAATGAGAAGATCTGCGCATAACTCCTACATAATGCCAATTATGTGCTCGTTAACAGCAATTACTGCTAGTTAGCGCCTAGAGAGCTGACGAGCACATCTGCAATCCACTTCCAAATTTGGATGCCAGCTTTGGGTGATTTATACAGAATCTGGCTGCAAACCGGTACATAGTGTAAATGGAGACACAAACTCTGCTATACTCTAAGGATCGTTTCCTCAATGAGTCCCGTCTAGATCCAACTCTCCCACCATTTGCAACTCTCAACGGCTCTCCTCCTCTCACAAAGCCCAGTTCACAGCGGAGCAGACTCCCACTAAAATGAGAAATTCATGCTGAATCTCTCTGCCCGTCGATATTCTTCAATCCAACAAAAAGGCCTACCGTAACAATTTCTAAGGCGCTTCTTGATCAGATTACCTTTCCCTCCTTGAGTTTCACAACACACGCTTAGACTAGGCAGGCGTGCAACGAACCAGCAACCTGAACAATACGCAATTCGTGGCTCAAATAGTCTACAATGCAGAAGACCAGAAAGAGGAAAACAGTAGAACAAGTCAGGCCTGCCGCAGAACGTCTTAAACGAGCTCCCTCTGCCCCTCCTCGCCTTTAAACTTGCCAGCGTTATCGTGCAGGTTCAACCCAATACAACTGGCGAAATGCCAGGCTAACAAAACTGATACTCAGGAGCTGTTGAATTGTAAAGCAAGCTTCTCAGGCATCATTAAAAATGCCAGTATAGATTTCAATCTTTCGATGTCTTGGGCTTCAAGTCCAGAGTCATCTTGTGTTCAAAGGCTCGACCTGATAACCCAGTCGCAGTAGTGCACTGCCAAGCAGGAAACAGGGCGATTGGGCACCCTAGAATCTAGGCCTAGTTCAGGGGCCGGCAACCTTTTTAAAGCAAAGTGCCATTTTATTCTAAATTTTTGACCCAAGATTTACAAAGAGCCGCAACGGGTAGAGAGGGGAGTTTGAGAGATGATTTTTTTTTTTTTCTTTATTTTCTGTAAGTACTTGAAGCTTTGTTTTTATGTTATACACATACACATCTTATAATATAAAACCCTAAGCCGCCCATGCGCACTTCCACTTGCGTGTTCCGTATGTCCGTGGCCTGAAGAAGTGCGCATGCGCGACTACAACACACTGGCGGACCCGGTGGAGCAGTGGCAGCAACCCAGTGGTGGAGAGCAGCCCCGCTCTGCCCGTTGACCCTCCACAAACCTACCGGCTCCAGCGGCGTAGGCAGCACTTTAAATACGCTGCTTCGCGCCCTTCTACTGCTGATTTCCTCTGCCGCGTCTCTGATGACATCATCAGAGACAGACGCGGGAGAGGAAATCGGCAGTAGAAGGCCGCGAAGCAGCGTGTTTAAAGTGCTTCCTACGCGGCTGGAGCCCGGAGGTTTGTCGGCGGTGGGAGGGTCAGGAGCAGGCCAGATCAGCAGAACAACGGCAGTAAAAGAAGGGGGAGGGGCCGAACGGAGCAGGTAAGAGAAGAGCAGATCGCGGTAAGAGAAGGGAAAGGGGGGTGGGGGAAAATGCTGCTACTGCTATACAGGGACTTGGAGGGGAAGGGGGGATAGGAAAGGGAAGGGGGGGATAGGAGGGAAGTGGGATGGAAATGCTGCATAGGGAAGTGGGATGGAAATGCTGCTGCACAGGGAAATGGGGAAAAATGACAGACAGACAGCGAGAGGGAGGGAGACAGAAAGAAAGAAAGACACAGGGGCAGGGAGAGGGACAGAAAGACAGACAGAGAAAGGGGGCTAGGGGAGAGAGAGAGAGTCAGCGGGAGGGAAACATACAGACATATATTCTAGCACCCGTTAATGTAACGGGCTTAATGACTACATAATAAAACCCTAAGTGGCACATGCGCACTCCCACCTGCGTGTTCCATATGTCCGTGGCCAGAAGGAGTGCGCTTGCGTGCCTACAACTGCCCCACACTCGCAAAGGGAGAAGATACAGAAACAAAGAAAGACTGACAGACAGCCAGGGTGAGAGACAGAAAGAAAGGGGGGCAGGGAGAGAGATAAAAAACATAAAGTAAGAAAGAAAGAAACGCCTCAGCGACCCATTGTGCTAAAAGTCTACACATCTATTCTAGCACCCATTAATGTAACGGGCTTAAATACTAGTTTAACATAAAAACAAAGCTTCAAGTACTTACAGAAAATAAAGAAAAACACTTTACTGAGACTTTTGACACTGTATTTCCGCACAGAGATGTTTTACATCCAACAGTTCTCCCTCTGTCATTCCCCAGACCCTATGCAGCATCTTTCGCCCCTGCCCACTAGCCCCAGGCCCAACATTTCTCCTTCTATCGCCTCTCTCCAACACCATGCCGCATCTCTTCCTCCATTCCCTCCACCACCGTGCCCAACATTCCTCCCTCTTGCATCCCTTTCCATCTGTCCCGCTGTTCCGTCTCCACCACCACATCCAACGGTACAGCGAAAAATCCGCGGAGGACAATTCCACTCTGAAAAATGCACCCCGACAATTTTGCGCACGGACAACTGCACGCAGGACAACTGTGGCCCGTGAAGGATATTTGGAAGGATCTAATTGGTAAAAAGCCAATTAGCACCGATTAAGGTGTTACTTTGGACTTTGGCATGCATCTGCCTATGCGCTATTCCAGGGGTGCCCACACTTTTTGGGCTTGCGAGCTACTTCTAAAATGACCAAGTCAAAATGATCTACCAACAATAAAATTTAAAAAAAACACAAAGCACACTGTACGAAGAGAAAATGTTAATTATCATTTATATTCCGGGGTTTTTTGAAAGAGGTCCAGGCAGTTGACTTTATGCAATGTCACCGCAGTAATAACTATACAAAAATAGACAAATATACTCCCTCCCTTATTACTAAACCACGATAGCGGTTTTTAGCGCAGGGAGCTGCACTGAATGCCCCGCATTGCTCTCGACGCTCATAGGATCCCTGCGCTAAAATACGCTATTGCGGTTTAGTAAAAGGGAGCCATAGTGCAAAATATAGACAGCAGATATAAATTCTCAAAACAGACACATTTTGATCACTAAATTGAAAATAAAATCATTTTTCCTACCTTTGTTGTTTGGTGATTTCATGAGTCTCTGGTTGCACTTTCTTCTTCTGACTGTGCATCCAATATTTCTTCCCTTTTTTCAGCCTCCTGTATGCTTCCTCTCCTCCAGACCTCATTCCCTCCCCCAACTTTTTCTTCCTCTCTCCCTATCCTTTCTGTCTTTCTCCCTGACCCTTCTTTCTTTCTGTCTCTCTTTCTCTCTCCTTGTCCTCCCTTTCTTTCTGTTTCCCTTCTTTCTTTCTGCTTCCCTGCCCCCCTTTCTTTCTCCCTGCCCTTCCCCAAGCCATCACTGCTGCAATCGGGGAACAGCCCCCCAAACCACCGCCGCTTAGTTCTGAGCTCTCCCTGCTTCCCGACGTGATAAACAGGACGCAGAAGCGCCGGGTCAACCAGCCTTCCACCCTGAGAGGAAGTTCTGGGCCACCCAATGTAAGAATTGACTTCGGGGGGAGGCTGGTCGGCCTGGCGCTTCTGTGTCCTGTTCACTGCATCGGGAAGCAGGTAGAACGCAAAGGCAACACAAGTCTATGCGATCGACACGCGTTGCCTTCACGATCGACCTTTTGGGCACCCCGCGCTATTCTATAATGTTCCATATCCCACGAGTAACCCAAAAGGACGTGGCCATAGGAGGGGCATAGGTGTGTCAGGGACATTCCAAAATTTAGGTACTGTGTTATAAAATACTAGGGTTGCACACCCAACTGAAGTGGAATGTTCTTCATAGAGTACAAAGTCCGGCAACTGAATTTGGAACTGCAGTGCAGCATTTGGAACCGAGGTCTGCTTCTCCTGACGCAGCGAAACAAGGATTCCCTTGTTGGGAGCCGTTTCTGCGCCCCGGGGAGGTCTGGCTATATTGGTTTTGCCTGGATTACAACCATCGTTTGACGATATTAAAGGACTGCGCTGTTTCGTCCAGCTCGGCGGCAATAAAGCCCTGTCAAGATAAGTCAGAACTCTTCTATCAGTTATGTCCAGGTTCTTCTTTCCATTTTTACTACACCTCGGGGTGCAATATTGGGGGCTATTTTAAAGGTTATTTCCCAGATTTAGGTTGCAGCCCTGTTTTGGAGCCAGAGACTTTTCTCCCTTTAAAGGGAGTTTTGCTCTCTGGCTTGGCTTTCCGGTAGCAGACCAATGATAGTACCGTGTTTCCCCGAAAATAAGACACTGCCTTATATTAATTGCAGTAGGTCTTATTTTTGGGGAGGTCTTCTTTTTTTTCATGTACAATGATCATTTATCACTTGCTCTCTTCCATCCCAATTCTTCCTATTTCCTTTCTCTCCCCCACATATGCAGCATCTTTCCTCCCTTCTCACCCATCCCCTTGTGCAGTATCTTTCTATCTCTCCCTCCCTCCCATCCCCCTGTGCAGCAGAACCTTTGCAGCTTCTACCCCTCCCTTCCTCCCATTCCCCTGTGCAGCATCTTTCTATTCCTCCCATCCCCCTGCCGTTTCCTTTCTCTCCCCCACATATGTAGCATCTTTTCTCCCTTCTCACCCATCCCCTTGTGCAGTATCTTTCTATCTCTTCCTCCCTCCAATCCCCTGTGCAGCAGAACCCTTGCAGCTTCTACCCCTCCCTTCCTCCCATCCCCCTGTGCAGCATCTTTTTATTTCTCCCGTCCCCCCGCCGCTGCGCACCCCGCACCCCCCCCCCCCCCGCTGACTCTTTCATCTCTCCCTCCTATCCGAATCCCAACTGCGAGCCAAAATACCTGGAAACAAACGGCAGCTCAGGCTGCATCGCGGCCTGCCTTTCTCATGTCCTCTGCCGAATCACTGATGATATCATCAGCAACACGGCACGGAACTGCCGGGCGTAAGAAGGGCAGGCCGCGATGCAGTCTGTGCGGCTGACAGTTGATACCAGGTATTTCGGTCTCGCGGTCAGAGTTCGGATGGGAGGGAGAGATGGAAGGGTTGGGGGGGGACACGAAGCGCTGCTGCCGACGACTAGGGTTTATTTTCGGTGGTAGGGTTTATTTTGGGGGAAACACAGTGTCTGATAACTCACTTAGAGAATTTTGATATTCTGGGAGTTCAATCCTTTAGATTCTAAGGCCCATTATGGATATGTTTAGATTGGTGACTGGTCAAATGCGCGCAAGACAATAGCGCACGGACAAAAACACAAAAACAATAGCGCGCAAAGACAATAGCGCGCGAGACAATTGAGCGCAAGGATAACTCAGCGCAAGACAATTGAGCGCAACGATAACTGAGCGCGAGACAATTGAGCGCAACGATAACTCAGCGCAATGACAATTCAGCGCGCCTCTAGATGGCGCCTGGCGAACGAAGGCCACGCGCACGTTCAGCACGTTAACTCGTGATCACGTCACCACGTTGTCAGTATGGCTCCCTTGACTCTTTGCGTTTTCAATATAAGTCGCGTGAATGCATTTTCGTTACTATGGTTACGTTTCCTCTTTACGTGATCACGTCACCACGTTGTCAGTATGGTGTTGTCTTCGTGCTCTTTTGCGCTCATTTGACTAGCGCTCATTTGTCTTGCGCTAAGTTGTCCGCGCCTCTTTGTCCACGTGCAATTGTCTTGCGCACGCAATTGTCTATGAACCGTTTAGATTCGCTTTACTGGGTAAGGTTACACCTGATATTGAGGGCTGACCCTATTCGTGATAAACTAAATCTGGCCCTAAGTGGTTAAAAATTGCACACAACAGCTTACAGAATTAGGGAGTCAGAGTGCGGCACGCAGGGGTTCCGAGGTTCTGTGCCATGCTCTTTTCTTGTTTAATCATTGTTCTTGCAGGTCCAGCTAAAAGCCCACCTCTTTGAGAGTGCTTTCGACTCCTAACTCCTCTCACCTTGGGTTCTGCATTCCCAGATCGATCTCTTTATTTAAGACCCTTGTAGCCTGCATATCGACCATCTATGCCAGGGATCTCAAAGTCCCTCCTCCAGGGCCGCAATCCAGTTGGGTTTTCAGGATTTCCGCAATGAATATGCATGAGATCTATTTGCATGCGCTGCTTGCATATTCATTGGGGAAATCCTGAAAACCCGACTGGATTCCAGCCCTCGAGGACCGGAGTTGCCCATCCCTGACATAGACACTCTAATCCAGTGGTTCCCAACCCTGTCCTGGAGGACCACCAGGCCAGTCGGGTTTTCAGAATAGCCCTAATGAATATGCATGGATCAGATTTGCATGCCTGACACCTCCATTATATGCAGATCTCTCTCATGCATATTCATTAGGGCTATCCTAAAAACTCGACTGGCCTGGTGGTCCTCCAGGACAGGGTTGGGAACCACTGCTCTAATCCAGGGAACTCAAAGTCCCTCCTCGAGGGCCGCAATCCAGTCGAGTTTTCAGGATTTCCCCAATGAATATGCATGAGATCTATTTGCATGCGCTGCTTTCATTGTATGCTAATAGATCTCATGCATATTCATTGGGGAAATCCTGAAAACCCGACTGGATTCCAGCCCTCGAGGACCGGAGTTGCCCATCCCTGACATAGACACTCTAATCCAGTGGTTCCCAACCCTGTCCTGGAGGACCACCAGGCCAGTCGGGTTTTCAGAATAGCCCTAATGAATATGCATGGATCAGATTTGCATGCCTGACACCTCCATTATATGCAGATCTCTCTCATGCATATTCATTAGGGCTATCCTAAAAACTCGACTGGCCTGGTGGTCCTCCAGGACAGGGTTGGGAACCACTGCTCTAATCCAGGGATCTCAAAGTCCCTCCTCGAGGGCCGCAATCCAGTCGAGTTTTCAGGATTTCCCCAATGAATATGCATGAGATCTATTTGCATGCACTGCTTTCATTGTAAGCTAATAGATCTCATGCATATTCATTGGGTAAATACTGAAAACCCAACTGGATTCCGGCCCTCGAGGAGGGACTTTGACACCCCTGATCTATGCGGATAACAACGATACACAATCATACAAAACAAATTTTCCAGTTGAAATGCACACTGGTGGAAAATGCACAGTACCTTAACCCCTTAAGAGCGAGCAACTGCAAGCTACCTTCAAGCCAGTAAAACTTAATAGGGGAAACGCCTCAGAAGCTGCAAAGCTAAAGTGCATTTCAACTGGAAAATGTGTTTTGTATGATTGTGAATTGAGTGTCCAGTCCCTCTATTATTTTTGTTTTGATAACAACGATACCTTCATAATTAAAACAGAACATCAGACTATTAAAATAACAGCATACAAGAAACAACTTACACATGTGCCTTAAAATAAAAAGTCAAGCAATTACAAGATTACAAAGTAACCAAATTTGAGAACAGGCAAGTAAAAAATCAGAGGTCAGATGGATAGAATCTGGAACCGAGTTCCATTGTAAAGGTCCAGCTACTTGGAACACGATTTGCAACTTTGGAGATAGTGAGAACAGCCACTTGTGATCTCAAAGGATGAGAAGTCTGCAGCAGAGAAGCAATTGCCTTGGGCAATAGATCCCGGACAGATTAAGCTTAAATTGAAAGGGGACAGGTTTAAAACAAATGCTAGGAAGTTCTTTTTTACCCAGAGGGTGGTGGAAACATGGAACGCACTTCCAGAGGATGTGATAGGCCAGAGCACTATACAGGGGTTCAAGGAAGGTTTGGATAGGTTCCTGGAGGATAAGGGGATTGAGGGGTACAGATAGAACTAGAGGTAGGTTATAGAAGTGGTCAGAAACCATTTCACAGGTCACAGGTTATAGAAGTGGTCAGAAACCACTGCACAGGTCACAGACCTGATGGGCCGCTGCGGGAGCGGACCGCTGGGCGAGATGGACCTCTGGTCTGACCCAGTGGAGGCAACTTCTTATGTTCTTATGTAGCTTAAATTGAAAGCTTAAATTGTATTCTACAAACAACCGGCATCCAGTGAAGTTCGGCCAGCACAGATGTAACATGGGAAGAACCCTGGCAACGGTATTTAGAGCCACCTGATGCATTCTGAGTGAAGTCTTCGGAAAACCACACAAAAGAGAATTACAATAGTCTAGATGTGGTAAGCTCTTCTGAGCAGGGACCGTCTATAAATGTCAAAATGTGCAGTGCTGCATACACCTTTCGGCGCTATATAAGTGATAAGTAGTGGGTCCGAGAGATATGAGACAGTGGCAGGAGAGGGAAGGGGGGGGGGGGGTAACGCAAATGAAGTTTCAACTAGGCGCACCTCATATCCTTGCATCGGCCCTAAAGAACAGATCAGAATAATTCAAGGTATCTCACATGCCGAGCTAAATAGCACATAACAGGAGCTACGTGGAAAATTAATGAATTATTACAGAGCTGAGAGATTGGATTTTGCACCAGCTTTTGCTTCCCATATCTCAAAGGCTCACCTTGCCTCAAGCAGAAATGGTGCATTTTTCTGACCTCAAATTACTATCCCAAAATCCGAAAAATTACAAAACATGAAATACACCTGCTCCCAAGGATTTCGGATAAAGAAGGGAGATAGGTTCAAAACAAATGCAAGGAAGTTTTTTTTCACCCACTTGGAATGCGCTACCGGAGGAAGTGATCAGGCAGAGTACGGTACAGGGATTCAAACAGGGATTGGACGGATTCCTGAGGGATAAAGGGATCGTGGGATACTGAGGGAGGAGCTGGGATGTAACACAAGTATAGAAAACTAACCAGGTAATAAGTATAGAAACCCAACCAGGTCGTGAATGTGCAAGACTGGAGGGTTAGGACTTCGATGGGAAGATAGGACTTCAATGAGAAACCAAGGTGGCAAGGGAGCCCCTTCTGGTGATTCAGACAGGTCGTGACCTGTTTGGGCCGCCACGGGAGCGGACTGCCGGGCAGGATGGACCTATGGTCTGACCCGGCGGAGGCACTGCTTATGTTCTTATGAATCTCGTACCTGTACTAGATTTAGGCAATCATATACTGGGGGATGCAGTTGTGCAAAATATCAAATTTAATTTTCTGTCCTGGAGGAAAAAGATTTAAGCTGCTAAACCAATCAAGAAGTCTCTAATTTCATGTAGTGTGGGCTTTGCTATCCCTTTGATAGGACTGGTTATCAAAACTCCCCAGGCACAGTAACTGGAAAGATAAATCACAATTTCCCGGACTGGTGGGAGAAATTTGCACCAGGGGCTTTTTGAGTCAGAACGTGCTAAGATGCTGGCCTCGTCATTAAGGCCCTGCATTTCAGCTTGAAAAATGCTGAGATCAGATGGAAGCCACACAAGAGAAACAGCTGTGCTAGTCTCACATCTGGTTTCTGGTCTCTGATGAGTCTCATTTGCATCGTAAACAGGCAGGGCGAGAAATGAGGCATTTTCTCTTCTGGGGTGGGGTGTATTTTCCCAGCCCGATGCCAAGACGAAAGGTGGAGAACAAACAGCGTGAGGACACTGCACACATATATGTGGGTGAATCTTTTCATGAATTTGGAAAATAAATCTTAATAAATAAATAACCCTGGAATAAGGGACATTTGGAAACTGCCCGCTGTTCCTGCAAGTGAAAGTACAGGACGATCATTTGAGCTTGTGTGGCTGTTGGGATCTGTGGTTTCGCGCTGCTGCTCCCAGAAGCCGCCGCCCTAGGCAACTGCTGAGTCTCGCCTAATGGTTGAGCCAGCTCCGAGCACACATTGGGGAGGAGGGCCGTGCATTAGGCACATCGTTGGCTCGTTGGTGCTTCCCTGAGATCATTCTTTTGGCTTTGCCTCCTCTCTGAACCACAGCAGGAAGCTCCCAACCTGAAAGTGGCAGCAAATTCAGATTTTGATAACGTTGTAGGCATAATTCTTCAGGGGTTGCCAAAAGTGATGCATTATAGCGATCAAAGTGGAAAGAATTAAATGATAACAGAGTGAAAACAGCTAAATACATCAGAGCACTGAAAATGTCACAGCTGGTTCTAGTTTACTTTCCTGTGATCTTAATTTCTCTAACCTTAGTATTTCCCTTCTGAAACATTTTGAGCAGCCCCTCAGTTAACAGTGGTTCTGGCTGCTTTCATGGAAAGAAATTTCACCCATCAGCTGATATAATGCCAACTAATATGCAACCCAAATGTTTCCTTGGGTTGATATTCCTGCCTGGCTAAATCCCGCTGACCAGTGGCATAGTACCACCCGTACCTCTTTAGCTCTCTGCTCTCCCTCTGAAGTCACTTCCTGGTTGCAGAAGTAGCTGCTGGTTCAGTGTATCTGCTCTGAATTCTCCGGCACTTTCCAGTCATTTCTGGGGACTGAGCCAGGAGTTATCCAGACCATAGGTGTCAACTTCTCAAATTGATTGGGGGGGGGCAAACGTTGGGGAGCGTCCAGGGGGCAGACTTTCGGGGGTGGGGGCAAACTTTCAGGGGGGTGTCGGCAGGAGGGATTGGGCATCCCTTCTGCCGGGGAACATTGGCAGGGGGGGGGCAGTTCGCGGGGTGTCGGCAGGAGGGATTGGGCAACCCTCATGCCGTGATCATTTGTGGGGATGGGGGGTTCCAGCAGGAGCGATTGAGCATCTCTCCTGCCATGGGGGTTCGTTAGGGGGGTTTGTGGCGGGTGTCAGCAGGAGGGACTGGGCATTCCTCCTGCCGCGATCGTTCAGGGGGTGCGGGGTTCCAGGAGGTGGGATTGGGCATCCCTCCTGCTGGTGATGTAAGGGGTAGATGGGTGGCCACGGTCACTAAACTTATTACGATAAGCTCAGCAGCCGTGTCTGCTTACAATATAACAGCCTCTGGAAGAGCGTTCCAGATTTCTACCACTCTCTGGGTGAAGAAGAACTTCCTTACGTTTGTGCGGAATCTATCCCCTTTCATTCTCTCTACCTTGGAGAGGGTGAACAACCTGTCTTTATCTACTAAGTCTATTCCCTTCAGTACCTTGAATGTCACAATGGCATGATTGTATTATACACTTGGCTCACATAAGACAGACCGAAGGTCCATCAAGCCCAGAATCCTGTTTCCAACAGTGGCCAACCCAGGTCCCAAGTACCTGGCAGAAACCCCAAGAGTAGCAACATTCCAAAGCTGAGATTGTGATGTCATAATGCCTAAGAGTCAAACTCATTAGTGATGTCATAAAGGCTTGATTGTCCTACACTTGAATCACATAAGAACATAAGAATTTCCATACTGGGTCAGACCGAAGGTCCATCAAGCCCAGTATCCTGTTTCTAACAGTGGTCAAGCCAGGTCAGAAGTACCTGGCAGAAACCCCAAGAGAATCAACATTCCAGAGCTGAGATTGTGATGTCATAATGATACATTCCACCAATGCCTAAGACCCAACATCAGCAGTGATGTCACAATGGCTTAATTATCCCTATACGTGGCCAACCCAGGTTCCAAGTATCTAGTACAGATTTTATGCTGCCTTTTAGTGTGACCATATGGCTCCAGAAAAAAGGGGACAGATTGAGACATCCGGGTTTTACTTCCATTGAAAGCAACCAAGATGTCTCAATCTGTTCTCCTTACTTCCATTGCTTTCAATGGAAGTAAAACCCGGATGTCTCAATCCGTCCCCTTTTTTCTGGAGCCATATGGTCACACTACCTATGCTAGGAATAAGCAGTGGATTTCTCCCGTCATCTCAATAATGGCCTGAAAATTTCTGACCCTGCACTGAATTTCTGGGTATAACGCCGACTGAACATTGACCCCGTGGAGTTTATTTTCCAGCTAGCTAGTAGTTCTTTGAGCTTTCAAAAAAAAAAAAAAATTAAAAAAAATCTGTGTTTCATTGTGTGCAAAAGCTCAAAAAAGTGCCAGGAGCAAAAACGCAATGTAGCCTTGAATCTCTCCAGTGATTTATTTGATGGGTTACTAGACCAAAACACTTTTATTATACTTAAATATATTTAATCATAATAGGCCCATCTTAAGTAAACTCCTTTTATGAAGTTGTTGGTAGATTAAAGCTTTTGTATCTAATGGAGTTTCTCTGCAAACAAGAAGTTTGAAGTGGATTAAGCAACTGCAAACAAGAACATCCTTGTTACTGAGGCCAAAGGGGGAAAGAAGCATGAATTGCAATTGTTCTGGATTATTATAATTTTATTTATAGAAAATGAAATAAAGTTGGAAAGAATTATGCAGAAGGGGTTGAGAAAGTCCGTCTGTCTGTCAAGGAGCAAATTTAACAGAACAGGATGAAATCTGGCATGAAGTTAAGAATAGCAAAAAGATCAAAGGATTTTGAAAATGGGACACAAAAGATGACATACCGCAAAGAAAGGGAGAAAACCACCTGCAGGGGGAAACATTTTTCAAGACCAGACCAAAGGCCTTATAATCAGTGGAAAAAAAACCAAAACAGGAAATTTAGCTGTGTCTATAAAAGGTAAGGCATTCAAAATTAAAATAAGATAGTTCAAAAACGAACATATAAAGAACTTGGATATGCAGGATTTCTAACCCATTACCAGGCATAATTCTGCAGCTTCTCCGTCGCCTTCTCACACTGACACATCAGCCCTTGTTCCATTCACACCTCCATAGCAATCTGTGATTCACTTATATATTCAAACACCTCCAAAACATCTCCAAGACAATCTGTGAGTCACTTGTATATTCAGTTAACATTATTTGCCGTGACCTGATGAAGGAAGTCAAAAAGCGAGTCGAGAAATGCAAGGCATGTGGGCACGTCACTTAATCATCCACTGCTTCAGGAACAAGTTTGCCTACCACGCTGTCATCTCGGACTGAACACTGAAATAAATAAACTACTATGGTTTCACAGATACATTTGCTACCATTCCGCCTCCGTACAGCAGGGGATGCTAGCCTAAGGCTGAGTGGACTACATATCCCAGACTGCACTGGGCTTCACAGTTCAGTGCTGCACCACCTTAACAAGGTAACCCTGCTGAGTCAGGGGGCGGGACTCAGCAGGGAGGTGTTTATCTGCCACAGAGGAGCATCATTCCTCTAGTTCACAGGTGTCAAAGTCGGTCCTCGAGGGCCAGAATCCAGTCGGGTTTTCAGGATTTCCCCAATGAATCTGCATGAGATCTATTTGCATGCACTGCTTTCAATGCATATTCATTGGGGAAAT
Organism: Geotrypetes seraphini; assembly: GCF_902459505.1. Classification (NCBI taxonomy): domain Eukaryota; kingdom Metazoa; phylum Chordata; class Amphibia; order Gymnophiona; family Dermophiidae; genus Geotrypetes; species Geotrypetes seraphini. The sequence goes on along the minus strand of NC_047089.1, from coordinate 12,924,859 downwards.
CCAGAAAACCCGACTGGATTCCGGCCCTCGAGGAGGGACTTTGACACCCCTGCTCTAGTTGGAAGAAGAAAGGTCCCTAGTTGGAAAAGAAAAGACTCCCTAGCTTTCCTCTAGACGTGGCTGAGGCAGAAGTCCTGGAGAAGCTGACGCCACTTGAGCTGAGAAAGAAAGACTGAACAAGGCGAAACACTTAGTGACTGAGGGTATCTGGGCTGTATGTGTGGACCAGCTTTGCTGCACATGGAGGCCTCAGAGGGAACATAGGAGCTAGGGAAACTGAATAGAAGAGCTGACCTGTTTCGCTGATACCGTGTTTCCCCCAAAATATGCCCTAGTTGAAACGCTTCCCCCCGCCGCCAACCCTTCCATCTCTCCCTCCCATCCTGTTGGACCGCTTAAGCCATTCAGTGCCAGAAGTTTCGGCAAGTCTCGCAAATAGCGTGTTTGCTGCCATTCTGCTCCCAATTAGCTTGAGTAGCGCGGTGCGAGAAGTTCGGGCATCTCTCGCGGTTTAGAATCTCGCAAGACCTGCCCGAACTTCTCGCACTGCGCTACTCAAGCTAACAGGGAGCGGAACGGCAGCAACAGGGAGGTCATAAACGCGCCATTTGCAAGGTGAGGAAAGTAAGTGGTAAAAACTGGAAGAGGAGATGAGAATGAGACAGGGTGACTGGAGGGAGGGGAGATCTGTGTGTGAGAGACAGTGAAGACTGGAGAGCGATATAAGAGACTGACAAGCTGATTGGAGAGGAGATGTGTGAGTGAGAGAGATGCACGCAAAAAGAGAACACTGGAAGGAGATATAAGAGAGCGAAACAGGGTGACTGGAGGGGGATGTGAGAGAGAGACAGAGTGAAGGCATGGGGCATATATGACAGAAACAGAGATACTAGGTTGAAGGCTGGAGGGAGGTATGGGCGTGAGAGATAGTGAGGAAAAGCTAAAGCAGCTAGGGCAAAAAGATATCTCAGGGGAGATACGATAGAGGTCTTTAAAATACTGGGTGGCGTGGCTTGTTTACTCTTTCCAAAAATACTAGGACTAGGGGGCATGCAATGCAGCTACTACGAGTAATTAGTACATTTGAAACAAACTGGAGAAAATATTTCTTCACTCAGCATGGAATTAAACTCTGGAATTCACTGCTGGAAAATGTGGTAGAAGCCGTTAGCTTAGCAGGGATTAAAAAAAAAAAAAATTTGGATAACTTCCTAAAAGAGAAAGCCACAAGCCATTATTAAGAAACCCACTGCTTATTCCTAGGATAAGCAGCATGAAATCTGTTTTACTCCTTGGGATCTTGCCAGGTACTTGTGAACTGAGTTGGGAACAGGATACTGGGCTAGAAAAACCCTTGGTCTGATCGAGAAGCGCAACTCTTATGTTCTTACCATCTAGGAAGCCGTCCTCTTTATCCCCTATCTTGTTTATGCGTTACCCCTCTATTTGAATTACTGCTCCCCTGAGCTTTCTGCCCTTTAGCCAGTGTTTCCCAACCTTTTCAATGCCATTAGCAAAAATATCATATACCTTTCCTACTAACGAGATGGTGGTAGAAGGAGTGTACTTATCTGAAATAACTTTTTTTTAAAATTTATTTAATTACTGACACTTATGGGGAATTTAGGAGACATCTAAAAACATATCCGTTTCCGAAGTATTTAGGCAGCCAATTCGTCAAAATTTTATTAGGCACTATTTTGATCATTTTAGGGCTCCTTTTACAAAGGTGCGCTAGCGTTTTTAGCGTGCGCTAGCCGAAAAACTACCGCCTGCTCAAGAGGAGGCGGTAGCGGCTAGCGCGAGAGGCATTTTACTGCGCGCTATTCCGCGCGCTAAGGCCTTAACGCACCTTTGTAAAAGGAGCCCTTAGTGTCTCAAATTATTGGCTTTTAACTTTTTTTTAGTTCTATTCAACTTCTTTTATTGTTGTTGTTTTTTTTAACTATTGTAACATAGTAACATAGTAGATGACGGCAGATAAAGACCCGAATGATCCATCCAGTCTGCCCAACCTGATTCAATTTAAATTTATAGTAACATAGTAGATGACGGCAGATAAAAACCACATAGAACTTTACGGCCTTGCGGTATATAAACTGATTATTATTATTAATTAATTTTCTAAACCATTCTCCCAGGAGAGCTCAGGTACTCAAGCATTTTTTTCCCGTCTGTCCCGGCGGGCTCCCAATCTATCTAATATACCAGGGGCAATGGGGGGATTAAGTGACTTGCCCGGGGTCACAAGGAGCAGCGTGGGTTTGAACCCTTTCTATTGCTAACGCAAGCAGTGTCTCACTTCCGGTTCACCACACAATTGCTTCCCACGTATTCACCTTTATAGGACCCCCCAGGGACCCCTGAAGAAGACTTTTTGTGGAAACGCAGACCGTGTTGGGTCCCGCATCCTTTAAGGCTTTTATGTGGACCTTTGGAACTTGGATACTTTCAAATAAAGTCCATTTAGGAACATCGTCACTCCACAGAGTTTTTTTGGTTTTCTCTGGATTTTCTTCTTTGTGGGTATTTTGGGGTCAATTCCTTTTGTTTCTGCTACTTATGATTTGAAAGTGTTTGAGGCTCGTGCATATGAGGACGGAGCTTAGGCATTGGTGGAATGAGGCATTATGACATCACAGTCTGAGCTCTAGAATGTTGCAAACACAAGCAGTGTCTCACTTCCGGCTCACCACACACTTGTTTCCCACGTATTCACCTTTATAGATCCCCCAGGGACTCCTGAAGAAGACTTTTTGTCGAAACGCGGACCGTGTTGGGTCCGGTATCCCTAGCGGACTAGGTCCTTTAAGGCTTTTATGTGGGGGTCCTGTATCCCTAGCGGACTAGGTCCTTTAAGGCTTTTATGTGGGGATCCTGTATCCCTAGCGGACTAGGTCCTTTAAGGCTCTTATGTGGATGATTTACTTTTATGTGGATGGAATTATTTTATGTGGATGATTTTAGTGGACCTTTGGAACTTTGATACTTTCAAATAAAGTCCATTTAGGAACATCATCACTCCACAGAGTTTTTTTGGTTTTCTCTGGATTTTCTTCTTTGTGGGTATTTTGGGGTCAATTCCTTTTGTTTTTGCTACTTATGATTTTGCTTAATCTTCTGTAAACCGCATAGAACTTCACGGTATTGCGGTATATAAACTGTTATTATTATTATTATTATTAAAGTGTTTGAGGCTTGTGCATATGAGGAGAGAGCTTAGGCATTGGTGGAATCAGGCATTATGACATCACTATCTGAGCTCTAGAATGTTGCAAACACAAGCAGTGTCTCACTTCCAGCTCACCACACAATTGTTTCCCACGTACTCACCTTTATAGGACCCCCAGGGACCCCTGAAGAAGACTTTTTGTCGAAACGCGGACCGTGTTGGGTCCCGCATCCCTAGCGGACCAGGTCCTTTAAGGCTTTTATGTGGACCTTTGGAACTTTGACACTTTCAAATAAAGTCCATTTAGGAACAGCGTCACTGCACAGAGTTTTTTTTTTTGTTTTCTTTGAACCCACAACCCCAGGGTGCTGAGGCTGTAGCTTTAACCATTGTGCCACACTCTCCCCGGTGGCATTTTTATCCCCAAATATTTCACCCCATGTGCAGTTACAGTTATTCAATTGCCTTTTATCTGTGCAAATATTCAAAAGTTCCTATCAAGAGAGGAAGAGATCCTTTTGTTTCATGGTTCTCGATAATTCACAACATTCCTCACTCAGGCTCACTTTAGAAGTGCTTCTGGCTGCCTTAGCGCTGCAGGGCCCCCTTTCTGCCACTGGAACGCGGGGGAATAAGTCTGAGCTCATTAGTCTTGCTGCCAAGTCATTCGCAAGCCAGGCTCAGAAAATCAGCTAAATTGAGAACATGATATGCTTTCATTTCTAAGTGAATTAAGGACCGGCAATGGCATGCCACCAATTAATCAAACACGGGATAAGATGCATGCCTCGGCACCGTGCAGGTAAGTAAAAGGCAGACAGCTTTCAGCTCTGTGAACTGGGGGGGGTGGGGGAGAGGCAAAAAGGAGATACCGCAAAAAAACACAAAACTGCGAGAACAGATTACTCATGGATTAGTTAGGATTACCAGACGTTCGGATTTCCCTGGACGGCTTTTCAAAACCCAGCACTTTGTCTGGGTTTTGAAAAGCTTCCAACTAGGAGCAACGCGACGTGGTGATGTCACGTGCATATGTGTGATGTCATCACGGCATACCAGTGCACGCGCAGACGCCCTCCCGACAAGTGAACAGGTTGAAGGGGCGGAGCTGGGGGGGGGTGGAACGGGGCGGGGCTCGGGCAGAACTGGGGGCAGGGCCATGGATCCGGATTTTAGTTCCGGAAAATCCGGTGGCCTTAGGATTCGTATCTTGCAAAATTATTCCCATTTCCGACAAGAGACTAATCAGAGCGCAATTGTTTACTTCGATTTAACTCAAGACTTTTTATTGGTAGCTGAAGGCATGTTACATTCAAGGATAGCAAGTATTTCCCTGTCCCCAGACAACTTATAATCATAAGCCCTCGTTTAGTAACCCCTCCCCCCCTTTTTCTAAGCCACGGTAGAAATCTTCCGACGCTCATAGAATTCCTATCAGTGTTGGAGCATTTAGCGGCCTGGACCGCAGTAGAAACTCTACCGCGGCTTAGTAAAAGGGGGTGGATGGGTACATTAAGTGTAAAGTGGACCCGGCTGGGACACAAAGAAGGATTTCTTTAAGGCAGGGGTCTCAAAGTCCCTCCTTGAGGGCCGCAATCCAGTTGGGTTTTCAGGATTTCCCCAAATAATATGCATGAGATCTATGTGCATGCACTGCTTTCAATGCATATTCATTGGGGAAATCCTGAAAGCCCGACTGGATTGCGGCCCTCAGGGAGGGACTTTGAGATCCCTGCTTTAAGGGAAAGGGTACAACAGCACGGAACTTCAGGTGGCCCAAAATTCAGTGGTACGCTTTCTGTTTAAATTGGACAGACGTGAGCATGTAACAGAATATTTTCTAAGGGTGTATTGGCTGAAAGTAAAGGATAAGGTCCGGTACAAGCTACTGGTGAATGTCTTTATGTGCTTACAGAAGTTGGCCCCTAAACCCCTGGTCCAGAGCATCTTGCCGCGTGAGTCCGGCTCGACTGTTCCGCTCAGTTGAGCATTGTGATCTATCTGTACCATCTGTGCGGGAGTTAAGGGGGATTAAGTGACTTTCCTCTTCCAGAAATAGTGTCTTTCACGGCATCGGCCCCTGGGAGTGGAAGAACCGTTACATTCGCCAGCAGCAAAATGTACAGAACTTTAGGAAACTGCTGAAAAGGCATCTGTTCTGTGAAATGAAATAGAGGGTCTGAGTTTGGCTGAGGGAGGAGGAGTGATGACTCTTGAGTGCTGGTCACAGAGGTGTTCGATGGTCTGGGGTTTTACTTGGTTTAATGATGTCTGTTATTGAGGCATCTTGTATGCCTTATGGAATTTTATATTTTGATGGATGTGTGGGTTTGGCCAGTTTTGGCCTTAAATGAAATTTGACGTGTATGTTATATGTAATTTGATTTGATATGTAAGTATGTCATTTGTTATAGTGTGTCTCTGAAGTGTTTTTGTACAATAAATGTAAATCTTTTATAAGAACACTAGTCTTTTAGCCCGTTACATTAACGGGTGCTAGAATATATGTATGTCTGTCTCTTTCCCTAGCCCCCTTTGTCTGTCTTTCTGTCTCTCTCCCTGCCCCTGTGGCTTTTTTCCTTTCTTTCTGTCTCCCTCCCGCTGTCTATCTTTCTTTCTTTCTCCCTCCCTCCCGCTGTGTGTCTGTCTTTTTTTCTATCTGTCTCTCTCCCTGCCCCCTATGCAGCAGCAGCATTTCTCTCCCCCCCATTTCCCTGTGCAGCAGCCACAGCAGCATTTCCTCCCCCTCCATTTCCCTGTGCAGCAGCATTTCCCCCCAACCCACTTCCCTGTGCAGCAGCAGCATTTCCCTCTCCCTCCATTTCCCTGTGCAGCAGCATTTCCCTCCCCCACCCCACTTCTATGTGCATCAGCAGCATTTCCCTACCCCCGTCCCTGTGCAGCAGCCGCAGCAGCATCCCCTCCCCCTCCATTTCCCTGTGCAGCAGCATTTCCCTCCCCCACCCCAGTTCCCTTTACAGCAGCAACAGCATTTCCCTTACCCCCCACTTTCCTGTGCAGCAGCTGCAGCAGCATTCCCTCCCTCTCCATTTCCCTGTGCAGCAGCATTTCTCTCCCCCACCCCGCTTCCCTGTGCAACAGGAGCAGCAGTATTTCCCTCCCCCCCACTACCCTGTGCAGAAGCTGAAGAGCATTCCCTCTCCCTCCATTTCCCTGTGCAGCAGCATTTCCCTCCCCCACCCCAGTTCCCTTTACAGCAGCAACAGCATTTCCCTTACCCCCCACTTTCCTGTGCAGCAGCTGCAGCAGCATTCCCTCCCTCTCCATTTCCCTGTGCAGCAGCATTTCTCTCCCCCACCCCACTTCCCTGTGCAACAGGAGCAGCAGTATTTCCCTCCCCCCCACTACCCTGTGCAGAAGCTGAAGAGCATTCCCTCTCCCTCCATTTCCCTGTGCAGCAGCATTTTTCTCCCCCCATCCCACTTCCCTGTGCAGCAGCAGCAGTAGTATTTCCCTCCCCCTCCACGCCCCTGTGCATCAGCAGCAGCATTTTGGGGCAAAAAAAGGGGGGGGGGTTCTGTTTATATTTGAGTCTTAGGGCTCCTTTTTCTAAGGTGCGCTAGTGTTTTTAGCGCACGCAGCAGATTAGTGCACGCTAACCCTGCGCTACACAGCTAGAACGAACCCTAGCTCAATGCATAATGTGTCTGTTCTGTCGCAACATGTTTTAGTATTTTTAATATGTATGTAATTTTGTAAACCGCATAATTTTTATGCGGTATATAAATTTTTAAATAAATAAATAACTTATCATTTCTCTAGCACTGCTAGATGTACACAGCACTGTACATTAAACAAGTAAGAGACAATCCCTGCTCAACAGAGCTTACAAACTAATTAAAACAAGCAGGACAAGTAAGGGTTAGGAAATTTCTCAAAACGAGAATGATAAAACAAACCCTGACCCGTCGCAGGCCTCTCCCTGGGCCTACCTTAAGCCAGCGGTGAGCCAGGGCAAGAGCAATCCTCCCAAGCTCCTGCCCCATGCAGTCTCACTACTCAGAATGGCTGATGCGAATTCCCACAGTAACCTCGCGAGAATGTGGCGATTTCGGTTTATTTTCGAGTCAACCTTTTTTTTTTTTACCCTTTTGGGGGGAGAAAGGTGGCCTCTGTTTATACTCGGATGAGTTTATATTTGAGTATCATCGGCGTAAAAAAAACCTTCCATCCTACTATACAGGACTTATTACTTAAATGAGCACTACTTCTCAGCCTTAAACATTAAAAGATGAACTTATCTTATATAGAGGCATAATTAATGGTTGAATTCTAATTCATGCCCATGTCTGACAATGGCCAGCATTTTGCTTTACTGCTTTAGAACCACAAACATCAATATAACTTCTCCTACGCACCAGTCCCCAGGGCTACTCCACCTCATCGTCACAAAATGGTGGCACAAAGAGAAACTAGTTGCATGCTTGAATGCATGTAAGTTGCAGTATTCCACCCAATCTCCACCCATGCACAGACACAAAGTTGCCCATTCCAGGATGCAGATTTGGAGACAGTCCTAGTTTTGAATTTACAGCCCGAAGCCGTGGGGGATTAATAATAATAATAATTTTATTCTTATATACCGCCATGCCCATCGAGTTCTAGGCGGTTCACAATAATTACATTAGGATCCGCATTGACATGCCGATTTACAAACAATGTTTTGGATTTAGAACACCTTCTGCCGAACATGGCTGAAGAAGAGGGAGTGGGAAGTAGAGAAGGAGGAAAGCGGTCAATAAAGGGGGGGGAAGGGCCGAACGGGCCGATTTACCATGATTTATTGGATTTACAACAACTTTAGCCGAACTTGGCTGATGAAGAAGGAGGAGGGTAAGTGAGCTGGAAGACAGCGATCAATGAAGGGGGAAAGGGGCGGGCGTGTGGCCAGGTAATTCCGGAGAGGGGGCGTTAGGGGGCTTGTTTGTTGAATAGTAGTGCCTGATCCTGCCCTTCAAAATCAATTTGCAAGTCCCATAATGCACCAGGATGAGATGGTCAGAAATACAGGACTGTCCTAAAACCTCCAGCCTGGAAATGGGTAACTTGGCTATTCTGCCCATGCGTATGCCCAACCAGCAACGTCCATGCCATTTATTTATTTTTCTAAACCATTCTCCCAGGGAAGCTCGGAATGGTTTACATGAATTTAGCGTTTTTCCCCGTCTGTCCCAGTGGGCTCACAATCTATGTAATGTACCTCGGGCAATGGAGGGATTAAGTGACTTGTCCAGGGTCACAAGGAGCAGTGTGGATTTGAACCCACAACCTCAGGGTGATGAGGATGTAGCTTTAACCACTGCGCCACTCTAGAAATCAAAATGTAGTAAAAGTGAGCCAGGTAAAGGACAATGAAGCAATTGTGACATCACTGAGGCTCTTATTGGTGGACTGAGGCATTATGACATCACAATACCAGCTCTGGTTATCAGAGGCTGAACCTTTTCACACTATTTATTTGGTCAATTTTCTATACTGTTCTCCCAGGGAAGCTTAGAACAGTTTACAAGAATTTATTCAGGCACTCAAGCATTTTTTCCCTGTCTGACCCTGTGGGCTCACAATCTACGTAATGGACCTGGGACAATGGGGGGATTAAGTGACTTTCCCAGGGTCACAAGGAGCAGCGTGGGTTTGAACCCACAACCTCAAGGCGCCGAGGCTGTCGCCTTAACCACTGTGCCACACTCTCCTCTGTAAGTAGCTATTCGCAATGCCTTCTTACCACCTACGGAGCGGTTGTTCTTTCAAATCTACTGAATCAGGGTCCCTGAACTCCTGCTGTTTTTCCCAGTTGCATGGTATGTCACAAAAAGACTGAAATGTTTTAATAAAACTTAGCTAAAGTGAGATCTTTATTTTATTGCACTCTGCTCGTGTTCTGATGATTTAATTAAGCCATAAAATAAGAGATCATAATTCCATCAGAGCTGTATTCCTTCCCCTGACCTACTGTTGAACTAATTTTTTTTAAAAGAAATTAATTTAAGTAATAATTTATTATTTTTTTTCTCTGTGCCATGTAGTTCTGCGCTGGTGTTCGCTGTTTGAGATTAATCTGCAAGTCTCATCAATCCCCAGAGCGCATTTCCACTCTCAATCGGCTTGGGCATTGTAGCTTCTAGAACAGGGCTGCCCAAGTCCAGTCCTCGAGATCTACTGGCAGGCCAGGTTTTTAAGATATCCACAATGAATATGCATGAGAGAGATTTGCCTGCACTGTCTTCTTGGTATGCAAATCTCTCTCATGTATGTTCATTATGGATATCCTGAAAACCTGGCCTTCCAGTAGATCGCGAGGACCGGACTTGGGCAGCCCTGTTCTAGAAACAAGGCTTTTTTCAGCAGCTATGCAACAGCGCCTTAATTTTTCTCCTGCCTTCCAAAAGTGTCTTGTCCACTGCTACATTTCTCACTCAAAGTCTCCCCAACCCTCCCTTTGATGTCACTTCCTATTCTCAGGACCAGGAAGTGACATTAGAGGGCAGGCTCAGCCAGCGTGAGCAGCAAGTAGAAAACCCTGCTCCCTGCTAATTTCAACTAGAAGAGGTACAGGGGAAAAAGGGGTTTGAATTGGAGAATGATACGGGGGAACAAATCTGTCCTTGTCACTGGACCACCGTCCCATTCACTGCCCCGTCCCCGCAGCATCCACCCTTCCCTCTTGCCACCTCACTGCCCTTTGGCACCCCTTACGTGGTCCGTGCATCTCCCTCACCTTTGCGACGCGTTTTAAGGTTTCAGACTTGTTAAAAGCCGCCGGAGTGTTCGTGCAGTCGCGTGCGGGTGTGGGCGGAAGCTTCTCCTCTGACACAACTGGTAGTTGCATCAGAGGAGAATCTTCCGCCCACACACGCACGACTGCGCATACGCTCCGGCGGCTTTCAACAAGTCTGAAACCTTAAAACCTGCCACAAAGATGAGGGAGATAGATTCGGGTGGGTAGATAGGAAGGAGGGAGGTGACCGCGCATGTTCCCTCCCTTAAATGCGGGGACAAGGCCATTCACCGCTGCGGTGGATGGCCTTGTCCTCGTACCTGCAGTGAGCACCTTTCCCCCCTCCATCGTTTTGGTGGGTTATCCGCGGCTACTCGTGGCTAGCCGCGGGTAACATCCACCATGTCTAGTGTGACCATATGGCTCCAGAAAAAAGGGGACGGATTGAGACATCCGGGTTTTACTTCCATTGAAAGCAACCAAGATGTCTCAATCTGTTCTCCTTACTTCCATTGCTTTCAATGGAAGTAAAACACGGATGTCTCAATCCGTCCCCTTTTTTCTGGAGCCATATGGTCACATTAACCATGTCATTCTCTAGTTTGAATGCATTTAAGAGAACCCCCATTGCAGTGGGGGGGGGGGAGGAATGCTGGATGCCAGCTTCCGTTGCTACCCTGCTGGTGCAGACTTTAGGACAAGGCAAGGTTAAAAAACGGAATAGGCTGTAATTCGAAAAGCAAATATCAAATGGGAAACCCCCCTACCTAATAATCTGTCATTGGGAGGTCAGGAAACTTTGTTTAAATATTTGCATGGAAAACCTTTCATATACTGAAAGGTTGGAGAGACTGGGGCTCTTCTCCCTGGAAAAGCGGAGACTCAGAGGAGACATGATAGAGACCTACAAGATCATGAAGGGCATAGAGAGAGTAGAGAGGGACAGATTCTTCAAACTTTCAAAACATAAAAGAACAAGAGGGCATTCGGATAAGTTGGAAGGAGATAGATTCAAAACGAATGCTAGGAAGTTTTTCTTTACCCAACGTGTGGTGGACACCTGGAATGCGCTTCCAGAGATCGTAATAGGGCAGAGTACGGTACTGGGGTTCAAGAAAGGATTGGACAATTTCCTGCTGGAAAAAGGGATAGAGGGGTATAGATAGAGGATTACTGCACAGGTCCTGGACCTGTTGGGCCGCCGCGTGAGCGGACTGTTGGGCATGACGGACCTCAGGTCTGACCCAGCAGAGGCATTGCTTATGTTCTTATGTCTATAACTCTCCAGATGACAAAGAGAAGACAGGTACCTATAATCATTCTGCACATCTTAGTCTGTTTGAATAGAAAACCCATGCCAGCTTCTCACTTTTAGTGTGGACACTGTCACTTGATGCAGTTAAGGCAGAGGTTAAAGGAACGGGGCAGGGCAGGGACAAAACTCGCGGGGACGGGAAGGGGAAATGGAGTTCCTGCGGGGATGGGGACAGATTTGTCCCCGTGTCACTCTCTAATTCAGATACAGGCCTCATCTCCAACACCTTTGCTGGGAAGCTGGTCCATGCATAAACTACCTTTTCCATAAATATTTCCTGAAATGGACTCCTGGGTGTACCGTCTACTGGCGAAGTAACCCCAGAAAAAGAAACTCGGTATTACTCTAACATGACAAATCGTTGACCTGGCTTCGTCATCCCTAATGAATCCCACGTTTCAAAATCACTCCCCCCTAGGATAGGAGGCCACCCCAGTCCAGAGCAGCCCACCACCACCAAGCTGCTATGAAGAGGAAAATCACTTTGGAGATGGAGGAAGGGGGAAGGAGGAAGGGGGAAGCAGACTGGGGGGGGGGGGGCTATCCTGTCCTGTCATAAGGTTTTTGTGTGGTGTTTACTGTGTTTGAACATTAAGGGCTCCTGAGGTGCGTTTGGGCCTTAACGCACACTAGATCTTAAGAACTTAAGGTGAGGCCCCCACTTGGAGTATTGTGTTCAGTTTTGGAGACCGTATCTGGCGAAAGATGTAAGAAGACTTGAGGCGGTCCAGAGGAGGGCGACGAAAATGATAGGAGGCTTGCGCCAGAAGACATATGAGGAGAGACTGGAAGCCCTGAATATGTATACCCTAGAGGAAAGGAGAGACAGGGGAGATATGATTCAGACGTTCAAATACTTGAAGGGTATTAACGTAGAACAAAATCTTTTCCAGAGAAAGGAAAATGGTAAAACCAGAGGACATAATTTGAGGTTGAGGGGTGGTAGATTCAGGGGCAATGTTAGGAAATTCTACTTTACGGAGAGGGTAGTGGATGCCTGGAATGAGCTTCCGAGAGAGGTGGTGGAGAGTAAAACTGTGACTGAGTTCAAAGAAGCGTGGGATGAACACAGAGGATCTAGAATCAGAAAATAATATTAAATATTGAACTAAGGCCAGTACTGGGCAGACTTGCACGGTCTGTGTCTGTATATGGCCGTTTGGGGGAGGATGGGCTGGGGAGGGCTTCAATGGCTGAGAGGGGGTAGATGGGCTGGAGTAGGTTTGACAGAGATTTCGGCAGTTGGACCCAAGCACAGTACCGGGTAAAGATTTGGATTCTTGCCCAGAAATAGCTAAGAAGAAAAAAAAAAAAAAAAAAAATTTAAATTGAATCAGGTTGGGCAGACTGGATGGACCATTCGGGTCTTTATCTGCCGTCATCTACTATGTTACTATGTAGAACGTAAGAACATAAGAGTTGCCGCTGCTGGGTCAGACCAGTGGTCCATATGGCGGCCCTCTTATCAAAGACCAGCGCCCTAACTGAGACTAGCCCTACCTGCATACGATCTGGTTCAGCAGGAACTTGTCGAACTTTTGTCTTGAATCCCTGGAGGGTTTTTTCCCCTATGACAGACTCCGGAAGAGCGTTCCAGTTTTCCACCACTCTCTGGGTGAAGAAGAGCTGGCGTTATTCTAGAAGCGTACCGCGCGGTAATTTCGTGCGTGCGCTGAAAGCGCTGGCGCACCTTGGTGAAAGGAGCCCTAAATCGCAGGGCCAATGCCAACACTTTGCGTGCTGCTCCGAGCCTGAAACAATAGGAGACGCCTGCTTCGTTAATAAATGTACCCTCTAATGACGGCAGCACTCGAACGTTTCCCCTGAAACCAAAATCTGAACAAAATAATGAAACAAAAAGACGCCGGAAACGAAAGACAATGAGAATTGCTTTCCCTACAAATCCCCAGGGTCTATATGATATGATATCTTGGACCAGTAGCTGCTAAACTGCTTCAATATCATTTATATGTAACTATCTCAGCCTGAGAATTATATCCCCATTCCAGACTGGTGGATGGAACAGACAAGAGCCGGAGGATTATGGGGAATTGTATTTCCATTTGAGAGAAACTGCTTTTTCACAGGAGCTTAGGAGGCCTGTAACCTCGTCTGGTTACGCTGGGAGAGTCTCCTCTTCAAATCTCCTGCTGCCCCTCCCCTTCACCTATTCCTGCTTAGCCCCTTTCCTTCCCATCCTGTCCTAGTCCCTCGGAGCCCCCCCCCCCCCCCCCAACGTTGTGCCCGACACCCGCTACTCGCTCCGGAGCTTTCTCTTTCTCCAGAACTATAGGATGGTATTTCTTTTTTTTTTTTTTTTCTTAGCTCCATTTATCTCCTAATTTTCCCCGGCCCTGTTATTTGCCAATAAACATTTGGAAATGAAAAAATAATCCTGCCTTTACATTCAAGGTCGAATTATATTTAACTAACACATGGGGTCCTTTTATTAAGGCGGTCTAACCGATTTAGCGCGCGATAAATGCTAAGGCATCAGATATTCTTTCCCCTTATTACCCCAATGTATTATGTAATTTCTTTCTCTCATGTATTCCTTCCTAATGCTTCCCTAATTATTATGTAACTTCCTTCTTCTTGCATTGTGTAATTCGCTGATTGTCCAGCCTTCTTTCTATGTGAACCGCCTAGAAGTCAGTTTGACTATGGCGGTATAGAAAAATAAAGTTATTATTATTATTATTATTATATTCTGTGGGCGCCTTAGCATTTACCACACGCCAAGTCGGTTAGACCGCCTTAATAAAAGGACCCCATTAAGAGGATACTTTCACAGGAATACATTTTGTTTTAGATGTATGAATAGGCTTCTTCTGCCATTAGGTCACGCTTAAAAGTACACGCACTGCAAGCCAGCTTTTACAGTAGGCCTGCGCAGAGGCGGAGTCTGGGCAGAGCAAGGGTGGAGTCACAATGCAGATGCATATTTTATCAAATATACACAAAAAAAGAGGCAGAAAACATTAATTTGCATTTGCTCTCAAGCAGGCGTAATATCCGCACTCCAGGCACGCGTTACAAAACTTGTGCTAGTATTTTGTTTATTTTAAAATTTTTTAAAATTTAATTTCTCATCGAGCATGCTCCTGGCAAGCCCGAAAGCTTTCAGAACTGTGTACGTTCAAGTAATTGAGGTATTTTTCTGTCCCTGGAGGGCACCAAATCTGATTCTGTACCTGAGGCAATGAAAGGATAACTGACTTGTCCAAGGTCACAAGGAGGTAGGGTGGGATTTGAACTGGGCTCCTCTGGTTCCTAGCCCACTGCTCTAACCATCAAGACAGCAATAAAAGTTCTAAAATGATGCCCTAAATCAGTGATTCCCAAACCTGGCCTAGGGGAATATTCATGAGACCAATTTGAATACATTGCCTCCCTGATATGCAAATCTACCTTATGCATATTCATTATGGATATCTTGATAATCTGAATGGCTAGGGTAAGGTTACCAGATGTCCAGGGACACCAGAACATGTCTTCTTTTTAGAGGACGCCCAGAGGGATTTCCATAACCCGGCAGTTTGTCCAGGTTTTGGAAGTCCCTGAGCTCGGGCCTCTGGAGGGCCTCTGCGCATGCACGGACATCAACATGATGATGTCACACACGCATGCTGCCTGATGTCATCACGTCAAAAACTGCGCTTGCACAGAGGGCCGCCAGATGCGGCCCTGAGCTCAGGGAGGTTCATGTGGGAAGAACATCTTTAAACTCACCAGAGACTTTTCCATTCTATGGGGAAAAAAAAGGAGACCATCTGATTTTCCCACCAAAATTCAAATTGGTAACCAACTGACTTTCCCACCAAAATTCAAATTGGTAACAACTGACTTTCCCACCAAAATTCAAATTGGTAACCAACTGACTCCCACCAAAATTCAAATTGGTGACCAACTGACTTTCCCACCAAAATTCAAATTGGTGACCAACTGACTTTCCCACCAAAATTCAAATTGGTGACCAACTGACTTTCCCACCAAAATTCAAATTGGTAACCAACTGACTTTCCCACCAAAATTCAAATTGGTAACCAACTGACTCCCACCAAAATTCAAATTGGTAACAACTGACTTTCCCACCAAAATTCAAATTGGTAACCAACTGACTCCCACCAAAATTCAAATTGGTGACCAACGGACTGCCTTGTTCCCAATCAGATCAGTGGACCCACTATTTACAAAGACAAACTGCAGACCTCACAGCATACCCTGATGAAAGCCACAGCATGGTGGCAGAAACGTCAGTTTCTACCTTACAAGAGGCAGCGAGACTCGGAAACCTGCAATTCTCACTTTTTCTATATGTAGTACATAGGTGCATAATCCTATACTATAGAGAACAATAATTGTATGTTTGTTGGAAATTTCATCTTGAAAATGGCTCTAAGGATTTTGATGAAATGGGGAGAGGTTACACTTTAGGGTACCAGAAAGCGATTTAGCTAGGTGTCAAGTTTGGGAAAATTCATTGGAGGGGTCTTTTGGGGTTTTGAAATGACATTTAGAGCAGTACTAGAATAAGAACATAAGAATTGCCGCTGCTGGGTCAGACCAGTGGTCCATCGTGCCCAACAGTCCACTCCCATGGCGGCCCTTAGCTCAAAGACCAGTACCCTAATTGAGTCTAGCCTTACCTGCAGGAACTTGTCTAACTTTGTCTTGAATCCCTGGAGGGTGTTTTCCCCTATGACAGACTCTGGAAAAGAATTCCAGTTTTCTACTACTCTCTGGGTGAAAAAGAACTTCCTTACGTTTGTACGGAATTGATCCCCTTTTAACTTTAGAGAGTGCCCTCTCGTTCTCTCTAGCTTGGAACACACTGAGAAAGGCTATTAGAACACCAGAATGAGGCTTAGAACACAATGAAAAGATTTCAACACTCAACCTGAGGAAAAAGACAGGAGGAACTTTGGCTGCTAAAACCAAGTTCATAAACACACAGGAGGGAACACAGAAAACACATAGTTCACAAACACACAGGAGGGAAGTTCGGCTGATAAAACCAACAGTTCACAAACACACATGAGGGAACACAGAAAACACACAGTTCACAAACACACAGGAGGGAACTTTGGCTGCTAAAACCAACAGTTCACAAACACACAGGAGGGAACTTTGGCTGCTAAAACCAACAGTTCACAAACACACAGGAGGGAACACAGAAAACACACAGTTCACAAATACACAGGAGGGAACTTTGGCTGATAAAACTATGAGATTGAGCACTTCACTCAAATAATCTAATCTAATCGAATCTAATCCTTAGGTTTGTATACCGCATCTTCTCCACGTTCGTAGAGCTCGGCACGGTTTACATGAGATGAAATAGGAAGCAACTACAATAACGGGTTAGGGGTCGAAGCATGAAGAATAATTAGAGGATTTGGGATGCCAGATAAGAGTTTATGAGGACTTGGGATACCAAAGTTGAAGAGAGACTTACATTTTTGAGAAAAGCCAGGTTTTCAGATGTTTGCGGAAAACTTGGAGAGAGCTCAAGCTCCGAAGAGGGAAGGGAAGGTTGTTCCAGAGCTCAGTGATTTTGAAGCGGAGGGAGGTCCCTAGCTTTCCTGTATGGGAAATGCCTTTTAGCGAGGGGAAGGATAGTTTTAGTTTGTGGGAGGGTCTGGTGGTATTAGGGTTTGAAGAATTCCAAGAAAGAGGGATAAAGGGAGGGATGATACCATGTAGGATCTTGAAAGCTAGACAGGCGCATTTAAAGTGGACCCTGGCGATTATCGGAAGCCAGTGAAGTTTGGACAGGAGCGGAGAGACATGATCATAAGAACATAAGAAACGCCTTCACCGGAACAGACCGAGGTCCATCTAGTCCGGCGATCCGCACACACGGAGGCCCATTTAGGTGCTCCTTGTTGGAGACCCGGATTTCCCGTATCCCTCAATATGTTTTGCAAGAAGGTGTGCATCCAACTTGCGTTTGAAACCCAGAACAGTAGCCTCTGCCACCACCTCCTCCGGGAGAGCATTCCAAGCGCCCACCACTCGTTGTGTGAAACAGAACTTCCTGACATTTGTCCTGAACCTGCTGCCACTCAGTTTCAGGCTATGACCTCTTGTCCTTGTCACATCTGAAAATGTCAGTAATGCTGCTTCCTGGTCAATTTGGTCAAATCCTTTTAATATTTTAAAAGTCTCTATCAGATCCCCACGCAATCTTCTCTTTTCGAGGGTGAGCAGTCCCAGTTTCCCGAGGCGTTCCTTGTAGCTTAAATTCTCCATGCCTTTGACCAGTTTCGTGGCTCGCCTCTGCACCCTCTCCAGCAAAATTTTATCCTTCTTAAGGTATGGAGACCAGTGTTGGACGCAGTATTCCAAGTGTGGTCTGACCATTGTTCTATAAAGTGGCATTATAACATCTTCCGACCTACTCGTGATCTCCTTCTTGATTATGCCTAACATCCTATTTGCTTTCTTCGCTGCCACCGCGCATTGAGCCGATGGCTTTAGGGTTCTGTTTATCAGCACCCCCAAATCCCTTTCTTGTTCGCATTTGGCTAAAGTCACCCCGGACATCTTGTAATCATGTTCTTTGTTTTTCTTTCCCAGATGCATCACCTTGCATTTGTCTATGTTAAAATTCATCTGCCATTTAATCGCTCACGTTTCCAGCTCGTTTAGATCCTTCTGAAGATCCTCACAGTCCCTTTGAGAGCCAACTACCCGACATAGTTTTGTATCATCTGCAAACTTGATTATATTGCATGATGTTTCCTCTTCCAGGTCATTTATAAAAATATTGAACAAGATGGACCCAAGAACCGAGCCCTGGGGCACGCCGCTGGTCACCTTTTCCCAGTCCGAGAATTTCCCATTTATGGTTACCCTCTGCGTTCTGTTCTCTAGCCAATTTCCGATCCATCCTTGCACTTCTCCTCCTATTCCATGACTTAGTAGTTTACTCATAAGCCTTGCGTGTGGAACCTTGTCAAACGCTTTTTGGAAGTCCAAGTAAATTATGTCCACTGGATCTCCACTATCTATTTGCTTGTTCACCTTCTCAAAGAATTGAAGTAAATTTGTCAAGCATGACCTCACTTTCCTGAAGCCGTGTTGACTAGCTCTTATTAGGTTGTGCTTATCCAAGTGTTGTACAATGCAATCTTTAATTAGTGCTTCGATTATCTTCCCAGGAACCGATGTGAGACTCACCGGTCTGTAGTTTCCTGGTTCACCTCTTGATCCTTTTTTGAAAATTGGGATGACATTTGCTATCCTCCAGTCGTCTGGTATTTGCCCGGTTCTAATTGACATGTTAGCTAAGGATTGTAATAGTTCCCCAATTTCTATCTTAAGTTCCTTCAATACTCTCGGGTGGATTCCATCCGGTCCAGGGGATTTATCACTTTTTAGTCTGTCAATCTGAAAGTAAATCATGTCCAACTCCACATTTATTATTGTTAGGCTCTCCTCTATGCCTCTGGTGAATACCCTCCCTGTGTCTGGCATTGTTGTAGTGTCCTCGTTTGTGAAGACAGAGGCAAAGAATGAATTTAACCTATCGGCAACCTGTTTGTCTTCTTTTATTGACCCTATCTTTCCTTGGTCATTGAGAGGGCCCACTGTTTCTCTTGCTGATTTCTTTCCTTTTATATATCTAAAAAAGGGCTTAAAGTTTTTGTTTTCTTGCGCTATCTTTTCTTCATAGACTTTTTTGGCTTCTCTTAATAATTTATGACACTTTTTCTGGTCGATTTTGTGACGGTTCCAGGCCTCCGTCGTTTTTTCCCTCTTCCATTGTTTAAACGAGTTCCTCTTTTCCTTTACTGCAACCTTCATCTCTTTGGATAGCCAAGCTGGTTCACCTTTGCTCTTTTTCCGCCTTCCTTTTGATATCTTCGGTATGTAAAGATTCTGTGCTTCTATTATGGTGTTTTTCAGAAGAGACCATGCTTGATCAACTGTTTGGATTTCTGCTTTGCCCTTCTTGAGCCGTTTTCTAACCATGGTTCTCATGCTGTCGTAATTCCCTCTTTTGAAGTTAAAGGTTGTGGCTTTAGTCTTGATTGGTTTCCCCTTTCCGATTCCAATGGTAAAATTGATCATGTTGTGATCACTTGTCCCCAGCGGGGCCTTAACCTCTACATCTGCTGTCCTTCCAGTAATGCCATTTATAACCAAATCCAGGATTGCGTTTCCTCTTGTCGGTTCTCCCACCATTTGTTCAAGGAAGCAATCTCCTATCATCTCCAGGAATTTTGTCTCCCTGCCGCAGACTGAAGTTCCCAGTTTCCAGTCTATCCCCGGAAAGTTGAAGTCCCCCATGATAGTTACATTTCCTGATTTACATCCACTGTTAATTTCCTCCATCATTTCTTTGTCTGTTTCCTCAGTCTGTCCCGGTGGTCGATAATAGAGGCCAATTTGTATATCTGCTTCTTTTTGTCCAGGAATCTTTATCCAGAGGGACTCTAGTTTACCATTTGCTTCCATCTCCCCCTCTCTAACAGACTCTATTTCCTCCTGGACATACAGGGCAATGCCTCCCCCTTTTTGCCCAATCCTATCTCTTCTGTATAGTTTATATCCTTGCAATGCCGTGTCCCATTCATTTTCTTCATTCCACCATGTTTCTGTTATTCCTATGATATCCAGTTGTTTACTCCTTGCTAGTTCTTCCAGTTCGCCCATTTTGTTTCTTAAGCTTCTGGCATTTGTGTACATACATTTAAGATCTGTTCGTGGTAATTTCCTGGATTTAGTGGTCCTCACATCCCTTTTTGTATTCATTTGATCTTTTTCATTTTCATTGCCTCCTGTAGTTTCTTCTTGTTCTTCCTCTATATCTGTGTGATTGTTTGAAGTTACCTCTTCAGGATATCCTGGTGTCCGGGCCATCGACTGGTTGTCGACTGTCGGCTCTCCCCTGATCAAATTTACTTTTAGTGAAGATGAGCTTGGCTGCGGCATTCTGAATCCGCTGAAGTCTCTGAAGGTTTTTCTTAATTAGGCTTAAGTAGGTAGAGTTGCAGTAGTCTAATCTGGAAAGGATGATGGATTGGACAAGGAGGGTAAAATGGTTTTGATGGAAGCAGGATCTAATTTTTCTCAGCATATGAAGGCTGAAAAAGCATTTTTTTTAACCAAGGATTGGAGGTGGTCGTTGAAGGACAATGTGGAATCAATGATGACACCCAGAACATTGCTCGAGAACTCAAGATGCAGAGTGGAGCCAGAGGGTAGTGGGATGGAGGTGGGTAGTTGGTCTAGTTTTGGGCCGAGCCAAAGAAGTCTTGTTTTGGACTCGTTTAGCTTCATTTGCACAGTGTGGGCCCAAGATTGTAGGTTCATTATACAAGAGGATATGTTTTTAGACAGGTTGGTGAGGTTCGAATCGGTTTCGAGGAGGACGAGGATGTCATCAGCATAAGTGTAAATTGTTTCAAGGGGGGATAGATGGAGGAGTTTTAGGGAGGACATATAGATGTTGAAAAGGATAGGAGATAGGGGAGAGCCTTGCGGGACTCCACAATTCGGTTTCCAGGGGGAGGATGAGGTGCCATTCATGTTGACAGTATAAGAACGAGAGCGGAGGAATTTTGAGAACCAGTCTAGAACTGTGGAGTTAATGCCTATCTCAGAGAGTTGGTAAACAAGAATATCATGATGGACAACGTCGAAGGCAGCGGAAAGGTCAAATTGTAGGAGACGGCAAACATGTTTCGAGAGTGAAGCTGATGAACCTTTGAGATCAGGGAGGACAGTAGGGATTCGGTGCTGAAGTTGGGACAAAAGCCATATTGATAGGGTTGGAGAATAGAGAATCTCTCTAAGTATGAAGAGAGTTGGGTTGAAATGATGGACTCTAGCATCTTGGTTAGGAGAGGGATATTTGCAATTGGGCGATAGCTGGATGGTATGGAGGGGTCAAGGTCAGTTCACAGACACCCAGGAGGGAACACAACAAAATATATATAGTCCAAAAACACACAGGAGGGAAGTTAGACTGATGAGAAAAAGACAGGAAGGAAGTTAGGCTGATAAAACTATGATTTCAGCACACAACCTGAGGAAAATTAAACAGGGTTGGCATTTTACAAACACACATGAGGGAAGTTACACTTATAAAAGCACGATTTCAAGACACAACCTGGGCAGTTCACAACCATACAGGAGAGAGGTTAGATTGATAAAGGCACGATTTTGAGACATAATTAACAATTCTTCCCTGAGCGAAGCTCGGTCTTCCAGGTACTAAATAGATAAACATTCATATAGGTACATCCATACTTGCTATACTCCCTTCCTCCCAATGGAATCCAAAATCAATTTAGCATTCATCTACCACGCTTCCTCCTCTCCTGCATGATGCAACCCCCTCCCTCTTTAATGACAGGCTCATAGATAAATGGAGGTGGGAGAGAACAGGATATTAAAAAAAATCAATGGAGGAGTCATTTGGGAGCTAGCCGAAATACAAGAGGCTACTGTTAAGAGAACAGAGCCCAGCAAAAGAAGGGACCTAGTCTAGATTCTAGTATCATTTCTCCTTGTTGGAGAAGGAGGATTGCCAGTGATCTGCTACACAGGGCTCCTGAGAGCCTCTTATTCTTAGTTTTTGAAGAAAACAAAGAGCACAAAGGGTAAGCACAAAGAAAGGGAAGCATTTACACTGGAATAGTTGCTGGACAAAACAATGCCCAGGGCATGAGCTGCTTTCAGTGCCCCTCCCCTTTTGGTTTGGCACGCAGTTCAGCTCAAAAGGGCAGTGTGACACTGGGCAAGACCGGAGGGCTAGGACTTCGATAGGAAGGCAGGACTTAAATGGGAAACCAAGGTGGCAAGGGAGCCCCTTCTGATGATTCAGACAGGTCTTGACCTGTTTTGGGCCGCCGCGGGAGCGGACTGCTGGGCGAGATGGACCTGTGGTCTGACCTGGCGGAGGCACTGCTTATGTTCTTATGTCACCATGGGCAAGCAAGCAGGACAACGGCCCTGGCCACCAAGCCTAAGGGAGAGGATGCCACCCGGCGCTTTGAGTCAGTCTGTGGATCTATGAACAGGAGAATCTGTCGCTTCTATCTCTACAGCATCACCAAAATTCGCCCCTTCCTTTAAGCACACTACCCGGACCCTTGTCCATACTCTCGTAACATCACGCTTAGATTATCGCAATCTACTTCTAACAGGTCTCCCGCAGTGTTGCCTCTCCCCTATACAATTGGTGCAAAGCTCTGCTGCGCGACTCATCTTAAGAACATAAGAAGTTGCCTCCACTGGGTCAGACCAGAGGTCCATCTCGCCCAGCGGTCCGCTCCCGCGGCGGCCCATCAGGTCCGCGACCTGTGAAGTAGTTCCTGACCATTTTTATAACCTACCTCTACTTCTATCTGTACCCCTCAATCCCCTTAACCTTTAGGAACCTATCTTCTACCAACCTCGCTACGCTCATGTCACCCCTCTCCTTAAATCACTACACTGGCTCCCTATCCGCCATCGCATACAGTTCAAGCTCCTATTGCTGACCTACAAGTGTGTTCATTCTGCTGCCCCTCTCCTTATACACCGCTTCTCTCTCCTTATACACCTCCCAAACAACTCCATTTCTCAGATCAGCCGCTCTTAGATGTACCCGTCTCCTCCACTGCCAATTCCAGACTTCGCTCCTTTCAGCTAGCTACCTCCTAGATCTGGAATAAATTACCTGAGTTTGTCCGCCAAGCCCCTTCCCTTCCCTTGTTTAAAAGCAGACTGAAAACCCACCTTTTTGATATAGCCTTCAATCCATAGCCTTTCTCCCCACCAGCCCAGTGAGCAGATTAACCGTTCCCCTTAACTGTATCCACGACATCCTGTTTGTCTTGTCTGTTTAGACTAGGGGTAGGCAACTCCAGTCCTCGAGGGCCGGAATCCAGTTGGGTTTTCAGGATTTTCCCAATGAATATGCATTGAAAGCAGGGCATGTAAATAGATCTCATGCATATTCATTGGGGAAATCCTGAAAACCCGACTGGATTCCGGCCCTTGAGGACCGGAGTTGCCCACCCCTGATTTAGACTGTAAGCTCTTTCCAGCAGGGACTATCTTCTTTGTGACTCTGCACAGGGCTGTGTCCGTCTGGTAGCGCTATAGAAATAATTCGTAGTAGTGGGAAGAGTTTCAGTCTTTCAGATTGTGATGTCATAATGCCTCATTCCACCAATAAGAGCCAACCTCATCAGTGATGTCACAATGGTTTGATTGTCCTGTATTCCCCTCTGCCCTCCAACCCAGCCCACAGATTAACTATTCCCCTTAACTGTATCCATGACATCCTGTTTGTCTGTCTTGTCTGTTTAGATTGTAAGCTCTTTGGAGCAAGGACTGTCTTCTTTGTGACTCTGTACAGCGCTGCGTGCGTCTGGTAGTGCTATAGAAATAATTCATAGTAGTGTGAAGAGTTTCAGTCTTTCAGATTGTGATGTCATAATGCCTCATTCCACCAATAAGAGCCAACCTCATCAGTGATGTCACAATGGCTTGATTGCCCTGACATACTGTTTGTCTGTCTTGTCTGTTTAGATTGTAAGCTCTTCGGAGCAAGGACTGTCTTCTTTGTGACTCTGTACGTCTGGTAGCGCTATAGAAATAATAGCAGTAGTAAGAGTAACAAAGCAACCTTTGCCTTGCTGCAGCCCTGGCCTCAATCATTATATGTCACCATTGTCCATCTGGAACTAGATTATAAACTCCTGAGCAGGGGCTGGTCATTGCTGCATACCTTACACTGCTACACAGATGTTTTGCAATATTTGAGAGGCATATGGTATCCTCAAGTCGCTCCGTTCAAATCGCTGAGAAGCGTTCAGCCGAGACAAAATATAGAGCTTAACACGTGAAGATAAAAATGAAGCAATCACTCGCTGAAATCAATAGCACTAATGTTTATTTCTGGAACCAAAAATAATGTAATGTAATTTATTTCTTATATATCGCTAAATCCGTTAAGTTTGAAGCGGTTTACAGAGAAATATACATTAAAGGATACAATAAAAATAAGATAAATAAAAAATAGGAGCTTTGAAATTCCCTTACTGTCTCGAAGGCTCACAATCTAATTAAAGTACCTAAGAACAAACAAATTAGCAAATAATAGAGAGGAAAATAAAGATAGAGGAAAAAATGAGATATGAAGCATCCTAGCAAGAATACATTGAACTCTCAATACCATACTGTTAAAAACAAAATGTACATTCCAAAATAATAATGTAATGGAAAGAAACTAATTAAAATAGAAAATAATTTTTTTTAAGAATTAAATCAAATATAGAAATGTAAAAATAAACATAAACTTTAGAAGTGAGGAAAAAGAAAAGGTAGAGGAAGGCATATGAATAGAATGGAATGAGAAACAGTTAAACAATAGAATTCTAAGGAAATTTAAATGAAAACTAAACAAATAGATAAAAAGAAATCAATAGAATATGCATAATAGAATAAAAATCAGGAAGGACTTAATTTCATTTCCATCAATCATCAAATGTCATCATCCCTAGTGCTTTAGCTGGGCAACCGCCATCATCGACCTCTGCACATCAGCCATGGGTCCACTTTTTCAAAGCAGAGAGAAGCATCTCTCGATTTTCCGGAATACTGTCCATTACACTCAACAGCTCTCAGATCTTCCAGCTTCAATTCTCCGCTCCTTGGTCTGGACAATGCAGCTCACTCAACCAGTCCTCACCCTTGATGGTACCGTCCCTCACAACAGTAATCCAAGTCGACTGCGGGACGTCAGGCGCGGTAAGACTCCCGTCCTGCTGATGTCGCATTGCCAGTAGGAAATCCGAATCTGCATCACTGCAGGGAGTTAGAGTCCACGCCAATCACCTCAGACAGGTGTCAGGTCAAAATCGCGCCGGGACAAAGGCGCACGCAGACAATTGAGCGCAGCGCGGAGGCACGCGCCGCAGAAAATTACTGTTTTTAGGGCTCCGATGGGGGTTTTTGTTGGGGAGCCCCCCTAGTTTACTTAATAGAGATCGCGCCGTGTTGTGGGGGCGTTGTGGGGGGTTTGGGGGGTTGTAACCCTCTACATTTTACTGAAAACCTCACTTTTTCCCTGTTTTTAGGGAAAAAGTTAAGTTTACAGTAAAATGTGGAGGGTTACAACCCCCCAAACCCCCCACAATGCCGGCGCGATCTCTATTAAGTAAACTGGGGGGGCTCCCCAACAAAACCCCCCGTTGGAGCCCCTAAAAACTGTAATTTTCTTTGGCGCGCGCCTTCGTCTTGCGCTCAGTTGTCGGCGCGCGCCTTTGTCTTTCGCGGGGTTGTCTATGAACCCCTCAGACATGGCGCTTCCGCCTCGACAACCGCCTCCATTCGGCGACTCAGTCATCCTCCGTCGACCTCGGCAACACTCCCCCTCCAACTCACCATCAGCCCTACTCGCCATGGAGCGGTCGCCAGGCACAGCTCAGGATCGCCAAAGGTGCAGGAATGCCAGGTGAGAACGAGGCCTTTCTGACAGACCAAGAATAACGGTCAAATCAGAACTGTCAGATCAGAGTCCACAAATGAAATCCCAACCAGTATAAAAATCACAGAAGATTAAAAAAATAACACAAATAAAAATAACAATTAAATAAATAAACAAAAAACAGCAGGAAAAACCAAAAAGAAAAAGAAATAAAAGAGAACAAAGGGAGACAGCACAAATGGTGACTTAATCGGCTGCCATCTTATTAGAATAAGGAAATTTTTTTTTTTAAAAACCCACCTCAGGTCACATTACAGGAAGCGCGAGGATAGATATAGATTATTGAGGTGGAAACGCTGCACGGATAATTATCCGAAGAACACAGGCAGTACCTAGAAAACGCAAACGCACCAATCGATGACCGACACGCGTAGCTCCCTTACATCTTCCTATGTAAAGACCGAAGCAAAGAACTCAATCAGTCTCTCGGCTCTGGCCTTGTCCTCGAGTGCCCCCTCGTAGTCTGTGATGATCTAATGCGCCAACTGATTCCTTCAAAGGTTTCCTGCTTCTAAGGGCTCCTTTTACTAAGGTGCGTTAGCGTTTTTAGCGCACGCAGGATATTACCACGCGCTACATGGCTAGAACTAACGCCAGCTCTATGCTGGCATTAAGGTCTAGCGCGCACTATTCCGCACGGTAATGCCCTAACGCAGCAAAAGGAGCCCTAAATGTACCTGAAAAAGGGTTTGTTTTTTTTAAAATGAGTTTCTGCTTCTGTGGTAGACTTCTTTCGCCTTCCTTATCACTTATCTTGGATCCTTTTCCCATTTATTGAAAGATGTTCTTTTGGCTCCAATAGCCTCTTACACCTCATCTTTTAACCATGCTGTCTGTCAATTTGCTTTCTTTCTGCTCCCTTTTTTTAAATACACAGAATACCTCTGGTCCAGATGCTTAGCCACAGGTGGGCCTAGCCCACCTAGTTTGGGCTTAGGTCCATCCACCCAAGAGCCACAGATCACAAACTTCCCAGCCTATGCAGCCTCTCTCTTTCCCTTCCATCCCACTCCATCCCCCGCAGCCTCTGTCTTCCTCTTCAAGGCACCGGTAGCGGGTTCTGCATGTTGCTGGTGGCTAACCCAGAAGCCTTCCCTCTGACACATTTTCAATTTGCGTCAGAGGGAAGGCTTCCGGGTCAGCTGCCAGAAGCATATAAGAACCACTGCCAGTAGCCTGAAGAGGAAGACAAAGGCTGCACAGGCTGAAGGAGGGTGGGAAGGGAGGGAAAGAGAGAGGCTGCATGGGCTGGGATGGGTAGAAAAGGAGGGAAAGAGAGAAGCTGCACGGGTTGGGGGTTGGCAAGGGAGGGAAAGAGAGAGGCTGCACAAGCTGGGGAGGTTGGCAAGGGAGGGAAAGAGAGAGGCTGCATGGGCTGGGATGGGTAGGAAGGGAGGGAAAGAGAGAAGTTGCACAGGTTGGGGGTTTGCAAGGGAGGGAAAGAGAGGCTGAACGGGCTGTGGGGTGACAATGGAGAAAAAGAAAGAGAGGCCCAACGACTTTGACACAGGCCTGCCCCAAATTGGCAGTCTGGCTACACCGCTGATCTAGTCTGGCTTTCTAAGACTTTTTTTTCTTAATATCTACAGCCTCATTTGAACTCCATCTTTGCAACTGCTCCTTTTAGGTTGCTTTTTTCGTTTCTACCACTTTGTTCAATTTGTCCCAGGTGCCCTTTTTATTTAAAATTTGTATACTGTACAAGACCTATATGGTTTGCATAAACACATACATGAGATTGGACATTACATCTCTGTTCACTACAAAAAACCAAACCACTTTGCTCTTCAAAATCATCTCATACAATTCAAAGAAATTTCGCTCATCAAGGCATTTGCAGGTTCTTACGCGTCCAGATGATCTCATCATAGGAAAGCATTTACGAACAAAACCTAGCCTAATTGCACATACGCGCAGAACTCCTGGCAAAGCTTTCCAAAGCTTTGCACCCCCTGACAACACTGTCACCAATCCGAGAGTGAGAAATCACCATCCTACTACCCAAACCCAGTTTCATGCAGCCGGTTTCCTTATGGCCTCTTTTACAAAGCCGCACTAGTGGCTGCCACGCGGCAACAGCCCCGAAGCCCTTTAAATCTCTATGGGCTTCGGGGCCATTAGTGCAGCGCAGCCACTAGTGCGGCTTTGTAAAAGAGGCTGCTAGTGTCTTTACTGCACTTATTAACTCATTTTGATCACATGGATCCAACACTACCACCTCCCATAGCGAGTCCTTCATTCCACTAAGGATTAGATCTACACTTCCCCCTCCGTTATTCGCGATTTTTGACCAGAAAATTTTTTTTCATTTTTCAGGCTATTTTTTGCCCTGTAAGTCCCCCCACACACACACTTTAAGCCATACCTGGTGGTCTAGTGGGTTTTCAGGCAGGAGCGATCTTCCCACGCTCCTGCCCCGTGCAGATCGCTCACAGGAAATGGCTCGAGAGACTACGAGAGCTCAAGGCAGCCATTTCTGGAGGCCGCATTACCGTAAGGATGTGCTGAGACTGGAGTCAGTCCAGAGAATGGCTACCTGGATGGTCTCAGGACTCAAGGATCTCCCGTACGAGGAATGGCTGGATAAGTTGCAGCTGTACTCACTCGAGGAACGCAGAGAGAGGGGTGACATGATCGAGACATTCAAGTATCTCACGGGCCGCATCGAGGTGGAAGAAGATATCTTCTTTTTCAAGGGTCCTGCGGCAACAAGGGGGCATCCGTGGAAAATCAGGGGCAGGAAACTGCAAGGGGACACCAGGAAATTCTTTTTCACTGAAAGGGTGGTTGATCGCTGGAATAGTCTTCCACTTCAGGTGATTGAGGCCAGCAGCGTGCCTGATTTTAAGGCCAAATGGGATAGACACGTGGGATCTATTCACAGAGAAAGGTAGGGGAGGGTCATTGGGGTGGGCAGACTAGATGGGCCGTGGCCCTTATCTGCCGTCTATTTCTATGTTTCTATGATCTGCACGGGGCAGGAGCATGGGAAGATCGCTCCTGCCTGAAAACCCGTTAGACCACCAGGTAAGGCTTAAGGGGGGGGGCTTACAGGGCTAAAAATAGCTGGGGGAAGTGGGGGTTAGGGGCAGAACCGGCCCAAATATTATTTGCGGTTTTTCCATATTCTCGGGCCGGCTCTGCCCCTAACCTATCTCTTTGACAAATTTCTCTGACCCCCCCACCTCAACCTGATGTACTTCCAATACACTTCCAGATACACCTGACTAAACTTAACAAGCCAATGTAAATTTGAAAGTTTGCTGTAATGTCGCTGTCTGTATACAGTCTCTTCCCTTGTAAACCACTTAGAACTGTTTGTGATATGTCGGTATATAAAAATAAAGTTATTATTATTATTATTAACCCCCGCGAATACGGAGGGGGAAGTGTACAATACTTACCTCTCTTGTCAATCGGTTCCTGAACCAGCTGCTTCATGAAACAATCAGTTTTAAATCTGTTTCTTGGCAAGTTTTAAGTTTTATTAAAATTTGTTATACTGTACTGCCTAATCAGAATTCTAGGCGGTTTACAAAGGTTAAAAAAACATACAAAGGTAAATCCATCCATAAAAACACAGAAAATTAAACATAGACAATGTCATTAAAACCCCTCAGATTATACAAAATACTTTGATACACAAAATACAACGAGGCAACAGACACAACGGGCTAAGGGGAAGAACTACAATTTATATTGAAAAGAAGAAGGAAAGAACGTACTTTACTGTTGATTAGTTCCAGTTTCTGATTGTCTTAATTTTAATTTATTTTTTTATTTTTACTCTATGTAAAATGCATAGATGATTTGCCAATGTGGTACAGTACACCCCTGCGAATTCACAGTTCACGAATCGTGGACTCAGTCTTTCATGGTATTTTCCGACTGCCTCGTCCGGGAACTAAAGTCAGGCTACACCAATCAGAAGCTGCTTTTGACACGTGTCATTCTCTACTTGACATGTCACGTCCAATTTAGTATTGCCTCCGACACCCAGATTTTCAATTAACCGCATCACAAAATCAAAACTCAAAATGAAAACTCAGAAAGCCAAAGGACAGACTTCTAAAACAAAATTGCATTTTCCTCCCCAACTTCGGAGAACACTTTCAAATGTAAGCGAACACAAGTTATTCTGCCGTTGTATCGGGCGATGGTGCGCCCGCATCTGGAATACTGCGTCCAATATTGGTCGCCGTACCTTAAGAAGGATATGGCGATACTCGAGAGGGTTCAGAGGAGAGCGACACGCTTGATAAAAGGGATGGAAAACCTCTCATACGCTGAGAGATTGGAGAAACTGGGTCTCTTTTCCCTGGAGAAGAGGAGACTTAGAGGGGATATGATAGAGACTTACAAGATCATGAAGAGCATAGAGAGAGTAGAGAGGGACAGATTCTTCAAACTTTCAGAAAATAAAAAAAACAAGAGGGCATTTGGAAAAGTTGAAAGGGGACCGATTCGAAACGAACGCTAGGAAGTTCTTCTTTACCCAACGTGTGGTGGACACCTGGAATGCGCTTCCAGAGAATGTAATAGGGCAGAGTACGGTACTGGGATTTAAGAAAGGATTGGACGGTTTCCTGCTGGAAAAGAGGATAGAGGGGTATAAATAGAGGATTTCTGCACAGGTCCTGGACCTGTTGGGCCGCCGCGTGAGCGGACTGCTGGGCATGATGGACCTCAGGTCTGACCCAGCAGAGGCATTGCTTATGTTCTTATGTTCTTATTTAAATAACGTAAAAATGTAGCAGAACCCCTGGCCACCCACAAAAGGGTCCAGAGGCAGCATGCAAAAACACTTTGAAACTAACTACAGGCAGCTAAACTTGCAGACGATCTACGAACCTTTGTTGTGTCGTCATGTGACCGCTGATACCGTTTCCAGCGGCAGCCATAAATTCCCGTCAGGCATGACAAGCATAATTGGGGCTCATAGTACTGCAACGGCTGGTGCTTTACCATACTCTCGCCAGCTCCTCAGCATCTGGTTATCAACAATCCATCGGGTCTCGTGGCGCCCCTGAAGAAAACGAGAGACAGAGGTGCATAAACACGGCAACTTTCAACGCAACTGAAAACACAAAAGGCAAAAAAAAAAAATTAAAAAAGCAGCAGAAACTAGTTCAAATATTGACGGCCTCAGTGAGTCGATCCTTACACGCCGTGAATGGCGATTTTTAAAGTCTGGACATCCCAATTCCTCACTGCAATCTGGACAGCATTTTTCTCCAAGTACTGGTGTCATTCACATCACTGTTGTTTAACTCTTTGAGTGGATTGATATTATAGAGTGCCTAATAGGATTGTGATTCACATCACTGGCCACAAAAAAGGGGTCTTTTACTAAGGGGTCCTTTTACAAAGGCGCGTTAAACCGCCTGCCGCGCTAGTACCCGACGCCTCCATTGACGAGGCGTTAGGATTTTAGGCTGCCGCGGGGGTTAGCGCGTGATGAAATGTCCGAGGCGCTAACCCCCGTAGCGCGCCTCGATAAAAGGAGCCCGAAGGCGCGCTAATCAATTTAACGCCCGCTAAAGATGAGCGCCCCCCCCCATTATTTTCTATGGGTGCGTTAGAATTTAGCGCGTGCTAAATCGGATAGCGCGCCGTAGGCCCTCTTTCACAAAGGCGCGCTAAGCGTTTTGGAGCAGATTTAGCGCGCGCTACGTCGACGCATGCACTAACCGCTAACGCGTCCATAGGATAACATGCACACCTTTGTAAAAGAGGGGGGTTAGTAAAAGACCCCTAAAGTAAGGACGCAGTTTTTCTGTTCTCCACCCATGCCCTGCCCTTGTACTGTCCCAGTGCTAACCAGAACGTACCAGAGCAGTCTGCAATGGTTTCCAGTGGCACTATCCATTCGAATGAGTGGCCTCAGTCAGCGCACTTAGCTGCGTAACAGGCAGGGCCATTGTTTATTTAGTTATGTCTTTATTAGGCTCAATTTGACGCCGTTTTAAAGGAATTCGCTCAAGGCGGGGAAGAGCAAAAATAAGTCAAACATAAGCGGCAGACAATTAAAGCAGTCAAAAAAAAAATATTACGATTACAATAGTGTGCATAGTATGTTACATTATAATGTCACACTTAGGGCCTCTTCTATCAAACTGCGCTAGCAGTTTTTATCACAGTGAGCCGCACTGAAAGGCCCGCGCCGCTCCCGACGCTCATAGAGTTCCTATGAGCGTCGGGAGCCGCGCGGACCATTCAGCGCGGCTCCCTGCGCTAAAAACTGCTAGCGCAGTTTGACAGAAGAGGCCCTAAATTTCTGGCAACAACGTACATGATATGATAATTCACCAATACGTCAGACATTAGCGCTGAACTGAAATATGAATAATCTACTTTTTTTTAGGATACTCAGAACGCCAGTCACGCAATTGGCTCAGCGGAGCAGCAAACCTCATTGATCCTTAAACAAAGTGTGATTTTTTTTTCATCTTATCCTTTCAATTTTATCAAAATTATTTACTTATTCAATTTTTTTTTTTCAGTTCAAAATATTTTTATTGATTTTATAGGTATAAAATAAACAACAATAGGCTTCCGAGAAAGCCCAGCAAGAAAAAGAAGTGACAGAAAATAAGTAAAATTATTAATAATGTTAAAAAATTGAATAAGTAAATAATATTAATAAAACTGAAAGAAAAAGATGAAAAATAAATCACACCAAGGTATATTTCAAAGCACTTATCTCCTCTATTCCAGAACTGCGACGGGCCAGGATTGTCGTGGACATAGGAACTCAGTCAGCGTCAGGAGCAGTGCGGGCCATTCAGCGCAGCTCCCCGTGCTAGAAACTGCTAGCGCAGTTTTGTTAAAGGAGGTCTTACACTTTGAAAATGATTCCCATTATGTTTAAGGATCAATAAGGAGTGCTGCTGACACACTGAGCCAATTGTTTGAGTGGATCCTAATAAGAGACATTACAATGTCAACACAATGCGCAATAAAACATTTTCATAGGCAGGACAGGGCGTAAGCAAAGAAGGAACATTCGAAAAGAAGAGACGGAGTGACAGAGGTTAGAAAATAAGGGATTAATTTGAAGAAGGTTGCACATCCCCTCTGCTCTTCAATGTTTACATGGCCTCATGGGTGCACAACTATCCCAGCTGGGGCTAAAACTATTTAGCTACGCTGATGACTTCACGATAATTATCCCATTCAATACCTCTATCTCAGAAGTCACCCCCAAAGCAACAGAGGTACTACATCGGATGGAGCAATGGATGACTGAGTTCAGACTAAAGCTAAACCCAGAGAAAACAAAAATTTTTTATAGCATCGCCACACCCACTCGACACTAAAGCATCACTGTGCATCAATAACCTTAGTCATCCCATTCAACCCACTATGAAGATATTGGGAGTAACACTGGACCAGAGTCTGACCATGAAAGACCAGGTAGACTCCTTGATTAGAAAGATCTTTCTCACCCTCTGGAAGCTTCGGTCCATTAAAGCTTATTTTGATGTCCCATCATTTCGAATTCTGGTACAATCCCTTATACTGAGTCAACTTGACTATTGTGACATCGCCTACTTGGCACTCTCCCAGAAGAATATGCGGCGATTGCAACTGGTACAAAATGGCTATTTTGTGGACTGCACACCTTCCTATCGATTTCTACACTGGCTGCCGATGGAGGCACCTGTGAAATTCAAGTTTGGTTGTTTTTGCTTCACGGTACTTTACGGGTTAGCCCCTAAATACATAAGAGACCTTTTCTCTTTCACAACCAACAGATATAGGAGAAGCTCACATCTGAACTTTGTTTCTCCGCCGGTTAGAGGTTGTAAATTTAAAAGTCATCACCCACATCTTTTTTTCACATCAAGCAGCATTATGGGGTAAAGACCTGGAACAACTGCTCGTGCCTAATAATAATAATAATAATAATAACAGCTGATATACCGTGAAGTTCTATGCGGTTTACAAAAGATTAAGCAAAGGTACAAATTGACTGACTTCAAGAGGGGAAGAAGAAAAAGAAGTAATTAGACAGGAAATTCATTGTTGAGGAGAAAAGTGATCAAAAGGACAGTAGGTCGCTATTGAGAGGAAAGAGATAAGTGGATCAGTTGTCAAGATGTTTTTAGACGTTTCCTAAATTCCTCATAAGTAGAGGGTGAAAGTAATTGTTTTAGGTCTTTACCCCATGATGCCGCTTGGTGTGAGAGAAGGAATTCATGCCTACTACTTATAGGGAATTCAGGAAACGCCTAAAAACATACCTGTTCCTGAAATACTTAAGTAACTGACCTATACAATCTTAGTCCTCAACAAATGATCTTTAGAACTGTTATTCACTAACTCTGAACTTTGTTTATTCCACTCGATCTGTAATACCTTTTAATCATTGTAAACCGCATAGAACTTCACGGTCCTGCGGTATATAAACTGTTATTATTATTATTATTATTATGAGGTCAGACTGATGCTGGAAAATTATCTCATCTAGGGTAGGCGTGGCCATTGTTAGCTAGGAGGGGCCGCTGAGAAGTTCTCAGCCCAACCAACAAAGGGATGTACACTTAGGGCTCTTTTTACTAAGCTGCGTTGGGGCTCTTAACGCGCGGAATAGCGCACGCTACAATGCTGTGCGCGCTAGCCCCTACCGCCTCCTTTTTGAGCAGGCGGTAGATTTTCGGCTAGTGCGCGCTATAGCATTGAGCTGGCGTTAGTTCTAGCCATGTAGCGTGGGGTTAGCGCGGGCTAATCTGCTGCGTGCGCTAAAAACGCTAGCGCACCTTAGTAAAAGGAGCCCTTAGTCCGGCGATTTTCCGCTTTTTTTTTTTTCATTCCATCAGAAAAATATGGAACGAACAAAGTGGAAAATCGCTGGACTAAGGGGCCAGATTCTCTAAGCTCCGACACCACGGTGCATAAATAGGTGGGAGCGACTCTTGTTTTACTGGCGATTCTCAGCACAATAGTGTGCGAATTATATGCGTGCTGTGTGTGTGAAGAATCACCAGTAAAGGGGGGAAGAAACTGTGCCTGGCACTTGCTCAGAAAAGCAATCACTAGCACAGCTCAACTCCTCCTGCCTGCTGCTTGAGCCAACCCGGCTCCCTCTGACATCACTTCCGGGCTGTAGGGCCAGGAAGTGACGTCAGAGGGAAAGCCGGTGCGAGCAGCAGAGTGGAGAAGCCACACTCGCACTGGCAAAAATTTTAAGAGGTACGGTGTGGGAAGGGAGGTGCAGAAGAGCGGGTGGGGGGGGGGAAGAGGGCGGACAGGAAGGCGGGAGGGGGTGTCACCACCCCAGGCACCTCCAACTCTCACTACACCGCTGGTTGTGACCCGCGATGACCTTGGTTGCCCATCCCTGGCTGAGGTAGAGTCACTGAGTCCTAACTTATTTAGGAACGCTCCTTCAATCGGAGATTGTGAACCCAATCCATGGGGCACACCTGGCCAGTCAGGTTTTGACGATCCTTACACGAATATGCATGAGATAGAATTTCATAAAATGGAAGTAATGCGCACAAATTTATCTCATGCATATTCATTATGGGTTTTCCAGTTATTTGTTGGATAAATTTGCGCTCTTTAAAGTAGAACGTGCGCCGCGGATTACTTCGATGTTTGCATTTCCTTCAGTGCCTGGCCGGCTGCCTAGATAAGAATTTTTTATTTTTTACATCGAATGACTGCATTCCAGGCAGCCAGTCAGGATTGGTGCAGTGGTTAAAGCTACAGCCTCAGCACAATGACGTTGTGGGTTCAAATCCCATGCTGCTCCTTGCGACCCTGGGCAAGTTACTTAATCCCCCCATTGCCCTAGGAACATTAGGTAGAGTGTGAGCCCACAGGGATAGATAGGGAAAAATGCTTCAGTACCTGAATAAATTCATGTAAACCGTTCTGAGCTCCCCAGGGAGAACAGTATAGAAAATTGAGTAAATAAATAGTGTGAAAGATTTCAGCCTCTGATAACCAGAGCTGGGATTGTGATGTCATAATGCCTCATTCCACCAATAAGAGCCAACCTCATCAGTGATGTCACAATGGCTCCATTGTCCTACCCATGGCTCCCTTTTACTACATTTTTATTTCTAGAGTGACACAGTGGTTAAAGCTACAGCCTCAGTACCCTGAAGTTGTGGCTTCAAACCCAGACTGCTCCTTTTGACCCTGGGCAGGTCAATTGATCTTTAGGTTAAAAAACTGGGAACGCCTAACTCCCTACTACCAAAAACTCCACTGGCTGCCCCTCGAAGCGAGAGTGGTGTTCAAATTTGCCTGTCTCTGTTTCAAATCCATTCTAGGTTCGGCCCCCATGTACTTGGTTCCCCCACTTCAACCTATAATGTCCGTCCAGACCCACACGCAGAGTCCATCTATTCAACCACCCAACACGAAAGGCCTGCCTTTACAAAAAATACCTGAACAGAGCACTTGCCTTCCAAGCAGGTTAACTGAACGATTGGTTGGGTAACATTATCACGCACTCCTCTTCCTCCCTAAGTTTCAGAAAACTTGTAAAAATAAGCTTGTTCAACCAATTTGTAACCGAGTCCTCTTAAGCCCTACCTCTCCATCTCCCACCGAATTGTTCCCAAGATCTCTCATGCCTCACCTCTGTATCATGCTCTCCTGTATTCTGTTGATCTTACATTGTACCTATATTCGCTGATTGTCCAGCTCTTTTTTGTTGTAAACCGCCCTGAACTACCACGGCTTTGGCGGTATATAAGAATAAAATTATTATTATTATTATTATTAATCCCCTCCATTGCTCCAGGTACTTTAGACAGGTGGTGAGCCTGCTGGGAAAAGGGTATAGAAAATGTAATAAGTAAAATCAAAATAAATCCGAGTTACGTATCTTGTTTGCTTCCTCAGGCTCCTATTTGCATTTCTGAAATTCTGTAATTCGCTGTTTTGTACAGTCCCTTGCTTATGTAAACCACATCGATCTGGAAGGTTTTGCGGCCTATATATGTACTGTCATGTAATCTGAGTGTGTCTCAAGGACTGAGTTGAGAATATGTTTAAATGATTTTTATTATTCCAGCAGTAAGAAGCAAATACAAACAGTAGTGCCATTCAGGAAATAACATTTTCAACAATATAATCAGTTCCCCTCCCCTCCCCTCCCCAAGAATCCATGGCCAGTCCAACAGCTGAGAGTGGGAATAAAATCTTAAAGATTCAAAAGTCTACTGCGAGCACGCGGTGTGAGGTCCCGCCAGAAGTGCTCCCACACCTGACAAAATTTGCGACCCGGGCCAAGAGTCAAGTCTCCCACCATGCGTCTCTCCAGTGTTGCGTGCGCTATCATGAGGGATCTCCATTGTGCATAGGACGAGGGATCACGGGAGAGCCAGTGGGTGAGGATGGCTTTTTTCCCCATCAAAAGGGCTCTGGAGACAAATGCTGACATTCCCCTGGGTTTGGGCGGGGCTACATTATAAAATCCAAATAACGCCCTCGGTTGCGGAACTGAGTTGAGAATATAAATGGACATATTTTGGACAGAGTTGACCTATTGGGCCAAAGTGTAGCCATTGACTAGACCTGATTTTTTTTAAAGAAACAGCACAGATGCCGCCCACTTAACTGCTTTTGAATACTGAACAAAGAGTGACCCAACTAATCAGTGGACCTTCTATCTGTACAGCACATTCCATAGCACTCCCAATTTGTACACATCCATCACTCTGTTTGCATGAAGGGATGGTAACGATTGGAAACAAGTGCGCTGTATCATGGCAGCCCAAACATTGTGTTTCAGAAAGAAAGCGCCAGAGCTCAGACCTAACCGCCCGACGTTCCACAAGGAACAAAAGGAGAATCTCAGACTAGCTCGACGAAGCACTTTTCCTAGCTGCACTCCCACCCCGTCAAGAGATAAGCTCAACAGCTAAAGTCAGATACACCCTAGTATCCTGGAGTCACCTCATTCCAGTAACTTCTCATAAGTAAATCAGGTAATATTGATTAGATGCTGAAAACAAAAGCAAGATGACTACAGAGCATGATTCATTTCTCACTGTGCAATGTGCATCAACTGATGAGAAACGTAATTTAAAAAAGCCGATTCTCTGACTTAAGTTTCAAGGCAAGCAACGTATATGGTTAAGGAGCATGAAATGTGCTGAAGAGAGGGCGCTTTGTCGCTTTCAGGCTGAGATCTTTCCGCTGACCATTTATATAATACGGAATTAAACTGTTTCATCAACATCCAGGAAGAGAAAGCCAACCAGTAAAAGGAACCAAAGTTTTATCCCATCACTGATTGGCCAGCAGGGGCCTTTACTGTATCTGCCACCTTTAGAAATCCATCGCTTAACAATCTGATAATTGATCAAATCAAATTTTAAATAATAATAAACTTTTTAATAATAATCCTCTCCCACCTTTGCAGCGCGTTCAATGCACGATGGATGCAAACCATCCACGTCACAGCACACAGAGCAATGCAACCCACGCCAAAAGGCCAGCCCTACATCGAGCCACCTTTACGTCTATCACTGAGCAACTCTTGTCACATGACATATAATTCACATCTCCATAAAGCTAAGGTTTATTTCAAACGACATGGAGAACTTTGTCAGCGACACAGGAGCTGTGTGTCGCCTGTGAAGAGAATGTCTCATTTTCTAGGTCAAGTACAGTTTTGGGAATAGTCATAAGAACATAAGAAATGCCGCTGCTGGGTCAGACCGGTGGTCCATCGTGCCCAGCAGTCCGCTCACGCGGTGGCCCTCTGGTCAAAGACCAGCGCCCTAACTGAGACTAGCCCTACTTGCGTACGTTCTGGTTCAGCAGGAACCTGTCTAACTTTGTCTTGAATCCCTAGAGGGTGTTTTCCCCTATAACAGCCTCCGGAAGAGCGTTCCAGTTTTCCACCACTCTCTGGGTGAAGAAGAACTTCCTCACATTTGTACAGAATCTATCCCCTTTCAACTTTAGAGAGTGCCCTCTCGTTCTCCCTACCTTGGAGAGGGTGAACAACCTGTCCTTATCTACCAAGTCTATCCCCTTCAGTACCTTGAATGTTTCGATCATGTCCCCTCTCAATCTCCTCTGTTCGAGGGAGAAGAGGCCCAGTTTCTCTAATCTTTCGCTGTACGGCAGCTCCTCCAATT
Source organism: Geotrypetes seraphini (assembly GCF_902459505.1). NCBI lineage: Eukaryota > Metazoa > Chordata > Amphibia > Gymnophiona > Dermophiidae > Geotrypetes > Geotrypetes seraphini. The sequence goes on along the minus strand of NC_047089.1, from coordinate 12,886,027 downwards.
AATGCACTAATAAAAAAATGTTTAATGTGCCATTAACAAGAAAATGGGACACGTTTTATTAGAGCTCTTGCAAACAGGCTCTTCACACGTTATACGAGTTCTTAAAACCATAAATTGTGCGGGTGTGTGTATGAATATGTAGATTCACATACTCGTAGACAGACAGATACACAGACACCCTTTAATACAAGACAATTAATTATTATGTAGATCATCACATACAAAGGGCGTCATCTGCTAATGGTTTTAATGCAGCCTTCTCCCCCAAACATTAGAAGTCGTAAAGGCATACACACACTGCCTTGATGCTGAAGGCACAAGTTTCAAGTTTATTAGTGTATTTGATTAATCGCCTATTAAAATTACTAAGCGATGTACAAAATCAATAAAGAGCAATAAAAAGAAACTAACAATATACATAGTGGTTACATATTATACATACATGAGTCGGGAGGAAAAAAGGTTAAAAGTTACAATTTTTAAATTTTTCAGTAGAAATAAAGGAAAATACAAAAGGAGGGGGTGTTTAAAACCATAACATTATTAAAAGCATATCCAAAAAGTATAAAAAAATTTCAATTATTAAAAGCGTCATTAAATAAATAAGCCTTTAATAATTTTTTTAATGTAGAGCTATCTTTTTCAATTCTAATGTAATGTGGTAGGGCGTTCCACCATTGAGGTCCCATCACAGTGAACATGTCTGATCTACGTGTTCCAATAATTTTTAGAGACGGTACAGTAAGTAACTTTTGTCCAGATGAGCGAAGTGGTCATTGTGTATTGTGTGGAATTAAGTATCTAGATATAAATAAAGGTTCATTTGATACTCCCATTCCCTGTAGCGACTTACTTCCTATTTGTCAGAAGAGATGTTTACACTAGAGAATGACACAGGGACAAATTTTGTCCCTATCTCCATCGCTCTCCTATCCCCCGTTCTGAGCTCTTTGGAGAGGATGGGATATAAATCTAAATAAATAAATAAATAACAACCTCCCCCACCTTTTTACAAAACTGCGGAAGCATTTTTTTAGCACTGGCCAGCGCACTGAAAGCTCTGCGCTGCTTCCGACACTCACAAAGTTCCTATGAGCGTCAGGAGCAGTGCAGAGCATTCAGAGCGCCGGCCTGCGCTAAAAAACCACTTTCCTGGTTTTGTAAAAAGGGGAGTAAAATATGTCACAAAGTGAAATCACTATATGTAGCATAGGACACTCTCAGCCAAGCAGAGTATCTAAGAACATAAGAATGGCCCTACTGGGTCAGACCAATGGTCCATCAAGCCCAGTAGCCCATTCTCACGGTGGCCAATCCAGGTCAAAACCCAAAGAGTAGCAACATTCCAGCATCTCAAAGAATAGCAAGATTCCGGAACCCCAATAAGAGCAACTTTCCAGAGCTGAGATTGTGATGTCATAATGCCTCAGAGCCAACCTCAGCAGTGATGTCACAATGGCTTGATTGCCCTATACTTGGCAAACGTAAGAGCATAAGAATAGCCATTCTGGGTCAGATCAATGGTCCATCAAGCCCAGTAGCCCATCCTCAAGGTGGCCAATCCAGGTCCCTAGTACCTGACCAACATTCCATGCTACCGATCCAGCTGTAGTCAAGATACATAGGGGAATTACCTCTTCCTCCTTCTTTCCCCTGGGCCCTGGTTAAATAAAGACCTTTGGGGTCAATGAGGACCTCACTACCAAAGTAAAGAAGATGATGAAGTGAGACTAAATGGAATCTTCCATATGTATGAATAAACCCTCTTCTGAGTGAACCCTACATAGAAGGAGGCAACATCTATTTCTCTGTTGTTCAAATTGAAAGGGTCGATGTCTTCATCCTTTACCCTTAATGCCACCTCCTTATTGATGTAATGCAAAAATCTTACTTTTATTCATTTGATATACAAGTAAACTTCAATAAAAGATTGTCACTGTTAGCTTAGGGCTTGTATATCAAATGAATAACAGTAAGATTTTTGCATAACATCAATAAGGAGGTGGCATTAAGGGTAAAGGATGAAGACATCAACCCTTTCAATTTGATCAGAGAAATAGATGTTGCCTCCTTCTATGTAGGGTTCACTCAGAAGTGGGTGAACGAGGGCATCTCACGAGTGTGGCTAATTTTAGCCTACTTTTCAATGGATAACCTAGTTAACATGTCAACACTAGCTCCATTTGTTGGGGTTAACAGACGTCTGGGAAAACCCGACATGTCCTCTTTTTAGAGGACCGTCTGGGTGCCCGGATGGACTTTCCAAAACCAGGTTTTGGAAAGCCCCAACCACTAGCCGTGTCTGGAGGGCCTCCGACCATGTGTGGATGATGTCACACGCATCTGAGCATGCTTGGAGGCCCTCCAGACTTGGCCCAGAAGGTTGAAGAAGAAAGACGAGGCATTGTGGGGGTGGGGCTGGGGGGGGGGCGTGACAGGGCATGGCCAGAGGTGGAGCTGGGTGGGACTGGAGGTGGAACAAGGTGGGGGGGCTGAGGGCGGATTGGGGCGGGGCCTTGTGGCCGGGTTTCTACATCCAGAAATCTGGTAACCCTATCAATTGCAAGCGGTACACCGACAAATCCGCGTACAATTATGCCCCGACAATTACACGCAAGGACAAGTGCGCGCACATTGGCGCCCCCGTCAATTGCAGCCCGTGACTGAATCTGCCATATGTGGATATCTGGAAGGCCCTGATTTACTCAGACTCCTCAGGCCCCCTCCCTTGGGAGGGACTTGAGGCGCCTTAACGTTATGTAATAATCTTCCTAACCTGAATGTATTGCTATTCTTACCATATATGTAAACTTGATATGTAAACTTGTTATGTACCTGACATGTAAACTTCCTGGAAATGTCCAGTTTTCTTCTAATTTGTAATCCGCTTAGAACCGCAAGGCACAGGCGGAATAGAAATCTCTAATGTAATGTAATGTAATATCCACTTATGAAAAGGGTTCCCATAATCACGTAGTAAACCTTACCCTAACACTAGATAGGAAGTGAATATTTTAAGTGCCATGGGGGGGAGAGGAGTCCCCCCCCACTCTCCCCCTCAAAAAGACAAAACAGAATCCACCGTTGGGGCGCATTTGCTCCCATTCAGCGCACGCATCTATGCGCGCAATTGTCAGAGCGCATTTTTCAGGACAGATGGTATGTAAACTTAAATAGGGAATACAGTACTCCCCCGATATTCGCGGGGGTTCCGTTCCAGGAACTTCCGCGAATGTTGAAAAACTGCGAATATGTTTTTTAGCAGGGGGGGACAGGAGAGGGCAGCCGGAGTGCCGGCGAGTGAAGAAAATCACTCGTGATATGCTCCGACCGCCTCTTCCTGTACTAAAGTCGGGCCTCACCAATCAGGAGCTGCCCTCTCATTCGTGGTAGAAAAATACCACGAATGACTGGGACCGCGAATCGCAGACTGCAAATTTGCATCATAGAACATGGTTCTCTTTTCATCTTAGGACTCAATATTTAAAGGGGTTAATGAGATTCCCCAGTCATTAGTAGCAATATAGAAGCTTCCAATAAATGGTAAACATCCCAATCCTGCAGCCTGATTCCCTACCCCCGATTAACCTTGATATCATTTCCCCAGCTGGATGAGCTGACACCACTTTCCATCTCTCCCTCCTTCTGCAACAAAGAAATACCCTTGTGTTTGCCCCAAAATATGTCTACATTGTGGTCATAGAAAAAGGAGGCTCAATTGTTTGAGGGGCTTTAGACAGTTTTGAAGGTGAAATTCCACAAGTAAAGATAGGGTTGTCAAAAGAGGACACCTGGCCCCCTCCTCTTCAGCTCAGGACCGCGTGCACAGATGTTGGCGCAATGACATCACATGCATGCCAGGTTTTGGAAATTCCTACGGGCACCCAGACAGTCCTCTAAAAAGAGAACAAGTTTGGGTTCTCCTGGATTTCGGGTAACCCTAGGTAAGGCGCCCATGGATTCTACAGCTATTTGACAATCACAGTTGCTCTTTGTAAGTCTAACTGCACCTCTGATAGTACCCTGCTAGCCCCTACTGCTCAGCAGGGACTTTTCCCATACTAGGGTTACCAGATTTTCCAAACGGAAAATCAGGACCTCCTAGACCAGTGGTCTCAAACTCGCGGCCCAGGGGCCACATGCGGCCCGCCAGGTACTATTTTGAGGCCCTTGGTTTGTTTATCATAATCATAAAAGTAAAATAAAACAGTTTCTTGATCTTATGTCTCTTTAGCTATAAATTACAATATTATTATTAAGACTTAGCCAAAAGGAAAGATTTATAAACTATAAAGAGTTTTACCTCATGCAGAATTGTCATTTCTTTAATAAGACATTAACTATTTTTTTTTTCTGCGGCCCTCCAAGTACCTACAAATCCAAAATGTGGCCCTGCAAAGGGTTTGAAACATAGAAACATAGAATATGACGGCAGAAAAGGGCTGTAGCCCATCAAGTCTGCCCACGCTAATGACCCACCCCCAGACTTCACCCGGCTAGAGATCCCACATACATATCCCATTTCTTTTTGAAATCGAGCACGCTGCTGGCATTAATCACCTGCAATGGAAGTTCATTCCAATGATCGACTACCCTTTCGGTGAAGAAATACTTCCTGGTGTCGCCATGAAATTGCCCACCTTTGATTTTCAGCGGATGACCTCTTGTGGTTGAAGGTCCTTTAAGAAAGAAGATATCATCTTCCACCTCGATGCGGCCCGTGATATATTTAAAAGTCTCAATCATGTCCCCCCTCTCTCTACGTTCCTCGAGCGAGTATAGTTGCAGTTTATTCAGTCTTTCCTCATATGGGAGGTTCTTGAGTCCCGAGACCATCCTGGTGGTAATTTGCTGAACCGACTTGATTCTCCGCACATCTTTTTGATAATGTGGTCTCCAGAATTGAACACAATATTCAAGATGAGGTCTCACCATGGATCTGTACAGGGGCATTATGACTTCGGGCCTCCGGCTGACGAAACCTCTATGGATGCATCCCACCATTTGTCTAGCCTTGGATGCAGCTTTCTCCACCTGCTTGGCAGTTTTCATGTCTTCACTAATGATTACTCCCAAATCACGTTCTGCCCTAGTCCTGGCTAAGGTCTCACCATTCAGAGTGTAAGTTCTGCATGGGTTTTTGCTGCCAAGGTGCATGACCTTACATTTTTTGGCATTAAAGCCCAGCTGCCAAGTCGAGGACCAATGTTCCAATAAGAGCAGGTCCTGCTCCATACTGTCGGGTAAGGTGCTGTTATCTACTATGTTGCATAGTTTGGCGTCGTCGGCGAATAGTGTTATTTTACCTTGATGCCCTTGAGTCAGGTCTCTTATGTATATTTTGAAAAGGATCGGTCCCAAGACCGATCCCTGTGGCACTCCACTGGTCACCTCCGATGTATTGGAGGGGGTACCGTTAACCACCACCCTCTGGATTCTACCGCTTAACCAGTCATTGAATTGAAGGAATTGAAGGAATTGAAGGTTGAAATCGGAGAGTTATTGCAAAAACTTGCAAACCTGACAATCAGAACTGGACAGATACCGGACGACTGGAGGATAGCGAACGTCACCCCAATTTTCAAAAAAGGATCGAGAGGGGAACCGGGCAACTATAGACCTGTGAGTCTTACGTCTGTCCCTGGCAAGATGGTTGAAGCACTGATCAAGGATAGCATAGTCCGGCACTTGGACGCATATGACTTAATGAAACCCAGTCAACATGGATTCAGGAAAGGGAAATCATGTTTGACTAATTTACTCCAATTTTTTGAGACCGTGAACGAGCAAATCGATAGTGGGAAGCCGGTGGACATAATATATTTGGACTTCCAGAAAGCGTTTGACAAAGTTCCACACGAAAGACTTCTCAGGAAACTACATAGCCATGGCATAGAGGGGGATATACAAAGATGGATAGGCAAATGGCTGGAAAACCGAAAGCAGAGAGTGGGCATAAATGGGAAGTTCTCCGACTGGGAGAAAGTGACTAGTGGTGTGCCCCAGGGCTCGGTACTTGGGCCGATCCTTTTTAATATTTATATCAATGACCTAGAGGAAGGAACATCCAGTGAGATCATCAAGTTTGCAGACGATACAAAACTATGCCGGGCAATCAGATCGCAGGATGATAGAGAGAAACTCCAGAGCGACTTGTGTCAGTTAGAAACATGGGCGGAGAAATGGCAGATGAAATTCAATGTGGAGAAATGCAAGGTAATGCATTTAGGCAATAAAAATAAGGAATACGAGTATACAATGTCAGGTGCAACTCTGGGGAAGAGTGAACAAGAAAAGGACCTGGGTGTGCTGATAGACAGAACCCTGAAGCCGTCGGCACAATGCGCGGCAGCGGCAAAGAAGGCAAATAGAATGTTGGGCATGATAAAGAAAGGAATCTCGAGTAGATCGGAGAAAGTTATAATGCCGCTTTATAGGGCAATGGTCAGACCACACTTGGAATACTGCGTCCAACATTGGTCTCCCTACCTAAAGAAGGATATAAAACTGCTGGAGAGGGTGCAGAGACGAGCAACAAAACTGGTGAAGGGTATGGAGAAACTGGAATACGAGGACAGACTTATAACACTAGGATTGTTCTCCCTTGAGAAAAGGAGACTGCGTGGGGATATGATCGAGACCTTCAAAATACTGAAAGGAATCGACAAAATAGAGCAGAGAAGATTATTTACATTGTCCAATTTGACACGGACTAGAGGACATGTAATGAAGCTAAGGGGGGACAGGTTCAGGACTAATGTCAGGAAGTTCTGCTTCACTCAGAGAGTGGTTGACACCTGGAATGCTCTCCCAGAGGAGATTATTGCGGAATCTACCGTCCTAGGCTTCAAGAGCAAACTAGATGCATATCTCCTTAAGAGAGGCATATAAGGATATGGTGGAATATAAATTACGCCAGGTGTACACCTGGCAGGGCCTCCGCGTGTGCGGATCGCCGGACTTGATGGACCGAAGGTCTGATCCGGAGAAGGCAGTTCTTATGTTCTTATGTTCTTATGTTCTTATGTCGTCAATATCACTCCCAATCCCATCGAAGTCATCTTGCTCTACAATCTGCGGTGCGGGACGCTATCAAAAGCTTTGCTGAAGTCCAAGTACACGACGTCTAGAGACTTCCCCATATCCAGTTTCCTTGTAACCCAGTCAAAGAAGCTGATCAGACTGGATTGACAGGACCTTCCCTTTGTGAATCCATGCTGCTGGGGATCCTGTAGATTCTCCTCGGTCAGGATCGTATCTAATTCTTGTTTAATAAGTCTTTCCATGAGTTTGCTCACTATTGAGGTGAGACTGACCGGTCTGTAATTCACAGCCTCCGTTCTGCAACCTTTTTTGTGCAATGGAATGACGTTAGCTGTTTTCCAGTCCATGGGGACTTTTCCGGTACTTAGGGAAAGATTGAACAGCACGGATAGCGGTTCCGCCAGGACATCACACAACTCCCTAAGAATCCTGGGGTGTAGATTGTCCGGTCCCATGGCTTTGTTCACCTTGAGTTTTGATAGTTCAAAATGGACGCTGCTGGGTGTAAACTTGAAGTTTTGTCCAGTCCCACCCATCCCCCACCCCATTACATCATAGTCCCACCCTAGCACCCCCCAGCCCCCCTCCCCCTAGCTTCCTGCTCTCATCGGGCAGGAGGGCAGGGACGGGGCCTGAGGAGTCTGAGCAAATCAGGGCCTTCCAGATATCCACTTATGGCAGATTCAGATTGCTGTGCGCATTTCACGGGGCACAACAGTTGCGCGCGCAGTTCTCGGGGCACATATGTCATGCGTGGATTTGTCAGTGTGCCCTAGGGACACTCCTAGCCAGTCAAATTTTCAGGATATCCCTAATGAATATGCATGAGCTACATTTGCACATAATGAAGGCAGTGCATGCAAATCTAGCTCGTGTAAATCCATAGGGGATATCCTGAAAACCAGACTGGCTAGTTGTGTCCCGTGGACTGAGTTGACAAACCCTGCTCTGTATATCTTTACGGTAGCGTTTTGGTCTGTGATCAGGACTACATCAGTAAAATTCTGGCTTTTTAAAATCTTCCTTCCCCCTCCCCAAGTTATCATGGTCAAGGTGACTGGTTCCTACAGCTTTGCTGAAATGCAACGAAACATTTCTGGAATTAAAATTCCAGTTAGCAAGGAGACAAGAGCTGCAATTCAGTTTATCAAGAAGAGAACATTGGTGGCATTCTTTTGCTGGTGCTTGAAAAGCCTGCGTTACCAGAGAGACAGATACCTGCCTCATAAAGGACTCTTTGTCTGGTAAACATGCCTTCACGTGGGTCTATAAATGATTATAGTGTACCTGGGGCCTCGGTACGAGACAGAGCAAATATTCAAAGGAAGACAGAAAAGAAGGCTTCATTAAACAGTGTTGCTTGTCTCTACTTTATCTTTACAGTGATTGATATAAATTATATCAGCCTGGCGAGGAAGGCCCCAAAATGTTTCGTAGTCTTTATTTATTTATTTTTTTCAGTGAGGAAATTTCTGGATCCTCTGCTTTTAAGAACATAAGAGTTGCTGTACTTGGATAGACCAAAGGTCCATTGAGCGCAGTATCTTGTTTCGAACAGTGGACAATCCGGATCTCAAGTACCTGGCAAGATCTCAAGAGTTCTCGTAAGTCAGATTTTATGCTGCTTAGTCTAGAAATAAGCAGTGGATTTTCTCAAGTTTGCGTTAATGATGGTTTAAGGACTTTTCTTTTAGGAAAGTGGCCAACCCTTTTTTTAAACCCTGCTAAGCGATCTGCTTTCACCACATTCTCTGGCAACAAATTCCAGAGCTTAATTCTCTAGAGCAGGGGATCCTCCAAACTTTTCGCCATAAGGGCCACATTGGGTACTTCAGCACTTTTCAGCGGGCTGTAGTAATAAAAAACAAAAAAAAGAAAAGAAAAGATAAATAACTCTAGATATATAAGCCTGTATGAAGAAGTTTTTTACGCCCCGCTTGTCATTAAACACACGACATTCATGATCAACTGTTCTTTTCTTTTTCCATCCATGTTAAAACTGTAAAAGAGAATACATTTATAAATAATTATGAAATTATTAAAATCGCAAGCAAATATGTGACTACGCACCTTTAAGTATAAATTTATGCAATTACAAACTGAGTGTTACACTGCACCACTGCAAGTATTCTTAAGGACAATTAGCCGTAACGACTAGTAACGAACTTCCTGATTCAATTTAAAGATGAGTCACAGCGCCAGAGCTACCTATAACGCTGCGAATTGACACTGTCGATCGAGGCCGAACAAGTACGAAGAAATACCGCGAAGTGTACAATTGCGATTCACTATTAAATGAAGTTGTGAATAATATTAATATTAACATAATATGGAATATCAATAATTAATGCATTTGAAACCTATCAACACCCCGTAGTTGTTTTGTTTTGGGGGGGTTTTCGGATTCTCATTGGAAAATTAGTCCAATTAGCGCATTTCCGCACAATTCTTCCACGGGCCAGATAAAATCATATCGCGGGCCAGATGTGGCCCGAGGGCCATACTTTGGAGACCCCTGATGTAGAGTGAAGAAATATTTTCTCAGGTTTGTTTTAAATTTGCTACTTAGGGCGTTTTTAGTGCACGCAGCAGATTAGCATGCACTAACCCCGCGCTCAATGCTGGCGTTAGCGTCTAGCTCACGCTATTCCACGCGTTAAAGCCTTAACGCAGCTTAGTAAAAGGAACTCTTAGTATCTTACGTGTAAACAATTTTTTATTGATGATAAATTCAACAAACAATAGTACATGCCAACAGCACATCATGCATTTCAACAGAAAGCCAGCAAACAAAGATGACGACGAAATTTTACAATATCAAGCAGAACTCCCATCCCCCCCGCGCAAAGTGCAAAAGAAACCCCCCAAAATCCCTTATTCCTTCCCCCCTCCCCCCCCCCAAAAAAACAACCAGGAGCTAAATCTCCCCCCCCCCCCCGTTTCCCAACTCCTCCCTCCCCCCAGGACCACTACACACACCCTTGTTTATCCCTCCTTCCCCCCCATCCTCCAACTTGCTACTCTTAATTGCGTGCCCCTTAGTCCTAGTATTTTAATCTGCGCTGACTAATAGAGCGGTCTAATGAAGCATATTCTCGGCTAGTGGCTCCCGGGAAATCTCCAGACAGATTTTCAGAATATCCCTAATGAATATGCTTGTTTGTTACCTTCATGATAGGCAATCTCCCTCATACATATTCATTAGGGATATCCTGAAAACCTAAATGGCTGATGGTCCTTCAGGACAGGTTTGAATCTGAATGAATGTTCCCATCTGTAATTTGGAGGGAACACTAAAGAATCCTGTTTACAGTGGCATAGCCTAGGGGGAGCCTTGGGGACTTAGGGCTCCCTTCTTTAGGTTCAGGCCCCTCCAAATTTATGGCACCATCTGCTGCTTTGGCTGGCGGGAGCCGCCCAACCCTGCCAGCCGAAGCGCTTCCACTTCTCCTCCTGCATTTTCCCTGGGCAGCTGCCAATATGCTAGGCCTCCCCTCCCCCCGCTCATGCATGCTTGGTGTTTGCAAAACTGAGCATGTGCGGTTGTTAGGCCTCTCGAACATGTGGTAGTGGGGGAAAACCTGGTCAGTGGCTGCCCAGAGAAGCTGCAGGCTTATGGGTCGAGGAGTAAGGTCACCCGATATTATAATAGCAAAATCCAGACACGTGGCCCCGCCTCCCAGCCCCGCCCAGTTCTACCTGAGCCTCGCCTCATTTCACCAAAGTCACGCCCCGTTCCACTCCATCCCCACCCCCAAACCTCTTCTTGAGCTCGGAGCCATGTTCAGAGGGCCTCTGAGCATGCACAGGTGTGATGTAACAACGTTGCACGCCTGCACGCAGGCATCCGATGTCATTGCATTCACACCTGCGCATGCTCAGAAGCCCTCCAGACGCGGCCCCGAACTTGAAAAAGTGGACAAGCTGCTGCATTTTAAAAAATCTGTCTGGACACCCAGACCGTCCTCTAAAAAGAGTACCTGCCCGGGTAAATCCAGACGTCTGGTAACCCGATAGAGGAGCGCTTCTTCCGGTGGTAGAAATTGAATCCTGGCTCTGCCCCTGCCCCAGAGGTCCTCCAGAGGCCGCCATTGGTCCCTGAGCCTTGCAATTAAAACTAGTGACAAACCATGTTCTAACTGAATAATAATCTAAAAGAATATGCGACGTCTTCGAATAGTGCAAAATGCAGCTGTCAGACTTATCTACGGGCTAAAGAAATTCGTTCGCTTGACACCCTACTACCGGCAGTTGCACTGGCTGCCGACGGAAGCCCGCGTAAAGTTTAAATTCGCCTGCCTCTGCTTCAAAGTACTATATGGACTAGCCCCCAAATACATAACGGACCTTTTCTCCTTTTCCACCAACAGACGCAAGAGAAGCATACATTCAAGCTTCGTTTCCCCTCCAGTTAGAGGTTGCAAACTGAAAAAACACCATGATCACTTTCTCTCACACCAAGCAGCCTTATGGGGGAAAGACCTAGACAGGACCCTGAAGCCATCAGCACAATGCGCAGCGGCAGCAAAGAAAGCAAACAGGATGTTGGGCATGATAAAGAAGGGGATCACGAGTAGATCGGAGGACATCATAGTGCCGCTTTACAGAGCAATGGTCAGACCACACTTGGAGTACTGTGTCCAACACTGGTCTCCCTACCTAAAGAAGGATATAACCCTGCTGGAGAGGGTGCAAAGACGAGCCACGAAGCTAGTTAAAGGTATCAAGAACTTGAGCTACAAAGAACGCCTCGGAAAACTGGGATTGTTCACCCTCGAGAAGAGAAGACTGCGAGGGGACATGATAGAGACTTTTAAAATACTAAAAGGATTCGACAAAATAGAGCAAGAAACATCGTTAATCACATTGTCCAATGTGACTCGGACAAGAGGTCATGGATTGAAGCTGAGGGGCACCAGGCCCAGGACAAATATCAGGAAATTCTGCTTCGCACAACGAGTGGTGGACGCTTGGAACGCACTCCCGGAGGAGGTCGTGATGGAGACCACCATTCCGGGATTCAAGGGCAAGTTGGATGCACACCTTCTCGCAAATCACATTGAGGGATACGAGTAAACAAGGTTTCTCAACAGGGAACACCTGGCTTGGCCTCCGCGGGTGCGGGTCACTGGACTGGATGGACCTAGGGTCTGATCCGGCGAAGCCATTTCTTATGTTCTAATTGCTTACTACTTACAAGGAATTCAGGAAGAGCCTAAAAACATACATGTTCTTGAAATACCTAGACAACTGACCCGCTCTTCTCTCTCTCCTCAATAACGGTCCTCCTGACCTCTTACTCACTCCCTCTTTCCCCACTTAAGTCCAACTATTCTGTACCTTTCTAATCTTTTGTAAACCGCATAGAACTTCGCGGTATTGCGGTATATAAACTGTTATTATTATTATTAATTGAGGAAAAATGAGGGAGCCTCTGCATGAACAGAATTCAGTAGACTCCCCCCTCTCTCTCTCTCCACTCCCTCTCAATAAGGGCAGGTTTGAAAGAAAATCCTTGTCCTCTGCAGCCCCCTTCCCCCCAACTTCCAGTTAGCTGTCAGTGGTGTGGTCCAGAGCACAGTGCCATCGCATGCAGCAGTGATGCTGAGGTGGCCAGGCCATGCCAATAAGGGCCACGGCTGAAAGGATGCTACACGTCGATAAAGTCCTGGCTGTATCTCGATTACAGGCACGAAGGCAAGATAGGAGGTTGCCACATGTAATTATTAAATAGAACAGAGTGATCATATGCCACTTTATTTACTGTTTTTCAGAAGCCTATATTTATAGTAATTACTAAAGCAGTCGTAATTGGAGGTATCAACATAAGGAAGAAGGTATAAAATATAGATTTTATTCACTAATTAAGTCTTACACATGTAGTGAAGTTCTGTAGCACATGCTGGCAAAAGGCAGATACCGTGTGCTGTCAACTGGAATGCACTTGCCTCTTGAATGCACGCCCGACAATTGCGCTCAGTCTTCTAAGCGGTTTGTCCATAATAAAATCGTAAAATAGGGTAACATACATTAAAATATGCGGGACTTATTGGAACGATATGATTAAGGTAAAGAATTGTATTATAAAATAGGAGAGAGAGCAACATGGTTCTTAGACAAATGCGTACAAGACAAATGTGCATAGTCAAATACGCACAGACATTTGCATGCAAGGCAGTCACACGCAGTTGTAGAACGCGCAAGATAGGCGCACGTGGCCAAACGCGCGCAGGTCTACATCGCACAAGACAAAAGCGCCAAGGATACCTGCTACGGACAAAGTTGTAGCGAGATACCACTCACCAAGACCGATTCCTGCGACAGTCATACAGAGAAAGAAGGGCGTGCTGTTCTCAGCACCTATAGAAAGAGCCTACATAACCATAGCAACCACAATGCACCCACGTAACCCAGCAATGCACCTGTTTTCAACACACGTCATAAGAGCATACATAACCATAGCAACAATGCACCCACGTGACCCAGAGAAGCACCCGTTCGCAATACATGTCAAAAGAGCGTACGTAACCATAGCAACAATGCACCCACATGACCCAGCGATGCACCCGTTCGCAATACATGTCAAAAGAGCGTACGTAACCATAGCAACAATGCACCCACGTGACCCAGAGAAGCACCCGTTCGCAATACATGTCAAAAGAGCGTACGTAACCATAGCAACAATGCACCCACATGACCCAGCGATGCACCCGTTCGCAATACATGTCAAAAGAGCGTACGTAACCATAGCAACAATGCACCCACGTGACCCAGAGAAGCACCCGTTCTCAATACATGTCAAAAGAGCGTACGTAACCATAGCAACAATGCACCCACGTGACCCAGCGATGCACCCGTTCGCAATACATGTCAAAAGAGCGTACGTAACCATAGCAACAATGCACCCACGTGACCCAGCGATGCACCCGTTCTCAATACATGTCAAAAGAGCGTACGTAACCATAGCAACAATGCACCCACGTGACCCAGCGATGCACCCGTTCGCAATACATGTCAAAAGAGTGTACGTAACCATAGCAACAATGCATCCACGTGACCCAGCGATGCACCCGTTCGCAATACATGTCAAAAGAGCGTACGTAACCATAGCAACAATGCACCCACGTGACCCAGAGAAGCACCCGTTCGCAATACATGTCAAAAGAGCGTACGTAACCATAGCAACAATGCACCCACGTGACCCAGCGATGCACCCGTTCGCAATACATGTCAAAAGAGCGTACGTAACCATAGCAACAATGCACCCACGTGACCCAGCGATGCACTCGTTCTCAATACATGTCAAAAGAGCGTACGTAACCATAGCAACAATGCACCCACGTGACCCAGCGATGCACCCGTTCGCAATACATGTCAAAAGAGTGTACGTAACCATAGCAACAATGCATCCACGTGACCCAGCGATGCACCCGTTCTCAATACATGTCAAAAGAGCGTACGTAACCATAGCAACAATGTACCCACATGACCCAGCAATGCACCCGTTCTCAATACACGTATAAAGCGCGTACTTAAGCACAGGAACGAAAATGCGCTCAGGTGACCTAAGGTAACATCGCAACGTCACGTCTTTCTGACGCGCGTACATTTATATTGCACAGTATTGTGTTGCGGGTGATTGTCTCGTGCTCATTTATCGTGCACGTAGTTGTGTAGGGCGCTTTTGTCCTGTGCGCAATTGCCTGCACGCCTTTGACTTGCCATCAAAATACACAGAAAACTATTCTCCCCTACAGTCCTTTATATTGGCATTTATACTGCCACACATGCCAAACCACACACAGTCACGTGACACACATCATCTGAGCTCCTTCTCCAGCTTGCATACACTAGCTCCCAGCCCTGACAGTCTGCTCTATTTTTCCCTCTTCCTTTCCTTCTCCCCCTCCTGTGACCTGACACCTCTCGCTCGCCCTCCTCCTTGCATTTGTGGCCAGCAGCGCCAAAGACACACCATCTCTGGCTGACATAGGTTCCTTCCCTCTGCTGTGTCCAATATTTTCTAACACAGCTTCCTGCATCCCGGGAGTAGGACATGGAAAGGGAAGGGGCCTGTGCTGTGAGGAGAAAGGAGGACATGTCAAGACATCTGGAGAAAGGAGGCAGAGAGATGCTGGACCCACTGGGGGAGGGGCAAGGAAGAGATACTAGAAAAGAGAGGAGAGGAACATAAGGAAGGGGGGAAGAGAGAGAAATACCGGCCCTTAAAAGGAAAGGACAGAGATGTTGCTCCTGTGGAGGGAGGGACAGAATGAAGGGAGATGCTGGCCTCAGACAGATTGGGAAGAGAAGAGTGAGGGAAGAATCTGGATATGGGGAGGGACATAGAGGGGAAATGCTAACCTGGGTAAGAATAAGGTCACAACCAGGAGAGATGCTTAATGTGGCATGGCAGAAGGATAGGGCAGAGATGCAGAATGAAGATGTTGGACAGAGGTATAAGACAGAAGGAAGATGAATGATGGACATAGAAGTTATCTTATTATATTTCTCAAAAGGACCCCCTGAGGAAGAAGTGTTTTTCGAAACACGGACCATGTCGGGTCCAGGTCTCCGCTCCCAAGAGAGGTGGTGGAGATGAAAACGGTGACTGAGTTAAAAAAAAAGCGTGGGATGAACACCTAGGATCTCTAGAATCAGAAAATAAAAGTAAATATTGAAGGACTAAGGCCAGTAGTGGGCAGACTTGCATGGTCTGTGTCTGTATATGGCCGTTTGGGGGAGGATGGGCTGGGGAGGGCTTCAATGGCTGGGAGGGTGTAGATGGACCGGCAGTGGCTTGGGGAGAAAGAAAGGGGAGATAGAAAGACAGGGAGACAGAACAAGGAGATAGACAGGAAGACAGAAAAGACAGAGAAAAAAAGAAAGAAAGGGGAGGAGGCAGGGAGAGAGGAAGAAAAAGTTGCACTCAAGGAAGGACAGAGATGTTGTTTGGGGAATGGAATGAGGTCTGGAGGAGACGAAGCATGCAGGAGGCAGAAAAGAAGGGAAGAAATATTGGATGCACAATCAGAAGAAGAAAGTGCAACCAGAGACTAATGAAATCACCAGATAACAAAGGTAGTAAAAATGGTTTTATTTTCAATTTTGTGATCAAAATGTATTCTTTTTGAGAATTTATATCTGCTGTCTATATTTTGCACTATGGTTCCCTTTTACTAAACCGCAGTAGTGGATTTTAGCACAAGGAGCCTATGAGCAGTGCGGGGGTATATTTGTCTATTTTTGTATGGTTGTTACTGAGGTGACAGTGCATAGAGTCATCTGCCTTGACCTCTTTGAAAAACCCCCAGAATATAAATGATGATTAACATTTTCTCTGCGTACAGTGTGCTTTGTATTTTAAAAAAATTTTATTGTTGGTAGATCATCTGGACTTGGTCATTTTAAAAGTAGCTCGCAAGCCCAAAAAGTGTGGGCACCCCTGGAATAGCAATTCAGGCAGCTTCCTACAATAAAGAATTTCGACCGTTGTTACGTACAAACACTTTAGAACCCAGTTGAAAACCTACTTTTCTCAAAGTATTTGGCCAAATAGTTCTGGGCGTCTTCTATGCTATTTTATTATTAATTTTTTGTTAACCGCGTTGAACTTCCAGTTACGCGGTCTATAAGCACGATGTTATGTTATGTAAATTGTTTATTGATTTAACTAAAAGTCTTGGCTCTTTGTACATCATCTCTGCAGTCTCTTTTTGGTTTTGCTGTTCGATAATAACAGCAGACTCATTGTATATTTCTTGTATTTCGCCTTTTTAAAAAAAAAAAATTAAAAAAACACTTGAATCACCCTTTTGGCATGATCTTTGAGGAACCATTCGGCTATTGACATATCGCTCTGAGGATCTCTACAGCATGTAATCTCCATAAAAGTTTATTATAATGCTTAATTTGCAACGTGTTTCACTAATTTGCCTCTTTGATTGCGTTACTACGTTCTCCAGTTCCAACCGCACTGTATGTATTTTCATCTGACTGTTGTGAACCGCCTAGAACTCCCTGGGTATGGCGGTATACAAAATAAATTATAATTATAATTATTTTTATTTTTTTTTATAATTCTTTATTGATTTTTAAACAAGAACAGTGTTATATAAATAAAAGATTACTTGGGGGTAATCGTCAGTGAGGACATGAAGTCTGCCAATCAAGTGGAGCAGGCTTCGTCCAAGGCAAGACAAATCATGGGCTGCATACGAAGGGGTTTCGTCAGTCGTAAGGCGGAAGTCATTATGCCATTGTATAGATCCATGGTGAGGCCCCACCTGGAATACTGTGTGCAATTCTGGAGGCCGCATTATCGCAAGGATGTGCTGAGACTGGAGTCGGTGCAAAGAATGGCCACCCGGATGGTCTCGGGACTCAAGGATCTACCATACGAAAAACGGCTTGACAAATTACAGCTATACTCGCTCGAGGAGCGCAGAGAGAGGGGGGACATGATCGAGACGTTCAAGTATCTTACGGGCCGCATCGAGGCGGAGGAAGATATCTTCTTTTTCAAGGGTCCCACGACAACAAGAGGGCAACCGTTGAAAATCAGGGGCGGGAAACTACGAGGTGACACCAGGAAATTCTTTTTCACTGAAAGAGTGGTTGATCGCTGGAATAGTCTTCCACTACAGGTGATTGAGGCCAGCAGCGTGCCTGATTTTAAGGCCAAATGGGATCGGCACATGGGATCTATTCACAGGGCAAAGGTAGGGGAGGGACATTAAGGTGGGCAGACTAGATGGGCCGTGGGCCCTTATCTGCCGTCTATTTCTATGTTTCTATGTTTCTATATTATTGCATTCAGTCATAACACTAATATCTATATAGATAACAGAACTATCATTCAATAATTACATTATTTTGCATATAGTAATAACATAAGAACCAAGTAAATAATATAATATGAAACCAAGTTACCTAAAATATCATTATCAATATTTAATAAATAAATTATTATTATTATTATTATTATTATTATTATCCCCCCTTTTTACTAAGTGGCGGTAGAGGTTTCTACCGCAGCCCGAAGCGCTAAATGCTCCGACACTCATAAGATTCTATGAACATCAGAGAGTTTAGCGCCCTGGGCTGTAGTAGAAACCTCTGCCGTAGCTTGGTTAAAGAGGGCCTATTTTTTTGTTTGTTTTTTTAAATTCTGCGCAGGAAAAAAAAAAAAGTGAAAAAGAAGGCTGCTTCAGTGAAAATACACCATAAATTCTTTCATTTTTCATCAACTATGTGATGCATCAAAGAGAGGTAGGGCATTTCTGTGCTCGGAAGGTCGCCAAAATCATGGCAGATCTCAGATAGCATGAAAGATAACACTCTCGAGCTCTCAGGCTTGACATACGGAAGAGCTCAGCTGTCGAGAGGAAGCAACAAGCCACAGCAGACCTCAGACCCATGAGGTGGAATTTGAGCGACTCAGCTTCTCAGAAGCAGAGAACTCGCTGGCATGATCTTGGCGAGCGCAAAGGGCTCTTGAGAGGCAACACAGAACCCAAGGGAGAGCAGCCAAACGCATTTCCCACTGGGTCTCTCATGCAAAGGGGAAGCCCAGAGCTGATGTAACACTATTTACTAAATCCTGACTGTCAGCGCAGAGCTTGGTAAACTGACAGGAATAATCCTCAAGCTTCCAGGAAATAAAAAAGGTGCAATTACAAGTTGCAGGATCTGTTTATAATAAGCATATTAAGCTTCTGGAAGGTACATTTATAAGGCCAGATTTTGAACCACATGGCCATTAAATAACTATTTGATAATGAATGGTGAGCGTCCTATTTCAGGCAGAAAAGGAACCACCCAGAGCAATAAGCCAGATGCAGAATAACTACTGGCTTCTGATCTGATCTCATTCGCAAGACATAATCTGCACCCTGGCAGGGGGAATGAACCAGGATTCAGCTCTACCGGGAACAGCCAGCTCGCAGCACGGGGCAATATGCCAAGGACATTTCGTGTCTTAAATCAGGGCTCCAAGCCTCGAAGCACTCCTTCTGGTCTGAATACAATTTGTTATGGCAATCTTTCTTCTAAGCGGAAGACACTCCCACACCCGAGGACCCCTGGGCTACATTCCAGGTAGATTCAAGGAAACAAAACAGGGAAGTTATCGATGTGGGTTACCGTTAAGACAGGCTATATTACGGTTAATTCCAGTTGCTAGTAACGAGGTCTGATTGCATAAAACAGGACCTGTGCTAGAATAGCACAGTACAAGTTTCAGTCTCTGGTAACCAGAGCCGATATTGTGATGTCAAAAAGTCTCATTCCATCAGTACCTAAAAGTCAACCTCACCGATGATGTCACTGGTGAGAGTGTGGCACAGGGGTTAAAGCTACAGCCTCAGTACCCTGCGGGCATGGGTTCAAACCCACGCTGCTCCTTGTGACTCTGGGCAAGTCACTTAATCCCCCCATTGCCCCAGGTACATGAGATAGATTGGGAGCCCGCCGGGACATAAGAACATAACATAAGAACATAAGCAGTGCCTCCGCCGGGTAAGACCATAGGTCCATCCCGCCCAGCAGTCCGCTCCCGCGGCGGCCCGAACAGGTCACGGCCTGTCTGAGTCACCAGAAGGGGCCCTCTTGCCACCTTGGTTTCCCATTGAGTCCTATCTTCCCATCGAAGTCCTAACCCTCCGGTCTTGCACATGCACGACCTGGTTGGATTTCTATACTTGTGTTACATCCCAGCTCCTCCCTCAGTATCCCATGATCCCTTTATCCTTCAGGAATCCGTCCAATCCCTGTTTGAATCCCTGTACCGTACTCTGCCTGATCACTTCCTCCGGTAGCGCATTCCAAGTGTCCACGACCCTTGTTGTGAAAAAAAACTTCCTTGCATTTGTTTTGAACCTATCTCCCTTCAGTTTCTCCGAATGCCCCCTCGTACCTGTTGTCCCCTTCAGCCTGAAGAATCTGTCCCTATCCACCCTCTCTATGCCCCTCATGATCTTGAAGGTCTCTATCATATCTCCCCTGAGCCTCCTTTTTTCCAGAGAGAAGAGCCCCAGCCTATCCAACCTCTCGGCGTATGGGCAGTGTTCCAGCCCTTTTACCAGTTTCGTTGCTCTCCTTTGGACTCTCTCAAGTACCGCCATGTCCTTCTTGAGGTACGGCGACCAATATTGAACGCAGTATTCCAGATGTGGACGCACCATCGCTCGATACAATGGCATGATGACTTCCCGCGTCCTGGTTGTTATGCCCCTCTTTATGATGCCCAGCATCCTGTTGGCTTTTTTCGAGGCTGCTGCGCACTGTGCAGATGGCTTCAGTGATGCATCCACCAGCACACCCAAGTCTCTCTCAAGACTGCTGTCTCCCAACAATGCCCCTCCCAATTTGTAGTTGAACAACGGGTTCTTTTTCCCTATATGCATGACCTTGCATTTTTCCACGTTAAAGCACATTTGCCATTTGTTTGCCCAGTCTTCCAGCTTGTCCAGGTCCCTTTGCAGGTCCTCACACTCCTCCCTGGACCTAACTCTGCCGCACAGTTTGGTATCGTCTGCAAATTTTATAACCTTGCACTTTGCCTCCTTTTCCAGGTCATTGATAAATATGTTGAAAAGTAACGGCCCCAGCACCGATCCCTGTGGCACACCGCTCGTGACTCCCCGCCAGTCAGAGTATTGTCCCTTTACTCCGACCCTCTGCAGTCTACCCGACAACCAGTGCTCGCTCCATCTGTGCACATCCCCTCCCACCCCGTGATTCCACAGCTTCCTAAGCAGCCTTTCATGTGGCACCTTGTCAGGGAAAAATGCTTCAGTACCTGAATAAATTCATGTAAACCGTTCTGAGCTCCCCAGGGAGAACGGTATAGAAATTTAAATAAATACAATGGTTTCCTTGGTGTCAGGTCAAAAGCGTGCCGGGACAAAGGCGTGCCCAGACAATTGAGCGCAGTGCAGAGACGCGCGCCGCTCTAAATTACTGTTTTTAGGGCTCCGACGGGGGGTCGTGGGGGGAACCCCCTCACTTTACTTAATAGACATCGCGCCGTGTTGTGGGGGGGTTGTAACCCCCCACATTTTACTGAAAACTTCACTTTTTCCCTGTTTTAGGGAAAAAGTTAAGTTTACAGTAAAATGTGGAGGGTTACAACCCCCCAAACCCCCCATAACGCCAGCACGATCTCTATTAAGTAAAGTGGGAAGGTTCCCCCCCCCCCCCCCCCCCCCCGTCGGAGCCCTAAAAACTGTAATTTAGAGTGGCGCGCGCCTCCGCGCTGCGCTTAATTGTCCGGGCGCGCCTTTGTCTTTCGCACCATTGTCTATGAACCGGTTTCCTTACCCTATATTTGGCTCGCTTTTATCATATACAGCAGTGATTTCAATTTCTAGAGACATTTCTAATTTATTAAGGGAAGAAGTTATCAACATGGGCTACCATTACGATATTTTACTGTTAACCTCAGTCACTTCCGTTCTCATTGCATAACACGGGACCTGTGTTAAGGTAAACGAGCCCATCTTAACGGTCATCCCACGTTGATAACGTCCCCCTTTAGAATGAATAAACCTGAAAAGTGGTAGAAAGGCCCTGCGGTTGAGTGGTGGTGAAGTTCTGGTGTGACCTCGGTGGGCGGGTAGCACTGTTCCCGCCATGCTACCCAAACACAGGAAGAATCTCAGAAGGAGAACCACCCATGAGCAATGAGGTCGTTTCCGATTTCCAGTGGGAATAACAGAGCTACAAAGATAGCCCTTGTCAAGAAGACAACTTTGGGGGGCAGAAGTGATTCCCAGTCACTCTTGCCCATAACAGCTATGCCGACAAAATAACTGGTAGGATCTCCCACAGCAGTTTCGCCCTTTGTTTTTGCCCATGCACACCACTATTATTATTAATCATTATTTAAATGTCTCTGTCTTGTGCAATTTACTTACAAAGTCTGTTATTGAGAAAGACATGGGGGAAGCCACTGCTTGCCCTGGATCGGTAGCATGGAATATTGCTACACCTTGGGTTTTGGCCAGGTACTAGGGACCTGGATTGGCCACCGTGAGAACGGGCTACTGGGCTTGATGGACCATTGGTCTGACCCAGTATGGCTGTTCTTATGTTCTTACGTGAGCCAAGTATAGGACAATGGAGCCATTGTCACATGATTGATGAGGTTGGCTCTGAGGCACTGTGGAATGAGGCATTATGACATCACAATCTCAGCTGTGGAATGTTGCTCTCATTGGGGTTCTGGAATCTTGCTACTCTTTGGTTTTGGCCAAGTACTAGTGACCTGGATTGGCCACCATGAGAACGGGCTACTGGCCTTGATGGACCATTGGTCTGACCCACTAAGGCTATTCTTATGTTGTTAAGATATTATAGTGGGAACATTGTGAGGCTCTGATGTAGAGATTGACATGGGGACAAATTTGTCCATGTCCCCGCAGGAGCTCAATTTCCCTGTCCCGGCCCCGTGAGTTTGGTCACTGTCCCTGTCCCTGCCCCATTCCTGAAAGCTCTGCCTTAACCGCACAAGCCTCGAACACTTATGATCTTAAAGTGTTTGAGGCTTGTGCAGATGAGGGCGGAGCTTAGGCATTGGTGGAATGAGGCATTATGACATCACAGTCTGAGCTCTAGAATGTTGCTACTTAGGATCTTAAAGTGTTTGAGGCTTGTGCAGATGAGGATGGAGCTTAGGCATTGGTGGAATGAGGCATTATGACATCACAATCTGAGCTCTAGAATGTTGCTACTTAGGATCTTAAAGTGTTTGAGGCTTGTGCAGATGAGGACGGAGCTTAGGCATTGGTGGAATGAGGCATTATGACATCACAATCTGAGCTCTAGAATGTTGCTACTTAGGATCTTAAAGTGTTTGAGGCTTGTGCAGATGAGGACGGAGCTTGCAGGAATGGGGCAGGGACAGGAAATGAACTCATGGGGACAAGATGGGAAAATGAGTTCCTGCAGGGATGGGGAAAAGTTTGTCCCCATGTCATTCTCTACTCTGATGATTCACCAAACTAATACTGTAGTCACCATGCTCACAATTTACATAATTATACTTTATATTATAGATAATATTTTTGGTTAATACAGCATATATAATTAATGGGGTACCATATTGGTTTCTGATTTTTACTGGGGTACTGTTTTTAGCATTAGTTACTCCAACAATTTATGTGTTAGGTTTTGTTTTTTTAACACAGATATGGCTATAGAGCAGCAAAAGAAAAGCCGGAGACCAGGTGCAGTCAGCAGGATTGCATAGGGAAGAAAAATGGGAAGACTAGATGAGGATTGTGGGCTTCCTATATTTCTATGTAAGCAAAGTATCACGTCAACCAACATTATGCCTCATGTTGGCATATGAACATCAAAATGCAGTAAGACACTAATGTAATCTGTAACCTGAAAGTTTGTTTCATTAGGACAGCTGGAGAGTTTGATTTCTAGGATCCTTCAACAATAAGTCTAAAAAGGACAGGTAGCTGGGGGGCGTAGGGAGGCCATAAAGGCAGTGGCAAGTGACTCAGGCAGCCTCAAACCATGGATGATTACTGGGTTCAGCTTCAGTGAAAAGCGGAGATGAAGTATCCATTCACAAGAAAGAAAGAGAGCTACACAAAATGATATATCCCCTGGGGCTGACTGAAGCATACATCAACAGGTTACACCCTACATACGTTCATACACATAAATTGACTAAATCAGATGCAAACCTCACGCCTTTTCCTACCGACTTCCCAATTCATTTCAGGGACTACTGTATAACTTTTCTGCAACATTTGGAAGCAGCTGCAAGACCATCGTTTGAATTCTATCCTGCCAATCAGATACTGGACACCGGCATCGTTCAGGAAGCCAGTATAGGGCTGTGGGGATTCTGCTAAATAATGAAGTCTAAGGTTTTTCTAATAAATTTTGTAGAAAACAACCCTAGAAGGCGGATAAGAACTTGTCCAATGCCCCATGGTGATTTGCACACCCAAGCAGAGGATTGTCGTTTTCCCTTCTTTGGGTATTGCTATTTATAACCAGCGGAGGTTAAGCAAGCTACTACCTACTAGTGGATGGAGGGTGGAAAATAACTTTTCCTCGTGAAGATAAAAGTCAGGTAAAATTACCGTGCATAGACAACAGAACATGTTATGGTGGCAATTTTAGTGTACATGGTAACTTTCATCAGCAGAGGCCCATTTCAATGTCATTCATACATCTAGATTATAAGGGGGAGTGCGGAGGCCAGGGAAAGGAGGTGGACTGCTTGGCCAAGAATACAGATGTGCGTTCCCTATTTCATATATGGATTCTACATCTGTAATTGAGGTCTACAAAACCCTGAGTGAAGAACAGATAGACCCAACTCAATTATTTACTCTTTCACGCTGTCAGAAGAGAGAGATCACTGGAGAAGGCCATCATGTTTGGGAAGACTGAAGGAACCAGGCGAAGAGGGCGACCTGCAAATCAGACGGCTGGACACGTTGAAAACAACCATGGGGATGATGCTGGAGGCCCTTGCTGGCCTAGCACCAAACCGATATCTTTTTAGATCTGGAATTCATCAAGTCGCTAGGACTCGAACATGAGTCGATGGCGCCCAACACACACTCACAAAGTACAAAGACTAAGTAGCACACTAAAAACATGTAAAAAAAATTTTTCACTCAACGTATACACTATCCCCCTCTTTTACTAAGGCACGCGCTAAATCTGCTAGCATGCCTTAGTAAAAGAACCCCTATGGTTGTTGTTGTTTTTTGGGGGGGGGTTTATTTATTTATTTATAGATTTCAAATAACAAATCAAGATACACTTGTACATTTAAAGTGATTACAGCAAACGAAAACAAAAAATCTCACTAATTTTATATAAGAACTAAATATTGCATAATCTCTCAAGTCCACTATAAGATCCATGATGTAATATAAACGGAATAACAAGAAAATATTAACTAAAGATTCGTGGTACGTGGTTAACTGATATTCAGGCGTCTAATATCTTAAATATCTTATCATTTCTTTCCCTTCTCCAGGGGGGACAAAGAAAGAAAGGCCGTCAGCTGGTTTGGCTCAAAGAAAACATATTTCTGAGAATTATATTGTACTATACATTTGCAGGGATGACGAAGATATCTGGGAACATTTGTATCTTAAAGTCAAGAAACTTTTTCTCTTTATTTTTGAAGAATAATCTCAGAAGCCAATTTTTATCCAATGTGATAGCCAAGGTCACAATCAATGTTGCAGGTATTGCGTTTTCTTTATCGGACAATTCAAGTAAAGCAGATACATCAATTGGTCCTATGGTTGTTTTTTAAAACTTGATATATGGCTAAAGCATATACCAGTTCTAAACAGTTTACAATTCAATTAAAATAATATCCATAAAGAAAAGAACTCCATAAAACCGAAAAACGTTCATTCAGTTCCTTTGTATAGTACATTCTCAACAAGATTCAGATTCAATGTGCCCCATGGGAAAACCTACCTCGGACCTCTTAGAGAGGAGCCTAATAAATATGAACATAGTAACATAGTAGATGACGGCAGATAAAGACCCGAATGGTCCATCCAGTCCGCCCAACCTGATTCAATTTAAATTTTTTAATTTTTTCTTCTTAGCTATTTCTGGGCAAGAATCCAAAGCTTTACCCGGTACTGTGCTTGGGTTCCTACTGCCGAAATCTCTGTTAAGACTTACTCCAGCCCATCTACACCCTCCCAGCCATTGAAGCCCTTCCCAGCCCATCCTCCACCAAATGGCCATATACAGACACAGACCGTGCAAGTCTGTCCAGTAATTGGCCAAGTTCAATATTTAATATTATTTTCTGATTCTAAATCCTCTGTGTTCATCCCACGCTTCTTTGAACTCAGTCACAGTTTTACTCTCCACCACCTCTCAAGTGGTAAAACCAGTCAATGTAGCTAGGTTTTAAAAAGGTTTAGTCAAATTCCTGGAAGAAAAGTCCCTAATCCAAATGAAGGAATGGTGAGGAAAAGATATGGATCCCTCAGCAGTGGACTGTCCAGAAAGCACTTTATTGGTTAACAGCACAATGTGAACTGGGAGACTCGTCATTGACAGCGTTTCGGAGAGTCTGCCTTTGTCAAGAGATCATCAAAATCAAATCAAATCAATACACTAAAAACAATTGTCCTTTTAAAACCAGATCCAATCAGCTGATTTGATTTCTATTTGATTTTTATTTCTGTATGTATTTTTACCCATTAGACTCTTGATGTATGCACAGGTTATTTTAATATTTTGTGGTCATTTTGGTTTCAGCTGATTGGATCTGGTTTTAAAAGGACAATTGTTTTTAGTGTATTTATTTGATTTTATTTTTATGATCTTGACAAAGGCAGAATTGCTGAAACACTGTCAGTGACGAGTCTCCCAGTTCACATTGTGCTGTTAACCAATAAGGGGTCCTTTTACTTAGGCGTGCCAGCCGATTTAGCGCATACCCATAGAATATAATATAAATGGTGAATGGAATAAGAAGGTTAGAGGAAATAATAATAATAATAACAGTTTATATACCGCAATACCGTTAAGTTCTATGCGGTTTACAGAAGATTAGTGGAGTACAAGTTGAGTTGACGTACAAGTTGAGTTAACTTAAGGGATGTGGAAACAATGGGGAGAAAGGGCAGGAGCACCGTTAGAGAGGGGAAAGAGAGAAGTGGGTCAGCTGTCTAGGTATTTCAGGAATAGGTGAGTTTTGAGGCGTTTCCTGAATACCTCATAAGTGGTGGGCAATAGGAGTTGTTCTAGGTCTTTACCCCATAGAGCAGCCTGATGTGAGAGAAGATGGTGTTTTTTTAGTTTGCATCCTCTAACCGGGAGAGAAACGAAGTGCGAGTGGGAGCTTCTCTTGTGTTTGTTGGCTGAGAAAGAGAATAGGTCAGTGATGTATTTAGGGGTTAGACCGTAGAAAACTTTAACAGAGGCAGGCGAACTTAAACTTTACACGAGCTTCCATCGGCAGCCAGTGTAGCTGTTTGAAGTATGGCGTCACGTGATCGAACTTCTTTAGACGAAGATTAGTCTGACCGCAGTGTTTTGCATTAGTTGTAATCGTCGCATATTCTTTTGGGGGATTGCTAAGTAGGCGATGTTACAGTAGTCGAGTTGACTTAATACGAGGGATTGTACCAAGATTCTGAAGGCAGAGTTATCAAAGTATGCTTTAATGGATTTAAGTTTCCAGAGGGTGAAAAAACCCTTTTTGATTAGGGAGTCCACCTGATCTTTCATGGTGAGGCATTGGTCCAGAGTTACACCTAGTATTTTAATGGTGGGCTGTATGGGGTAGTTATGTTTGTTGATGTCTAGTGGGGTTTTGATGTCCATTCTTAGGTTAGAAATGTGTCTCTAAATTTGTGTTGGCTCTCTAGATGTCCGTTTCTACGCTGGAGATGCTGGAACCAATTTCCTCACAGAAATGCATTGGATCATAATTTTTTTGGGGGGGAGGAGTTTATTGCTCTGAATCCCCTGTTTTGATCTGGCTCATTCTGAATTTGAGTACAGTATTTTCAATATTTTGTCCCCGTGCCAAAATTTGGTCCAGTTCTGTAAAAGGTCTGCTGTGTTATGTCGCCTCACGGACATTCTTAACCTGTTCTATTGAATTTCATTCTCATATCCGTTCATTGAAGGCGTGGCCTGATGGTTCGAGCAGCTGCCTCGGCACCCTGAGATTGCGAGTTCGATTCCCTCTGTAGCTAAATGTAACGCTGGGCAAATCGCTTAACCCTTCATTGCCCCAGGGTTTCTCAACTCGGACCTGGTGTACCCCCTTTGCCAGTCGGGTTTTCAGGATATCCACAGTGAATAAGCATGAAAGAAATTTGCATATAATGGAAGCAGTGCATGCAAATCAAGTTTATGCAAATTCACTGTGGATATCCTGAAAACCTGACTGGCAAAGGGGGTACTTCCAAGTACCTATCTTATTTATTTTTATTTATTGTATCTTTTAATGCAATCATTTTTGTAAACCGCTTAGAAACCTCACGGTTATTAGCGGTATATAAGAATTAGAGAATGACACGGTGACAAAATTCATCACCGTCCCCGTCCCCGCGGATAACCGCAGGAAATAATCCCATGTCATTTTCTAGTGTCTATTTCAACCTCGGTCCATCTTCAAAGCAAAGCTTGCGGGTCAGTGGTTGTGGCCATTCATACTCTGATTCTTATGGGAGCCAAGGATAATGAAGCCATTGTGACATCACTGATGTGATTGGCTCTTAGGCACTGGTGGAATGAGGCATTATGACATCACAATATCTGCTCTGGATACCAGAGACTGTCATTCTGTAGTGTCTGTTTCAACCTCAGTCCTTCTACACCAGCATTCTTCAGAGCAAAGCTTGCGGGTCAATGGTTGTGGCTATTCATACTCTGATTCTTATGTGAGCCAAGGATAATGAAGCCATTGTGACATCACTGATGTGATTGGCTCTTAGGCACTGGTGGAATGAGGCATTATGACATCACAATATCTGCTCTGGATACCAGAGACTGTCATTCTGTAGTGTCTGTTTCAACCTCGGTCCTTCTACACCAGCATTCTTCAAAGCAAAGCTTGTGGGTCAGTGGTTGTGGCCATTCATACTCTGATTCTTCCCTCTCTCCTTAAAGAATGACATGAAGATCGTTTCCCATGGTTATCCGCGGGGACGGGAACGGTGATGAATTTTGTCACCATGTCATTCTCTAATAAAAATTAAATTAAATTACTCCAGGACCGAGTTGAGAAACACTGGTGTAAACCACACAGAAAAAGTGGTATGCAAGAAAGACCCTTACTCGTAAGACGGAAAGAATAAAAATCCAGCAAGTAACAAGGCTTTCCAGCTAATGAACCCATTCAAGTTTGCACTTTTATATCCCAAATAGAGAAACGGGGAGTCCCATGCAGCTGTGAAGCAAATAAACCAAATACTTGCAATCATAAAAATTAAAAACCTCCAACTGAGAGGCAGAACAGAGAATCTCGATTTTAGGAGCAAGCGAGCTAATTGTAAACGCACACAGATGTGGCAGAACAGGAGGATCGGGAAGAAAATATTATTGATTCAAATAGCAAAATGCTAATTACTCGGCTGGTAATTTCTTTTCCACTCAGCAGAACCTGTTAATTGCTTCCGCGTGCGCCAACACCGAACAGCCCAAGCTGAGAGCGATTTTTCTCCAAGTCTTTTATCTGTGAAAGGCAAATTCTGAACTGTGAGTGAAGAGAGACAACTCCTTTCTAAAAAAAATAAAGCCCCTCTCGTCCTCCCAAAAAGAGGCCTATGCTCGGAGATCAACTCGGCAGACATTAACCACAGGATACGCACAAAAGCACGGGGATGGAGCCGACGGCGGATCTTCATCAGCCTATTTCAGTGCAAACTGGAAAACCCATAAGCACTGGAGAAAATGAAAAATATATATTAGACCCCCCCCCCCAACAAGATGCAATCATGCATGAGGTATTGTATCAATCACGTCTGCAGGTAAAGATGTTTTATGCACAGAAATAGGCATTGATAAGCCCAAGCTCTATGCAGGCTGAAGTATCGTAACGCTCAATTTAATGGACTAAGGGGCCGATTCTAGAAACTGACGTCCCAGTTGTAGGCAGCGGTAGGTGTCCTATTGCCGTCTCACAGCCGAAAGGACGCTTTTTTTTTTTTTTTTAAATGCACTTACGGAGATGAGTACAGATGCCCAAGGTCTCCACTGGAAGGGGCCTTGGATGTCAGTAAGCATCTCTACGCGTCTCTGTACAATGCTGGCCTACATTTAAAGCGTCTGTTGGTAAAAGTGCACGCGATTCTCTAAGAGGATGCCAATGCGTGACTGGCGTGCGATCGGCGGCTGCCGAGATCGCAGTCCTTTAGAGCAGTGTTCTTCAACCACCGGTCCATGGACCGGTGCCGGTCCACAGAAATTTCCTGCCGGTCCACAGGGCCAGCACGTGCATCAGGCCCAAAACAGTGTTCTTCAACCGCCGGTCCACAGTGCAATCGATGCGGCGTTATCTTCGATCCAGCTCCCTTTTCCTAACTGATTTGGTGCACAAAGCCACAGGCAGCGGCTCCTAAGGGCGTCCTGCGCCTGAACCGGAAGCCTTCTCTCTGACGTTGCAACGTCAGAGGGAAGGTTTCCAGATGAGGCACGGGACATGCAAGGTGCAATTAGTACTATTATGGGGGCGGGGTCTGGGGTGGAGATTGGGTAGAGATGGACGGTGTCCGGCCCACGACTTAGGCCCGTGATCTTCAATCGCCGGTCCACAGAATAATTCTTTTATTTCTGCCGGCCCATTGGTGTAAAAAGGTTGAAAAACACTGCTTTAGAGAATCAGGTGCTAAGTGTATTAAATTGAATTCTGTTAAATTGAAATGTCCCCCCCGAAATTGTATCTATTTAAAATCAAAAGTCAACAAAAATATTAAAATTTTATATTTTGTAGTGTCATACAATGACTTTTCATACTAAAAACCGCAAATTCAGCTATGGATGATACTGTTTTTATGTTTGTCTGTTGATGAATTCTGCATGATCAGCTGTAACTCGCTTAGGTGTTGCGCAGGAAAAGGGCTTTTTTAATAAATACAAATAAAATGTATGGAAACATTACGTATCCTGTATTAAGAAAAATATACTGTAATTACGCAAGCTAGATCACCACCTCGCTAACACGCTCATGACAATGACCGATTACAAAACATTCCGAAAGGAAATTAAAACCCTGCTATTCAATCTGGACCCAAATAAATTGTTTATTAGAGAATCCAGTGGCTTTGTCATATGACACGATTCTATTTGGTACGTCAATGAGAACAAAGAGTCAAATTTCATCAAATAATAATAAGCTTTTATTGATTATGACAGGAGTCGCCATACAACATATCACGCATAATTGGAAAAATTGGAACAGGCTTAATGACAGTTTTTGGTGGAACTCATTGTGTCACACTTATAAGATGGAGAGAATAGCCATACAAAAAGAGAATTATAAAAAATTGAAAGAGATATGGGGGCCATTGACAAAATATTGTAATGAATAGATACCATTTTCCATTACAATGCAAGTGAAGGGATGGGAGGGGGGGAATTCTGAATTTTATTAAATGATTGGATAAGTAAAAAAAAAAAAAAAGAATATTTCATAGGAAATATTTGATTGCATATGTTATGGTAGGGATTGGAGGGAAGGAATTAAATTTTATGTATTATTGTTAAATATCACAAAAAATTGCACCCTCCAAAATACAGGACAAAAAAGTCACCTTTCTTTACAAAAAGGGAGAAAAGACCTCAGTGTCTAATAGGGGCTCTTTAAGCTTCCCATATAGACAGGCTAGTTTTAAACAGAATTTAATCCTAGCAGACACATCCTTGGTCAGAAAAACTCCCAATTAGTAAGTGAACCTCTATTCTAATTTTCTAATAGTTTTATATATTTTCTTATAGTTTTATATATTTTTTTAAACTTTTCTTCAAACAACAATTGTCAAAAATAGAAGTCACTTATCTGAGCACTTCGATATTCAGGTGTAGTCCTGGAGTAAAGCAAGCAGGAAAAACTGCTCTATGGAAAAAAGCTATCAGTCAAAACATTCTTCCAAAATATCCAACAGGGGCCCCATAGAGCAGTTTTTCCTGCTTGCTTTACTCCAGGACTACACCTGAATATCGAAGTGCTCAGAAAAGTGACTTCTATTTTTGACAATTGTTGTTTGAAGAAAAGTTTAAAAAATATATAAAACTATAAGAAAATATATAAAACTATTAGAAAATTAGAATAGAGGTTCACTTACTAATTGGGAGTTTTTCTGACCAAGGATGTGTCTGCTAGGATTAAATTCTGTTTAAAACTAGCCTGTCTATATGGGAAGCTTAAAGAGCCCCTATTAGACACTGAGGTCTTTTCTCCCTTTTTGTAAAGAAAGGTGACTTTTCTGTCCTGTATTTTGGAGGGTACAATTTTTTGTGATTTATTTTGGGCATCCTTTTCTTGATTTTTTGGATATTTTTATTGTTAAATATGACAGATATTCAAGTGATGTATTTAAATTTCAGTTGTTATTTTATTGATACACTTGGTAACTTTTTCCCTCTCCTCCCCTATTGCCCTCACACTCCAGTACGTCAAGTCTTCGTCATTTATGTTTAATTTTAGACATCTTTATGCACATTCTACTACATTTAAACTCTTTATTAATCTTATTGTTAACCGGCCAGACAATTG
Source organism: Geotrypetes seraphini (assembly GCF_902459505.1). Taxonomy (NCBI): domain Eukaryota; kingdom Metazoa; phylum Chordata; class Amphibia; order Gymnophiona; family Dermophiidae; genus Geotrypetes; species Geotrypetes seraphini. The sequence continues at coordinate 12,853,737 of NC_047089.1, read as the reverse complement.
TTTGATGGTCGGGATATTAAAAACTAATAAACTTGGAAACTTGTTGTAAGAAGTAAAAATGAATAAAGATTAAAAAAAAAAAAAAACCCAAAAAAAACCTGCTATCCCGAAAATGTATCAAGACAAACTAATCCCTCACCTTAACTATTCCCAGTCTTGTAAATTTCCCAACAAAGACTCAATCATGTAATTAGTACACTAACCTGTAATTCTCCTGGAAATGTCCAGTTCTTCTCTGGACCCAACATTCTGCTGTGCGTGCATGAGTTACGAGGCATGTATAAAGATTGCTCAATCTGATTCATGTGTAACAATTTATGGAAGCACTGCCCCTGACGAAAAGTGTGAAACGGTTGAAAACCGTCGGGCTTTCCTTTTTTGGACATTGTATGCACGTTCAGCATTTTATTGGTTTAATAACCTTTCGCACAGCACCAATTATTCAACTGAAAGACTATAAATATATTGTTTATCCTGGAAGAGGCTATATTTATTGGATTAAAAGTGAGGCCTTGGATACTTACAGTCTGGTTGTTTTTTACTTGTTTTGTATTTTTTGTTCTCTCTTTTTTGGAGATTTCAGTTTTTTGAACATTTTTTCTCTTCAATTTTTTGCTGATCAGTTCGCCTCTTTTGCAATCCGCCTAGAACTGCAAGGTGTTGGCGGAATAGAAGTCACTAATGTAATGCAATATACAGTTCCCCCTCCAAATCTGCGGTTTCAGGACCCGTGGATTTGGTTATTCACAATTTTTTTTTTTTTTTTTAAACAAAACTCTGCCAGTCCTTCCCAAGACCTTACCTGGTGGTCTAGCGGCGGCGCGCGGCAGGATCGATCGTCCTACGCTCCTGCCCCGTGCACAGCCGTCATCAAAATGGCTGCCGTGAGTTCCCATTTTAGTCTCGAGAGTACAACGGGAACTCACGGCAGCCATTTTGATGATGGCTCTGCGCGGGGCAGGAGCGTGGGACGATCGATCGCTAGACCACCAGGTAAGGTCTGGGGAAGGTCCGGGACACAGGAGGGAGGCTGGTGGTGGGTCAGAGCCGGCCCTAAAAATTATCCGTGATTTTTTAATATTCGCGGGCCGGCTCTGCCCATAACCCCCGCGAATATTGAGGTTCTGCTGCATGGTATAACAGGACTCTTAGCAAATACTTTAACTCAGGGTGAGCGTATGAATCCCCGGGGCAGAGATGGGGGTGAAGTTTGGATTTATAAATGAAAGTCTATAACAGGATGTGTCCACATTCACACGCCACTTGGGCACAGAAGTGTACAGAATACTGACACTTTCACAGGTACGGGACACTTACATTCTTCTCTGTGGCTTGACTCTCTCTTCTATTTTGATTTGGCATTCATCTTCTTTTTCTTTTTATAATTTTAATAGTGAAAGCCACTTTGGTAGCAGCAAGGGCATACGCTGTGGGGGAAATGGGGGGGTGGACCTAAGGGGCCTCAGCCCCACACACACACACACACACACACACTTTGGGCTTGAGTCCTTTCCAAACTGCAGCACTGGATGTATGACTAACGTGACCATTTTTTTTTTTTTCATCAAAATGGGACATCCATTAATATTCAGCCCCGCCCCCAATCCCGCCATAGCTCCACCCAGCCCCACCCCCATTTTCATCCATTCATTTTTCATGTACACACTATCTTATTAATTCATAATGGTAAACATAAAATTTAAAAAAAGCACACAAAGCACACTGTACACAGAGAAAATGTTAATTATCATTTACGAGTTTCGGGGGGTTTTCAAAGATGTCAAGGCAGATTACTTTAAAATATGCAATGTTTCCTCAGTAACTATAGAAAAATAGACAAATATAGTGCAAAATATAGACAGCAGATATAAATTCTCAAAACTGACACATTTTGATCACTAAATTTAAAATAAAATCATTTTTCCTACCTTTGTTGTCTGGTGATTTCATGAGTCTCTGGTTGCACTTCCTTCTGACTGTGCATCCAATCTTTCTTTCTTTCGCATTCAACATTTCTTTCACAATCCAGCCCCATCCCCTTTGGGTACAGGTCTCTCTCTCTTTTCCCTGTTACCCTCCCCAGATCCAGTGTCAGTTCTCATTTGTACCTTTGTTCCAGGTCTCCATCTCTCTCCCTCCTCTGCTATGATCTTAAATCTCCCTGTTCTTCCCCAGGGTCTCTCCCCCTTTTTCTGAACCTCCCATAATCCTGCATCTGCCTCCTGTCTTTCCCCGTTGGTTCAGGCCTTTCTCTCTCTAGTCTTTCTAATCTGCTTACATGACTCCCCCCCCCTTTCTCTGCCTCTTTCTCACCTCCCTTCCTCCCTCTCTCCTTCCCTCCCAACAGAATTTAGAATATCTCCCTCTTCCTTTTCTCCCCTCAGATCTGGTATCTGTCTCCTTCCTCTTTTCCTCCTCCCAGGTCTGGTATCTGTCTCCTCCCCTTCCCCCCTGCTCAGGCATCTCTCTCTCTGCTTCCTTCCTCCTGTTCTTCCTTCTCAATTTATTTTCTGCCTCTGTCTAAATTCTTTTTTACTATTCAGTCCTCAATTTCCCTCTTTCATTGTGTCTACCTATAGCTTGCCACCTCTTTCCCTCATCCCTTCCAGTATCTAACTCTATCCTCTTCCCTCAATCCAGCATGTGCCCTTTTTTCTTTTTCCTCTCCACCTCCTTCCAGCATCTACTCCCCTCTGTCACCCCCTTCCATTCAATGTCTGCCCCCCTCCCCACACTTCCATTCAGCATCTGTCCCCCCTCTCCCCCACACTTCCATTCAGCACCAGTCCCCCTCTCTCTACCCCTTCCATCTACTGTTCACCCTGTGTCTCGCCCCTCCCATCCACTGCCCTCTCTGCCCTTTCCATCCAGTGTCCGCCCTCTCTCTGTGTCCGCCCTCTCTCTCTCTTCCATATGGCAATTTCCCTCTTTCTATGTCCCTTCAATAAGCTGTCTGTCCTGTGCCCCTTCTTTCCTTTATACATGATTCATTTCAGCTTCACCCCTCTTCATTTTTTGGATGCGAAGGGAAGCCAGCGCGCGCAGTGTTAGAGCCCCGCGGCCTGAGTTCAGTTCACTTGCAGGCGAGAGGATAGTGAGGGAGTAGAAGGGAGGGAAGAAGACCTCACCAGATAGTCGGGGGGGCCCTGCCTTTTTTGCTCCCCCCTAACGCTGGTCTTGGGGCAGGAAGACAGCCCATTCTCATGCAATCCCCCTGTCCCGTTGGCCCCACACACAGCTTCGGGATGCTGTCTCTGAAAACGGGACATTCCGGTATCCCGAAGCTGTGCATGGGGACAACGGGACAGGTGATCTGAAAAAGGGACAGTCTCATTCAAAACGGGACTTATGGTCACCTTATGTATGACTGGTGAGCATACCTAAGCAGATTATGGCGTGTAATGTTCTTGTAAGTGTTGTTTATTAAAAATGATGCATAAAATCAAGACAAATACAGCCACTCTACAAAAGGTGCCTTGAGCATGCCCAGCAGATGAGTAGGCCGATCTTCAAGAGTGCCCAGATGAGGGTAAGAAGCGACGGGGGGGGGGGGGTGCCCAATTGTGTCGGGGGGAATATCGGATCGTGGCGGGGGGGGGGGTCGGATCGTGGCGGGGGGATGTCAGTTCGAGGCAGGGGGGGTGCCAGATCGCAGGGGGGTGCCTGATCGCAGTGGGGGGCCTTTGAGGGGGGCAATGCCGGTTTTCGGGGGGGGGAATGCATCAAAGCGAGTTTCCATTATTTCCTATGGGGAAACTCGCTTTGATAAACGAGCATTTTGGATTGTTATAAATATTCTAAAATGTCAATAAAAAATGATTGAACTAAAAAAAAAAAAACCAACAAAAAAACAAAAAGCTAATAACCTAAAATGCCTTACTGCAAACATTTCTTTCAAAAAGTCAGTTCAGTGCTTGGATCTAACCTTGCTTTACACACAAGTGGTATTGCTGTAATACTGGAAAGAGGAGCTATATTTAACAGCCAGTCACAGTATAAGAATTTTAACTATCATGCATAAAACTATGCACCATGCTCCATTTTATTTGCGATTGTATAATCCTTTGGTTATAATAAATCTACAGTTTCATGGGGGCTGCTAGGACTATGGCGTGCTCGAGTGTTGAAATCGCAGGTAGCTCTGGGCTGCGAACACTTTGCAACCTTGAAGAAACTCCAGCAGTGCCTTGCAAAGAATGCAAAAGAAGGAAAGGGAGTCTTTGAAACGGAAGAGAATGCAAACAAGACATCATTACTTTGCAGCTAAAACAGAGATATCAAAGGTGGTCCATCTCAAACAGTGAGATGTACAACCACAATGAGTAAGATTGTAGGGCCAATGACTGGAGTTTTTCTCATGGGCCCCAGCCTTGTCTAACACCAGTTAAGAACATAAGAATAGGCATACTGGGTCAGACCAATGGTCCATCAAGCCCAGTAACTTGTCCGCTTGGTAGCCAATCCAGGTCACTAGTACCTGGCAAAAACCCAAAGAGGAGCAACACTCCATGCTACCGATCCAGGGCAAGCAGTGGCTTCCCCCATGTCTTTCTCAATAACAGACTCTGGGCTTTTCCTCCAGGAACTTGGCCAAACCTTTCTTAAAGCCAGCTACACTATCCGCTCTTACCACAACCTCTGGCAACACGTTCCAGATCTTAACTATTCTCTGGGTGAAAAAATATTTCCTCCTATTGGTTTTGAAAGTATTTCCGTGTAACTTCATCGAGTGTCTCCTAGTCTTTGTAATTTTTGACAGAGCGAAAAAATCGATCCACTTGTACCCATTCTACTCCACTCAGGATTTTGTAGACTTCAGTCTTATCTCCCCTCAGCCGTCTCTTTTCCAAGCTGAAGAGCTCCAACCGTTTTAGTCTTTCCTCATACGAGAGGAGTTCCATCCCCTTTACCATCTTGGTTGCTCTTCTTTGAACCTTTTCTAGCGCCACTATATCTTTCTTGAGATAAGGAGACCAGAACTGAACGCAATACTCCAGATGAGGTCACACTATGGAGCGATACAGGGGCATTATAATATTCTTAGTCTTGTTAACTATCCCTTTTTTAATTATTCCTAGCATCCTGTTTGCTTTTTTGGCCGCCGCCACACATTGGGCGGAAGGTTTCATCGTACTGTCTACGATGATACCCAGTCCCAGATCCTTTTCTTGGGCGCTAATCCCCAAGGCGGACCCCAGCATCCGGTAACTGTGATTCAGGTTATTCTTCCCAATGTGCATCACTTTGTATTTGTCCACATTAAATTTCATCTGCCACTTCGACGCCCAGTCTTCCAATCTCCTAAAGTCCACCTGCAAGTTTTCACAATCCGCAAGCGTTTTCACAACTTTGAACAGTTTAGCGTCATCGGCAAATCTCTCAACCATGTAATTAGCACCGTTTCCTGTAACCTTCCTGGAAATGTCCAGTTATATTCTTCTGTAATCCGCCTAGAACCGCAAGGTTATAAGCAGAATAGAAGTCACTAATGTAATGTAATATTAAACATTAAGAATTATTACTAACATTGATTCTACAACACTTCAAGGATATATAGTAAAACTCATTTTATTTTGGATTATCAATAGCAACAAATTCCATAAATAAGACACCCGAATAACATGCTTAAGACTAAGGGCCACAATGGAGGACTTTGAGGGCCACATGTGGCCCTAGGGCTTGCACATTAGTTAAACATAGAAACATAGAAGATGACGGCAGAAAAGGGCTACAGCCCATCAAGTCTGCCCACTCTGCTTACCCACCCCCTGTCTATGCCCTAATGACCCAATTTCCTTATCTTGACCCTCGTAGGGATCCCACATGGGTATCCCATTTCTTCTTAAAGTCTGGAACGCTGTCTGCCTCGATCACCTGCACTGGAAGCTTGTTCCAATGATCAACCACGCTCTCTGTGAAGAAATACTTTCTGGTGTCTGCAGCAGCCACTCTCTCCTCCTCTCCCTATTGGCTAAGGCTTTTAACATTTGCATCTCCTCTTCCTATAGGCTAAGGCTCTTTACACCTGCATTGTGATGTCATAGAACTTTCTGATTATAGAAACATGATGGCAGATAAAGGCCAAATGACCCATCATAGAAACATAGAAGATGACGGCAGAAAAGGGCTGCAGCCCATCAAGTCTGTCCACTCTGCTTACCCACCCCCTGTCTATGCCCTAATGACCCAATTTTCTTATCTTGACCCTCGTAGGGATCCCACATGGGTATCCCATTTATTCTTAAAGTCTGGCACGCTGTCTGCCTCGATCACCTGCACTGGAAGCTTGTTACAATGATCAACCACGCTCTCTGTGAAGAAATACTTTCTGGTGTCTGCAGCAGCCACTCTCTCCCTATTGGCTAAGGCTCTTAACATTTGCATCTCCTCTTCCTATAGGCTAAGGCTCTTTACACCTGCATTGTGATGTCATAGAACTTTCTGATTATAGAAACATAGAAACATAGAAGATGACGGCAAAAAAGGGCTACAGCCCATCAAGTCTGCCCACTCTGCTTACCCACCCCCTGTCTATGCCCTAATGACCCAATTTCCTTATCTTGACCCTCGTAGGGATCCCACATGGGTATCCCATTTATTCTTAAAGTCTGGCACGCTGTCTGCCTCGATCACCTGCACTGGAAGCTTGTTCCAATGATCAACCACTCTCTCTGTGAAGAAATACTTTCTGGTGTCGCCATGAAATTTTCCGCCCCTGAGTTTGAGCGGGTGCCCTCTTGTGGCCGAGGGTCCCTTGAGAAAGAAAATATCATCTTCCACTTCGACACGTCCCGTGAGGTACTTAAATGTTTCGATCATGTCTCCCCTCTCCCTACGTTCCTCGAGAGTGTAGAGCTGCAATTTGTTCAGTCTCTCTTCGTACGAGAGACCCTTGAGCCCCGAGATCATCCTGGTGGCCGTCCGCTGAACCGATTCAATTCTGCGCACATCTTTACTGTAATGTGGCCTCCAGAATTGCACACAGTACTCCAGATGAGGTCTCACCATGGCCCTGTACAACGGCATTATGACTTCAGGCTTTCGGCTGACGAAACTTCTATTGGTACAACCCAATATCTGCCTTGCCTTAGATGAAGCCTTCTCCGCTTGATTGGCAGTTTTCATGTCTGCACTGATGATTACTCCTAAATCTCGTTCTGCTGGAGTCCTAGTTAAAGTTTCTCCGTTCAAGAAGTACGTCCTGCATGGATTTCCGCTTCCGAGGTGCATGACCTTACATTTCTTAACATTGAAGCCTAGCTGCCAGGTTGAGGACCAACTTTCCAATGTAAGCAGGTCCTGCGCCATATAATTCTGTAAACTGCATTCACTTACTATATTACTTAGTTTGGCGTCATCGGCGAATAGTGTTATTTTACCTTGAAGCCCTTGAGTTAGCCATATCTGATGTCATCTGCTGTATTTCAGTCTATGTTCATCTGCCAGGCTGCTCCAGAAAGTTTTCCAAAGTACATGTTTTAATTAGAAATACTTCATTATTAATACATATAATTAAACGAGATGGTTCTGGAGAACTGGAATAAATAACCGTGACTCTCAGTTCAATATCATTCTCACTCATCATATTCAGTCCCTCTGCAGATTATTTTTTCTTAAAGATACCTAACTCCATACAATGATGTATGCAATTTGTAGAAAGCAGATGCTCGTGCCTTTCAAAGCCTCAGAGGAAGCAGGCCTAGGAAGCTTTTTGTGGTCCCCAATGTACATATATTAACCATAAGCTAATAACACTCTGAGACACCTCTTGGCTCTGCATAGCTGCATGGGCTCACAAAACTTTCTATTAATAGCCAAAGATTCCTAGCATACGGCTCATTCTTTCCAGTCATGAGTTAGAAAGGGAGGAACACCAAACCTATCAAAAAAAAAAAAAAACCCTCCCACAAATACGGAATGATGTGGAAAGGGACCTGGCTAGGAATCCTTGTTTCACTTCAGCAGACACGACACATTTCCTGTGAGTTTGGGTGAAAGGGCTTAAAAGAAATTAGTTGCCACAAATTCAGACAAAGCCAGAAAAAATAAACCTATTTTAAGAACATAAGAATTGCTATACTGGGACAGACCGAAGGTCTATCAAACCCAGGTCCCAAGTACCTGGCAGAAACCCAAAGAGTAGCAACATTCCAGAGCTGAGATTGTGATGTCATAATGCATCATTCCACCAATGCCTAAGAGCCAAACTTAGCAGTGATGTCACAATAGCTTGATTGTCCTATACTTGGCTCACATAAGAATATAAGAGATGCCATACTGGGACAGACCGAAGGTCCATCAAGCCCAGTATCCTGTTTCCAACAGTAGCCAACCCAGGTCCCAAGTACCTAGCTAGATCCTAAGGAGTAAAACAGATTTTAGGCAAAATCAAGATGGCCCAAGTCTAAACCATGAACCCAGATACAACTAGACTACAACCACATTGCAGATTTCCATTTATGCTAATGTAAGAATTTTGTGCGATCTGCAACATAAGAACATAAGCAATGCCTCTGCTGGGTCAGACTTAGGTCCATCTTGCCCAGCAGTCCGCTCACGCGGTGGCCCAACAGGTCCAGGACCTGAGCAGTAATCCTCTATTTATATCCTTCTATTCCCTTTTCCAGCAGGAAAATGTCCAATCCTCTCTTAAATCCCAGTACCGTATTCTGCCCTATAACGTCCTCTGGAAGCGCATTCCAAGTGTCCACCACACGTTGGGTAAAGAAGAACTTCCTGGCATTTGTATTGAATCTGTCCCCTTTCAACTTTTCCGAATGCCCTCTTGTTCTTTTATTTTTTGAAAGTTTGAAGAATCTGTCCCTCTCTACTCTATGCCCCTCATGATCTTATAAGTCTCTATCATATCCCCTCTAAGTCTCCTCTTCTCCAGGGAAAAAGAGACCCAGTTTCTCCAATCTCTCAGCGTATGAAAGGTTTTCCATCCCTTTTATCAGACGTGTCGCTCTTCTCTGAACTCTCTCGAGTAACGCCATATCCTTCTTAAGGTACGGCGACCAATATTGAACGCAGTACTCCAGATGCGGGCGCACCATCGCTCGATATAACGGCAGGATAACTTCTTTCGTTCTGGTAGTAATACCCTTCTTGATTATACCTAGCATTCTATTCGCTCTCTTAGCGGCCGCTGCGCACTGTGCCATCGTCTTCATTGTCATGTCCACCATTACCCCCAAGTCCCTTTCTTGGGTACTCTCATTCAATAATATCCCTCCCATCGTATAGTTGTATCTCTAGTTTCTGTCCTCCACATGTAATACTTTACATTTCTCAACGTTGAATTTCATCTGTCATCTCATCGCCCATTCCCCTAGTTTGTTCAAATCCCTTTGCAATTCTTCGCAGTCCTCTTTAGTCCGAGCTCCACTAAATAGTTTGGTGTCGTCCGCAAATTTTATTATCTCACACTTCGTCCCTGTTTCTAGAATATATTAAATAGCAGCGGCCCAAGCACCGAGCCCTGCGGGACACCACTCGTGACCCTCCTCCAGTCCGAGTAGTGGCCCTTCACTCCTACCCTCTGTTTCCTACCCTCCAACCAGTTTCTGATCCATCTATGTACGTCTCCTTCCACCCCATGGTTCTTCAGTTTCCGGAGTAGACGTTCATGGGGCACCTTGTCAAAGGCTTTTTGGAAATCTAGATATATGATGTCTATGGGGTCTCCTTTGTCCATCCGTTTGTTAATCCCTTCGAAGAAGTGCAATAAGTTCGTTAGGCATGATCTCCCCTTGCAGAAACCATAGGATATATGAGTGGAATCGAGATATTTTACTTAATTCCATAAGGATACCAACTGCATCCTTATGTAGTTCTAGTTAATTTTTTATATTCCGCCTTTATCCAAGGCGGATCACAGCATCAACATACATAATATCCAAACAAAACAAAGAGAAAAACACCAATATATAAATATTACAAATATTCTCATTCACAAATAACATCAAGAAAAGATCATAGTTAACGGGTCAAAATAAAACCGAGAAACTCAGTTCAAATATCAAAGGCATATTTCATCTGACAAAAAGAGATGACGTGTCAACCATGTCTTAAACTGATGCACATCTTTCCGCTGTCGAAGATATACCGGTAGCTTATTCCACTCGGTCGGCCACTTTCTTAATCTTTCAAAATGTAAATCCTTATGAGAGGGAATAACTAGGTCAAAATGGCCTGCCGAGCGCGGTGATCTAGATGGAAGAAGTCAAGGAAAAAGGGAGTGTGTTCAGGCTCACCACAGCGGGTTCTGCCCAATAAGTGGAAGAATGACTAGATCCAAGGCCACAAAGTTCTAGACCAGTGTCTCGCAAAAGCCGCGGCACTTTAAACAAGGGGCCGCGGCTGGAGGGCACCCGGAAGTGTCGCAATGACATCATGTGCATGCGTGAAGTCATCACGCCAACGTCTGCGCGTGCGTGAAGGCTCTGCAGACAGGCCCTGAGTCGCCAGTGGGGGGGGGGAGGGCGCTAAACAGGAGAAGCGCGAACAGGAGGAGAGACACCGTCTGACTGTCTACAGGATGTGCCTCTCTCCACGAGAGGCAAGTTCTGTAGGCAGTCAGCCAGTACAGATGACTCGCGGCACACCTGCAATCTCACCGCGGCTCACAATTAGCCATTCACTGTTCTAGGCTTTTCTACAACTCCTACTTATTTCTATAGTGCTACTAGCTGTCCTGGGGGACCCCCCAGCCAATCGGGTTTACAAGATGTACCTAATAAATATGCATGAGGCAGATTTGCATGTAACAGAGGTGGGAGGACAGATTGAGACATCTTGGTTTTGTTTTCACTGAAAGCAATGGAAGTAAAAACCGGATGTCTCAATCCGTCCTCATTTTTCTGGAGCCATATGGTAACCCTACTTATCTGTCTTATATTGTAAGCCACATAGAATCATAGATATTGCAGGATAAAAACCTTTTTAAATAAATAAACAGTGAAGATTCCAGGATTATCACAATGAATAGACATGAGATGGCTTTACATGCAATGAGCTTCCGTTGTATGCAAATCTCTCATGCATAATAACATAGTAAATGATGACAGATGAAGACCCGAACAGTCCATCCGATCTGCCATAAATTATACCCATTAAAAATACATGATTAAATTAACTTGTCTCTCCTTTGATATTTCTGGGCCATAGACTGTAAAGTCCACCTGGTTTTGTCCTAGGTTCCAAATGCTGAAGTTGCTGTCTAATCAAGCCACTATGACAGCACTGCTGAGGTCTGCTCTTAGGCATTGGTGGAATGAGGCATTATGACATCACAATCTCAGCTCTGGAATGTTGCTACTCTTTGGGTTTCTGCCAGGTACTTGGGACCTGAGTTGGCCACTGTTGGAAACAGGGTACTGGGCTTGATGGACCTTCGGTCTGTCCCAGTTTGGCAGCTCTTATGTTCTTATGTGAGCCAATGATAGGATAATCAAGCCATTGTGACATCACTGCTGAGGTTGGCTCTGGTGGAATGAGGTATTATGACATCACAATCTCAGCTCTGGAATGTTGCTACTCTTTGGGTTTCTGCCAGGTAACATAGTAACATAGTAAATGGCGGCAGATAAAGACTTGAATGGTCCATCCAGTCTGCCTATTAGTTATTCTCATTAAAAATACATGATTAAATTAGCTTGTCTCTCCTTTGATATTTCTGGGTCGTAGACTGTAAAGTCCACCTTGTATTGTCCTAGGTTCCAAACTCACTCCGGCCTATCCAACCATCCTGTTTGCAGGATATCTACCATAAAGTCTGGCCAATAACATCCTCAAGTTCCAAGTTAGTAGAGTTCCCATCGAAGCCCTCCCCAGCCCAATCCTACACCAAATCATCACATATGGGACACATGGGACACAGACTGTGCAAGTCTGTCCAGCACTGGCCTTAGCTCTTTAATTTACATTCTTTGTTTTCTAATTAGAGATCCTCTATTCATTGTGGCAATTCTGAAAACTCATATGGCTATGTGTGCCTTCAGGAGAGAGTTAAGACGCACTGATCTAGAAGAGATCAGAAGAGGATATTAGGGTCATCTTTATCACCTTTCACATTCCTCCTTAATCAATCGCTCCGTCATCATCCTCATGGACTTTATTTGGTTTGTACACTGCTTAGTTGCTCTCCACCTGATCCATCATATACTCTCAAACATCTCTTCTCCAAGCAGAAAATATTACTCGATCTTTCTCAAATACTTTTCCAATGATTTGGAACAGGACTCCCTCTTGTGTTAGAACTCTCCTCTGCTTCCAGATTTTCCATAAATCTATGAAAACACTGTTATTTCAACAGTTCTTAGAAAAGGATGGAGTCGGTCCAGAGGAAGGCTACTAAAATGGTATGTGGTCTTCGTCATAAGGCATATGGGGACAGACTTCAAGATCTCAATCTGTATACTTTGGAGGAAAGGCGGGAGAGGGGAGATATGATAGAGACGTTTAAATACCTATGTAATGTAAATGCTCTCGAGTTGAGTCTCTTTAATTTGAAAGGAAACTCTGCAATGAGAGGGCATAGGATGAAGTTAAGAGGTGATAGGTTCTGGAGTAATCTAAGGAAATACTTTTTTACAGAAAGAGTGGTAGATGCATGGAACAGTCTCCCAGAAGAGGTGGTGGAGACAGAGACTGTGTCTGAATTCAAGAGGGCCTGGGATAGGCACGTGGGATCTCTCGAAGAGAGAAAGAGATAATGGTTACTGCGGATGGGCAGACTGGATGGGCCATTTGGCCTTTATCTGTCTTCATGTTTCTATAACCATAAAGCTCTATGACCTCACAATGCAGGTATAAAGAGCCTTGACCAATAGGAAAAGGAGATGCAAATGTTAAGAGCCTTAGCCAATAGGGAGAGGAGGAGATAATGGATGCTGCGGATGGGTCATTTGGCCTTTATCTGCCATCATGTTTCTATAACCATAAAGCTCTATGACCTCACAATGCAGGTGTAAAGAGCCTTAGCCTATAGGAAGAGGAGATGCAAATGTTAAGAGCCTTAGCCAATAAGGAGAGGAGGAGATAATGGATGCTGCGGATGGGTCATTTGGCCTTTATCTGCCATCATGTTTCTATAACCATAAAGCTCTATGACCTCACAATGCAGATGTAAAGAGCCTTAGCCTATAGGAAGAGGAGATGCAAATGTTAAGAGCCTTAGCCAATAGGGAGAGGAGGAGATGGTGGATGCTCTGGATGGGCCATTTGGCCTTTATCTGCCGTCATGTTTCTAAGTTTCTCTCTAGGATGTCAGATGAGGGTCTTCATTAATAAGGTATAAGTACTTTCACTCTGATCATTGATTTTTATGTGAACTGAGTCATGCTCCTTTTGGGGAGATGACACGATATATAAATCCAAGATTTAAGATTAGATTAGGAAAACCTTAACCAGCTCAAGCTCTCTTTACGAGAGTCGCTGCAGCTTCATTAGCCTGTTTTTTGCTCGTCTACCACTAAACCTTTCTTTCTTAAGATAGAATGACCAGGATAATACAAAATACTCCCAGGTGTTGTTGTCAGCAGAGAAGCGTAACCACCGTCTCGGTTTTGATTTCGGCCCCTTTCCAAATAATTCTGAGCATTCTGGTTGCTTATTTATCTGTCACCACATATCAAAATGAAGATTTTCAGTGAGATTTCCAGATGGACTCTTTTTCCCCCGAGCAGCAACTCAGTCTGGAGCCTTGAATTTTGCACCTGTACTTGGCATTATTTTTCCCAGTGGGGATCATTTTGTATTTGCTCACGACACACATACTCATCGCCCATGGGACGGGCTGGGCTTGTTAGGAAATTCTACTTTACGGAGAGGGTGGTGGATGCCTGGAATGCGCTCCCGAGAGAGGTGGTGGAGAGTAAAACTGTGACTGAGTTCAAAGAAGCGTGGGATGAACACAGAAGATTTAGAATCAGAAAATAATATTAAATATTGAACTAAGGCCAGTACTGGGCAGACTTGTACGGTCTGTGTCTGAATATGGCCGTTTGGAGGAGGATGGGCAGGGGAGGGCTTCAATGGCTGGGAGGGTGTAGATGGGCTGGAGTAAGTCTTAACAGAGATTTCGGCAGTTGGAACCCAAGCACAGTACCGGGTAAAGCTTTGGATTCTCGCCCAGAAATAGCTAAGAAGAAAAAAAAAAAAAATTTTAATTGAATCAGGTTGGGCAGACTGGATGGACCATTCGGGTCTTTATCTGCCGTCATCTACTATGTTACTATGTTACTATGTATGTCATGGAAGAAAAAGTATGAGCAGTGATTCTGTTCTCAATACCACTGAAAAAACTCCCAAAAACTACTACTACTACTATGAATTATTTTTATAGTGCTACCAGATGTACGCAGCGCTGTACAGAGTCACAAAGAAGAAGGCAGTCCCTGCTCTGAAGAGCTTACAATCTAAACAGACAAGACAGACAAACAGGATGTTAAGGGGAACAGTTAATCTGCTGGCTGGGTTGGAAGGCAAGCAAGCCATTGTGACATCACTGATGACGTTGGCTCTAATTGGTGGAATGAGGCTTTATGACGACACAATCTCAGCTCTGCTTCCCAAAGACTGAAACTCTTCACACAACTACTACTACTATAAATTATTTTTATAGCGCTCCCAGACGTACGCAGCGCTTTGCAGAGTCACAAAGAAGACAGTCCCTGCTCAAAAGAGCTTACAATCTAAACAGAAAAGACAGACACACAGGATACAGTTAAGGGGAAGAGTTAATCAGCTGGCTGGGTTGAAGGGAAGAGGGGAGTCCAGGACAATCAAGACATTGTGACATCACTGATGAGGTTGGCTCTTATTGGTGGATTGAGGCATTATGACATCACAATCTCAGCTCTGCTTCCCAAAGACTGAGACTCTCACTAATACTACTACTACTATTAATTATTTCTATAGTTCTACCAGATGTACACAGAACTGTACAGAGTCACAAAGAAGACAGTCCCTGCTCAAAAGAGCATACAATCTAAACAGCCAAGGCAAACAGGATGTCATGGATATAGTTAAGGGAAACGGTTAATCTGCTGGCTGGGTTGGAGGGAAGAGGAATAGGGTTAAGAATTGAAAGCTATATCAAAAAGGTGGGTTTTCGGTCTGCTTTTAAACAAGGGAAGGGGCTTGACAAACAAACTCGGGTAATTTATTCCAGGAATAGGAGGCAAATCTCAAACATTTGCATGCTGGTAGAAAGAGTAGCGTCAAAAGGAGTGGGGAGAGGGACACAATCAACAAACTACGAGAATCAACAATTTATTAAAAATATGTAATGTAATGTAATGTAATTTATTTCTTATATACCGCTACATCCGTTAGGTTCTAAGCGGTTTACAGAAAATATACATTAAGATTAGAAATAAGAAAGGTACTTGAAAAATTCCCTTACTGTCCCGAAAGCTCACAATCTAACTAAAGTACCTGGAGGGTAATAGAGAAGTGAAAAGTAGAGTTAGAGGAAAAATAAAAATAAAATAAACATTTTAACAAGACAGCATTGATCTAAATACTTTGGAAGGTAGAAGAGAGGAGAGAAAGGAATAGAAGCAGAAGGGGGAGCCGTTGAACAGTAGAATTCTGGAGAAATTTAAATGATAGAAATAGAACAAAACAAAGACAAAAGGCAAAACAATAGATAAGATTAAAGATAAATCATAAGCTGGAAAGAAAAATAAAATAAAACAAATAGTGACACATAGCATATACAAAATATAGCAAGGCCAAAAAAAAAGTCTTTAAAGTTGTGTTTCCTGGCCCCCAACATGGGCCGTGTTTCGGCTGAAACAGCCTTCCTCAGGGGTATGTTTAAAGAGCCTCCGAAACGGATTGTCACGGCCTGCCTCTCACATATAAAAGCAAACAAAGATTTTTTTCAAAAATCACTGCTGAAAACTAGTACCGCCATGGGGACAACCTTTGAACACGCACTGCAAGTCTGTGCGTAGCCATGCAAAATGCACAAGACATATGAAAATGGTCTCCAGATAGTGGACACAAGCCAGACGTAAGAAGTTTTTGGCCTGTCGTCAGTCTGTTTTGAGCCTAGGGGCAACCTTTCAATTACGTTTCCCCTGTAAATGCTGCATTACTTATCAGAGTAATAGATATATTTTTTATGAACCCGATCAATTGCAGTTTTTTCTTGAAGGTAAAGTAACCACAAGAATTCCAGACACCTCCATGGAATCAGCCAAGCAGGCCATTAGTTAAATAACTCCAACTGCACTCTGTTATTTGATTAATTTAGTTTTTAATTTCTTATATCCAACTACCCTTGGAAGTGATTGATTCCTTCTCCTCTCAAATTGTGGACGTTAGTCATAGTCACTATGTGTTTATTATTATATTATTATATAATTAGTACTTGTTTTTCCTATTGGATTCTTATATTTCCTTTCAAGTATTGATTGATCTGTAAATTGTAAAAGCATAAATTAAAAAAAAAATGGTCTCCAGATATTGAGGACTAATTATACAATCCGGTATACTTGATTTCTTGGTCTATCTCTGAAGTTTTGAATTCTTGAAAGGATGTTTCTCTTATGTACTCTTTGAACTTCTTTGAAAGATGTTAAAACTGGTAATGTATTATTTCTTTGTTTTTGAGTAATTGGTTTGTCAAAAAAGTTAAAATAATAAATAACGAATTTTAAAAAAAGAAAATGGTCTCCAGGACACTTTTAACCTGTGTCCATTTGGATCAGAAGTGAATAAATATTTTGCTTCTAATTTATTAGGTAAAAAAAACAACCCCACCTGCATAGAGCTGAAGGGGGAAAAGTGCAGAGCATGAGGTGAACGGACAGGTGTTGTAGGTGGTTCAACGCAGGCAGAAAATTACAAACGCAAGGGAGCTGCAAAACCAACTTGTCAGCCAGAAAAGGAGATATGGCTCCTCCACCCCCCAGTTCCTGGCACTGTTGCCGATTCTGCCTTAGGGCCGTTGCTCTGAAATTGCAAAGCAATCTGCCAACCCCAAGAGACAGGGAGTATAATGTGTATTACAAAGCACCAGGGGTTCTGCTTTGCAATCAAAATTCTTCCACTGGCTGTGCCCAGATTTCTGGGATAATGTCTATTTGTGCTTTGAAGGAGAAATTGGAACATTCCTTTGAGTTTGATGGAACCTTCACTTCTGAGGCTTAGTGGAGTGCCACAGGGATCACATCTTTGTGAGTGATATTCATTCAGTTAGTTTTCTATACCATTCTCCCAGAGAAGCCCTGAATGGTTTACATCAGTGGTCTCAAACCTGTGGCCCGGGGGCCACATGCGGCCCGCCAGGTACTATTTTGAGGCCCTCGGTATGTTTATCAGTCACAAAAGTAAAATAAAACAGTTTCTTGGTCATATGTCTCTTTAGCTATAAATGACAATAGTATGATTAAGACATAGCCAAAAGGAAACATTTATAAACTATAAAGAGTTTTACCCCATGCAAAATTGTCATTTCTTTAATAAGACATTAACTATTTTTTCTGAGGCCCTCCAAGTAGCGACAAATCCAAAATGTGGCCCAGCGAAGGGTTTGAGTTTGAGACCACTGGTTTACATGAATTTATTTAGGTCTGTTCCGTCAAGCTCACAATCTATCTAATGTACCTGGGGCAATGGGGGGATTAAGTGACTTGCCCAGGGTCACAAGGAGCAGTGCGGGTTTGAACCCACAACCCTCAGGATGCTGAGGCTGTAGCTTTAACCACTGCGCCACTCTAGAAATCAAAATGTAGTAAAAGTGAACCAAGTAAAGGATAATCAAGCCATTGTGACATCACTGATGAAGTTGGCTCTTATTGGTGGAATGAGGCATTATGATGTCACAATACCAGCTCTGGTTATCAGAGGCTGAAACGTTTCACACTATCTATTTATTCAATTTTCTATACTGTTCTCCCAGGGGAGCTCAGAACGGTTTACATGAATTTATTCAGATACTCAAGCATTTTTCCCTCTCACAGTCTATCTAATGTACCTGGGGCAATGGGGGGATTAAGTGACTTACCCAAGGTCAAAAGGAGCAGCATGGGTTTGAACCCACAACCTCAGGGTGCTGAGGCTGTAGCTTTAACCACTGCGCCACTCTAGAAATCAAAATGTAGTAAAAGTGAGCCAAGTAAAGGACAATGAAGCATTGTGACATCACTGAGGAGGTTGGCTCTTATTGGTGGAATGAGGCATTATGATGTCACAATACCAGCTCTGCTTATCAGAGGCTGAAACTTTTCACACTATTTATTTATTCAATTTTCTTTACTGTTCTCCCAGGGGAGTTCAGAACGGTTTACATGAATTTATTCAGGTATTCAAGCATTTTTTCCTGGTGGGCTCACAATCTATCTAATGTACCTGGGGCAACGGGGGGATTAAGTGACTTGCCCAGAGTCACAAGAAGCAGCATGGAGTTTGACCCCACAACCCCAGGGTGCTGAGGCTGTAGCTTTAACCCACTGCGCCACACTCTCCTTTATAATATTACCAAAATCCAATATCTCCTCTGCGAGCACACTACCAAAACCCTTATCCACACTCTCATCATCTCACAATTAGACTACTGCAACGTTCTTCTCTCGGGTCTTCTGCTCATCCATCTCTCACTCCTTCAGTCCGTTCAAAATGCTGCTGCAAGACTCATATTCTGTGAGAGCCGCCATGCTCACATTACCCCCCTGCTCAAGTCACTTCATTGGCTCCCCATCCATTTCCGAATACAGTTCAAATTCCTCTTACTGACTTACAAGTGCATTCACGCTGTAGCCCCCCAATATCTCTCCTCACTTATCTCCCCCCATGCCCTCCTCCGTGAACTCCGTTCATCGGGTAAGTCCCTCTTATCTGTACCCTTCTCCTCCACTGTCGACTTCAGACTCCGTCCCTTCTTTCTTGCCACGCCATATACCTAGAACAGACTGCCAGAGTCAATAACCCAAGCTCCGGCGCTAGCAGTATTCAAATCCAAGCTAAATGCCCACTTTTTTTAAAGCTGCTTTCAACTCTTAAAGCCCACTCGCTGTCAGATACCTTTACCCATTGCATCATTCCTTCTACCAGAAACTCTCCAACCCTGAGATGTCCTGTCTATCTGTCCAAATTAGATCGTAAGCTCTTCTGAGCAGGGACTGTCTATTGAATGTTAAATATACAGTGCTGCCTATGCCTTTCACCGTTATAGAAATGATAGATAGTAGTAGTATAAACTCCAGAAACAAGCTCTTTCACACAATGCAAGTACAGTACTCCCCCAATATTCATGGGGATTCCGTTCCAGGAACCCCCCTGAATCTTGAAAAACCGTAAATAAGGTTTTCAGCGGGGGAGACAGGAGAGGGCAGCTGGAGAGGCAGGAGAGAGCAGCTGGAGCGCCATCGAGTGAAGGAAATCACTGGCGGTTTGCTCCGACTGCCTCTTCCTGCACTAAAGGCGGGCTTCACCAATCAGGAGCTGCTTTGACACGACCTCACCTGGAATACTGCATCCAGCACTGGTTGTCATACATGAAGAAGGACACAATACTACTCCAAAGGGTCCAGAGAAGAGCGACTAAAATGGTTACGGGGCTGGAGTAGTTGCCGTAAAGTGCGAGACTGGAGAAACTGGGCCATTTCTCCCTTGAACAGAAGAGATTGAGAGGGGACATGATCGAAACAATCAAGATAATGAAGGGAATAGACTTAATAGATAAGGACAGGTTGTTCACCCTCTCCTAGGTAGAGAGAACGAGAGGGCACTCTCCAAAGTTAAAAGGGAATCAATTCTGTACGAACGTAAGGAAGTTCTTCTTCACCCAGAGAGTGGTGGAAAACTGGAACGCTCTTCCGGAGTCTGTTATAGGGGAAAACACCCTCCAGGGATTCAAGACAAAGTTGGACAAGTTCCTGCTAAACTGGAACCTACGCAGGTGAGGCTGGACTCATTTAGAGTACTGATCTTTGTCCTAAGGGCTGCCGCGTGAGCGGACTGCTGGGCACGATGGACCAATGGTTTAACCCAGCAGCAATTCTTATGTTCTTAATAATATTGATGTAGCCATAAGTCTATTCTAGGGAGCTGTCCAACCACAGTGCTTTAAAAAGCCCCAAAGATTTTTGGGTCATTCTTTCTACTATACCCTAAAATCCTGCAGGAGTCACAGACCTGTAGTTGCTGACTCCCGAGGTATATGAAGAATGCAATTTGTGACACACCTGCATTTTTCAGCCTCTGGGTAACACCTTATATTGGGGCCTTAGGAGACTCCCAGTTCTCCTTGGCACCAAACCTATCCCCCTGAATAAAGTTCCCCAACTTCAACTTCCTCAAAGAGCTTCAACACCCTTCTGAACATGCCCCCCACCCCCGCCAACGAGCCCCTTCCCTTGGCCTATCTGGTGGTCAAGAGTAGAGAGGGCAGGAGCAATCCTCAGTCATTCTTGCCCATGACAGCTCAAGATCAAAATGGCAACCATGACTTCTAGGAGTAATATCATAGTTTACCACTAGGGGTCAGTCTTTCATATACTGTATAGCTAAGTGTATACACAGTATACTGTACAATGCGCTCAAAATGTATTAAGACCGAGTACGTGATTTACAATGCTCTAAAACGCTACGTTAGAATGTCCAGAAAAACTGTACAAATTGAAGTTTTTCCCATGAATCCAATTGTGCTTGATCAGAATAGAGAATGACACGGTGACAAAATTCATCACCGTTCCCGTCCCGGCGGATAACCGTGGGAAACCATCTTCATGTCATTCTTTAAGGAGAGAGGGAAGAATCAGAGTATCCAGAGCAGATATTGTGATGTCATAATGCCTCATTCCACCAGTGCCTAAGAGCCAATCACATCAGTGATGTCACAATGGCGTCATTATCCTTGGCTCACATAAGAATCAGAGTATGAATGGCCACAGCCACTGACCCGCAAGCTTTGCTTTTAAGAATGGTGGTGTAGAAGGACTGAGGTTGAAACAGACATTAGAGAATGACAGTCTCTGGTATCCAGAGCAAATATTGTGATGTCATAATGCCTCATTCCACCAATGCCTAAGAGCCAATCACATCAGTGATGTCACAATGGCTTCATTATCCTTGGCTCACATAAGAATCAGAGTATGAATGGCCACAACCACTGACCCGCAAGCTTTGCTTTGAAGAATGCTGGGGTAGAAGGACTGAGGTTGAAATAGACACTAGAAAATGACATGGGATTATTTCCCGCAGTTATCCGCGGGGATGGGGACGGTGATGAATTTTGTCCCCGTGTCATTCTCTAAATTCAGAAAATCATTGCAAAAAATTTTTAAAGCCCATCCTGGGGGTCGCTCAAAGTCACCAATTACATACCGCTCCACTTTTTTTTTAACATTTGTTATTATTTTTGCTTCATGGATCACGTTTCTTGGTATTACAGCTATAACTTTTATGCTTTCACACACTCAAGCATTCAACGTCTTCTTGAGATAAGCAGGATAAAGCCTGCGATGCTGTTCAACTCCTTGCAACAAGGCCTCCCACTGCACTGGGTCTGTGGCGACGCCAGTGGCAAAGTCGGTTATCGGCTGCGTCGTTAACCACCTTCACTGTGTTGACAAACTTTTCAACAGTACGGAAGTTCGACTCTTCAGACCACCCTCGGGTTACCAGATTTTCCGGAACGAATATCCAGACCCACGGTCCTGCGCCCCCAAGCCCGTCCAGTTCCGCCTGAGTCACGCCCTGTTCCATCCCAGCCACGTCCGGAGAGCATCTGCACATGCGCTGGCGTGACGCGACGATGTCACACGCAAGCGCATTTACGCATGATGTCACCACGTTACATTCGCGCATGCACAGATGTCGTCCCGATGCCGCTGCCGGGTTTTGAAAAGCCGTCCGGACCCCTGGACATGTCCTCAAAAAGGAGGACTTGTCCAGGAAAATCCCGATGTCTGGTAACCCTAAGACCACCGGTTCACTGGCTTTGCCAACCATTCATTGGTAATACCAAGAGTGTAAAAACCCCCCTCCTCCCGCAATAAACCGACCTCCCCCCACCCCCTCTTACTGCTCTTCCCCTCCCCCACCCCTATTTGGTCTCTCTCTCTCTTCTCCCTTCCCTTGTAACCTCACTATCATCATTGCTTGCAAACTCTGATAAAATTTGGTGAATCCGCGTGTCAAGGCGGATCTTAATTAATTGATGTGAACCGCCAAGAACTCCCTGGGTATGGCGGTATACAAGAATAAAATTATTATTATTAAAACAAGAAATGCAGAAGCTGTTGGGCTGGAGAGGCTCTCTCCGGATGTACTGGTGGGCAGAAGCTGTTGGTGTTCAAGTCACTGCTCTTGGCCAAGAAGGCCATTTTGATATTCTGGCGGGCCTCCCATGCACCCTCTTTTTCTCAGTGGCAAATGTCTCTTTACGAGTTAGCGCTTGTAGAGCGTAGGATGGTGGGGACACGTGATGAGAGTAGGTGGAACAAATTTCAGGAGGTATGGGAGGGCTACTGGTTGTCCCTTTCACATAAGGAGCGGAGTATGCTGTTGAATAGCTGATCATTTGGGCTGTGCTGACACGGAATGGGGGACCGTATGCTGCTCTCCTAGCATAGGGTGTGCTTGGTCTCTTGTAGCAGTGTCTTCCCTCCTATATCTTACTCTCTTTCTTTTGTCTTTGTCTCTCTCTTTTTCTCCTTCTACTTTTTCTTATATCTCCTTGGGAAGGTTTACACATCATACGGGTTGGGGTAGGGAAGTGGGAGCTGGGGGGGTCGGGTGAGGAAGGCGGGTTGGATGGGGGGTTATGCATAGGGGGATGGTGGGGGTTATTGAAAAACACTGTATTGGGCATTGTAGACTTCAACTCCTCAGCATGTGTGGGTACCTAAGCTGTACTTGCTTTTTGGTATTACGGACTTGTACCTGTTGTGTATTGTACTACTTTGGTTGCCTTTGCCCAATAAAGAAATATTATATTAAAAAAAAAAAAAAACAAGAAATGCGATTCAGATCCAACCAAGTCTCCCAGGGACTGCCTCAAGAAGACATTGAATGCTTGAGTGTTTGGAACGCCATTGGAAGATGACTTCACCCGCGGTGTATGTGTTATTTATTAGCGAAGTATGTTAAATTTCTGTTATTTTCTACAATAAAGTAGAGATCTTGACGGTTCATTTAATAAAATATTCTAAATTTTTTTCAGAAAATGTCATTTTATCAATGTATCATTGCTGAGTGTGAAAACTTAAAATGTATAACTAGAATGCAAAAATATTTGCTCCATTGAGCAGAAATAAGAGCAAATTTCAAGATAAACGGAGCCTTGCATAATCAGTGGCTTTGAGCGACCCCAGGATGGGCAATTAAAATTTTTTTTTGAAATGCGCAAATGAGGCGAAGGCGCCCGATCCTGCATCCATCATCTCACAGAGCGTACAGGCCCCACGAGAAGCCCAAGTCGCAAAAGGGCTACATCCCAGACCAGATGGAAAAGCCGGATTGCCCGTCAACTGCAAGAACGGAGACGCCACGGGTGTTTTAACTTGGACTCTACACCACCACCGCGCACCTTTGGTGTCCTTGTTGTACTTGTTACCTTGTTGTTCCCTTCCTAATAAAAATGATTTACAAAAATAAAAAAAAAATTTTTTTTAATTTTTTCTGATCAAGCACAATCAGGTTAATAGGAAAAACTTCAATCCGCACAGTTTTTCCAACTTTCTGGACAACCCCAACGCTGCATTCTCTCCCCCCATTTGATTGGGGGGGGAGAGAAGAGCCTTTGGCAGGGTGTCGTGAGAAACTTTAGTACAGACAAAGCTCTGCCAAGAGTTACACAATTCAGAGGGAACAAACATTACGACACATGTGGAGCGACTGCTTCTCCTACCAGTCAGACCCATACACTGCAGGCCAAGTCAACATACTTCTGTGTCATATTTATTTCACAATTATAGCCAGCCCACTCTATCCGAGATCCTAAGTGGAAAACAACGAAAGCTCGCAATCAATCCACACCGGCAACATGCACTTTCTCCAGAATACATTGGTTATGGATGGAAAAAGCTTGATCTCCATCATCAGTCATCAGAGTCTTCCTGGAAAACAGCACCCAGCAGGGATGTCCCAATTCAAGTTTTAAAAACACAATGCCTTTCAGTACCACAGAACAGACTACTTAACTCTATTTAGGGTAGGGGTGTCAAAGTCCCTCCTCGAGGGCCGCAATCCAGTCGGGTTTTCAGGATTTCCCCAATGAATATGCCTGAGATCTATTTTGCATTGTATGCTAATAGATCTCATGCATATTCATTGGGCAAATCCTGAAAACCCGACTGGATGGCGGCCCTCCAGGAGGGACTTTGACACCCCTAATTTAGGGGGAGAATATTGGTCTATTGTTCAAAAGAGTTCAGCCTCAGGAATCAAACCTATGTTTTCTGCTACCAGTCGGACTCAGCATCCCCAGTTTTGCAGCTCAAAGACACATGGTTTTCTACATCTAAAAGTGAGGATGAGATGGACAATATGACTTGTAGATATTAACAATGATACCTTGGATCCAAACAGTTAACAAATGTGTTATAACTTACGGACGGATATCTAGTCTAGACAGTTGCACGGGGACAGAATCCCACCCAACCCCGCCCATCCCCGCCAGGATCCTCTCCGTCCCCACCCGTCCCCGTCAGGATCCTCTCCATCCCCACCTATCCCCACCAGGATCCTCTCCGTCCCGTCCCCGTCAGGATCCTCTCCATCCCCACCTGTTCCCGCTAGGATCCTCTACGTCCCCACCCGTCCCCATCAGGATCCTTTCCGTCCCCACCTGTCCCCGTCAGGATCCTCTCCATCCCCACCTGACCACGTCAGCATCCTCTCCGTCCCCACCCGTCCCCGTCAGCATCCTCTCTGTCCCCACCCGTCCTCGTCAGGATCCTCTCCGTCCCCAGCCGTCCCCGCCAGAATCCTGTCCGTCCCCACCCATCCACGCAAGGAATTACCTCCATCTCCCCATAAAAAGCAGCAATTACTTCTGGCAGGATCATCAATTCCACAGTTTCTTTTGTGTTTGTGCTACTGTTTTCCTTGTGGAATCTCTTTGGTGGAACCCTTTTTTTGTTTTCTGTTCAGGTAATTAACTTATAAACCCCCTCTTTTACTAAGGCTGACGTGTCCATTATATTATATGGACGAACCCTGCTTCCAATGCCTTCCATCCCCATGGGATTCCCGTTGGCTAGAGGGGGGGTCCCTGTGGGAGGCCCGTGGGCCAGAGAGGGGTTCCCATGGGAGTCCCGTAGGTTGGGGGGGATTCCCGCGGGACCCGCGGGATTTCTGCGATCCCCTTTCCCGTGCAGACCTCTAGTCTAGTCTTATTGGATCACAGATGAGCCAAATTTCTAACCTCAGTTTACATTCAAGTCAACCTTTTCCCCTTTTGGAAGGGGAAAAAAGGTTACCTCAGTCTATATTTGAGTATTTATG
Organism: Geotrypetes seraphini; assembly: GCF_902459505.1. Taxonomy (NCBI): domain Eukaryota; kingdom Metazoa; phylum Chordata; class Amphibia; order Gymnophiona; family Dermophiidae; genus Geotrypetes; species Geotrypetes seraphini. The sequence continues at coordinate 12,828,270 of NC_047089.1, read as the reverse complement.
GTACTTAAAGAGGAATCAGGAAGCTTGTGAGCAGGAAGCAGAGCTCGGAAAGGGTTATTAACAAGTTGAACATTATCCTGCAAATGATGGGATGGAGAAGCATGAGAGAGGCACGAATCCTCACAAGAGGATAAAAGATGGCCATTACGTGATCTAGCAGGAACTGTGGGTGAGATCAAGATGATCAAGATGACCCTTGTGAAAGGGTCTCGGCGTGGACTTCCCCGTAGAGGTTGGACGCCCACGTGATCAGCGTCGAGGTCTCAGGGAGTTAATGTCTCGGCGCCTCCTCTTCACTGGCGTTGGGAAATGAGGTGTCCCGAGAGGCTGCTGTGGAGATGGCGTCCATGCAGCTCTCCGAGAGGAAGAAATCGAGGGAGGGGCCTGACAGGCTGCTGGCGTCGATATTGACAGACAACAATGTCGAGGTGTGTGACGACATCGAAGAACGATGCTGCTCCCCATATCCTTTGCTGGTTAGCGAGAGGATGTCGGGGAGAGCGAAAATCGACGGTTGGTTCATCCCGCTTTAAATGATGCGACCACAGCAAATGAAGACGGACGAGGGCGAGATGGAGAGAAACTGCTGAGAAACTCATTTAACTTCAGGGCTTGGAGCTACGGCCTCAGCACCCTGAGGTTGTGGGTTCAAATCCCACACTGCTCTTTGTGACCTTGGGCAAGTCACTTAATCTCCCATTGCCCCAGGTACATTAGATAGAGTGGGAGCCCATTGGAACAGACAGGGAAAATGCTTGAGTACCATTTGGGCTTTTTTTATGCATTTGGATGGCGCGAGACGAGCTTAAGCAGCAGAAGCATGACAGGTGAGGGTCGTCGAGAGACATTTTGTTTGCGCATCTTCTCGCAGCACTTAAACCCCCATCTTTTTAGTAGAGATTTTAAAGATAATAGAAGCAAAGTTGAATCCCCCCCCCCCGAAAAAAAAAAGTGAATGACTGAAGAGAATTGTTGACGCTGACAAAACTAAGTGACATGACAGGTCTGTACGCGACTGTGAAAAATTTTAAACTGAGGAGGGGGGGATGATAGACTGTGTTTGCAGTGCCTAAACTATGTGGGAAGGCCGACTCATGTGTAGAAAACTCATTCCAGAGTTTTCCAGGCTTCCGAGATTCGCTCTGTCCATGTGACGTCACCATGTTGTGGAACTGATTAGATCAGCTGTCGAGGGCCATCGTTGTCCTACCTTGTTTGGAAGGAACCTGGAGGTGAAGCAGCCCCCGTGGCTATGCCACTGATTAGCACGGTTCATAGACAACTCCGCGAAAGACAAAGGCGCGCGCCGACAACTGAGCGCAAGATGGAGGCGTGCGCCGAAGAAAATTACAGTTTTTAAGGGCTCCGACGGGGGGGGGGGGGTTTGTTGGGGAGCCCCCTCCAGTTTACTTAATAGAGATCGCGCCGGCGTTGTGGGGAGTTTGGGGGGGTTGTAACCCTCCACATTTTACTGTAAACTTAACTTTTTCCCTAAAAACAGGGAAAAAATGAAGTTTTCAGTAAAATGTGGCGGGTTACAACCCCCCAAACCCCACCCCAACATCCCCACAATGCGGCACGATCTCTATTAAGTAAAATGGGGGGTTCCCCACACACACACCCCCGTCGGAGCCCTAAAAACAGTAATTTTCTGCGGCGCACGCCTCCGCCCTGCGCTCAATTGTCTGCGCGCGCCTTTGTCCCGGCGCGCTATTGACCTGACACCGATTAGCACACATCTGGCTTATCGGTATGTCTTTAAAAATTTAGTGCACATTACGTTTAGGGGTCCTTTTAGTATGGCGTGCAAAATGCGAACGCATCCATTAGTTTAGTGCGAGCTAAATCAGCTAGCGCCTTAGTAAAAGAAGGGGGTTAATGCATTAACCCGTGAATTAGTGGACATTAAACACTTAATGAAAACAGCTGTGTGAAACGATCTGGGGGAAAGTCCGAAAACTGGCAAAATAAAACCAAAAATGGCTTCCTCTTTGCACAGCCCTAAATATATAGTCATCAGTGCATTCCTTTTTCTTTTCTTCAAACTAACAAAGTTGGAAAGAACCCTACGAAAGGGGTCAAGGAGGACTGCCAAATACATAACCCCCCCCCCCCCACAAAGGTCTTGCTAGTGCAAAATGTGTATAACGTGCAGACGAGCAAGAACCTGGAGGCTTCTCTACGGCTGTTATTTGATCGCTGTAGGAACAGAACAGCAGTAAATAACTCAGCTCGAAATATCCCTTCCAGTCGTAAAGCACTCGACTTAGCATATCATGTCCTAGGAAAATGCACCAGGGGGAAGCATCCTGGAATGGAACAGCTCCACCACAGCTGCATTTCCAATTGGCAAATTAAAAATAAAAACTTCCCATGAGAACTTTTACGACGCATCCGATACGTATGCTCCAAAGGTTCTCCGAAAGGGGACTGCGGGTAAAGGCTTTGCGTCCGGGCCCAGCGGACGTCTGTTTAGCTCCCGCTATGTGCCAAGATACGAGTGGATGGCGCTAGGCTACTCAGAATTCACGTATACGGTAAGGCTGAGCAGTCGGTGAAAAGAGATTCACGTCGCTACTTTTTTCTGCTTCTTTTGAGAAAGTGTTAGAACACAGTACAATGGATTTTTCCCGTGGTTTTTTTCCAGCCAGCCATTTTGGGGGGAATGGGAAAGCTTATCCTTTCCCCCACAAGAAATAAAGCTTAACTGTCGCACACAGATCAAAAATCTGTAGGAGCACACGATTTTTATTTGCGTTTTAATATTCTGCCTTAAGTCTGAAAACCACCAAAACAGCATACATTCCGGTACAATGGATAATTTTCTGGCCTTGGAAGGTTCACAATCTACACTTGCACCTGAAAACAATGAAGGGTTAAGTGTCTTGCCCAAGGGCACAAGGGGCTGCAGTGGGATTTGATCCAGAATTTCCTGGCTCTTAGCTCGCTGCTCCAACTGTCGGGCTACTCCTCCACTCGGGATCTGCAGCTTTCTAGACGAATCTTAATTTTTTTGCAGAGAAGCATTTTGTGAGAAAATCTGCAAAAGGACTCCTTAAATGGTATTCACACCAAAGAGAAAATGATTGGGGCAGAGCAAGAGGCGGAGACGTGCTCTGTAATACCAGAGCTGTTAAAGTATATACAATGGAGCTCATAATCGAATTAGAAATACGTCTAAAAACAGGCCTACATCGGCACTTGGACGATTAGTAACACAAGTCGTTCAAGTGCCGATCGAACCGGGTTTTAGATGGATCTAAAAACGACTTAGGCCTTCACAGTGCTACAATACGCCCAGAGCTAAAAGGGGCATTTCAGGAGGAGTGTCGAGGGCGGGATTTGGGCAGGACGTGGGCCATCCTAGACTTGGAAGTTGTGACTTAGGCCATCTAAAACCAAGTCTAAGTCCACAGAAGATATCCAAAGTAACCAGATAAGCACTGCAGACACAAAGTACAGACCCCCACACACTGCCCCAGTGATCACTGACCCACCACCCCCATAAAAATCGTAATAACAAGTTTACATATCTGCCTCCAGAACATCAGCACCTGGCAGCCTGGCATAGGAAAGCCTAGTGGAGCTGCACAGAGGTGGCTTAAGTGGACTTGGGGGTGGGTTAGTGAACCACGGAGAGGAGGACCCAGGCCCATAAGCCACTCTAATCACTGCATTCATGGCGAAACATGTGCACCCCCAAAACTCTTTTGTACTGCCATATAAGTGGCACCTGCCGCCATAAGGGCTATTGGGGTGGTAGACAGGTGAGCCTAGTCGGTTTTGGGGGGTGTTTGGGGGGGACTCACCATGACCTATAAGGTTCTTCTAGTGAGATGTGAATGTGGCACCCTTTTTGTGAAGTTCACAGCAGTTCCCTGTAAGGTACCCCACTACTCTGGTGCAATGTTTGGGCGTCCAGTCCATCACTTTGCTGACCCCGCCTATGTCCAAAATGTCATTTCTAAGCGTTTGTGACGGACAAATTTTCGGATGAAAATGGGGTATAAAGATGGACGACTTAGCGGTCTGGACGAACAGACGGCTGGACGTACAATTAGACGATTTTAAAAAATAAAAAATAAAAAATACGTTGGACTTATTTTTCGAAAATGGACCTTTTCCCATGTCTGACTTTGGGCGGCTTGCGATATAGGCCCATTACGGACTTAGACGTTTCTTTTGATTATGCCCCTCCACATGGTTAAAAAAAAAAATTAAGAACTGCTCCCCTCGGCGCCTAAGAATTTTGACCGATGCTCAATTCCTTTAAAAAGAAAAAAAAAAAAAAAACTGTCCAGCCTTGATTGTAGTGAGCCACATTCCCTAAATTTGCCCCAAAGCATCACTTCTGACGTTAAGAAAGGACGGTAGGAGTTTGACATAAATGGGAGTACAATTTGAGCTCTGGATAACTAACACCCACCTCCCCTTTTAAGAAGCTGCATTAGCATTTTTTAATCGCTGGCCGTGACGGTAAAAGTTTCGACACTCATACAAATTTTTTGAGCTTCAGAGCTTTAACCGCTGGTGGGGGAGTAAATGAGGTCATCGATGTGGCTATTTCAACGGTGTCAGGTCAAAAGCGCGCCGGGACAAAGGCGCGCCCAGACAATTGAGCACAGCACGCACCGCTGCACCGCTCTAAATTACTGTTTTTAGCGCTCCGACGGGGGGGGGCGTGGGGGGTGAACCCCCCCCCCACTTTACTTAATAGACATTGCGCCACATTGTGGGGGCGTTGGGGGGGGGTGGGGGGTTGTAACCCCCCACATTTTACTGAAAACTTCACTTTTTCCCTGTTTTTAGGGAAAAAGTTCAGTTTACAGTAAAATGTGGAGGGTTACAACCCCCCCAAACCCCCCATAACGCCGGCGCGATGTCTATTAAGTAAACTGGGGTGATTCCCCAACAAAACCCCCCGTCGGAGCCCCTAAAAACTGTAATTTAGAGCAGCGCGGCGGCGCGCTCTGCGCTCAATTGTCGGCGCACGCTTTTGTCTTTCACGCCGTTGTCTATGAACCATTTCAACAAGACCTACCCCCTCTTCTTCTAGCACAGGGAGCCGCGCTGAACGGCCCGCGCTGCTTCCGACGCTCATAGGAACTCAATGAGCGTCGGGAGCAGTGCGGGCCATTTAGCGCGGCTCTCTGCGCTAAAAAACGCTAGCGCGGTTTCGTAGAAGAGGGGGTTTATCAGCTACTTATTCAGTAACGTGCATTTGGAAGAGATAACTAAGAATCCACGTGCACTTGCTCCAGCAGAAAATCTCACCTGCCTGGAAAAAGCTTTTTTTTTTTCCAGTTTCATTTTTGCTGGTTCGCGACATTTCTGACTCATAACGCATCAGATGAGTAAGTCCCTGAACAAACACATCAGGCATTAAACCATGAGGGAGTAAATTCCTGTGAATTCCACCGTGCCTAGTGCAAATGTTTTCAGGTCACGGTGTCCCCATCCTGACTCACTTCCTTTGCTAATCGGAGTCAAAGGTTTTTATAGGGTTTTTTTGTGTGTGGGGGAGGGGGAGGTGTGTTATATTTTGTATTTATTTACTGTGTTTGATATACTTTCTCCTGGACCATACCCATCAAGACAGTTAACAAAATATATTACTACTATTTATCGTTTCTATAGCGCTAAAAGGCGTCCGCAGCGCTGTACATATAAAATTCAGTAGAGGGTCCCTGCTCTGAAGAGCTTACAATCTTATTTGGACAAACAGACAGGACATCTCAGGGTTGGGGAGATTCTGGTAGAGGAAATTATACAATGAGTATCTGTATCTGACATCCAGGTCCAGTGCAAAATATTAGAGTACCTGAGGGCACCAGAAACCTATATCAAGCGTCAGTTTTCCCCCTGTAGTACAGTGTTCCCCCGCGAATTCGCGGTCCTGGTCATTCGTGGTATTCTCCGACCGCCTCTTCCTGTACTAAAGTCGGACTTCACCAATCAGGAGCTGCGTGTCAAAGCAGCTCCTGATTGGTGAAGCCCGACTTTAGTATAGGAAGAGGCGGTCGGAGCATACAGCGAGTGATTTCCTTCACTCACCAGCGCTCCAGCTGCCCTCTCCTGCCTCCCCAGGCGAAAAACCACATTTACGGTTTTTCGATATTCGCGGGGGTTCCTGGAACGGAACCCCTGCAAAAAGCGGGGGAGTACTGTACCCAAAAACACAAGGATCAAAATGCAACCTAAAATTATTGGCGCAAGGTAAGATATTCCCACTGGTACCATGCCTTCCCTTAAAAGTGGATAAGTTGACATCCATTGGGTTGTCTCCCCAAATTTTGCCAACCACCTTCTTCGCTTGATGAATAGTGGACCCTGCTTATCCAACAGAAGATAAAATGCCAAGTGGAAATGAGCAAATGGGATTCCCCCCCAAAAAAAAAAACCTTAAGGATATTAGTGGCCTGGACACTAGAGAATGACACGGTGACAAAATTCATCACCGTTCCCGTCCCCGCGGATAACCGCAGGAAATAATCCCATGTCATTTTCTAGTGTCTATTTCAACCTCAGTCCTTCTTCAAAGCAAAGCTTGCGGGTCAGTGGTTGTGGCCATTCATACTCTGATTCTTATGGGAGCCAAGGATAATGAAGCCATTGTGACATCACTGATGTGATTGGCTCTTAGGCACTGGTGGAATGAGGCATTATGACATCACAATATCTGCTCTGGATACCAGAGACTGTCATTCTGTAGTGTCTGTTTCAACCTCAGTCCTTCTACACCAGCATTCTTCAAAGCAAAGCTTGCGGGTCAGTGGTTGTGGCCATTCATACTCTGATTCTTATGTGAGCCAAGGATAATGAAGCCATTGTGACATCACTGATGTGATTGGCTCTTAGGCACTGGTGGAATGAGGCATTATGACATCACAATATCTGCTCTGGATACCAGAGACTGTCATTCTGTAGTGTCTGTTTCAACCTCAGTCCTTCTACACCAGCATTCTTCAGAGCAAAGCTTGCGGGTCAGTGGTTGTGGCCATTCATACTCTGATTCTTCCCTCTTTCCTTAAAGAATGACATGAAGATGGTTTCCCGCGGTTATCCGCGGGGACGGGAACGGTGATGAATTTGGTCACCGTGTCATTCTCTACTGGACACCCAGCAGTTATACATTTTACCCTTCAACTAATCATTGTGGGGTTTCAATTCTTCTTCCCTTTTCTTAATTAATTGTGCTTATACAGCATATGAATTTAAACCCACCCACCCCCCTTTTACAAAACCACGAAAGAGATTTTTAGCACCGGTCAGCGTGCTGAATGCTCTGCACTGCTCCGAAGGTCATAGAGTGCCTAAGAGTGTTGGAGCAACGCAGGGCATTCAGCGCGCCAGCTGGCGCTAAAAAAAACCTCTTGCGCGCTTTTGTAAAAGGGGCGGTTATATTGTAACTTTTCCCATTTTGTTCGTTTCCCCTGTTTGGGCTCCTTTTACTAAGGTGCGCTAGCGTTTTTAGCGCAAGCGTAAGATTAGGAGTCGAAAGCACACTCGAAGAGGTGGGCTGACATTTATAGATGGTCCCTTCTCTGAAGAGCTTACAATCTAACTTGGACAGACAGACATGACATATAGGGTTGGGGGATGCAGATCCCAAGGTGAGAGGAGTTAGGAGTCGAAAGTGCTCTCGAAGAGGTGGGCTGACATTTATAGATGGTCCCTGCTCTAAAGAGCTTACAATCAAACTTGGACAGACAGACATGACATATAGGATTGGGGGATGCAGATCCCAAGGCGAGAGGAGTTAGGAGTCAAAAGCACTCTCGAAGAGGTGGGCTGACATTTATAGATGATCCCTTCTCTGAAGAGCTTACAATCTAACTTGGACAGACAGACATGACATATAGGGTTGGGGGATGCAGATACCAAGGCGAAAGGAGTTAGGAGTCGAAAGCACTCTCGAAGAGGTGGGCTGACATTTATAGACGGTCCCTGCTCTAAAGAGCTTACAATCTAACTTGGACAGACAGACATGACATATAGGATTGGGGGATGCAGATCCCAAGGCGAGAGGAGTTAGGAGTCGAAAGCACTCTCGAAGAGGTGGGCTGACATTTATAGATGGTCCCTTCTCTGAAGAGCTTACAATCTAACTTGGACAGACAGACATGACATATAGGGTTGGGGGATGCAGATCCCAAGGCGAGAGGAGTTAGGAGTCGAAAGCACTCTCGAAGAGGTGGGCTGACATTTATAGACGGTCCCTGCTCTAAAGAGCTTACAATCTAACTTGGACGGACAGACATGACATTTAGGGTTGGGGGATGCAGATCCCAAGACGAGAGGAGTTAGGAGTCGAAAGTACTCTCAAAGAGGTGGGCTTTTAACTGGACCTTGAACACTGCCAGAGAATGAACCCATAGATAAATTGCAGAAAACAAACTTTCAGGGCACAATCCAAAATCTCTTGATGGACCCAGCACATTCTACAAATTCCATATTAATGATTAAAACAGACCAGTGGCAACAATTCAGCTTTTCAAACTTCAGGGCCTCCCTTCCTGCCACCATCTACAAACATGCAGTCAAAACACCCACCAGTAGGCAGCTTATTACCAGCAGCTAAAATAAAAAATCTCTATAAATATTTGAAAGGAAGGTAACAAGTGGCCCAGTTCAGCATTCGCTTCTCAAAATCTCAGAGGACCTGAAGGCAGAGGAGAGAAGTTGTTTTGCAATTCTTGGCTCTATTTTTCAACACCTTGCTACATCTCCTCATCCAAAAACATCCCAGGTTTGAATTTCAGGTTACACCAAAAGCAACCAGGTTCCCTAGATCTAATGTATGAACCACTTTCTCCACCTTGGACCTGTCAAAACAGAACTATTTTGCAGATTGGCTGAGAGCCAATGGAAATCTGTCTTGTAGGAAAGTGAGGAGATCATAGACCAATGTCTCGCAAACTTTGCGAAGCCACGGCACACTACACTGGTGGTCATGGCTCGAGGGAAGCCGGAATGCGTGGTCATCGGTGCGATGATTTCACGAGAATGCACGAAGGCCCTCCAGATGGGGCCCAAAGAGTAGCAACATTCCAGAAAGAATCTCAAAGAAAAGAAAGATTCCAGAATCCCAGATAGTAGCAACATTCCATGCTACCGATCCAGGGCAAGCAGTGGCTTCCCCCATGTCTTTCTCAATAACAGACTATGGCCTTTTCCTCCAGGAACTTGTGCAAACCCTTCTTAAAATCAGCTACGTTATCCGCTCTTACCAGAAATCTCTGGCAATGCTGGGCCCTGGGCTTCGATACTGGCTGGGGGACAGTGGGGCTTAACATTTGATTCAGGGGAGGTGGGGGTCACTGGCCCCCCAAATAAGGTATGAATCGTCCCATTCCATGTTGGGGAGTAGGACAAGTCATTGGGGCTAATTCAGCACCAAAATGGCAGTGATGAATCGTTTAGACTCTTTGTGGGGATGAGGAGTGGGAGAATATGAGAGTATACAAGGTGTATAAGGTACGCTCAGGGAACCGTGGAGAAATCAATAACAAAAAAAAGCTGATAAATAAATGCTTGAATCGATCAAGCAGCGTGCGAACACTTGTTTCAGGAGGAAAAGCCTCAGAACCCCATGAGGGAAACCCTCTCTCCAAACTGGAAAGGGTTGAGTAACGTCACTGGCAAAAACCATTTATTTATAATGTAGCCTGAGAGCTCGTCTCGACAGGCGTAGGGTAACATGGGGCTGGTAGGCCCGTGTGTCACCCATGGAGACAAGCAGGTAGTGGGGGGGGGGGGATGGAGTGTTAACATAAGGGGATTGGGTAGAGGGTTTTTCCCACGGCAGTGAGGTTAGCGGATTGGAGGAGGGCGGAGAGTGACGGCGCAGGGGCCAGGCTTTAAAGCTTGGACTTTGGAGGGCTCGGCTCCTTCTAGGGTCCTCCAGGGCGGCTTTTTCCCACCCGCCCTTGCTGCATGGTGGATGGTAGCTCGGGAGGGCGGGTCTCCCGAGCTACTGGGTGTTGGGGCTCTTCCGGCAATGAGCGGTGGGCCGGCTGGGAGCCGTGCCTTGGGGTCGGGTGACCCGGTTAAAGGGGCATGTGGTCATGCCACCCCTCAGACTCTTGCTGCATGTGGCGGAGGTCGAGGGCAATATCTCGCAATGTACACCTGGCAGCTTGGGAGGAGCTTGGTGATTGTTAAGTGATGCTAATATATGCAATGTTATGTTAAGTTATATAGATTATTATTATTGGGTAATAAATAGAGCTGTGGCTATTTTTCCTTAACTGAGTGTGTATTGAATGTGGGAGGGGCATTGGGTTTAGGGGTGGGGGTGGTTAAGGGCGGCAACCGGGACTATCCAGATCCCGCAGTTACAGCTTTTTTTGTTACTGATATATTTTCTGGCGGGTAAAGGGTTTCGTTGGTTCGATTATCAAGCCGTGGAGAAATCCCCAGTAATTTCAGCGGTTCATAGACAACGGCGCGAAAGACAAAAGCGCGCGCCAATTTAGCGCAGCACGCGCCGCCGCGCCGCTCTAAATTACAGTTTTTAGGTGCTCCGACGGGGGGTTTTGTTGGGGAACCCCCCCAGTTTACTTAATAGACATTGCGCCGGCGTTATGGGGGGGTTTGGGGGGTTGTAACCCTCCACATTTTACTGTAAACTGAACTTTTTCCCTAAAAACAGGGAAAAGGTGAAGTTTTCAGTAAAATGTGGGGGGTTACAACCCCCCACACCCCCCACAACGCCCCCACAACGCGGCGCGATGTCTATTAAGTAAAGTGGGGGGGGGGGGTTCCCCCCCATGCCCCCCCGTCGGAGCACTAAAAACAGTAATTTAGAGCGGCGCAGCAGCGTGCACTGCACTCAATTGTCTGGGCGCACCTTTGTCCCGGCGCGCTTTTGACCTGACACCAATTTCAGCGATGATAACTGGCGTGTTATGTCCTTTCCTTTCAGTGGAAAATAAGTGTGAAACACCCACGCTGTACGTCTTCCAAGCTGACCAAGGTGAAGTGCGGAATGACTAATCAACACATGCAGGAGCGCTAGAAAAAGCACACGGTGCAAAAAAGTCATCTCTTCCCCCCCCCCCTTTCTTCTGCATCAAGCAGAAAGAGCTCTAGTTCACACAGTCAAACAACTGCATAGAAATTTTAAATGAACATTTTAATTTCAGTGTTAACTGTGTCATTAATAACAGACGAGCTCGTACAGCTGTGCAATATGTTTGCCTGTCCTGCTTTGCCTTATGTTCGGAGCTCACTCTGCAATTCATTGATGAGGGGACGGGGACAGCAAGAGAATGCAGAGCTAGAAAGAAATGAAGTTAGCCCAAAACAAACGACAGCCACCGAGGCACTCAGCCCGCCCACCTGCGCCCGCTCTGGTGCGCTCTTGCAGACGGATTTGGATTTCAGATTCAATCACGCTCTGCTCCCAGATTATACTAGCTCCGAAGTCTCGTCTCTCCCCCCACTGCCACTAGAAATCCCTTTGTGTCTAAGTTTAAATACTTGAAAGGTATTAATATAGAACCAAATCTTTTCCAGAGAAGAAAAAAAATGGTAAAACTAAAGGGCATCATTTGAGCTTACAAGGAGGAAGACTTAGGAACAATGTTAGGAAATTCTTCTTCACAGAGAGGGTGGTAGAAGGGAAGTGGTGGAGAGGAAAACGGTGATGGAATTCAAAAAAGCGTGGGATAAACATAGAGGATCTCTAACTAGAAAACGAAGGATGGTAAATTGAAGAGCTAAGGCTGGTACTGCACGATCTGTGTCCCATATATGGTGATTCGGTATAGGATGGGCTGGGGTGGGCATCAATGGGAATTCCACTCATATGGAAGAGGAGGATGTTACTGGCCAGACTTTACGGTAGACATCCGGCAAACAACGGGATGGTTGGATAGGCTGGAGTGAGCTGGGACGGCAACTTCAGCATTTGGAACCTAGGACAATACCAGACTTTACAGTCTACGGCCCAGAAATATCAAAGAAGAGACAAGTTAATCTGATCATATATTTTTAGTGAGAATAACTAATGGGCCGACTGGATGGACCGTTCAGCTCTTTATCTACCGTCATTTACTATGTTACCTGGCAGAAACCCAAAGAGCAGCAACATTCCAGAGCTGAGATTGTGATGTCATAATGCCTCATTCCACCAATGCCTAAGAGCCAACCTCAGCAGTGATGTCACAATGGTTTGATTAAATGGAACTTCAGCATTTAGAACCTAGGATAATACCAGGTGGACTTTACTGTATATGACCCAGAAATACCAGAAGAGACAAGTTAATTTAATCATGTATTTTTAATGGGTCTAACTAATGGCAGACCGGATGGACCATTCAGGTCTTTATCTGCCGTCATTTACTATGTTACTTGGCAGAAACCCAAAGAGTAGCAACATTCCAGAGCTGAGATTGTGATGTCATAATGCCTCATTCCACCAATAAGGGCCAACCTCATCAGTGATGTCACAACAGCTTGATTAGACGGCAACTTCAGCATTTGGAACCTAGGACAATACCAGGTGGACTTTAGTCTATGGCCCAGAAATATCAAAGAAGAGACAAGTTAATGTAAATGTGTATTTTTTAATGGGTATAACTTATGGGCAGAGCGGATGGACTGTTCGGGTCTTTATCTGCTGTCAGTTACTATGTTACTATGGCATACAGGCTTGAATTCTGCCGGGATGTCAATTCTTGGAATTTCCCCTGAAAACCTGCCACATGTTTACCACCCTCTAAATAAGAGAGCATTTTTCTCACCTTGCTTTTCAGCTTCGCTCCTGTCACCTGCCTAAGAGCCAGCCATCTACTGTTGCGTCGAGGCAACCTGGATACCTGATCGCCTTGAACCCCTCTTTTCCTTCTTTCGGCTGGAGAACACAGGCACACAGATTTTCGGCAGCATTTCCCAGCTTTATGGGGTAATATGGCCCTAATGGATTTTATCTTGACTTACCGGCCCCCTCCCAATCTTTTATAAAACCGTGGCACGGTTTTTAGCGTCAGCTGCGGCAGTAACAGTTCCAACGCTTATAGGAGAGTGTGGAACAGTGGTTAAATCTACAGCCTCAGCACCTTGGGGTTGTGGGTTCAAAACCATGCTACTAGTTGTGACTCTGGACAAGTCACTTAATCCCCCCATTGTCCCAGGTACATTAGATAGATTGTGAGCCCACTGGGACAGACAGGGAAGAATGCTTCAGTACCTGAATAAATTTATGTAAACCATTCTGAGCTCTCCTGGAAGAACAGAATAGAAAGTTGAGTAAATAAATATTGTGAAAAGTTTCAGCCTCTAATAATCAGAGCTGGTATTGTGATGTCACAATGACTCATTCCACCAATAAGAGCCAACCTCATCGGTGATGTCACAATGACTTGAATGTCCTATACTCAGCTCACTTTTACTACATTTTGATTTCTAGAGTGGCGCAGTGGTTAAAGCTACAGCCTCAGCCCCCTGAGGTTGTGGGTTCAAATCCACGCTGCTCCTTGTGACCCTGGGCAATTCACTTAATCCCCCCATTGCCCCAGGTACATTAGATAGATTGTGAGCTTGACGGAACAGACCTGAATAAACTCATGTAAACCATTCTGAGAAGAACGATAGAGAAAACTGAATGAATAAATAAATAAATAGGAATTCTATGAGCGTTGGAGCTGTTACTACCATGGCTGGCGCTAAAAACCACGCTACCAGCAGTTTGCTGACCTACATTTCAGGCGCCTATCGTGGCCTTAGAGAGATGCCTAGGGCTGCCTAAGCTCGCCTAAATCCACTTCTGGGCGAAACCATGTCCCTGCCTAGCCTTGGGCGAGCTTCTGCAGCCCTACGCATCTCCCTCGGCTCGTAAAGACACCTACAAAGTAAGCAGCCTTGGGACGATTTTTTTTGTTTTACGCATGTCCTGACTGGCTGGTTAGACAGCGATAAGACGCCTACTGCTGCCTACAATCAGGACTTCGTTTATAAAATTTGCCCCAGAATGTTCAGAGAGATCTTGCGCAGATTGGCAAAAATGGCAGCAAACTCTATTTAACCCTTTCAGGACCAAGGGACATATTTGTCCCATAACTTTAAAATCCTATAAATTTTGATTGGGATAGTCTACAGTTCTAAATTTGATATGTACGGATTCCATATGATACTGCCTTTATGTAAACAAACTGGTTCCGACATTCATTCATTAGCGTCGTTGCCAGATTGACGAGAAGATTCACTTGCCACACTGTCCATAAGCCAGAAGTGTGATTTTTTAAAAAAACATAATGATATTTCACAAAAAAAATCAATTTTTTGGCATCTGCAAGCCCTTTTTACCATAAAAATGTCATCAAAACCACAAAAATTGGCCTACGATCCTTATGGTCCTGAAAGGGTTAAATGGATATTAATGAGGTCACTTGGTATTCCCTCCCAATGCTCGGAGAACAGCAAGGAAATTAATGTTGCTCTCAATGCTGGAAACGTACCGCCAGCTCGGAGGTGGCGTGGAAGGCTTTCAAGAGAGGACTTATTCTGGATTTCTCACTTTAAACTGCCAGTTTTGATTTATTTTTGTAGCGGAAGGAAGATGCGAGAAACAAAATGTGTACGAGTCTCCGCAAAACTGAAATTAAAGGCACATGTTGGCGCCTGTTCTGTGCCTTGAAACATAAGCCTTTTAAGGGAGAACATTTTTGAAAAGCTTATGTTTACGAGCCGCAGAAGAACAGCGTCAACTCGTGCTTCACTTCCGCGTTTGCCTGGGCATGCGTACAAGAGCTGCACGTGTCATAAGAACATAAGAATTGCAGCTGCTGGGTCAGAGCAGTGGTCCATCGTGACCAGCAGTCCGCCCACGCGGTGACCCCCCAGGTCAAAGACCAGTGCTCTAAATGAGTCCAGCCTCACCTGCCTACGTTCCAGTTTAGCAGGAACTTGTCTAACTTTGTCTTGAATCCCTGGAGGGTGTTTTCTCCTATTTGAATCCCTGGAGGGTGTTTCCTCCTATTTGAATCCCTGGAGGGTGTTTCCTACTATTTGAATCCCTGGAGGGTGTTTTCCCCTATTTGAATCCCTGGAGGGTGTTTCCTCCTATTTGAATCCCTGGAGGGTGTTTTCTCCTATTTGAATCCCTGGAGGGTGTTTCCTCCTATTTGAATCCCTGGAGGGTGTTTCCTACTATTTGAATCCCTGGAGGGTGTTTTCTCCTATTTGAATCCCTGGAGGGTGTTTCCTCCTATTTGAATCCCTGGAGGGTGTTTCCTCCTATTTGAATCCCTGGAGGGTGTTTCCTCCTATTTGAATCCCTGGAGGGTGTTTTCCCCTATAACAGCCTCTGGAAGGGCGTTCCAGTTTTCTACCACTCTCTAGGTGAAGAAGAACTTCCTTATGTTAGTACGGAATCTATCCCCTTTCAACTTTAGAGAGTGTCCTCTCGTTCTCCCTACCTTGGAGAGGGTGAACAACCTGTCCTTATCTACCAAAGTCTATTCCCTTCATTATCTTGAATGTTTCGATCCTGTCCCCTCTCAGTCTCCTCTTTTCAAGGGAGAAGAGGCCCGGTTTCTCTAATCTTTCGCTGTACGGCAACTCCTCCAGCCCCTTAACCATCTTAGTCACTCTTCTCTGGACTCTTTCAAATAGTACCGTGCCCTTCTTCATGTATGGCGACCAGTGCTGGCAACGCAGTATTCCAGTGAATAACATACATTGCATGAAAACATGGTCTGCAGCCATTCCAGCGGCTGGTCCACTATTATGGAACGCTTTTGCCAGGTTCTCTAAGATTATGTAATAACGTGAACTCGTTTAAAATGCTGCTAAAAACTCATTTGTTTTTAGAATGAATAAGACTCTCTGAATTGTATATCTGCCCTTTCTTGTTTAAAGATTATTCTGGCAGCTAACAGTTCTGTAACAGTTTTATAATATTTGTGATATATTGGTGGTTTATTGATGTGATAAGATAGGTAGGTTTTATTGCAATCCACACAGGTTTAAATGGAATTTAAAAAAACTTTGAAAATAAATACATCAAATAAATGGTAAGGCACGTTCCTCCCCCTTAACTTTCATTCTCTTGAAGCGCATATAAATTGAATGTCATTAGCTCTGCACTGTTTGCCTTAGCGCCAGAGTTTTGAGCGTCGGCCCACAGGTTCCAATTGTCGCACCAAAGAAATTAGCGGTGGTGTTAATGAAGCTACCTCAGGGGCTGCTCCGTTTTCCCTACTGGTCCTTTATCTTTACCATTTATATACCACTTATAGACTAAATGGTTTACATTCAGGTACTCAAGCAATTTTCCCTATCTGTTCCGGTGGGCTCACACGCTATCTAATGTAGCTGGGGCAATAAGGGATTAAGTGACTTGCCCAGGGTAAAAAAAAAAAAAAAGTAGCGTAGGATTTGAACCCACAACCTCAGGGTGTTGAGGCTGTAGCTCTAACCACTGCACCACACTCTCCTCCAATACAGTATCAGAAGTGACCCAAGTATAGAACGATGAAACCATTGTGACATCACTGATGAGGTTGGCTTTTATTGGTGGAATGAGGCATTATGACATCAGGGAAAGGGATTGGTTCTTGTAGTTTTCCAACCACACTCAAAGCGGTTTACATACAGTTACTTCAAGCATTTTCCCCGTCTGTCCTGGTGGGCTCACAATCTATCTAATGTACCTGGGGTAATGGGGGGAATTAAGTGATTTGCCCAGGGTCACAAGGAGCAGGAGGGGTTTCAACCCACAACCTCAGGGTGCCGAGGCTATAGCTCTAACCCAGGGGTAGGGAACTCCGGTCCTCGAGAGCCGTAGTCCAGTCGGGTTTTCAGGATTTCCCCAATGAATATGCATTGAAAGCAGTTCATGCAAATTCTTTGGGGAAATCCTGAAAACCCGACTGGAATACGGCTCTCGAGGACCGGAGTTCTCTACCCCTGCAGTCTAACCACTATGCCACATATTCCCACACACAGTACCCAATCCATCCATCTCCAACCTGCTGGAACTGACTCAGCCTGGCCGACCCCACAATCTGCTGACTTGCTAGGCTGTGCCGTCCTGCATTTGTCCCTTTGTGTTCTCCTTATCACCATCCCCCTCGCCTCTGCTCTTGAAGGGCGTGTTTGTCTCGCTGCTATCTCTGGGCTCTGTTCTGACCATCCTCCTCTTTTATCTATCCCACGCATGCAGGAATTCATTAATTTAGTAAATGATTCCAGGCATCTATCACCCTCATGTGAAGGAGCATTTCTTAGGTCTCTCTCTGTAATTTCAGTGCACGACCCCTCCTCCTCTGTAAATTTCCTTTTCTATAGAAAACATTTCCTTCCTGTGATTTACTGTAGCCTGTCACATTATGTGGTTATTTCTACCAACAAGGGACAAAGTGCAGAAGCCTTTTTCTGTCTAAGGTTTGTGGTGTAAGCTCCATGTTTTTTTTTTTTTTCTATGGCCCTTCTCGACTGCTTTTTTTCTTTCAATAGCCTTCGAAAAGAGGTGTAGTGCTGTTGGGACAGTCACTTTAGCAAATGTTTTGCACATATGCAAATCTATATGTGCACACAACCATGAGTTTATGCATACAAAACATTTCCTGTGGTAACGACTGTTTTGCATGCAAAAATTCAGACGCGAGTGCACAGAAGGAATTACAGTACAATTTTTCCTCGGTGCAACCTTTTAACATCGCTGTGATCCCTGTGTTGAAAGTAAAGGGGGAGGGGCTTAACATCCACAAATTCTGCACACAGCTTTCAGGCGCAGTTCTTAACACGCACCTGATTCAGAGAGAAGAACACAGGGCTAGATTCACTAACCTGCACGAATCGGAACAATCCGTTTCCGATTCAAGCAGGTCCAACGAATTCACTAACCTAAAATATGCAGATGGAGACGACCGGAGGAACGCCCCCATCTGCCTGCACGCATCACGCATGCGCGATCCGCTTACATGTGCGGACCCGTCCTAGCTGCTAAGCCTCGTTAATTAGGAGTGTGCCACTCATTTGGTAACTTAGGGCTAGATTCACAAAGCAAACCGATCGGTTTGCGAGCCCTTAGCAAGCAGATTTCCCTCCAACCTGATCCACAAACCTGTCCTGCAATCCGTGCATGCAAACGAGAGGATGCGATTCACTAAACTTTTCTCCTGACACACCGACTGGCTGGCCGATCAAGAACAAGCGACTGGTGAGGACTAGTTGCTTATGTAAAAAACTCCACTCCTCTCTGCCTGCCCTGACTCCCTCTGCCTCCCACGGCTCTCCTGCTCTGTGCTGGGATCTGCTCTCTGCCTGCCTCGACTTTCCAACTCTCTGCCGCCCTTCCCCGCAGTGCGAGCCCATGGTTTTAAAGTGGGACTGCACTGCGGGGAAGGGCAGCAGAGAGCAGGAGAATTAAAAATCCCCCCCCCCCCCCCCCCGTAAGTCAAAGTTCGGAGCAGGAGGGGTGCTCAGTCCCTTCCTGCTCCATAGGCCCGATCCCCCCCACCACCACCGACCCACCGCACCCCCATCCGGTCCACCCGTGGTCGGGCCGCCTGGCCCAACCCCCTTCCCCGTACCTTTAAAAATGTTGGAAGCAGGAGGGGTGCCCAGCCCCTCCTGCTCAGCCCCTCCTGCTCCTTAAGCCTCCATGATATCTTCAGGAGCAGGTGAAAGCGCAAAGTCCTCCTGCTCCTGCCGCTCTGCCATGATACTGGCCTTAGGCCACGCCCCGGTGCATCATCTGATGCACAGGGATGGGCCTAAGTCCCTGATTGGCTGAGGCGCCTTGGGCTCTTCCCTTGGGAGAGGCTTGGGGCGCTTCAGCCAATCAGAGACTTCCTTAGGGAGGAGTCCAAGGAAGTCCCTGATTGGCCATAAATCATTCCTCCTTCTCCCGAAGATATCATGGGAGGCCTGAGGAGCAAGAGGGACCGGGCACCTCTTCTGCTCCCAACGATTCTAAAGGTACGGGGAGAGATGGGCCTCCAATCGCACACGGATCGGATACGGATCGGAGGGTTAGTGAATCTAGCCCTTACTCACACATACACTCTTTGAGCCCCATTTCTCGCTCATCAGAGCTTCGGTACCAGTGCGCTGATCTTGATCACTGCTTTCGTGAGAGGGAAACATCAGAGAAGCAAACCAAGGTGTCCAACCAGTAGGAAGAAATCTGAGCACACCTTCCTGTCTACCGCTCCCCCCCTGCCCTGTCTCCTTTCTCTTTACTTCAAGTACATGTGCCCTGGAACCGATGTACATATTTTTAACTACTGGATAATAGACAATGTTCAGCTTAAAAATTTTTCCCCAAATTGCTCCCTACTTTGTCTGAATTCTTTTAGAGTCTCCAAAGAAAAGCCAATGGCATTTAATGCTGCCTTGATTCATTTGCACAGCAATATTACACAAATCATTCTAGATTTATGCCCTGGATGTACTGTCTGAAAAATCTCACTCTTTGGCCTTCAGTCTCACTCCTTGGTTTAATGAATTATCCCAAACAGTGAGATTTACCCATGGTATTTCTGCAGCATTGAATATCCAGGTCACCAACAGCCACCAGATGTTACCTGGGTGTCAGATAATATTCAGACCAGCATTTTTGCACTCCTCATTTTATTCAAGGGCTTAAGAACATGCCATTCTAGGACAGACTGGAGGTCCATTAAGACCAGTATCCTATTTCCAACAGGGGCCGACCCAGGTCCCATATACCTGGCAGAAATCCAGAGCAGATATTGTGATGTCATAATGCCTCATTCCACCAATGCCTAAGAGCCAACCTCAGCAGTGATGTCACAATGGCTTGACTGTCCTATACTTGGCTCACATAAGAACATAAGAATTACCATACTGGGAAAGACCAAAAGGTCCATCAAGCCCAGTATCCTATTTCCAATAGGGGCCGACCCAGGTCCCATATAACTGGCAGAAATCTAAAGAGCAGCAACATTCCAGAGCAGATATTGTGATGTCATCATAATGCCTCATTCCAGAGCCAACCTCAGCAGTGATGTCACCATGGCTTGACTGTCCTATACTTGGCTCACATAAAAAAAAAATTAAGAACATAAGATTTGCCATACTGGGACAGACCAAAGGTCCATCTAGCCCATTATCCTGTTCCCAATGGTGGCCAACCCAGGTCCCAAATACCTGGCAAGATCCCAAGGAATAAAATCTCCACTAACTGGTAAGTTCTGCCTTTGCCCTAATTCTGTGCAGAGCTGCGTATATCTGGT
Source organism: Geotrypetes seraphini (assembly GCF_902459505.1). Lineage (NCBI taxonomy): Eukaryota > Metazoa > Chordata > Amphibia > Gymnophiona > Dermophiidae > Geotrypetes > Geotrypetes seraphini. The sequence continues at coordinate 12,808,060 of NC_047089.1, read as the reverse complement.
AGTGCTCTAGAAATAATTAAGAGTAGCAATTCCACCTCTGAACCAACCTGGAACTACCTGGATAGTGCCACAGTGATCTATCGCACCAGGTAAATGCCGCTGAATATTCAGCTGCAGCCCTATCAGTGGAAAATAGTCAGGTAAGAGCCTCTCCTTCTGGGTTATCTCCCTTTCAATAAATCAGACCCTATATCTTTTGTTTAGGCCTCTAGGTATAAATTAGACAGATTTATGGTAATTCTAGAAGCACCTGGTAGATGCCTAGTCTATCACGAAATGCAGGAAAACTAGCCTAACCAGGTATATACACACCTACAAATTCGGCACGGGTCTAACTCCAGCTATAGACCCAGTCTAAGTGCAGCATAGCAGCCACACACCGTTCCCTCTAAGCTGAGCAGGGGGTCCTCCAACTGCACTGCTGCCAGTAGGGGGCAGTGCTTCAATCCCTAGGGACAGACAGGTTTCCCGGAGTTCTGTGGCGCTTGCCAGTTCCTTACTATTGAAAATGTGACGGCTAAACAGCACCCCCTACTGGCAGGACAGTAGGTGGGGGAGGGGGCTCTAACTCAGCTCACAAGGGAAAGCAGCCACCCATTTAATTTGCAAGATTCTGTAAGCTATGCACATAAGTAGGAGCCCCACATGTCCTGCCCACGCTCCTCCCCTGTGTATATCCTTTCGCAGAATAGCGCTTAGATAGCATGTTGACATACACTTGCTCATGTGCCCAGATATGTCCCTATGTACTACAACTATTTATTATTTCTATAGTGCTGAAAGGCGTACGCAGCGCTGTACATTCTAACACATAATACAGTCCCTGCTCAGAAGAGCTTACAATCTAATTTAGACAGGACATTTCAGGGTTGGGGAGATTATAGTGGGTACAGGCAGGGCTGGATTTAGATGAAAAGAGGCCCTAGGCTATTCCACTTATGAGGCCCTTTCACCCCCCATTTTTAAGTTTGTAAATTACATGAGAGATAATAAAATACATCATTACTGTGATATATATTAATATGTTAAATGAAACATGTTGTTATTGGTACTAACCTTTATAAAAAATGTGACATGGATAATAAATAAAAAAATGTCGAGAACACTTATTTGGACATTTATTCTCAGCACCATATATAATACTTGTTACAATAACTAATCAAACATAACACACAACATTGCCCCTTCCTATGTCCATAGTACCCCCAGTGCGTCCTTCCTCACCTCACCCCCCCTCCGATGCCCGCCTGCCTCCCATCCCCCTTCCAATGAAACCCCCCACCCCGATGCCAGTCTGGGCTGCCCTGTCCTGACGGATCCACGTTTTGCCGCTTTGCCCAGCTGTTTCCGGACTGACGTCTTTCCCTCCCCGATTCTCCTCCCAGGGCGAGAAAAAGAAAGGGAGAAGCCGAGTCGGCGCCCCGTTGCGGCTGAAGCCGGTTCCGATCCCGAAGCGTAGAATTTCTCCTTATTTTCGGTTCAGTGTTTTAGTGTTCACTGTTTTTAGAATAGTGTAATTTTAATTTTGCTAACAATTTGAATGTAGGCCCCTCTTGATCTTGAGGCCCTAGGCTGAAGCCTAGTTAGCCTATAGGAAAATCTGGCCCTGGGTACAGGTATCTGACAGCAGTGAGGGGGAGTTAAGAGCTGAAAACAGTTTCAAAAAAGTGGGCCTTTAGCTCGGATTTGAACGCTGCCTGGTCCAGGCATACGGCGCCGCAAGAAAGAAGGGACGGTGTCTGGAGTTGGCAGTGGAAGAGAAGGGTACAGTTAAGAGGGGCTTGCCCGATGAGCTAGTATTCTAAATATTTGCACATGTAACACATATATAAATGTTAGCCCCTATTTTAACCTTTTACAAAACTATGCAAGGTGTTTTTAGTGACGGCCGGCCCGCTAAATGTTCTGCGCTGATCAGTCACTGAGTTCCAAAGGGCGTTGGAGCAGCGTAGAACATTCAGCGTGCCGGCCAGTGCTGAAATCCTTTTGCATGGTTTTATAAAAAGGGGGGGGGCGGAGATTATAGAGGTGTCCCCACTGTGCTTGAATGTCTGTTCAGCACCACTGTCCATATGGACAGCGATGCCCAAGATACAGATTAAGTTAAGCCTTGATTTAGCTTAAACTGGTGGCAGCTGACAATTAGCCCAGCGCTGGAATAAGCTGGTTAAAAGTTAATTAAAAATAAAAGGACCCCCTCGACGCCTAAGAATTTTGATTGATTCACGTTTTCTCATCCAGCCTTGGTTGTAATAAGCCACATTGCTGAAATTTGCCCCAATTATCGTTTCTGAGGTTAAGAAAAGCGCACATCAGTGGGCGTTCTACAGAAAGGGGAGGAAGATATGAGCTAATTTAGTTATTTCAGCAAGGCTTAATCAGCTACTTCTAATCATCTTCTACCAACCTGGGATAAACATGTGGGTTCGCTCTGGGGAGATGCTTAGGGGAGGGTTCTTTTAGGGGAAGGGTTCTTTGAGTGGGCAGACTTGTTGGGCCGTCGGCCCTTTTCTGCCGTCACACTCTATGTATTCTATGTAACCTCGCTACGCTCCTGTCACCCCTCTCCTTAAGTCACTTCACTGGCTCCCTATCGCATACAGTTCAAGCTCCTATTGCTGACCTACAAGTGGGTTCATTCTGCTGCCCCTCAATCTCTCTCCCCGCTTCTCTCTCCTTATTCACCTCCCAGAGAACTCCGTTCCTCAGATAAGTCACTCTTAACGTTACCCTTCTCCTTCACTGCCAATTCCAGACTTCGTTCCTTTCATCTAGCTTCCCCCTATGCCTGGAATAAATTACCTGAGTTTGTCCATTAAGCCCCTTCCCTTGTTTAAAAGCAGACAGAAAACCCTATTCCTCTGCCCTCCAACCCAGCCAGCTGATTAATCGTTTCCCTTAACTGTATCCATGACACCCTGTTTGTCTGCCTTGTCTGTTTAGATTGTAAGCTCTTTGGAGCAGGGACGGTCTTCTTTGTGACCCTGTACAGCACTGCGTGCATCTGGTAGTGCTATAGAAATAATTCATAGTAGTGTGAAGAGTTTCAGTCTTTGGGAAGCAGAGCTGAGATTGTGACGTCATAATGCCTCCTTCCACCAATAAGAGCCAACCTCATCAGTGATGTCACAATGGCTCGATTGTCCTGTGCTGCCCTCTGCCCTCCAACCCAGCCAGCTGATTAACCCTTCCCCTTAACTGTATCCATGACATCCTGTTTGTCTGTCTTGTATGTTTAGATCAGGGGTGTCCAATGTCGGTTCTCGAGGGCCGCAGTCCAGTCGGGTTTTCAGGATTTCCCCAATGAATATACATGAGGTCTATTTGCATGCACTGCTTTCATTGTATGCTAATAGATCTCATGCATATTCATTGGGGAAATCCTGAAAACCCGACTGGATTGCGGCCCTCGAGGACCGACATTGGACACCCCTGGTTTAGATTGTAAGCTCTTTCGAGCAGGGACTGTTTTCTTATTTGTGACTCTGTACAACTCTGCGTACGACTGATAGCGCTAGAAAAAATAATTAATAACAGAAGTACTTATTCAGTAATGTATATTTGGAAGAGAACTGTGAATCTGTATGCACTTGCTTCATCAAAAAAATCTCACCTGCCTGGGATATTTGTTCTCTTTTGTTTCATGCTTGCTGTTTCGCAATATTTCTGGCAAAAAAACGCATCAGATGAGTAAGTCCCTGAACAAACACATCAGGCATTAAACCATGAGGGAGTAAATTCCTCCAAATTCCACAGTGCCTGGTGAAAATGTTTGCAGGTCTGTGTGTCCCCATCCTCGCTTCACTTCATTTGCTGTTCTGAGCCAAAAGTTTTAATAGTCTTTCTCTCTAAACATAAGAGTCTCCAAGGCAGGGGTAGGGAACTCCGGTCCTCGAGAGCCGTATTCCAGTCGGGTTTTCAGGATTTCCCCAATGAATATGCATTGAAAGCAGTGCATGCAAATAGATCTCATGCATATTCATTGGGGAAATCCTGAAAACCCAACTGGAAGACGGCTCTCGAGGACCGGAGTTCCCTACCCCTGATCCAAGGGTACTAGAATTCTAGGACTCGATACCCCCCCTGAAGTACTGTTATATCTATAATAGTTTAAATCACATGGACAATATTGTAGGACAATATTATTGGCACGAGGTAAGAGTGTCCCCATATTCCTTCAAATGCCATGCCTTCCTTAAAAGTGGGTAGCCAACATCCAGCGGTTTCCAAGATTCTGCTGTCCATCCTAGCCCCAAATTTTGGCCCCGAAAATCAGGGCCCTGCTTATCCAAGTTTTTGTCATCATTTTGAGAATTTATATTAAATTAATTTTTTTATTTTTTTTTATTTATCATTTCAATACATCCAATTTACAAAGATGTTAAAGGCAATAGAAAAGTACAGACTCACTTAGTTATAAAACTAAGGACCAGAAAATAAAGAATGAAACATTTATCTAATACAGTCCACAATCTGAGAAGAGTCCGAGCGAAGAATCCTACCAGTTACACTATGAAAGGGTTCCCGTGCCTTAGCGAGGCATTGCATAGGGAGGGTGAGAGGTGCCTCCCCCCCCCCCGATCCACCTTCCCTTCCTCGTACCTCTAGTTGAAATTGTTGCTCGCGGCGGTCAACCAATTGCTTCTCGTGACCCCCAGAAGTGATGTCAGCGGAAGAGCCAACAGGGTTACAAAAAGCACGTTGTTGACCGCCAAGAGCAACAACTTCAACTAGAGATAAAGGGCGCCAACATGGCGCCCGGGGAGGACCCTCCTCCCCCCCTTCCTACACCACTGTCTCCATATAATGAAAATAGGCCAACTGCTGCAGAACTGCAAGCATCCCACTAAGAAGGTGACAAAAGTGCCTTTCATTTCTTAAAGCAGGTTCAAAAGTGCATTTCAAGCTTTCGTGGAACAGCCAACAAGAACTTGCTGAGTCAAAGAACTTTAATAACACAGCGCAGGTTCAGAGAGGAAGGAAGCAGACAGCCAAAGGGAAATCAATCAGTGAAAGACTGGGTTAGGCATGTCCTTACTCTGGGATGTACAAAAACCATCCTCAAACCTTGTCCACACTTCCTGTAAAATAAAAATCGTCAGCTACATCTTCCCATCTTGGCTGCGATCAGAAAAATCCAAACTTGCTCATCCTGGCCTAGCTAGAGCTGCTAAGAACTAACTTAAAACTCTTTCTAGCTCTGAAAGGCGCCTGGAGGTGGGATGCCTGGCTCCTGTTTCCAGGAAGGCAAAATTTCCTCCATGACTTTGAGACTGGCACACCGGACCTGATGGGTAGGAAAATGCTGTTCTTTACAGATGGAAATTCCCTGAGCTGGTTGAAGATTTCTGAGCTGGAGAGGAAACATAGTGGAGGAGGTGTGAAAACCCTAGTTCCATTAACAAGTAGCTGCAACATTCCCTCTTCCTGCCAAGCAACATCCAGCCCAAATTTCAATAACCAAGACACTTTCATTCTACTGAGGATTTTCACACATGGGCCTTACGATGGTTCCTCTTCCAAATTCCTCCCTAAGACAACTTCTGGTGAGGCTGCACCAGTTTACCACAACTTCCACCTCACACCACTCACTAACAGTTTTGACAAAGTTCAGGGCCCTAGCTAGGTTCTTGGGACCTGGGTTGGCCACAGTTGGAAACAGGATGCTGGGCTTCATGGATCTTCTGTCTCTCCCAGTAGAGCAACTCTTATGTTCTTATGTGAGCTAAGTATAGGACAATCAGTCATTGTGACATCACTGCTGAGATTGGCTCTTAAGCATTGGTGGAACGAGGCATTATGACATCATGATCTCATCTCTGGAATGTTGCTGCTCTTTGGGTTTCTGTCAGGTACTTGGGACCTGGGTTGGCCACAGTTGGAAACAGGATGCTGGACTTGATGGATCTTGTCTCTCCCAGTAGAGCAACTCTTATGTTCTTATGTGAGCTAAATATAGGACAATAAAGCCATTGTGACATCACTGCTGAGATTGGCTCTTAAGCATTGGTGGAACGAGGCATTATGACATCATGATCTCAGCTTTGGAATGTTGCTGCTCTTTGGGTTTCTGTCAGGTACTTGGAACCTGGGTTGGCCACTGTTGGGAACAGGATACTGGGCTTGATGGACCTTCGGACTGTCCCAGTATGGTAATTCTTATGTCCTTATGTTTTTCCCAGAAGATATTACAATGCACATATTGGGTCTCATTCTATAAGAGGCACCTACATTGAAGACCCCTAGCAATGCCTAACTTAAATCTGCATGCAACTTAATTGCATTTAATTGGTTCAATTGGTGTGGTAATTCACCACGCCATTAAAAAACAATTTAAAACAATTAAGTTGCACGTGGAATACCGCACGGTGCCTAGCAACGCCTAAGGCAAGGCGCCTTAGGACACCTAATGACGCCTACCTGGAAAGTAGGTGTGGGCAGAGGCAGAGAATAGGTGCAGTTGACTTAAGACGTCGCTAGATGTCAACGTTAGGTGCCGGTAAATGTACCGGCACCTACCGCTACGATGCCTAGCGAAGCCCGAGTTTGTTTAGGTGCCATTAGGAGTGAATCTATACATGGCGCCTCGTGGTTGATTGACAACCGCGCCGACAGGCACCTACAAGTTAGGCGCCATTTATAGAATCAGGCCCTTTGGGGGTAAGTCTCTATAGATAACTGTTAAGCACGAATTCTATATGGTCAATTGCGCAGATGCATGTGGTAGCACTTATGCTAGCTCACGCCTAAACATAAGCAGTTAGGCACGTACAGTAAATGCAAGTCGGTGGCACCCCTCCCCCACTGCACCTGCCCTCCCCCCATCTTCCCTGTACCACTCTCTTCAATGTCACTTCCTAGGCGCGAGTCTAGGAAATGACATCAGAGAGCAGCAAAAAGGTACAGGGGAAGGCGAGGAATGCATGCAAGGAGAGGAGCGGGGAGTGAGTGGGTGGCTAGAGAGGAAGAGGGGTGCCACCACACCATTAGGAAGACAGCGCCCAGGACGGGCTGCACCCCCCCCCACACACACACACACACAAACAAACACCCCTCTTACTATGCCACTGGCTTTCTATAATCTGTGCGTGCAAGTGCTGGACATGCCCCCTCACCCGCCCGTGCCCTCCCCAGGTCAATGTCCCTTTTGCAATTATGGCAAGAAACAATAATTTACCAGCTCTTCATCTGAAGCATGAGCTTGCCTAGTCCCATGATCAGGCTTACTGCCACCATACCCACAACTAGGCCTGTGCTTTCGGGAAAGACGAAACGTGGAGAGGGCAAGACCACACAAGAAGACCTGGGGAGGGCAGAGAAGGTAAATGTGGCTTAGAAGGAGGTGGTGAAATTAAAAAGGGGACTCCATGAATGGGGGAGAGGAGGCACAAACATGTGTTTGCGTTAGGCCCAGTATAAATGTTAATCCAGCTATGTTCTAAGTGCTTATTACAGTTCAGTCAAATGAGGAAAGCACAAGAGTCTCTTAAGAAGGAACTGGTTCATACCTTTACGAATCAGTACCAAGAGGTTCATGTCCTCACTGATGGTCTTCTCTTGTATCAAGCCCCTCTTGTGTTCTCTCGTAGCTTACAGGAATATATTTTTTGCTCTATGATGTAAGGCCGAGGCATAGCTTAAGCTTCTCATAGCATATAATTGTAAAGTGCTCAGATGATTAGTATAACAAATCTGAATACACTACAAGGCGTCCTAGAACCAGTTACAAACACAAAATGGGCCGCATCAAATTGTTGAAGAAGGTTGCTAAATCCAAGAGAAATGTGTGAATTTGCAGAGATTATAAATCCACTGTGAATCAGGTTCTCAAAATATCATCCACACCCCTATGCCAAGTGCCATTCTTGCTGAAAGAAAGGTCTTTGCAAACCTTGGTCTTTACAACTGATTATGGACGAAGAAGTTGCAGATGATCATCGTTTATCAAGGAGCTCTCCAAGATAAATGTCTCCAATTCAGCTTGTCTTCTTCTGCCAGGCGTCTCTCAATGCTTCATAGAAACACTGAGCCGCAATTCTAGGGGCTGTGCCTTATTGCGAGGTCTTGGTCACGGGACCAACATAGGATCAAGTTTTTGTCTGACTGATCGTAATTCTAGACCATTGTAAGAAGCCGAGCATTTCAATGAAGAATGCTAAACCTGAAATTGGGACAAAATGTAAACTTATGGACTACCTAATACTGATATTTCCATACGTCCTTTTCCCAACAAGTTGGACCCACAGCTATTTACAGTAAGTTAAAAGACATAAAAATAACAAATTAGGTATTAACTTTTAAAATGAAGCAATTTGCAGATGTTTACAAAAATAATAGAAGCAGCTTTTCTCTAAAAGAGAGAGTTCTCCAAACTTGCACCACTTTGCAAGAAAACAATTTCTCTAAAAACTCTCTTGAAGCGGATAGCTTTGAAAAGATGGAAAAAGTAGATCACAGCTTTGTTTCAACCTAACTGATAGATTCTTGAAGCATCAGTACAGTCTGGTGGAAGATACATGAAGGACATCCATGATCACTTTAATCAGACTTATAAAGATGAGCCATTTACTGTTGACAAGACTCAACTTCTAATCAATAGTTTCTTCCACAAATGGCAACACTCACTGACCCGCTACACAGCCTTATATGGTAATCTTTGAAGGTAAGACATCTGCTGCATGGACACCAGATTGTGGTGTCCCGCGGGAATCTTCTTTGTCTCCGATTCTTTTCAACATTAAAATGCTATAAATTATGTTCCATCGAGACGATGTTTGCTTATGCTGATGATATCTTCATCCTGCTAGAAGTCGATCCTAATTTGAGCAATTTTACAGCTAATATAAACTCTTGAATATCTAAATTGCAATCGTGGTCACTTCAGGCTCAAATGAAACTTAACGCAACAAAGACAAAATTATTATGGTTTGGCCCAGAAATTGGTAATTTGTCATCTTCAGTTATCCTTAATTCCGGTGATATTTTGCATACAGAATCATCTTCTAGAGTACTGGGTGTTGTTTTGGATTCTTCTCTCTCCTTTCAATGCCAGGTAAATAATCGTACCAAAAAAATGTTTCTTTAATCTTCGCACGCTGAAAAAAGTTTGTCATCTGTTCCATCAAGATCAGTTTGCAGTATTGGTTCAAACCATTATCTTGGCAAAGCTAGATTACTGTAATTCCATTTTTGCGGGATTAAGCAAAGGAAACGACACACGGCTGCAATTGACTCAAAATGCTGCAGCCAGACTGATTTTTGGAAAGAAAAAAACTTGATCACGGGTCACCTCTGTTGAGGAAATTACATTGGCTTCCTTTTCAATTGAGAGTTCAATTTAAATGTGCCTGTACAGTCTTATCTCTAAACACCGTGAGATCTTCGAGAACAACGCATATGAATAAGCTCTCTTTTCCATTATTAAGAGGAATCAAGTCCATTAATAAAATTTTACACTCCTTTCCATACTTACTAACTGCGATATGGAATGGACGACTTCTTCAAATTAGATCGTGTTTATCTCTTCAGATCTTTCGCAAAATCTTAAAAACCGCTATGTTTCATCACTTTTTTGGCAATAGCTCCAATGAATGTTAATGGATCTTTCTTTGTGATCTAATTATATAAACCGAATCGAGCGCTTGAACCAACTTGAAGGGCTGAAGTTAGGACCCAAAGTGGTGAACTGGATTAGAAACTGGATGTCAGACAGACACCAGAGGGTGGTGGTTAATGGAAGTTGCTCGGAGGAAAGAAAGGTAAGTAGGGGAGTCCTTCAGGGTTCAGTGCTTGGGCCGATCCTGTTCAATGTTTGTGAGAGACATTGCTGAAGGGTTAGGAGGAAAAGTGTGCCTTTTTGCAGATGATACCAAGATTTGTAATAGAGTAGACACCAAAGAGGGAGTGGAAAATATGAAAAAGGATCTGCAAAAGTTAGAGGAATGGTCTAATGACTGGCAACTAAAATTCAATGCAGAGTAATGCATTTGGGGATTAATAATCGGAAGGAACTGTATATGCTGGGAGGAGAGAAGCTGATAATGCACGGACGGGGAGAGGGTTCTTGGGGTGATAGTGTCCGAAGATCTAAAGGTGGAAAAACAGTGTGACAAGGCAGTGGCTGCTGCCAGAAGGATGCTGGGCTGTATAAAGAGAGGCTTAGCCAGTAGAAGGAAGAAGGTGTTGATGCCCCTGTACAGGTCATTGGTAAGGCCCCACTTGGAGTATTGTGTTCAGTTTTGGAGACCGTATCTGGCGAAGGACGTAAGAAGACTTGAAGCGGTCCAGAGGAGGGCAACGAAAATGATAGGAGGCTTGCACCAGAGAACGTATGAGGAGAGACTGGAAGCCCTGAATATGTATACCCTAGAGGAAAGGAGAGACAGGGGAGATATGACTCAGACGTTCAAATACTTGAAGGGTATTAACGTAGAACAAAATCTTTTCCAGAGAAAGGAAAATGGTAAAACCAGAGGACATAATTTGAGGTTGAGGGGTGGTAGATTCAAAGGCAATGTTAGGAAATTCTACTTTACGGAGAGGGTAGTGGATGCCTGGAATGTGCTCCCAAGAGAGGTGGTGGAGAGTAAAACTGTAACTGAGTTCAAAGAAGCGTGGGATGAACACTGAGGATCTAGAATCAGAAAATAATATTAAAAATTGAACTAAGGCCAGTACTGGGCAGACTTGCACGGTCTGTGTCTGTATATGGCCGTTTGGGGAAGGATGGGCTGGGGAGGGCTTCAATGGCTGGGAGGGTATAGATGGGCTGGAGCGAGCTTTGACGGAGACTTCAGGAGTTGGAACCTAAGAACAGTAATGGGCAGAGCTTTGGATTCTTGCCCAGAAGAAAAAAATTAAATTGAATCAGGTTGGGCAGACTGGATGGACCATTCGGGTCTTTATCTGCCGTCATCTACTATGTTATTATGTTAGATGATTCGGTATATAAGACTAAGTATTAGATTAGATTAGATTTTTCAGTACTGCTTTCAAAAACTTATCCATCATTGGGAAAAATCTGTAGCGATTGGGGGTGACTATGTACAACAGGAAATACATATAATAAAAGATGAAGCTTCAAGAATTGTTTTTGGTGTTTTATTCCTTACAGCAACTTCATTTAAACAAAAGTTATGTCAGTTCTGCTTCCCACAATGTTTTCCTCCAACTCCTGTCCATTGGGAGCATGAAATGAACTATTCTTAACATACCAAAACAACTCCTATGACGTAACCATGCAGGCTCCCTCCGAGGCCCACGGCTGCTCTGAGCAACAGAGCGGAAAATAGTAATGAGGCACTTTTTTTTTTTATCACCATATGCTTTTAAATTACTTTAACGAGACCTGTACAAAGACTGCAAACATGCTTTATTTCAGATCGCCTGCAATCAAAGGACAAACACACAAGAAACCACATAATCTCTGTTTCACTTTAAGGTAATACATTTCTCCCTCCGTATTTGCGGTTTCAGCAATCGCGGTTTCGATTATTCGCGGTTTTTAGCTTGCTGGCTCCTCCCCCCAAATTACATCACTTTGCATAGAGAAATCGCCGATTCCAAGCATTTGCGGAGAAAATCGCCGATTCCCAGCACTTTCTTCACCGTGTTTTGCCTCTCCTTCAGAACAGGCCAGGTCTCCCGCCATGCTATTCGCAGTTTCACCCTATTCACGATGGTTTTTAATAGAAAACCGCGAATAACATATGAAAAAGTTATTCGCAGTTTTTAGCTTGCTGGCTCCTCCCCCCAAATTACGTCAGCTTGCATAGAGAAATCGCCGATTCCAAGCGTTTGCGGAGAAAATCGCCGATTCCCGGCACTTTCTTCACCGTGTTTTGCCTCTTCTTCAGGAACAGGCCAGGTCTCCCACCGTGTTATTCGCGGTTCTGGCTTTAAAGCCTCCCCCCTCCCCCCGCAATGACGACCCCACTTCCCACCCAATCCCGATGCGACCTCCCGGCAGGAAAACCTATCACCCAACAGCCCTCTACACTACTGCCCCCCTTTCTTAACTACCTACCTGTCTCGATGGGCAACACTCGGACCTCCCAGCCCCGTGTTACTTTCCGCTCATCGAGACTAAGCTCTCGGGCTACACTTTATGGTAAACTTAACACCATTTATCCTACATGTTTTATGATTAAAAACAATGCTCTAAACTGGCTTCGGTATACCATTAAAATAATAACTGGCCTGCCTTAAATTTGGCTTTGATTCGCCAACTCTGTCTTTGTTGCATTTTCACTTCCTGTGGTACGTTATGGATCCAAAGTACGCTCAATCTTTCCTATGAAAATGAGGTTAAAAAAAACTTCTTCCTTGCAACATTCTCCACAGCTCCTCTGAGGGCTCTGGCTGGACCATCTTATCGGCCACAATTAGCACGGATGCCTTCTATGTGATTCAAAACCTCACAAACTCTGTCTCTAACCTTCTCAGCTTTCATCTCCAAAGCAAATTGCAATGCAAACAGAGCTTACAAATTTCTCCGCCTTGCTCTTTACAATCAGACTCATTTCACGTCTTCCGAGGCATGCACATGCTGAACTTAAAAGTCAGATCACAATATAGGCCACACAGGCGCTGCCAGCTTCCGGTATCTTGAGTAATAAGAGCATATCTGTCATAACTTCTGGATATCCTACATGCCTTCATTGCTCATTGGGAAATCCAAGCCTTAATCTAGCCTTCTATTACAGGACTTGCTTCTCAGCAGCCCAGGAAGTGCAGTGGCCACATAAGAACATAGGAGCTGCCATATTGGGACAGACCGAAGGTCCGTCGAGCCCACTGTTTCCAACAGTGGCCAATCCAGGTCCTAAGTACTTATAGCTAGATCCCAAGTTATAAACAGATTTTATGCTGCTTATCCTAAGAATAGGCAGTGGATTTCCCAAAGCTGTCTCCATAATGGCCTACGGACTTCTCTTTTAGGAAATTATGCAAGCCTTTTTTAAACCCTGCTAAGCTAACTGATTTCACCACATTCTCCGGCAACGAATTCCAGAGTTTAATTACACATTGTGTGAAGAACTATTTCCTCTCTTGTTTGTTTTAAATCTACTACTTAGTCGCTTCATCGCATGCCCCCCCTCGTCCTAGTATTTTTGGAAGAATAAACAAGTGATTTACATCTACACTTTCCACTCCACTCCATAGGAGAAAACATTTATAGCATCCTATCATTTTAAAATTGCTCTAAATTCTTCACTCCATTTCACAAAGTTCTTACTGTAGACAGGTCATTGCTTATGCAAACACTCTCACATCAAAATGTCCTCTGCAAATTATTCATTCTTGATTCAGCTGTGGTGCACTCCCCACAGTTGCACTTTACAGTACAGGTCAAATACGCAAAGATAAAATGTCATTTGTGTACGTAAAACTTGCCAAACTGGGTTCAGCCCGATGTTACACCTTCTTAAGTTAGCACACACAGAATAAAGCTGTTTTCCAAGTAAACACCACTCACGCATCACCAAAAACTAAAGGTAAGAGACTGGGGGGGGGGGGAGGAGGAGATCAAAATACAACGGAGGGGCAGAGGAGGACCTCAATACCCATCCAGTCTGCCCAATTTCATCTCTGCTGCAGTGTGACAGCACACAGTTGATCTTTGCCCTTCCCTTCCCTTCCGTCTCTAAGATAACAAAATCCAAGACAAGCAGGGGCAAGAGGAAGGGGCTATTTTGCCCATCATTTAAAAGGAAGCTACAGTGGCCCAAAACTTAGTTCAAGTCAGAAACACGATGCCAATTTTTCCCTATAGCTCTCAAAAGCATTCAAGTTCAAAAAAATACATGGAGCGGATAGCGTAGCTGGTTCAAAGAAAGGTTTGGACAATTTCCTGGAGGAAAAGTCCATAGTCTGTTATTGAGAAAGACACAGGGGGAAGCCACTGCTTGCCCTGGATCGGTAGCATGGAATGTTGTTACACTTTGGGGATTCCGCATGGAATGTTGCTATTCTTGGGGGTTCCGGAATCTTGCTACTCTGAAATTCTGAAATGTTGCTGCTCTTTGGGTTTTGGCCAGGTATTAGTGACCTGGGTTGGCCACTGTGAGAACGGGCTACTGGGCTTGATGGACATTGGTCTGACCCAGTATGGCTGTTCTTATACTCTTATGTGTGCAAAGTAAGGCCAATCAATCCATTGTAACATCAGTGCTGAGGCACTGTGGAATGAGGCATTATGACATCACAATCTCAGCTCTGGAATGTTGCTCTAATTGGGGTTCCGGAATCTTGCTATTCTTTGAGATGCTGGAATGTTGCTACTCTTTGGGTTTTGGCCAGGTACTAGTGACCTGGATTGGCCACCGTGAGAATCAGCTACTGGGCTTGATTGACCATTGGTCTGACCCAGTAAAGCTATTCTTATGTTCTTACGTGAGCAATCAAGCCATTGTGACATCACTGCTGAGGTTGGCTCTGAGGCACTGTGGAATGAGGCATTATGACATCACAATCTCAGCTCTGGAATGTTGCTCTCATTGGGGTTCCGGAATCTTGTTATTCTTTGAGATGCTGGAATGTTGCTACTCTTTAGGTTTTGGCCAGGTATTAGGGACCTGGATTGGCCACCATAAGAACGGGCTACTGGGCTTGATGGGCCTTTGGTCTGACCCAGTAAAGCTATTCTTATGTTCTTATGTTTCATCCTACAAAAGGTCTGAGCCATCAAAAAGGCTTGCTCTTCAGGATTTATTGAACCTCACACATTTTGTAGGTGGAAGGTTTTTTTCAGAAGGTGTCTGTGAGACTAAGAAACATAGTTTGGAAATTATTCAGGCTGTGACACTCATCCTTGATCCAATTCCCAAATAAGTGAGTTGAGAATTCCAACTCCTGTGCTGCATGAGTTCATGTACTCCTCATTGGCTGACGGGACCATTCCTTCGTTCCTTAAGGAAATTATTGTAAAGCCATTACCAAAGAAAGCATGTAAATGTCAAGGTTCAAACTGGAACCTATCAATAGTCATAATCTAATCTAATCTAATCTTCTATTTGTGAGTCGCACAAACCTATACAAGCTCTAGCCCAGTGTTCTTCAACTGCCGGTCCGCGGACCAGTGCCGGTCCACAAAATAATTATTTTATCGCCACCGGTCCATAGGTGTCAAAAGGTTGAAGAACACTAGACTCAACCCTAAAATGACACATAAAAATAATGCTAAACTTAAAAGCAGATTATGGGCAAAACATTTGTTCGAATAAAACAATTTTCACCAATTTCCTGAACGGCAGCAAGCCCGACACTTGTCTTATTTCATGGACATAGGGCAACGAATTCCAACATTTCGGGCTAGAAAGCCTCACCACGGCCAAAGATGGAGAGGCCAAACACAACCTATCTGCCGACCGTGAAACTCGTGTAGGTTGATAAAACTGTAACAAAGACGATAACGCAGACGACCCATCACATTTAGACAACTTGAAAATCAAGTAAAGAATCTTAAACTTGATGCGTGAACTGATGGGCAACCATTGCAGATCTCGTAAAATCGGGGTCACATGCTCAAACCTTGAAGCCCACATGATAGTCCGTTGCGGCAGGATTCTGAGCAACCTGCAATGCATGAACAACATATTTTGATAAACCAAGGAACAATGCATTACAATCAGGGCTGGATTTTCCTATAGGCTAACTAGGCTTCAGCCTAGGTCCTCAAGATCAAGAGGGGCCTACATTCAAATTATTATCAAAATTAAAATTACACTATTCTAAAAACAGTGAACACTAAAACACTGAACCGAAAATAAGGAGAAATTCTACGCTTTGGGATCGGAACCGGCTCCGGCCGCAACAGGGCGCCGACTCGGCTTCTCCCTTTCTTTTTCTTGCCTTGGGAGGAGGATCGGGGAGGGAAAGACGTCAGTCCGGAAACAGCTGGGCAAAGCCCAGCCCCGCGGGGACAGAGGCAAAACGTGGATCCGTCAGGACAGGGCGGCCCAGACTGGCATCGGGGGAGAGGTGGGGTGGGGGTTTCAGTGGAAGGGGGATGGGAGGCAGGCAGGCTGGCATCTGAGGGGGGTGGGGGGTTTAATGGAAGGCAGGCAGGCAGGATGGCATGGGGGTGTTCAATGGAAGGGGGATGGGAGGCAGGCAGGCATTGGAGGGGGAGTGAGGTGAGGAAGGACGCACTGGGGGCACTATGGACATAGGAAGGGGCAATGTTGTGTGTTATGTTTGATTAGTTATTGTTACAAGTACTATATATGGTGCTGAGAATAAATGTCCAAATAAGTGTTCTCGACGTTTTTTTATTTGTTATCCGTGTCACATTTTTTATAAAGGTTAGTACCAATAACAACATGTTTCATTTAACATATTGATATATATCACAGTAATGATGTATTTTATTATCTCTCATGTAATTTACAAACTTAAAAATGGGAGGTGAAAGGGCCTCATAAGTGGAATAGCCTAGGGCCTCTTTTCATCTAAATCCGGCCCCGATTACAATAATCGAATAATGGAGTCCACAAAGAACTAATAACAGTCTTAAGATTTCGCAATGACAAATAATCCCTCAATCTACGCAAAAGTCGATGTTTAAAAAAATGCCTGGGAGACCACCGACTTAACATGAGGTTTAAAGGAACGTGTAGAATCCAGCACTAGGCCTAAATAATTGCCTTCCTGCGATACAGGTATCATAACTTCATCTAAAACGATTTCCGAAGGAAACATTGCCAGCTGCTGTTCTCGACCAAAACACAAAACTTCGCGACGTTCAGTTTCATCTGATTCAACGGTATCCAGTCTTTGATCAGCTGAAGACAGTCCTTAAAAACCTTCAACACGTCATCCGTTGATTTATTCACGATTAAAGTAGGCCAAAAATAACCTTGGGGCGCCTCTTTAGATGCGATTCTCATTAAAGGTAGATGCCGGAAAACCTGACCTACATTTCCGGTGCCTACCGTTGACATTAGCTGCGATTCTGCAAACGGCGCTATAGCGTGATTGACAGGCACTCACAAATTAAGCTTTTTTTGTTTCCGGGGGAGGGTTAAGTGACTTGCCCAGGGGAATTGAACCCAGTTCCCCAGGATCTTAGTCCGCTGCACGATGTAGAACCTAACTTTAACCCTACGTGAGAGAACACGAAAATGCGCGCACATTTAAAAAGGTCCACATTCGAGCTGTGAAAGCTTTTACAGTAATATCGTAATTGGATAGCAGTCAATTAGATTGCGCTCTAGGTTCCGGGAAAGGCAAGCCTTAATGCAGCGCTGATTTATTTAACACCTTCCTCTGCAACAGAAATGTGTCCCCAAGACATTAGGCTCTTGTTTCTTGCAAATTTATTCTAATTTAATAGCTGTCTTACACAGAGTGGGGGAAGGCAGTCAGGAGTGTACGGAGCTGTCCTAGTTAGGAGCAACAAGGAGCCTACCGTCAAGTGTCAGCCAAAAATAGAGCAGGGGAGGAGGAATGATAAAAGAAATTCTCTCCAAAATATTAATAAAGTTAAAAGTCAGTTTAATCAGATCAATGAAAATGACGTCCAATAATGGAGTGAATGTGACTTTGCTAGTTTATATCCTCTGGCACTCTTATGGGCAAACTGTTGAACCCGAGGGCCACACCAGGTGCCCCAGTCCAGAGGATTAGGCGAAGGGGAAACATCCTGAAGATAAGAATAGTCTTACTTAGTCAGACCAATGGTCCATCAAGCCCAGTAGCTGATTCTCACGGTGGTCAATCCAGGTCACTAGTATCTGGCCAAAACCCAAAGAGTAGCAACATTCCAGCATCTCAAAGAATAGCAAGATTCCGGAACCCCAATGAGAGCAACATTTCAGAGCTGAGATTGTGATGTCATAATGCCTTATTCCACAGTGTCTCAGCAGTGATGTCACAATGGCTTGATTGTCCTATACTTGGCTCACATAAGAACATAAGAACAGCCATACTGGGTCTTACCAATAGTCCATCAAGCCCAGTAGCCCGTTCTCACGGTAGCCAATCCAGGTCTCTAATACCTGGCCAAAACCCAAAGAGTAGCAACATTCCATGCTACCAATCCAGGGCAAGCAGTGGCTTCCCCCATGTCTCTCTCAATAACAGACTGGACTTTTCCTCCAGGAATTTGTCCAAACTTTTCATAAAACCAGCTATGCTATCCGCTTTTACCACAACCTCTGGCAACGTGTTCCAGCCTTAACTATTCTCTGAGTGAAAAAAAAATTTCCTCCTATTGGTTTTAAGAGTATTTCCCTGTAACTTCATCGAGTGTCCCCTAGTCTTTGTAATTTTTGACGGAGTGAAAAATCGTTCCACTTGTACCCGTTCTATTCCATTCAAGATTATATAGACTTCAATCATATCACTCCTCAGCTGTCTCTTTTCCAAGTTGAAGAGTCCTAACCTTTTTAGTCTTTCCTCATACGAGAGGAGTTCCATCCGCTTTATCATCTTGGTCGCTCTTCTTTGAACCTTTTCTAGTGCCGCTATATCTTTCTTAAGAAAAGGAGACCAGAATTGAGCCTATGAGGCAGGAGCTGGGACATCTGACAAGCCAGCAGTGGCATCCGTTTCAGCTAGAAACCGCACTGTAGAGCCACCACAGGCTGGGACTTGATTTACTTTCACAAGTAACATTTGCCCACCTCTGGAGAAGATGGCATGGATTTAGTTCAAGCCTTTTTTCAGTTGTAGCTCAAGGTAAGCTTCATTCAGATATAAGTATTTTCCTGTCTTTAGAGGGTTTACACACGGAAAATGATGAAGGCGATAGAATAGAAGTTGTAAAGGATTTCAATCCCTTGGGCTCTTTTGTAAACAAAGAAGCAACTATTATTGTAAACCGAGTCGAGTTCCTCTTGGTTGATGACTCGGTCTATAAAACTAAGTTCTAGTTTAGGTTTAGTTTAGTTTAGTTTAGGGAGGAAATACTCCACAGAATAGCACTTGGTCGCTCTTCAATGAAGTCTCTCGACAAAGTATTCAAGGGTAAGAAAATAACACTGCAAACGAAGATCAGACTTGCCCATACACTCATTTTCTCAGTGGTCAATTACAGATGCGAAAGCTGGACAGTATAGACACAAGACAGAAAGAAGATTGACTCCTTTGAGATTTGGTGCTCAAGATGAAGGATTTTGTGTGCCGTGGACCACCAGAAGAACTAACAAATCAATTCTGGAAGAGATCAAACCGACTATGTCACTCGAAGCCCAAATGATGAAGTTATGACTGTCTTATGTTGGTCACACCGTCAGAAGAGGAGGACATCATGTTCGGGAAGATCAAAGGAACCAGGCGAACAGGACGAAATGTGATCAGACGGCTTGACCCATAGAAAACAACCAAGGGGGAT
Source organism: Geotrypetes seraphini (assembly GCF_902459505.1). NCBI lineage: Eukaryota > Metazoa > Chordata > Amphibia > Gymnophiona > Dermophiidae > Geotrypetes > Geotrypetes seraphini. The sequence goes on along the minus strand of NC_047089.1, from coordinate 12,788,724 downwards.
GACGCTGGAGGACCTTTCCGGACTAGCACAAAAACAATTTCTTTTTAGATCCGCAATTCATCACGTCGCTAGAACTTGAGCACGAGTCGATGACATCTAACAACAACAACGGAGGGTTTAAAATTCAAGTTCATACTTGAGGCGCTGAGGGCCTTATTCTGCAAGTGACACCTGCCGCTTGTCAGTCACAGACAAGCACCGCTTACAGAATCTCGGCTAGCAAAGACCCTAGGCACCAGAAATGTAGGCCAGGGTTTTACAGGCCTACAATTCTGACGCCTAGTGTCCTTGTAGATTTGTGGCCAGCGTCGTCTAGTGATCCGGAGTCCGGTGCTGCCCAGTGGCACCTTATTTTTTTAATGCTTTAAATTGGTTTTTAATGGCGTGACCAATTATCACACCAATTCAAATAATTAAGTTAGTTGCCAGGAGGTGCAATCTAGATGCCTGCCAGTGCCTTTGGGCGACCTTTGTAGAATCAGGCCCTGAGAGTTTAGCGACTTGTACCAAGATCACGACAGTGGGATTTGAACCTGGCCTGCCCGATTCTCATCCTACTATTCTAACCATTAGGCAATTCCTCCACTTAAAAGATATCAAAGTCTGAAAGGAATCCAGGTCATGTTAATCTAATCTAATCTTCATTTTATAGACCGAATCTACTCCCTAAGGTGCTCAACTCGGTTTACAGTTCGTTAAAAAATGAAACATAACAAGTAAACACTGTGGGATTAAAACAGAAATTGGTTAGATTAGATGGATGGAAAAAGTTAGAAAAAAGTATGTTGAATTGCTCAAAATTACTATACCACAGCTAAAATCAAATTAACTATTGTGAAAACAACCAGGTTTTTAAACTTTTTTTGAAATTGAAATAATTGATCTACCAGTCTTAGAGAATCTCGAAGTCCATTCCAAATTCTCACCAATTTAAAAGTAAAAGATTTACTAAGCTTCCCAGTGCATTCAATACCTTTCAGAGAAGGAAATGCTAATTTGTGAATTGTTATGATTTTTGAATAGCAGCATCCAAAGGAATTCCCACTAAGGGGAATCAAAGAGTCAAATATTCCATAAAGGAGTTTGAAAACCACACATCCATGTTAACATCTAAATCTGGAAAGGCCCAGTTAGTCTTAAGAACATAAGAATTGCCACTGCTGGGTCAGACCAGTGGCCCTTCGTGCCCTGCAGTTCGCTCTCAGGTCAAAGACAAGTGCTCTAAATGAGTCCAGCATCACCTGAGCACGTCCCAGTTTAGCAAGAACTTGTCTAACTTTGTCTTGAATCCTGGAGGGCCTCTGGAAGAGCGTTCCAGTTTTTCACCACTCTCTGGGTGAAGAAGAACTTCCTTACGTTCGTACGGAATCGATCCCCTTTGAACTTTAGAGAGTGCCCTCTCGTTCTCCCTACCTTGGAGAGGGTGATCAACCTGTCTTTATCTACTTTGTCTTGAATTCCTGGAGGGTGTTTCCTCGTACAACAGCCTCTGGAAGAGCGTTCCAGTTTTCCACCACTCTCTGGGTGAAGAAGAACTTCCTTACGTTCGTACGGAATCTATCCCCTTTTAACTTCAGAGAGTGCCCTCTCGTTCTCTCTACCTTGGAGAGGGTGAACAACCTGTCTCTATCTACTAAGTCTATTCCCTTCAGTACCTTGAATGTTTCGATCATGTCCCCTCTCAATCTCCTCTGTTCGAGGGAGAAGAGGCCCAGTTTCTCTAATCTCTCAGTGTATGACAACTCCTCCAGCCCCAACATCAACCCCTCTACTCAGTGGCATAGTGGGGGTGAGCGGCTCCCCTCTACCGTCCCCCCCTCCCCGCTGTGTGCACCACTTCCTTGTACCTTTTTATCTTTTTTTTATCTTTGGCGCGAGCAGCCATTAACTGGCTGCTTGCGTCGGTTTCGGCGCTCTCTCCCATGTCTCTTCCTGGGAGCAGGTCCCAGAAGTGACATCAGAGAGAGTGCCGAAGCAGACACCATCCGCAGGTTCGTGGTTGTTTGCGCCAAAGTTGAAAAGGTAAGGGGGGTAAGGGGCGCGGAGAGGAGGGGTGCCAATGCGCCAAGGAAGACCGCGCCCAGGGCAGATCACGCCTCCCCTCCCTTACTACACCACTGCCTCTACTTTTCGTCAGCCCATATTTGAATAACGTTCATTGTTTAAATTAGGAACTTGTTGAAAACAAAACACTTTCTGATGGAAATAAACCCAGGCCGCAGCTCTGTTTATTGGAAATCAACATTGCAAAACACTGCAGTTGAATATAACTCCCGAGCCAGCAGAAAATGCTTCATAAGTAACCTGACCCCGCAATGTCAGCTAGGGCCGGGGGGGGGGGGCATGTACTTCCATGTCCCTTTTTCCAAGTCATCCAACCCAATGGCTTCTGCTCCCCAAGCTTGCTGCCAGCCAACCGCTCATCGACGGGTGAGCCCCAGTGCTTGGTAGCTTGAGATCTCCGCCACTGAGATATCCACGAGCCCCATGGAGTACGAGAAACTCCCCCAAAAGCATAATGAGGGCAGGAGAGAGAGACAAAACTGCCTCCGGGGAACAGGAAAGCCCTGAGCCTCGGAGGCAGGGCCGGATTTTCCTATAGGCTAACTAGGCTTCAGCCTAGGGCCTCAAGATCAAGAGGGGCCTACATTCAAATTGTTAGCAAAATGAAAATTACACTATTCTAAAAACAGTGAACACTAAAACACTGAACCGAAAATAAGGAGAAATTCTACGCATATGACTAATTAACAAAATGTATTGGTTAAGATCAACGCGTTCGGCTCATTGAGTCTGTTCGTTTGTATATACTAGATTGCACCAAAGTATAGTTCATACGTTCACTGATTGCTATGGCAAATATTGACGTGCCTTTGCTACTAAGCTCTGGTTTGTTCTTGCATCAATAAAGTGCAGATTGGAACAGACAAACGAACAGACCTATTGATATCCCGACGTTCGGTTAGATTCGTGTTACTTCGATAATATGAAACACGTGTTAATGTTATTAGAAAAGATTCTTATTTTAGGATTGCGTACACGATCATTTGATTCTCGCCTTTTGAGTTCAGTAGGTTCAATACTTTAGTGAAGTGTTTATAGACTATTGAAAAATTTTTTTGTAACAATATCTTCATTTCGCGGAATTCTAAGTAAGTTCTTAACATATGTTTTAATTTGCATATTTTAAAATGTATATTACGTGCTTTATTTTATATTTTCATGATTATATCATAAATAATAAAATCCTAGAGCGCGCATGCGCTGTTGAAATATCGTGAGTCCTGGTGGCGTGAGGTGTGCTTCTGTGTCACTCCTCACGGCGCCTGCGCCAGCGACTCATCAAAATTCAGCCGGGGGTGGGGAATCCGAATTGCACACGTGCTCCAGCTCCGGATCGGATCCCGCTGCTCCTCTCCCCCCCCACCCCCACCCCTTTCCCGGCTCCGGAGGGGAATCGGTCTCAGCCCCGGGTGGGGGAGCACGCCGGTCCCCGGTCCGATCCTGCCTCCAGTTCAGGTTTTAGCCGCTCCTCGGTTACCTCGGTTCCGCTTCAGGATCGGAACCAGCTCCGGCCGCAACAGGGCGCCAACTCGGCTTCTCCCTTTCTTTTTCTCCCCCTGGGAGGAGGATTGGGGAGGGAAAGACGTCAGTCCAGAAACAGCTGGGCAAAGCCCAGCCCCGCGGAGAGAGAGGCAAAATGTGGATCGTGTCACATTTTTTATAAAGGTTTGTACCAATAACAACATGTTTCATTTAACATATTGATATATATCACAGTAATGATGTATTTTATTATCTCTCATGTAATTTACAAACTTAAAAATGGGAGGTGAAAGGGCCTCATAAGTGGAATAGCCTAGGCAGGGCCTCTTTTCATCTAAATCCGGCACTGCTCGGAGGTCCCGGCTTTTTATACTCCCCACCCCAAACCTTCCCGTTCCTGACTCCAATCATTTTAAATTTTCCTGGTGGAAAGCCAAACGTCACCCAACCTCCTGCTTCCGGCCAGCTACCCCACTTTCCCAGCCCCCTGAGCAAATCTCCATGAGCGACCAACGCGGGCCTTCCAACCCCATCTTAACGTCGCCCGTCGAAACAAGCTCTCAGGCTTGTCCTTCTCAAAAAAAAAGAGTCGGTCCCTTCTACAATGTATTACTCGGAAGAATGAAAGAAAATCAAGGGACATGTTTTTGTTACTATAATTCATAGTCAATTTCAGGCGCACTTTCTCAGCCAGAAACTAGAACACCAGTGCTCTGCTTGCGACAGCAGGGGGTGGGTGAAGGCGCTTGCTTTTTTTTTTTTGCTATCACGAGTGCCTCTCTTGTCTTAAAATTTAAGATGCAAATGATACAGTGGAAGCCAAGCAAACAATGAGCAGTTAAGCTGACTATAATTTGGGGTGCTTATCAGAAAAAAAAAAAAAAAAACTGATCTGGGCTTTACATTCCAAGAAGGAAAACCAAAATCTGACCAGGAGATCATCTTTCACAGAAAAAATAAAACAGAACAAAAAGCAAAAATTAGAACAGAACAAATTGGAATCTTATAAGCAACAGTACCAAGGTCAACCCCATGTCTTGTCTCCATAGCAAACTACAGACTTTTCCTCCAGGAACTGGTCCAAACTTTTTTTTTTTTTTTAACACAACTAAGGGCTCCTTTTATCAAGCCGCGCTAGTGGTTTAACGCGTTTAATAGCGTGCGTTAAACCCCCCGGCCGCGCTAGCCGCTACCGCCTCCTCTCGAGAGGCGGTAGTTTTTAGGCCAGCGCGGGGGTTAGCGCGTGATGAAAATTCACGTGCGCGCTAACCCCGCTAGCGCGGCTTGATAGAGGAATAAGTGGCATATTTCCTCTATTATTTAATTTCTGTTGGCACATTACAGCACAGCATAAGACTTTATCACACAATGAAGGTTTTTTGCCAGTGAGGTGAACGCTCGACCGTTTTGGTGAGTTGGGAGGGCCCTTTCTGAGGTTTTTTTCCTTCATTTTTTGGATTCAATTAGGTCTATGCTGTTCCTGTCTTACTTTTTTGGACATCTTCACATTCAGTGTTGAAAGTGTTTACTCTAACATATGCTAAGTACATCACTGAGTCCACAATATGGATCCAAAACCAAGGAAAATTAAGTAAAAAAAAAAAACCAAACCCCTTCAGATACAAGAATTTCAAAAATTAAGCGGAGTAGAATACTCAGGTCTACCTCCCAGACAGCCAGTTCATTTAATCTATGGAAGGAGATGTCGCTCCTATAACCACCCCTCCCCCTTCTCTAGCGATTATAAATGCTATAATCAATATCAATAAAACAAATATCATGCTTTTTCCTTGGAAGGAAAGTTTTTCTTTAGTTACTCCTATTTTGATTCAAAATATTCCTCTTCAATCTGTTAAAAATACTAAAATTCTAGGAGTAATTTTTGATAATAAACTTAATTATCATGATCACATTAGTAGTATTGTTAAAACTACCTTCTATAGGTTACGGAAAATTTGATCTATTTCTAAATTTCTCTGTCCCAAAGCACTTAATATTCTTATCCATTCTCTGGTGATGTCTAAAATCGATTATTGCAATTCATTATTTACAGGAATTGCTTTACAAGAAATTAAACGATTACAAATTATTCAAAATGCTTCTATTAAATTAATAACAAAATCTAAAAAATTTGATCATGTGACACCACTCCTTAAAAAGGCTCATTGGCTCCCAGTCATTCATAGAATTACGCATAAATTATGTACAATTATTTTTAAAACATTAGAAAATAAGACTCCAGCATTTTTATTTAGGTTGCTTATCCCATATTCAGTTAAAAGAACCTTACGATCTAGTGAACGGAACCTTTTATCAATTCCTTCACTAAAAATTATTAGTACAAGAAGACAATTTATCTTTTCATGTACAGCTCCCCAGATTTGGAATGCGCTTCCCATGTTTTTACGGGAGGAGAAGGTATTTGGGAAATTTAAAAGCGAATTAAAAACCTTTTTATTTAAAGATGCATTTGCTACTTAATTAAATTTTACTATAAAGTGTTATTTTATTTTTTATTTCTTTTTTCTCTTCCCAGTTTCCTTTTGTATTTACCATGTATGTCCTTTCTTTACTATAAAAATGGATTTCATCCCCTCTTTCCTTTTGTTTATATTATAATTAATTAAGTGTATGTAATGTTTTTGTCTCCTTATGTATGCATATTTTATTGTACATCGCTTAGAAATCAGATTAAGCGATTGAACAAATCAATTAATAAACTTGAAAAACTTGAAACTTGAAACTTGCTTTGGTTCAAAAAAAAAATAGAAAATTCTTCCCATCAATGGAAATATAACATTTAGCAGGAAATTTCAACAAAAAATATGTACCAAGAGAAAGTCCTTTCTCTTTTTTTTTTCTGTCTCTTTAGAAAGATCTGGAAAGATTCCTACTGTTGAACCCAGGGAAGATTCGTTCATGTGTCAAAAATAAGTGCGAAAAATTAAGAGCTCCTTTTACTAAGGTGCGCTAGTGTTTTTAGCGCACGCAGATTAGCGCACACTTACCCCACGCCAGGCGGCTAGAACTAATGCCAGCTCAATGCTGGCATTAGCGTCTAGCGTGCGTGGCACTGTAGCGTGCGCTATTCCACGTGTTAATGCCCTAACACAGCTTGGTAAAAGGAGCCCTAAATCTCTATCAAACTCCAAGGCAAATGATACAATTAGGGTAGCTCTTTCAGTGATTACTTCTAGAGAACTCTCCAAAAAATTTGTTAGGTCTAATTTGTTCCCCTTGTTCTTCCTTTCCTCCTTTCGGGGTAGAGGCAGATGATTTCTTCAAACCCACTGAAATACTTTGGACTCTAATTACAGGTGGTAAATTTTCCACAGGTATTAACAAAGCACTGTAAATTATGTGGCAGTAGGCCCCCTAACGCCACCTACCTAAACCTTCCCCCCCCATCCCCACCCTTCTACGAATTTTAGCGCTGGCCATAGCAGTAACAGTTCCGACGCTCATCGGAGGTAATACTGATCCGATACTGGCACACAAGGTTAGGGCATCGATCAGATGCCTGGTTTTAATATTAATGACCTCATTTGCATGCCAGAATGGGAGAACGTACGACCGCACGGAAAACCACGCGGTGAGCCGTTTTACGCATAGGGTCGGCAAATCCGATCGGTTGCTAAACCAGTCAAACTGGTTTAGCGGCAATCGTTAGACAATCGGAGACTTCAGTGCATCTAGCCCAGTGGTCTCAAAGTCTCAGCCCGCCAGGTACTATTTTGAGGCCCTCGGCATGTTTAGCATAATCGCAAAAGTAAAATAAAACAGTTTCTTGATCATGTGTCTCTTTATCTATAACTGACAATATTATTATTAAGACTTAGCGCAAAGGAAAGATTTACCTCGTGCAAAATTGTCATTTCTTTAATAAGACGGCCCTCCGAGTACCTACAAATCCAAAATGTGACCCTGCGTAAGGTTGGAGTTGGAGACCACTTATCTAGCCCTTAGTATGCTTACAGGTGGAGGGTGGGGCTCCTTTCAGTCTAGTCCGGCATGACCTGTGGAATCTGCTGAATGGGGTGTCAGGTCAAAAGCGCGCCGGGACAAAGGCGCGCCCAGACAATTGAGCGCAGCGCGGAGGCGCGCGCCGCTCTAAATTACTGTTTTAGGGCTCCGACGGGGGGCGTGGGGGGGAACCCCCCACTTTACTTAATAGACATTGCGCCGTGTTGTGGGGGCGTTGTGGGGGGTGGGGGGGGTTGTAACCCCCCACATTTTACTGAAAACTTCACTTTTTCCCTGTTTTTAGGGGAAAAGTTAAGTTTACAGTAAAATGTGGAGGGTTACAACCCCCCAAACCCCCCATAACGCCAGCACGATGTCTATTAAGTAAAGAGGGGGGGCTCCCCAACAAACCCCCCCCGTCGGAGCCCCTAAAAACAGTAATTTTGAGCGGCGTGTGCCTCTAGCGCTGTTGTCTATGAACCGCTGAATGGACTTTGGAGCCCAAAGGAGGAGATGATTTGCGTACCAGAGGGCCGCTGGGTGTAGCATAAAGGAGCAGGGAGGAAGAACGAAAGATTGGAAGTTCCGTGGCTAGATTTTTACAAAGCTTCGATAGAGGCTTCTACCGCAGACCAGCAAGGTAAATGCCCCGACGCCCATAGAATTCCAACGAGCGTCAGAGCATTTGCCTCACCGACCCGCGGCAGAAACCTCTACCGTAGTTTTGTAAAAAGGAGCCCTATGCAAAGCGCTGCATACAGACACGCCAGTACAGAGCAATATACCGTGTGCGTGGCTCTTATATTTCACTTACGCCTGTATGCGCCGGTACACACGCATGGATAATCCCAATTCTAGAACCCCCAGAGCCAAGCAAATTGAATGTAGCTTTATTTTCTAAATGCTTGCCACAGTCACCGGTGGTGTATTTACAGATTTTGTTCTCTTTGCTTAACACAAAAGGCACACACAGCGTGTTCCCAAGCAAGCGAATTGGGCCAAAGGTCAACATCCCACAGTTCAGTCACTGCGCTGCTTTGCAATTGTTCCCAAAATGTGGCAGCCCATCGCCAAGAAAACCTAAATTAACCCTTGCGTTCATACTTTTACCTCAAAACATTTCTACGTCATAGCCTTTGGGGGCTGAACAAACGTATCCCACGGAGCAATGTCAATGCTTAAAGGATGTGAAGGAGCGAATGAGAATCTGTTTCTGGATCATACATCTGCCAGTGGTGAAACGGCTCCTTTGGCTAACCAAATTCTTCCCCTTTCTATACGGCAGATCTGCTCACCACAGCTTCCACCACAAATCACTGGCCCTCGAGCCCCTCCCTTCGCAACCTCGATATTTTTTTGAAACATAAATGGAGCCCCAGCACAAATGGAAATCATCCATTCAATCAAAGTATTGATTTCTCTCCTTTTTGCTCCAGTTCAAATAATAACACAGCACCAGATCCATTACAGGCAAAACTGGAGCTGTTTTAGGCCCAGGTGTCAACATTTCCCTATCTACCCTTGAAGAAAAGATTCCGAAACCTGTTAAAATACAGTACATTAAAAAAAAAAGGTTCATAAAATGTAGGGTTTCTAATAAATACTAGAAGTGGGTTTTTCTCTGCTTAATTATTTGCTATACAATACTCCCCCGCAATTCGAATTTCAAAAAACCGCGAACACGTTTTTTTCGCCCGTCAAAAGGCAGGAGAGGGCAGCTGGGGCACCGGCGAATGCAGAAAATCACTCACTATATGCTCCGACCACCTCTTCCTGTTACTAAAGTCAGGCTACGCCAGGGATCTCAAAGTCCCTCTTCGAGGGCCGCAATCCAGTCGGGTTTTCAGGATTTCCCCAATGAATATGCATTGAAAGCAGTGCATGCACGTAGATCTCATGCATATTCATTGGGGGAAATCCTGAAAACCCGACTGGATTGCGGCCCTTAAGGAGGAACTTTGAGACCCCTGGTTCTGGCTACACAGACATGCCAAAAGAGCAGTGTGACACCTTAGAAGACACTGCTGTGTGAACTTCCCATAAAGCCCAGGTCTCAAAGTCCCTCCTTGAGGGCCACAATCCAGTCAGGCTTTCAGGATTTCCCCAATGAATATGCATTGAAAGCAGTGAATGCACGTAGATCTCATGCATATTCATTGGGGGAAATCCTGAAAACCCGACTGGATTGCGGCCCTCAAGGAGGGACTTTGAGACCCCTGGGCTACACCAATCAGGATAGCCTGATAGCGTGTCAAAGCAGCTCCTGATTGGTTTAACTATGATTTTAGTATAAGGAAGTGGCAGTCGGAAAATACCGCGAATTACTGAGTCCGCAATTCGCGAAGCGCGAATTCACAGAGGGTTTACTATATACCAAATCCAAAATTGGGAATTATTTCCATTGCTTGGGTATCTTTAGATGACAGGTGCCATCGACTCATGTTCGAGTCCTAGCGACTTGATGGCCATCATCAAGTTTCCGTGGCAGAATACAGAAGTAAATTGCCGGGCCTTTCTTCTGCGCAGTATAAATTCTATGTTGTCACATCAAACGCGATCCTACGCCTCCAACGCTGCCCATCTGCTGCCGCCCGGATGGGTGGTACATCGTTACTCTGACATCTCCGCTGAAACCTGCCCGCCTTGGGAGGCCCTGCTGGGAGTGAAACTACCAACGGCTTCGCTTTCAGCTTTTCAGATGCACACCAAGCCCTATTGGCACGACAAGCCCACGTAGCACTAGAGATGTTTTTGGAGATAATCTTTATTAACTATCTTTAGTCTCTACAAGGATTCTTGTTGATTTACTCTTCTGCCATGCTCGATTTGTTTATAGTAGTCACTGCATTTAAATTTCAACAACGACGCCTATAATAATTAAGGGGGTCTTTTACTCAGGCGCAAGTCAATTTAGCACGCACTAAAAGCTAAAACGCCCATCAGGCTACTCGCCAGCTTGAAGAGACAGGTACAAAGGCCAAGGACTTCCCAGTTGCCCTACAAGAACATCAAAATTCCACCATCATCCCCCTCCACTGCGGGGTTCCCCAATTGTCTAGACCAGGGGTGTCAAATGTCGGTCCTCGAGGGTCGCAATCCAGTTGGGCTTTCAGGATTTCCCCAATGAATGTGCATGCCATCCATTTGCATGCACTGCGTTCATTGTATGCTAATAGATCTCATGCATATTCATTGGGGAAATCCTGAAAACCTGACTGGATTGCGGCCCTCGAGGACCGAAATTTGACACCCCGGGTGTAGAGTAAGCAGGAGCAATCCCCTGTCGGTCCTGCAATTCAAAATGAGGCCTCTGATCTCCAGTAGTGGTGTCGCACTACTTCTAGGCGATCAAGCTTCCAATGCAGCAATGGGGAGTTTTCCCCATACAAAGCAACGGAGATATTTTCTGCATGCTCAGTTCTCCAGACATATTAAACATAGAAACATAGAAGATGACGGCAGAAAAGGGCTACAGCCCATCAAGTCTGCCCACTCTGCTTACCCACCCCCTGTCTATGCCCTAATGACCCAATTTCCTTATCTTGACCCTCGTAGGGATCCCATGTGGGTATCCCATTTCTTCTTAAAGTCTGGCACGCTGTCTGCCTCGATCACCTGCACTGGAAGCTTGTTCCAATGATCAACCACTCTCTCTGTGAAGAAATACTTTCTGGTGTCTGCAGCAGCCACTCTCTCCTCCTCTCCCTATTGGCTAAGGCTCTTAACATTTGCATCTCCTCTTCCTATAGGCTAAGGCTCTTTACACCTGCATTGTGATGTCATAGAACTTTCTGATTATAGAAACATAGAAACATGATGGCAGATAAAGGCCAAATGACCCATCATAGAAACATAGAAACATAGAAGATGACGGCAGAAAAGGGCTACAGCCCATCAAGTCTGCCCACTCTGCTTACCCACCCCCTGTCTATGCCCGAATGACCCAATTTCCTTATCTTGACCCTCGTAGGGATCCCACGTGGGTATCCCATTTATTCTTAAAGTCTGGCACGCTGTCTGCCTCGATCACCTGCACTGGAAGCTTGACGCAATGTTCCTGGTTTTGAATTCATCTGGGAAACTCATGTTTTCCTCCTACAGGCCAAATCTTCTGAACTTCTAGCCCTGTTTTGGAATGTTACTGTGTGAACAAAAGAAAAAAAAATGGACAAAGGATCCTTTTTATATACGTATATATAAAAAAAAGTCTAACGTATATTATTTTGCATGGCCTATAAAAGCACTTGCTCTTCTTCTCTGCCCTGCGAATCTACATATCTGCCATAATTAACTTAATCATGGCACAATTAGCATCATCATACTAGCCTTGAAAAGAAAAAAAAAAAAAAAAAGACGATACAAATGCTGTCTCATTTGTTTCCATTAATTTTGTTCTCTGCAAGAAAACTTTAAAGCAACATATGCCAGAATAAATTTAACTCTGAGTTCATTTCTAGCATCTTCCCTACAACCAATTTCAAACGTCTAACCCAGACATGGGCAACTCCGGTCCTCGAGGGCCGGAATCCAATCGGGTTTTCAGGATTTCCCCCATGAATATGCATGAGATCTATTTGCATGCACTGCTTTCAATGTATATTTTTATTTATTTTTTTATTTATTTATTTAGATTTTTATCCCGTCCTCCCAGTAGCTCAGAACGGTTTACAAGTAAACATTCACAATGGAGTGAATTGGACATACAAGATTATACAGTAAAGTTAAATACTTGGACATACGAGACTGTGCAGCAGTGTAAATATAGGGACTATACAGCAAATTAAGAACAGTAGTTTAAATATAAGAAGTTTAGTTTAGATACAAGTTATTTGAGTATAGGCTGAGAGTGGACTATACAGAAATTTAGGCAGAAGATTAGAACGGAGAAAGAAGGGTAGAGGTGGGGTTTAAGGGGTTGGGTGTAGACTTTTAGTTGAAGAGGAGGGTCTTTACCATTTTCTGGAATGTCATTAGTGAGTTCTGTAGTCTGAGTTGAGGGGGGAGTTGGTTCCAGAGTTGGGGAACGAAGTGGCTGAAGGAGCGTTTGCGGGCGGTTTCTGAGAGGAGGGACCTTCCGGGGGGAATGCGTAGGCGTATCTCCGTTTCTGAGCGGAGGGTGCGGGTGGGGATGTAGATGGGTAGCTTGGATTTTATGTAGGAGGGGGGGGTGGCATAAATTCTTTTGTGTGCTATTGCCAGGGCCTTGAATGCACAGCGTTGGGGGAAATCCTGAAAACCCAATTGGATTCCGGCCCTCGAGGACCGGAGTTGCTCATGTCTTGTCTAACTCCTTTATTCTATAAATGGTGTACAAACTTGCGGGCGCTGAATTCAACACCTAGTTACGCAGGTGACTAATTAATTGGCAAATCAAGTGCGACTAGAAGCAATAATTAGACCCGTCAGAGAAAGAACTGACGCTGGTGTTGGGGGTTGCTGCTCACGCCAGGAATGTTACAGAGGTACGGGGGGAAAGGAAGTGGCATGCACGGTGGGAGAGGGGGCAAGCAGCGGGTAGGAGGGGCGCCTGTCACCCCCGCTACACCACTGCCAGAGCCCCAGATCTTCTAGTCCTAACTGCGCCTGTTGGTTACTCCAACTGCTAGGGTTACCAGATTTTCGGAAACAAAAAATCCCGACCCATGGCCCCGCCCCTTTCCGCTTGAGTCACGCCCCGTTGTGATCCCCAGCCCCGCCCTCCTCAACCTGGTCGCTCGGCAGGAGAGCATCTGCACATGTGCCGGTGGGACGCGATGACATCACGCGCATGAGCGTGAAGTCACCGAACTGCAGGGATCTCAAAGTCCCTCCTCGAGGGCCGCAATCCAGTCGGGTTTTCAGGATTTTCCCAATGAATATGCATGAGATCTATTTGCATGCACTGCTTTCATTGTATGCTAATAGATCTCATGCATATTCATTGGGGAAATCCTGAAAACCCGACTGGATTGCAGCCCTCAAGGAGGGACTTTGAGACCCCTGCCATACTGTATGCGCAGATGCCATCCCGACATCGCTGCTAGCTAGAAAACCTTTCAAAACCAAGGTTTGAAAAGCCGTCTGGACCTCCTCGAAATCTGGATGTGTGGTCACCCTAGCTAAGGCTGTCCTTCATACACCAGTACACAGCACTGATAATTTTAAAACTCTCATCTTGCAGTTCTGGGAAATAGATGCACCTCCCCCCCTAACTATTTGCCTAGCTTTTGTGAGATTAGGGGGTGAGAACAACCATATCCTTACACAACAGAACTGAGAGAGACCCAAATCACTCTGTTTTCACTTTCCCAAACTCTTGGCCTCTCTAATGACAGTTCAGAGACATTGCAGTCTGCCAACCTATATTAAAGAGGGAGGGTGGGAAGATCAGTGTTGTTAGCTGTGATCATCTGTCCTATGTTATTACTGTGCAATCACTTGCCACCTCTTACACCGAGGAGCAAAATGCAAACTCTCTTTTTCCTTAAAGGACCCACGGCAACAAGAGGGCATCCGTTGAAAATCAGGGGTGGGAAATTTCATGGCGACACCAGAAAATATTTCTTCACCGAAAGGGTGGTTGATCGCTGGAATAATCTTCCACAACAGGTAATTGAGGCCAGCAGCGTGCCAGATTTTAAGAAAAGATGGGATTGGCATGTGGGATCTCTTCATGGAGGTAGTTAGGGGGTGGGCCATTAGGGTGGGCAGACTGGATGGGCCGTGACCCTTTTCTGCCATCATGTTCTATGTTTCTATTTGGCAGTGGGATCTCTTCATGGAGGTAGTTAGGAGATGGGCCATTAGGGTGGGCAGACTGGATGGGCCGTGGCCCTTTTCTGCCGTCATGTTCTATGTTTCTATTTGGCAGTGGGATCTCTTCATGGAGGTAGTTAGGGGTGGGCCATTAGGGTGGGCAGACTAGATGGGCCGTGGCCCTATTCTGCCGTCATGTTCTATGTTTCTATGACCCCCGTCTGCCACCGTCACACTGCAATGCTCTCAGCGCCCCCACTTGGAGGTTAACCCTTTATTGGGCATTGTTGCTCAAAAGCGGCGTGTCTCATATGGCTCTTATGGGAGATCTGCGTCTCCAAATGCCTGTTTACTTGGCACGGTTGCTCTCGCTCAGCATCAAGATACGTGAAAGCAGCCATTTTCACCGTCAGCCAACTAAAGGGTTAAGCTACCCAGAGAACAATGCAGCACTACATCCTGGACCGTACGACTCATCATTTCTATATTGACGCTACGTGATGTATGCAGATACTTTCTGTCCATAGTGGATTCATAGTCTAAAGCAGTGTGCCGCAAACTTTGTACGCCAGCAGCCGGGAAGGCACCCAGAAGTGCGCGGTCGTCGACACGCTGATGTCCGCGCACGCGTGGAGGCCCATCTGGCCGCTTCAGTGGAGGGACCCAGGAGGAGGGGAGGTACGGTGAGAGGAGGAGAGACGCCGGCGAGGAGGAGAGTCATCCTCTCGAAGGCAGTCAGCCGGCGCGGATGACTCTCCTCCTCGCCAGTGTTTTCGCGGCACACCTGAAATCTCAGGAATCACACTGGTGTGCCGCAGTACACAGTTTGTGATACACTGGGGGGTATTTTGCTATTTGCCGCCTGACCTTTGATTTTTTTTTGGGGGGGGAGGCATTTTGGAAAAGTTTGAAAGCCCATTTTTTTTCTACTCGCCTTTTCAAATCTAGGCCCTGCGTTCGAGCCAAGAATACCTGTTGGAAATACCCTCCTTCAGAGCCATCAAATACGAAAGCGTTAGGACAAGAATTTTCTCAGTCATGGCTCCAAGGTGGTGGAACTCCCTTCCCAAGGAATTAAAACTTTAAAAAAAAGGACACAGGAAAGTTCAAGAAAGTGATAAAAACCATCCTCTTTACAGACTGCTTTAACTAATAACGCAACATAGAAGAGATAGCTGGCAAATCCCCATTAGGAACACAACATGGAACATGATTCAGGTATTATATGTGCAAATGGTTTATTTATTTCTCAAAGCGGGTTACAAAATTACATCCATATAAGTCATTACACCAAATATAACAATACCTTGGAATCCGAACTTAATCCGTTCCAGAACCCCGTTCGAGTTCCAAAGCGTTTGAGTTCCAAGACAGTTTTTCCCATTGAAAATACTAGAAACTGGATTAATCCGTTCCTGGGTCCCACAAACTCAAATTTTAACAGGAAATACACTGGATTTTAAGGTAAAATATTAACAAATATTCCAAAGCAGCATTCAGATTCTGGGGCACAAACACACATATACAATACGCAGGGCGTTCGGATTCCAAAGCCGAGTTTGGATTCCAAGATAAAATTTACTACGAGTCCTGGGGCGTTCGGATTCCGAGGTACCACTGTATATCACAAATTACAAAACAATGAAATTAAATGGGCTCCCAGCACCCCACAGTCTTCTCACACTCCAAAGTCAAGCTCCCTAATTCATCTGACAAAAGAGGTGCCTTTTTTAATAGCAGTTTAAAATGCCGCGGTTTTTGCTGCTGGCGTATACTGTACATAAAGGAAGCCTTTTCCACTTTCTAGGACCCATGCAAAGAAACGTGCTCTCTAAACTAAAGCTTAACTTTGTCTACCGAGTCATCATTCTGAGAAGGCTCGACTCGGTTTACAGCAATTAAATAAACAGGGAATGATTTACCAATGATAAATAGAAGATAATAGCAAAATTTCAAAAGCATTAATTTTCAAAATGTTTGACAAATAGAGAGCAGTTTTTAAAGATTTACGGAAAAATTGAAATGAACTGGAAACTCCTTAAAAAAAAAGGGGAGATCATTCCAGCGTTGAGAGAGTTTAAAGACCAAAGATTGACTGAAGATCTTGACTCCTTTAATCCCCTTTTTAGAAAGAAGGGAGAGTTTAAATTGTTGGATACCTCCTTGCAAAGGAGAATCGGTAAACGTTCCAAAATAAAGGAGTAAGAGGATTAAAGATACCATGTAGAATTTTAAAAGAAATACAGCATACAATAAACAACTTACACACGTGCCTTAAAATAAAAAGCCAAGCGATTACAAAGTAACCAGATTTTTTTTTAAAGTTTATAATCAATTCTACACTAGACTGGCAGCCAATGAAGACTTTTCAATACTGGCGTGATATGCTCATTCCATGCTACCCCCATAATCATTCTCGCCGCTGCATTTTGCGCAACCTGGAGTGCTTTGATTTTATTTTTTTTGCGATGCCTATCAGTAAGGAAGCGCAAAAAATCCAGTCTGGACAACACCGTGGTCTGCACCTCAATTTGGAAATCTAACCCAGACGTCATATTTCTCACTTTTGACAACAATCGCAATGAATTATTGAAGAAAGGATTGTATTTTCTTAGTTACTGAAGCGTTGTGGAAGCAATTAGTACACGTGGAAATTTAAAGTTTAAAAAAGCTACATAAATATTTTCCCATTCAAATTCAATTTAGAGTTTGATAACATCTGAAGGGGGAAATCTATGTTGTAACTGTAGCGATGAACCAAAAAAATGGGTTAAAATATATCTTTGAAGACATTTTATGTAAGATGTTGATTCTAGGTTCAGGAAGGATTATTAATAAAAGACTGTGGAGTCATAGCATTAATTGATCAGTGAAGGCTTAAATTATATTCTCTGATCATTAACGTTAAGAGTGAATGCAGAGCAAAGACGTTTCATCCCACTGTTATTGACAGGGGAGAATGGAAGAAGTAGGATTATGGTATTCTTGAAGCCTTAGGTGTTTGGTTTAAGCCGGAATGAGAGGCAGGAAGCATGCAAATATCTATTTGACTTGTATTCTGATTAAATAGCCATGGAATCTGAATGAAAAGTGCCAGACAAGTGCAACAGCAAAGCAGTGGAGGGGGAAAGGGGAGCTTTCCAAAGCCCACCAGTTATAGAATTTGGCAAGTTGGTACAGATGGGCAGACGGACTAGGCGTCGCAGCCTTTACCCATCGATGGTTCTGTGCTTCAGAACACTGTTTCTCCGCTGGTTTTCAGGATATCCACAATGAATACGCAAGAAAGAAATTTGCATATAATGGAGGCAGTGTATGTACATCAAATTTTCATTGTGGATAGCCTGAAAACCTGACTGGCAAAGGGGGTACTCCAAGACCCAGCTGAGTAACCATAGAAAGGCCGTTTATCAAATCCCGCCGCCTTTCCCTTAAAGCCGATAAGAGATGGCGATAGGAGGACAGGCTGGGGGTTAGGGTTGCCAGTTGGATCCAGAGCCACCCTATAGGGTTGATCCAGTCCTGGGATTACCCCACTGCATGCAGGGACTTGTAGTTCTGATTTCCCCATTGTAGTTACTAAGAAAAGCAAGATTACAAGTCCCTTTATGCACCCATGACTTAGATCAGGGGTAGGGAACTCCGGTCCTCGACAGCCGTATTCCAGTTGGGTTTTCAGGATTTCCCCAATGAATATGGATGAGATGTATTTGCATGCACTGCTTTCAATGCATATTCATTGGGGAAATCCTTAAAACCCGACTGGAATATGGCTGTCGAGGACCGGAGTTCCCTACCCCTGACTTAAATCATCAATCCTGTCAGGGAAATCTGGTTGGGGATGGAAGAGCTGGGCAGAGGCAAGACAGATAAGAATGCTATACGTTATGTTAATCAGGTTTTCTATTCCGCCTTTACCTATTCAGTTCAAGGTCAGAGGAAGTTACAAAGGACAGATTGACACGGACCGTGATGTAGCAAGGGTGAGAGGTACTTGGGAGGGGGGCCCCCCGCCCTCCACACACACCTTCCCCGTCCCCCTCCTACTGTGCGCACACCACTTCCCATACCTCCTTAACATTTCTGGCGCAGAAACCTCCCCAAGTTGCTGTCACCTCAGCATCGGCTCTTCCTAGGCACCGATCCAGGAAGTGGCATCAGAGATAGAGCAGACTTTGTAGCGACAGCAGCTTGGGGGGGGTTGCTGGTCGCGCCAGGAACGTTATGGAGGTGCGGGGGAAGGGAAGCGGAGAGGAAGACGGGTACCTGCGCCCTCACCAAGATGGCATCCAGGATGGACTGCCCCCCTCCCCTTACCACACCACTGGAGGTGGACATTCAATAGGGTGGTTAATATGGGTAGATCAGTATAACCCTTTATGTAGCACTAGCTGATGCCCCGGCGTTGCACGGGTATTTAATTATAGCAATAACACTGTAAATGGATTCAAATAAAGATACTTTATAGTGGTGAATGAAATTATTTTTTTACAGCTTTATAAAAAGTACAATATTCAAATTATAATGTGAAATATTTGACAAAATGAATACAATACAACTAACACAAAACTTGATTATAAACAACATTTTTAGTTTCACCTCCAGGAGCAAGAACATATAAATTATTGGGTGAACCCAGCCTTGAGCAAGCAACATAGAGTTGTGGGCCGTGAGACCCCCAGAACATATCACCCCAGTTAGTGAGGGATCTGCATACCAAGTTTTGTTCAAATCGGTCAAGCCGTTTTTGCGTGATCGCTGCACATACACACACACACACACATACATACATACATACCTCCGATTTTATATATATAGAAGAAGAAGATAGATAGATTGTTGCTCAGAAGCAGCCTGTGTCTGGGAAGATCCCTCCTCTCCAAAATCACGTGCCTTTGGAACGATCTCACTATCCCGCTGCAGAACCTGGGCTCCCTCCAACTGAAAACCTGGCTTTTCTCTAACATCTAACATCTCTTCCTCTGTTTCATCCCCTCTTTATATATCCCCTTGTAAATCTTTCCCCTCTCTCTTCCTATATTTTTAGCTTTGTAAACCGTGTCGAACTCCACTCCCGTGGAGATGATGCGGTATATAAACTTAAGGTTTAGTTTAGTTTAGTTTAGTTCTATGGCTCTTATTTATTCATTCAATTTTCTATACCATTCTCCCAGGGGAGCTCAGAAGGGTTTACATGAATTTATTCAGGCACTCAAGCATTTTTCCCTGTCTGTCCCGGCGGGCTCACAATCTCTCTAATGTACCTGTGGCAAAGGGGGGATTAAGTGACTTGCCCAGGGTCACAAGGAGCAGCGTGGGTTTGAACACACAACCCCATGGTGTTGAGGCTGTAGCTTTAACCACTGTGCCACTCTAGAAATCCAAATGTAGCATAGGACAATCAGACCACTATGACATCACTGATGAGATTGGCTCTTATTGGTGGACTGAGGCATTATGACATCACAATACCAGCTCTGGTTATCAGAGGCTGAACCTTTTCACACTATTTACTCAGTTTTCTATACCGTTCTCCCAGGGGAGCTCGGAAACGGTTCACATCAATTTATTCAGTTACTCAAGTATTTTTCCCTGTCTGTCCTGGTGGGTTCACAATCTATCTAATCTACCTGGGGCAATGGGGGGATTAAGTGACTTGCCGAGGGTCACAAGGAGCAGCACAGGGTTTGAACCCACAACCTCAGGGTGCTGAGGCTGTAGCTTTAACCACTGCGCCCCTATAGAAATCAAAATGTAGCATAGGATAATCAGACCACTGTGACATCACTGATGAGGTTGGCTCTTATTGGTGGAATGAGGTATTATGACATCATAATATCAGCTCTGATTATCAGAGATTGAAGCTTTCCGCACTGTTTATTCAGGGTGCTGAGGCTGTAGCTTTAACCACTGCACCATCTCCAAATGCCTGCTTTTCTGTGCTCTGTTGCTCTCGTTCCACATCAAGTTACGTAAAGCAGCCGTTTCACCATCTGCCAATTAAAGGGATAACTATCGACAGAGTTAGGTCATAGTTGCAACTATATAGCTGGGAGATGGGATGAACAATAAGACAAAGGAGGGTATAAATGGAGGGAGGGCTAACATATGGTTGTTTGGGGGGGGGATGAAACAGTGGGTGGCAAAATTCTCACTCATTAAATGACTTGTCTCTTTCAGACCTGCGCTCTCGTGGCTAATCACAGCACTCCCTGCAGAGTTCAGCAGCATTTCTATAGCCTCAGGAAGGCTGCAGTTTGTGACTCTGCCCCGCACTGCACCAGTCGGAAAACAGGTCCGCAGAGCCTTCATTATTTACTGGCCCAGTATGCACAAAATTAACCCCCGAGGCACCCTTCCATAAGAAGCCAATGTGTTAGCGCAATTAAGAGCGCTGACCGAACCAGTTAAAAAATTAAGTTAGGTAGACACGCCCATCTAGGCGCTTAATTGTCGGCATCTATTGGGTCCTTAGGGGATAGATTCCGTACAAACGTAAGGAAGTTCCTTCATCACCCATAGAGTGGTAGAAATCTGGAACGCTCTGCCGGAGTCTGTCATAGGGGAAAACACCCTCCAGGGATTCAATACAAAGTTGGACAAGTTCCTGCTGAACCAGAATGTACGCAGGTAGGGCTAGTCTTAGTTAGGGCGCTGGTCTTTGACCTAAGGGCCGCCGCGTGAACGGACTGCAAGGGAAGATGGACCACTGGTCTGACCCAGCAGCGGCAATTCTTCTGTTCTTATGGCTGTTTTAACATGTGCCAGCCGTTAGTGCGTGCAAACGATTCCTGCTAGCATGTATTAAAGTGTGCGAGGGAGTTAGCGCAGGTTTTAGTACAAAGAACCGTAGTCTTTGGATTAAAAGGGAAATCAAAATGCATATTGTGAATACACTTCTCCCTCCGTATTCACTTTGATTACATTACATTACATTACATTACAGATTTCTATTCCGCTTGTGCCTTGCGGTTCTAAGCGGATTACAAATTGGGAGACTGTATAATTTCAGGAATATTACAGTACATAGAATCAGGAATGTATCAAGTTACAATTGATTAGTCTGGAAGTTTCCAGGAGAAATTTAGAACAGAACCGCAAATACTGAAAAACCACGAATAACTTTTTCATATGTTATTCGCTGTTTTCTATTAAAAACCATCATGAATGTGGGGAAACCGCGAATGACATGGTGGGAGACCTGGCCTGTTCCTGAAGGAGAGGCAAAACACGGTGAAGAAAGTGCTGGGAATCGGCGATTTTCTCTGTAAACGCTTGGAATCAGCAATTTCTCTATGCAAGCTGATGTAATTTGGGGGGAGGAGCCAGAAAGCTAAAAAACGTGAATAATCGAAACCGCGAATATGGAGGGAGAAGTGTATTGAAATGTAGGAATCCTATAAACCAGGCCTTAAAAAGCACACAGGTCTCACTTTGAATTGCTTCTCGGTCTTAAACCACCTAAGACAGCCAGTGGCATAGTAAGGGAGAGGGAGGGCGTTCTGGCCCAGGCGCCGTTTTGCTACCCCTCCTCCTCCTCGCCACGCGCACACGTCTCTTACCGTCACCCGGACCTTTTTAACTTCCCCTGCGCAAGTCTGCTGTCCGAGGCGGCATCAGCGCTCTCTCTGATGTCACTTACGGGACCTGCGCCTAGGAAATGACGTTAAAGGGCGAGCCGACACCGAAGTGGGCATGCTGCTTGCGCCGGAGAAGTTCAAAAGTATGGGAAAAGGGAAGCGGGGGGGGGGAGCACGCGCGCAGCTGGGAGGTGGGGAAGAGAGTACTAGAGACGAGAGAATGGAGGGTCTTTGATTGTGCTGGTATGGCGCTTGAGTAGAGGTTGCGATTTAGTGATATTCAATATTTGGAGTTAGTTGTCTACGGTGCTTATGCTTTCAAAGAAGAGTTTTTAATTTTTTTCGGAATCCGTTATAGAATATTTCCACCCTGATGTCAGTCGGGAGGTTGTTCCAGGTCTTGGCGCCAAGATATGTGAAGAGCGAGTTGAATGCACATTTGTTTTTAACCCTTTGGGAGACGGGAGTAGCGCTTGAAGCGATTTCAGTTTTCTGGTTGACTTACACCCCCTCCCCCCTCCTGTACTCGGATGATATGATTGTGGTATACAATACGCATACTTGCATTCTGGTTCAACTTGTCATAGACGGGATACAGACCATAGAAGTCCGTCTGACATCGGCCGCATTGCCCCCAGCGCTGGAATCGCCGTCAAAGCTGACTCCAGCCTGTCCCAATCTGTCTTACCTTATATGGGGGGAAGAGTGTGGCGCAGTGGTTAAAGGTACAGCCTCAGCACCCTGAGGTTGTGGGTACACACCCACGCTGCTCCTTGTAACCCTGGGCAAGTCACTTAATCCCTCCATTACCCCAGGTACATTAGATAGATTGTGAGCCCACCAGGACAGACAAGGGAATGTGCTTGAGTACCTGAATAAATTCATGTAAACCGTTCTAAGCTCCCCTGGGAGAACCGTAGAGAAAACTGAATGAATGAATCATATTTCTCTGTTTCTACTTGATGATGCTAAAATCCAGACAACAGAGAGTAATTCTTTCTCTATCATCGGATATTTAAATAATTACATAGATAATCAAATAATTAACCAGAAATCATCTATATAATGACCGTGTTTGTGCGAATGGCTACCAGGATGGTCTTGGGGCTCAGGGATCTCACGTATGAAGAAAGGCTAAAAAAACTGCGGATGTACTCGCTGGAGGAGCGAAGAGAGAGGGGGGACATGATTGAGACCTTTAAGTATATCACGGGGCGTATAGAGATGAAAGATGATATCTTCAGTCTTACAGGGCCCTCGATAACCAGAGGACACTCGCTGAAAATCAGGGGAGGGAAATTTCAGGGTGATGCTAGAAAGTACTTCTTCACCGAAAGGGTGGTCGATCATTGGAACGAGCTGCCTCAGCAGGTGATTGAGGCCAACAGCGTGTCAGATTTTAAGAGAAAATGGGATATTCACATGGGATCAATAGGGGAGTAAAAGTCAGGGAGTGGGTCATTGGTATGGGCAGACTCGATGGGCTATAGCCCTTTTCTGCCGTCAATTTCTATGTTTCTATGTTTCTATATTTGCTGAACTCCTGTATCTAGTATGAGAGCAATTTTCAGAACTGGCTGAAGGTTCCAAAATACCAAAGCGCACATACACAGAAGCTGACATTATGTACCATGTGCCCACATACCACAGGAACATGATTCATCACCATCGTCTTGCTTTTTTTTTTAAATCTTATAATGTATTTATTACCACCTCCTCTTAAACGTCAAGCAAATTGCCATCTAGGAACTAATCTGCTCACTGCTAAAATATTCTGGGTTTCTAAATTCACAGGAGACCACGTCCAGAATAGCGTTTGGACCAAGTCAGAGCTCCATCTCAACGCTTCCTCTGTTTACACGCTGTGACTGGCACATCTCCTCATGGAAAGTTTTCACTGCTCAAGACTGGAGGCCGAGTGACAGGAAAAGAGCTTTAGATGCAGGACATAAACAGGACAGACACCTCATAAAATCTGAGTGCAACATGTCCAACAGATAATTGCTACATTACTGTTTTCATGCAATTCACATATTTAATAATACCTTTAGACTATAAAGTCAGGCACCAGGCCTGGTATAAGAGATCCCCGTCGGAGACAGTCTGATAAGATAAAGGAATCATTAGATTTAAAGAATTACGGTAAGTGCTTTTTATTTCTGCCTCAGGAATCAAATTATTATTTTATTTAGAACATTATTATCACTGCATTCAAGCTTAGCTGTTGATTCAGAAACATCCTGTCCGAGAGGATCAGGAAAGCTTTGCTATGCCACAGAGGGATCAAGCTTCTGCCCAGGGAGAGGGTAGGGGAAGGGATGCCACAGGTGTCAGGTCAAAAGCGCGCCAGGACAAAGGCGCGCCAAGACAATTGAGCGCAGCGCGGAGGCATGCGCCACTCAAAATTACTGTTTTAGGGCTACGACGGGGGGGGCACCCCCCCACTTTACTTAATAGACATTGCGCCGCATTGTGGGGGGCGTTGTGGGGGGTTGTAACCCCCCACATTTTACTGAAAACTTCACTTTTTCCATGTTTTTAGGGAAAAAGTTAAGTTTACAGTATAATGTGGAGGATTACAACCCCCCAAACCCCCCCATAACGCCGGCGCGATGTCTATTAAGTAAAGTGGGGGGGTTCCCCAACAAAAACCCCCGTCGGAGCCCCTAAAAACAGTAATTTTGAGCGGCACGTGCCTCCGCGCTGCGCTCAATTGTCTGGGCGCGCCTTTGTCTTTCGCGCCTTTGTCTATGAACCGCAAATGACAGTAAGATCCAAACAAGATTTTTTTTTTTTTTTTTTTTAATTTAAAAGGACAAGTTTCAGGACCACAGTACTTCTACAATTAGTTTACAAGGCTGGAAAGTTTCATGGGAGGGGGAGAGCGCGGGATTGCGGAGTGATCTGGGAAATTACAGACTGGTAAGACTGACTTCGGCGTCGTGCAAAATAGTGGAAACTATTCTGAAAAAATAAAATAAAATTACAGAACACATTTGAACACGGGGCAGAGTCAGCATAGGTTCAGCTAAGGGAGGTCTTGCCTCACCAATTTGCTGCATAAACATGTGGATAAAGATGAACCAATTGATGGACTGTATCTAGTTTTTGGGAAAGCTTTCGACAAAGTTCCTTAAGAGAGACTCCTGGGAAAATTAGAGTGTTCAAGTTTCAAGTTTCTGATCGAGTTTATTAGGATTTTATATACCGCCTATCAAGGTTATCTAAGCAGTTTTACAATCAGGTACTCAAGCATTTTCCCTATCTGTCCCGGTGGGCTTACAATCTATTTAACATACCTGGGGCTCTGGAAGATTAAGTGACTTGCCCAGGGTCACAAGGAGCAGCGCAGGATTTGAACCCACAACCCCAGGGTGCTAAGGCTGTAGCTTCAACCACCACGCCACACACTCCTCTATATAAGAAGAGGCAATGTTCTGTTATGGATTAGGAATTAGTTATTACACAGAAAACAGAGGGTAGGGCTAAATGGTTGTTTTTCTCAATGGATCTGTACTGGGTCCGATGCTATTTAACAAATTTATAAATGATCTGGAAATGGAAGGAGTGAGATAATTAAATTTGCATAAGAATATAAGAATAGCCTTACTGGGTCAAACCAATGGTCCATCAAGCTCAGCAGCCCGTTCTCACAGTGGCTAATCCAGGTCACTAGTACCTGGCCAAAACCCAAAGAGTAGCAACATTCCTGAACCCCCAAATAGTAACAATATTCTAGAACCCCAAAGAGTAGCAGGGTTCCGGAATCCTAAAGAGTAGCAACATTCCATGTGGAATCCTCAGAGTAGCAACATTCCATGCTACCGATCCAGGGCAAGCAGTGGCTTCCCCCATGTCTTTCTCAATAACAGACTATGGGCTTTTCCTCCATGAACTTGTCCAAACCTTTCTTAAAACCAGCTACGCTATCCGCTCTTACAACATCCTCTGGCAACGCGTTCCAAAGCTTAACTATTGGTTTTAAACTAAACTAAAACTTAACTTTATATACCGGGTCTTCAACCAGAGGAAGCTCGACATGGTTAACAATAAGTTAAAAAATAAGTTAAAATACAAAAGGATTAATTTTCAAAATGTTTAGCAAATAGAAAAGTTTTTAAAGATTTACGGAAGGAAGTTCATTCCATAATTGGGGAAATTTAAAAGCCTGAGAAAGGCTAAAATTCCTGACTCCTTGAATTCCTTTCCTAGAAGGGAGAGAAAGTTTAACTCGTTGAGTGCCTCTCACATATGAAACAAGAGGAATAAAAATACCATATAAAATTTTGAAAATAATACATAAACATTTAAGAGTATTTCCCTGTAACTTCATCGAGTGTCCCCTAGTCTTTGTAATTTTTGACAGTGTGAAAAATCGATCCGCTTGTACCCGTTCTACTCCACTCAGGATTTTGTAGACTTCAATCCTATCTCCCCTCAGCCGTCTCTTTTCCAAGCTGAAGAGCCCTAACCGTTTTAGTCTTTCCTCATACGAGAGGAATTCCATCCTCTTTATCATCTTGGTCGCTCTTCTTTGAACCTTTTTTAGCGCCACTATATCTTTCTTGAGATAAGGAGACCAGAATTGAACGCAGTACTCTAAATGAGGTCGCACCATGGAGCGATACAGGGACATTATGACATTCTTAGTCTTGTTAACCATCCCTCTTTTAATAATTCCCAGCATCCTGGTTGCTTTTTTGTCCGCCACCACACATTGGGCGGAAGGTTTCATTGTATTGTCTAAAATGACACCCAGATCCTTTTCTTGGGTGGACCCTAGCATCTGGTAACTCACTCATCGTTCCAATTTCCAGATCATCTATAAATAAGTTAAATAGCACCGGTCCCAGTACAGACCCCTGCGGCACTCCACTGTTTACTCTCTTCCAGATGACACAACTATTCAAAATTATCAAAACACGAGGAATGTGACAAAACTGCAGAAAGACTTTAGGAAATTGGAAGACTGAGCATCTAAATGGCAGATGAAATTGAATGTGGACAAATGCAAAGTGATGCACGTCACAAAGAATATTCTTAAATCAGTGTTACCTTATGCTAGGGTCCACCTTAGGAGCCAGCACAAAGAAAAAAGATTTGGGTGTCATTGTAGACACTACGCTGAAATCCTCTGTCCAGCGTGTGACTGCGGCAAAACAAAACAAAAAAGCAAACAGGATGCTAGGAATCATTAGGAGAGGGATGGCCAATATAACCATATTATTATAATGACTCTGTATTGCTCCATGGTGCGACCTCACCTTGAGTTTCGCACACAGTTCTGGTCGCCGTTTCTCAAAAAAGATATAGCAGAATTAGAAAAGGTATTTAATAAAATTTGGAGCCCATTGACTAAATTTGTAAAAACATAATAATGTATTTTCATCATATCTCTTCTTTTCTTTGGTTTATTTATCTTTACACATCCAGGGGGATAAGGGGTTGGAGGAAGGGGAATAAATATTGATAGTGATATTTGGGTAACTTTATTCTTTATTTGTATTGTATATTAGGATATATTATGATATTATATGCAGGAAAATGAAATTATTGAATGATATTTATGTTACCTGTATAGATAATAGTGGAATATGTGGAATATCTTTTGTTCTTTCATTTATATGACACTGTTTTTGATTAAAAATCAATAAAGAATTTAAAAAAAAAAAAAGGTTCAAAGAAGAGCGATCATGATGATAAAGGGGATGGAACTCCTCTCGTACGAGAAAGAACTAAAGAGGTTGGGGCTCTTCAGCTTGAAAAAGAGATGACCGAGGGGGGGGATATGATCGAAGTCTACAAAATCCTGAATGGTGCAGAATGGATAAGAATGAATCGACTTTTCGCCCTTTCAAAAAGTACAAAAACCAGGAGATAATGAAATAACATGGAATGCTTTTAAGACAACCAGGAGGAAATATTTTTTCAGTCAAAGAATAGTTAAACTTTAGAACTCATTGCCAGAGGATAGGGTAACATCAGGTAGTGTAGCCGGGTTTAAGCAAGGTTTAGACAATTTCCTGGAGGAGAAGTCCACAGCCTTATCGAGACAGACATGGGGGAAACCACTGCTTGACCTGGAATTGGTACCATGGAATGTTGCTACTCTTTGGGGTTCTAGAATGTTGGTACTATTTAGGGTTCTAGAATGTTGCTACTCTTTGGGGTTCTAGAATGTTGGTACTATTTGGGGTTCTAGAATGTTGCTACTCTTTGGGGTTCTAGAATGTTGGTACTATTTAGGGTTCTAGAATGTTGGTACTATGTGGGTTTCTGCCAGGTACTTGTGACCTGGATTGGCCACTGTAGGAAACAGGAAACTGAGCTAGATGGACCATTGGTCTGACCCAGTTTGGATATTTTTATGTTCTAATTTGCAGAGCAGATAGAATTTTCCACGCAGCTTTCCTCATGACTTCAAAAAGTCGGCCAACCCAGCACGATGTCCCCAGCTTATGACTACCTAAATTATTGAGAACTGCACGTTTGGTATATATTGGCTTAGCTTCTGGAGGGAGGGGGGGAGGGACTGGGGAGGGAGGAGTTGTTTAGAGATAATTATGTTCTGCCTCTTACATCAGAGGTTCTTAATCTTTTTAATGGATCAATAAAACCCTTTACCTCCATCCTAAGCAATATGTCCACTAGTGACTACCGACAACTACACGTAAGCCACCAACAGTGCTGACTAATAGATCTTTAAGATCCGAAAATCAAAAACAATTAATTCCAATGGGGCGGGGAAATTATGCAGACACAAGAGCGATGACTTTCTGTATTGCTGGTGTCAAAATGTGGAATGGTCTGGTGGGCCAAACTCAGCTCTTTGTTACTGCGTTTTGGTGATTTATAAGTCGGCTTTTGAAGAAAAGAATCTACTTAACCACGTTTGCTGTATTGCAGTCTTGTCATTTACTAGTCGAAGTGAAGAAATTGAAGATTTTATGATACATAAGAACATAAGTATTGCCCCTGTCGGGTCAGACCAGAGGTCCATCGTGCCCGGCAGTCCGCTCACGCGGCGGCCCCTCAGGTCCATGACCTGATAGTGTTCATACCCTAAAACTCCCATACGCTTTTCGCGTAATGTCCTGTAGAGTTACCCTCTATCTGTGCCCTGCAATCCCCTTCGCTTCCAGGAAGTCATCCAGTCCCTTTTTGAAACCCAGTATTGTACTCTGTCCTATTACCTCATTTGGAAGCGCGTTCCAGGTGTCCACCACCCTCTGAGTGAAGAAATAATAATAAAATAATAACTTTATTTTTGTATACCGCCATACCCAGAAGAGTTCTAGGCGGTTCACATTGGTTAGAACAAATTACAAGAGGTTACATGCCAAATTGATCATAGAGTTGCGAATAGCAAGGAGGAAAGAAGGGAGGGGGAGGAGGGAGAGGGGGGGCGAAGTTTCGGGAGGAGGAGGATTGAAGAAGGGGCATTAAGGGTCTTTAAGGGTCTTGGTCTCGGAATAGGTGGGTTTTAAGTGTTTTTCTGAAGTCGAGGTAGTTGTGGGCTTTGAGGACCAATTGGGCCAGCCAGAACTTCCTTGCATTCATTTTGAATCTGTCCCCTCTCAGTTTCTCTGAGTGACCTCTTGTTTTTGTTGTCCCCGCTAGTCTGAAGAATCTGTCCCTCTCCACCGTCTCTATGCCTTTCATGATTTTATACGTCTGTATCATGTCTCCTCTCAGTCTCCGCTTTTCCAGGGTAAAGAGCCCCAGTTTGTCTAACCTTTCGGCATATGAAAGGTTCTCCGTTGCTCTCCTCTGGACCCTCTCAAGCATCGCCATGTCTTTCTTAAGGTACGGTGACCAGTATTGGACGCAGTATTCCAGATGTGGTCGCACCATTGCTCGATACAATGGCAGGATAACTTCCTTCGTTCTGGTGGTGATACCTTTTTTGATAATGCCCAACATTCTGTGCGCTTTCTTCGAGGCCGCTGCACCTATGAGCGGTTTCTTTTCATCTTATGTGTTTTAATTGATGTGAACCGTATTAAAAAAATTTAAAATAAATAGATGTAGTATATGACTAACTAATAACCATCCTAATAACTTGTCTTCACTTTGGGCTCCTTTTACAAAGCCGCGCTAGTGGGGTTAACGCGTGGGATTTTTCATCACGCGCTAACCCCCGCGCTGGCCAAAAACTACCGCCTGCTCAAGAGGCGGCGGTAGCGGCTAGCGCATCCGGCGGTTTAGCGTGCGCATTTAAGCGCGTTAAACTGTTAGCGTGCCTTTGTAAAAGGAGCCCTTTGTCTAGACCAGGGGTCTCAAAGTCCCTCCTTGAGGGCCGCAATCCAGTCGGGTTTTCAGGATTTCCCCAATGAATATGCATGAGATCTATGTGCATGCACTGCTTTCAATGCATATTCGTTGGGGAAATCCTGAAAACCCGACTGGATTGCGGCTCTCAAGGAGGGATTTTGAGATCCCTGGTCTAGAAGTTTTCGTAAATGGCCTAAGATTTCAAGACACTTCTCGGCACCCCATCTGATCTCTTTCTGCAGCCCTCGGGGGCGGGAGCCACTGATTAAGAACCCAGTTTTTTCTTTTGCGTGCTTGGGTTCCTAATCCAGGGGAGGGGACAAGCCACAGGACAGGAAGCGATAAGCAGCACCTCTGAGTGAGCTAAAAAATCAAAAAGAATCATACAGTCATTCGGAGGGGTGGGCCGTGCCTCCAGTAAAATTTTTCTAGAAAGCATTAGCCACTCAAGAGGTTGGGGGTAGGGCAGGAGATTGCTTTGCTTTGGCCTCTCCACCCAAAACTGTGTTCCGCTGCTCCTGTAATGGTTAAATACACTTCCCCCTCCGTATTCGCGGTGGTTAGGGGCAGAGCCAGCCCGCGAATATTAAAAAACCTCGAATAATATTCGGGCCGGTTCTGCCCCTAACCCCCACTTCCCCCGGCTATTTTAAGCCCTGAAAGCCCCCCCCTTTAAGCCTTACCTGGTGGTCTAACGGGTTTTCAGGGCAGGAGCGATCTTCCCACGCTCCTGCCCTGTGCAGATCGCTCACAGGAAATGGCTACCTTGAGCTCCTGTACTCTCTCGAGCTATCCAGGAGCGTGGGAACATGGCTCCTGCCCCGAAAACCCGCTAGACCACCAGGTAAGGCTTAAGGGGGGGGCTTACAGGGCTTAAAATAGCCCGAAAAATGAAAGTGATTGTTTTTTGTTTAAAACTGCGAATAAGCGCATCCGTAGATACGGAATTCGCGAATATGGAGGGGGAAGTGTAATCATAGTGATTCAAATATAGAATGTTGCCTTTTCAGGACAGAGGAATATGTTGGTTAGAGTTTTCTGTTCACGAGAAGGATTTCAGAGGGCTGCAGTGGCATAGCGAGGGCACCCCTCCCCTGCCACATGCACCCCTTCCCTCTTTTAAAACTTCCCCAGCACAAGCGGGATCACCAGCTTGCTGCCCACGTCGGCTCTTCCTCGGATGCCACTTCCTAGGTGCGAGAGCCGGAAGTGACGTCAGAGGGAGAGCCAACGCTGGTGATAAATTGCCCAATTAACGTTTATAATTATGCATAATGAGCCTAGTGATGTGCTAGTGAAAATCTACACACAGATTTGAAATCGGCATGAAAAAATACTATCAAACCTGCCCAACATTAACTCTGATGAAAATGATGTGCTGGCCCGTGTAATCGGCACCAATGTTTGCAATGCAAAGCTGCCCATCGACGCGACCAGGGAAAGAAAGAAATCAAAAGTCTCCAAATGCCCAAGACCGAGGTCAAGCCAGTCAAGTCACTTAAGAACATAAGAACATAAGCAGTGCCTCTGCCGGGTCAGACCACAGGTCCATCCCGCCCAGCAGTCCGCTCACGCGGCGGCCCAAACAGGTCACGACCTGTCTGTATCACCAGAAGGGGCTCCCTTGCCACCTTGGTTTCTCATTTAAGTCCTGTCTTCCTATCGAAGTCCTAACCCTCCGGTCTTGCACATGCACGACCTGGTTTGGTTTCTATACTCATTACCTGGTTAGCTTTCTATACTTGTTACATCCCAGCTCCTCCCTCAGTATCCCATGATCCCTTTATCCTTCAGGAATCCGTCCAATCCCTGTTTGAATCCCTGTACCGTACTCTGCCTGATCACTTCCTCCGGTAGCGCATTCCAAGTGTCCACGACCCTTGCCGGTTTTACTCCCCCCATTCGCTGTTTCTCCTTGACATTTTGGAAGAATTCTTGGAATGGTGTGAGAAGCGCATTCAGAGGCGGGCGTGGGGAGGAAAGTCTCCGTTTAGATCACCCCAGTCCTCAGGGGGCCACCAACGAGTTAAGTTTCAAGTTTATTAGGTTTTTATATGCCGCCTATCAAGGTTGTCTAAGCGGTTGTACAATCAGGTACTAAAGCATTTTCCCTATTTGTCCCTCTCAATCTATCTAATGTAATAATAGTAATTTATTTTTCATATACCGCCATACCTAAAAGGTTCTAAGCGGTTCACAACAAAAAGGTAATACAAACAATGCAAGTAAAATACCATCAAGTTAAAACATGCCATACAGAGAAAATGCATCAAATTAAGATAAGGAAGAACCTGTTAAAAATTAAGAGAGAATGCATTAAGATACCAACCTGTCAAATAGTTGGGTCTTTAACAATTTTCTAAAATCAAAATTGTTAAAGACACAACGGAGGGTTTAAGGGCTCCTTTTATCAAGCCGCACGCGCGCTAAACCGCGGGACGTGCTAGCCACTACCGCCTCCTCTTGAGCAGGCGGTAGTTTTTGGCCAGCGCGGGGGTTAACGCTTGATGAAAAGTCGCGCGCGTTAGCCCCGCTTGCGCAGCTTGATAAAAGGAGCCCTAAGGATATCCTTAATGAATATGCATGAGAGGAATCTGAATGCCATTAGGGATAGCCAACAATCTGACCCATTGGCGGCCCTGGAGAACTCGGAGTGAAGACCAATTTTGCAGGAGACTGCATTAAAAAAAAAAAAAAAAAATTAGACCAATCTCAGGCATGTTAACGCAAGTGGAGCTCTGCTCGGAATTACCAGGGACAGATCATTAACTTGAAGAAATGAAGTACTCACTACCCAATTCAAGAGTGTAAGCAGTGGTGCAAATAAGGGGGAGATGGGGGGGGGGGGGAGTCTGCACCGGGTGCTGCCTTGATGGGGGTGCCAGCACCTTCCTCCTCTCCACCCCACCCCCACTCCTTCCCCAACCGTGTGCGTGCACAACTCCAACCTGCGGCTCGCACCAGCGTCGGCTCTCCCTCGGATGTCACTTCTGGGTCCCGCAACTAGAAAGTGACATCAGAGGGCGATCCGACGCGGGCAGCAAGTGAGCGACGCTGCTCACGCCGGGAAAGTGAAAGAGGAAGGGGCACGCTTGCAGGGGGGAGAGGGGCGCCTCTCGCCCTTGCTACGACACCCGGTGCAAGAAGGACCTCACTAACTGCAGCCTATCTTCCTATCTTCTGGCGGTCCTCGCACACAAGACACACCCGTCAACCAGGTTCTCACAATATTCACAATCGAGATCTGCGCACAAGGAAGGCAGTAAATGCAAATCGCTCTCATGCATATTTATTGTGGATATCCCAAAAAACCTGACCAGTTAGGTGGGTCCCAAAAAATGGGTTGAGAGCCCCTATTCTAACGTGTCGGCACTGTAAGATATATAGCAGGTACCATGTGGCTGAACTCCAGAAGCTAGACGAAATAGCAAGGAGATTAACCCCAAAGTCACCGACATCCCTTACTTATACAATAGCCATTTCATCGATCAATCCACAACACACCAGAGGTATATATCAGGCATGTTTAAGGGGGAAGGGGTAAAATGCGGACCTCGCAGATCTAAAAATCCGAGGTCCGTGCCACTTGTAGTTTCTGGCTCTGACGGATCCGTCTCAGCATAGGGAGGGAAAAGTATTAGGATCGGTCAGCACTCTGTCAGAGCCAGAGACTGGTGCTGGAGCGGCTCTGAAACGGATCCTTTAAACCGGTTTCCTGGTAAAAGAGAGCGAGAGGCGGTTGTGCTTGCTATATCCCTATGCCACCCTGCCAGCAGGGGTCCGCTTAAACCTGACTTTCTTTCTGGGCGCTGTCCATTCTCATTCGTGCTTGTTTTCAGTAGATTTAAAAATCCGAGGTCCGCGCCACTTTTAGTCTCTGGCTCTGACAGACCTCGAGGAGCCAGAAACTACAAGTGGCACGGACCTCAGATTTTAGATCCGCGAGGTCCGTCAGGTCCACGTTTTACCCCTTCCCCATGTTTAAGGACTAGTGGTAAAGCAGGCTGCCAACAGGGTTGCCATGGGTGATGCCATGCCTTTTTGTGTCTTCAAAATGTAATCAAAATCCCTCTTGAAGCACTTGCTAGCCATATAACGAGAAGCCTCGACAGGACCCAGGTGAAAACACCTGTCTAGGAGAGCCATGCGAGGGACAATGCCCAGGAGCACAAGCGTGTGAATCAAGTGCTTTTGATGGTGAGACGCTTGTGCAAAGGGCACTAAGGTGCACGGATCTCAGCAGCTCTCCAAGGAAGGCCCTGCCCCTCTCCCTCCTACAAATTCAGGTCAAGTTACCCCCCCCCCCCCCCCGGGAACTTCACTCCATCCTACAGCAATAGTGAAAGGACGTGTGACCTCACGAGTGCAACCCACAGAAGCCAGGAGGGATGCAGGTGACTTACCTCGCAGGCAGCTCCCGCCCTTCACTTCCAGCTCAGCAGCCCCGGCTCCCAGTCCAGCCCACCGCAACTCCCGGGAAGCAGAGGCGCCCGGCTGGGGCAGCAACAGCCGCTCTTCCCGGGAGATCGGCTCCAAGTGCCCGGTCCGGAGAGACGTCCAGCGGCGGCGGCAGCTCCGATCGTGGCGAGAGGTACCGGGGTCCGGGAGCCCCGGGTCGGCGCAAAGTGACAGCAGCTCCCCCGCTCCCCACACGCTCGGCGAAGGACTGACACGAAGCCCCGCCCCCTGCCGCTAAGTGAACGAGTGCCCGAGAGGGGGAGGAGTCAGACGGAGCGCGATCCGCCCCCCTGTCCTGCCTAGAACCGCAGAGATCGGGCATCTGACACGCCCCCCCCCGGCGCGAGGCCACAGAAAGGGCGGGGTTTTAGGCGAATCTGACACACCCCCAAGCATGACGCCACAAAGCGAAGCGGGGCAGAAGGGGACGCGCGAAACTACAGGCTGAGATCGAGCAGGGGAGGAGTTTGAAGGGATGGGACACGCCCCCCGGCGCGAGACCACAGAAAGGGCGGGATTTTACGCGAATCTGACACCCCCCCAAACATGACGCCACAAAGCGAAGCGGGGCAGAAGGGGACGCGCGAAACTACAGGCTGAGATCGAGCAGGGGAGGAGTTTGAAGGGATGGGACACGCCCCCCCCGGCGCGAGGCCGCAGAAAGGGCGGGGTTTTACGCGCATCTGACACGCCCCCAGCACCAACCACAGCGCGGAGGGGGACGGAGTTATGACAGCCAAAGGGGAGGAGTTGGACGGAATATGACCCCTCCCCCAAACACAAAGCTAAAGGGAGGGGGCTTGATGATGAAGACCTGACTCCGCCTCCGGTTCCTCCCACACCCCGCCCCTTTCCCCACCCCCACCTTCATTTTTTTGGTCCCTTTCATTTGCAGAGAATGTGTGTCAAAGTCGGTCCTCGAGGGCCGCCATCCAGTGGGGTTTTCAGGATTTCCCCAATGAATATGCATGAGATCTATTAACATACAATGGAAGCAGTGCATGCAAATAGATCTCATGCATATTCATTGGGGAAAATCCTGAAAACCCCACTGGATGGCAGCCCTGGAGGAGGGAGTTTGACACCCCTGATCTACTGAAATGATTAGCCATAGGAATATTGTGTTGTTATTTCATGGATAAGGAAGTTTTGATGTTCAGGGATTTCCTGAGAAACAGAAAATATTTTTTTCGCTATAGCAGCTTTTAAATGATGGGATTATATCGATGCTACTGGTGGGTGTTAGTTGAATTTGGTGGTGGGATTGTAAATGTTGCTATGTCATTTTTTTGTTTGTATTTTGTAAAGCTTAAGGGCTCCTTTTACTGAGCCGCGTTAGAGCTTTAACGCGCGGAATAGCACGCACTAGACCTGTTAGTTCTAGCCGCGTAGCACGGGTTTAGCGTGCGCTAAAAACGCTAACGCAGCTTAGTAAAAGGAGCCCTAAGTTTAAGCAGGTTAGAAATCTTTTAAATACATATTAGAATCGGTCCCAGCTCCATCCATATCTTTTCCCTTTCCTCCAAGGCCATTCTTCCATCCCCTTATTCCGCCCTCATTCTTTATCCTTTCTCCTGTACCCCACCCCAGGACTAATATCTCTCTCTCTTCTCCCTTGCCCCCTTCCCATGCTACTGCATCTCTCTCCCCCTCCCCGAATCCATCTTTCTCAGTCTCCTCCCCCCATCTGCCTTTCTCTCCCTCTTTACCCTCTATTCCCCCAAAGCTCCTCGTGGTAGCATCTCTCCTTGCCCCCTAGTGGATCACGGTCTTTTGTTAAGCTTTTTACAAGAAATGGGCTTAACAGGAGTAGTGTGGGACTGGTTTTCAGCATTTCTTTGAGGGCGTATTTTTAAAGTAGTCACTGAGGGACCAATGTCTCAGGTTAGATTGTGGGGTACCGCAAGGGTCAGCCTTATTGCCAGTTCTATTTCATATTTTTCTGAGCCCTTTGGCAAGATGAATCCAGGAACTGGGAATCAGTACATATATTCATGCTGATGACATCTTATTAGTCTATACCAGGGGTGTCAAAGTCCCTCCTCGAGGGCCGCAATCCAGTCAGGCTTTCAGGATTTCCCCAATGAATATGCATGAGATCTATTTGCATGCACTGCTTTCATTGTATGCTAATAGATCTCATGCATATTCATTGGGGAAATCCTGAAAACCCAACTGAATTGCAGCCCTCGAGGAGGGACTTTGACACCCCTGTGCTACACTCAGTTTATGCCAGGGATCTCAAAGTCCCTCCTGGAGGTCCGCAACCAGTCGGGTTTTCAGGATTTTCCCAATGAATATGCATTGAAAGCAGTGCATGCACATAGATCTCAAGCATATTCATTGGGGAAATCCTTAAAACCCAACTGGATTGCGGCCTTCGAGGAGGGACTTTGACACCCCTGGTCTATAGATTATCACCTGCTACATTAGATTTAGGTCCTTTTTTGGCTGGCTTAAACAGAATAGAAGAATGGCTAAATGTAGAGAATGACACGGTGGTAGTTACCCGCGGGTAGCTGCGGGTAACCCGCCGAAACGGTGAAGAGGAGGAGTGCTCACTATAGGGACAAAGCCATCCACCGCCCTGTGGAGCGGTGAATGGCCTTGTCTCCACAGTTAAGGGAGGGAAGGCATGCGGTCACCAATCGCGCACAGCCCCCTCCCTACCTCTGGCCAAATCTATCTCCTTCCCTTTACCGTTGTGGCGCTTTAGAAAATACACTGAAGCCGGCGAAGCCTGCCTGTGCCGCCCTGCAGTCGCTGTGTGTGGGCGGAAGCTTCTCCTCTGACGCAACTTCCGGTTGGAGGGAGGGAGATAGATTTGGCCGGAGGGAGGGAAGGGGCCACGCAAGTGATCAGTGACCGCGCACCTTCCCTCCCTTAAGTTTCTTTATGCCGCGAAGGTAAGAGGGAGGGAGATTCTCAGGCTGCTGAAGGGTGGTGAGGTGGCGAGAGGGAAGGGTGGATGCTGCGGGGACAGGGCGGTGAAGGGGACGGTGGGGACAGGGCAGTGAAGGGGATGGTGGTCCGTGACGGGGCAGTGACAGGGACAGCGGGGACGGGCCGTGAAGGGAACGGTGGATTCGGGGACAGGACGGTGAAGGGGACGGTGGTCCGTGACGGGGACAGATTTTTTTTCCCCGTGTCATTCTCTAGCTAAATGAACATAAATTGGGTCTAAATATGTCAGCAAGTTGTATCACAGGAGATAAAGCAACACCTCATCTAGATCTCTCTTTAAAGAATTCTAGTATAAAACTAGATATTTGGGGATTATAATTGACTATCATTTAAATTTTCAAGGGCAGGTTTCAACCGTGGTTGCT
The DNA here is from genome assembly GCF_902459505.1 of Geotrypetes seraphini. NCBI lineage: Eukaryota > Metazoa > Chordata > Amphibia > Gymnophiona > Dermophiidae > Geotrypetes > Geotrypetes seraphini. Next base: position 12,750,839 of record NC_047089.1, on the reverse strand, counting down.
AAAGGTTTGGGGGCATTAAGACAGCGTAGAGCCATTCGAGATTTCCTGGATGAGAAATCACTGCGCACATTAATTCATGCCTTTGTATTATCAAAGTGAGATTATGGTAATTTCTTTTTTTACAGCGCAAGCTACGCGAAACACTACCGCCTGCTCAAGAGGAGGCGGTAGCGGCTAGCGCGCGGCCTTTAAGCGTGCGCTATTCCACGCGTTAAGGCCCTAGCGCACCTTTGTAAAAGGAGCCCTTAGTATAAGCAGGCATTGGGTCGGGACGGTCGAAGCGCTTACAACCGGTGCAGAATGCCGCAATTACATTATTAGGCCGAGCAATTATTTCGTAAATTCCTGAAAACTTTGTTCTCGCACTTTTTAAATGGTTTAACTACAGCCTCAACGAAATGATAATATTATAGTTCTTTTTCTTATGTACTTTAGTTTTTAATTAGTTCTTCCTTCTCCTGTTTTTATTTTGTTTGGTTTTTTTTTTTAATTCTTTATTCATTTTCAAATTTACAATAAGTGTAACACTTAATAATCATCAATGGTACAAATAATATGCTCTTATCTCCCACCCTTCCTTATCATATAATCAATACCTTATACAATATGTAACAATAAATTTACCCTCCCCTCCCCCCTCACAATCAAACTTGTAAATTTAAGGGAAAAAAAATAAAATAAAATGTCATCTAATCGGTACAATACTTTGTAAATGGCTCCCACACATCTTGAAATTTCCACGCTGTATTGCAATAAATCTTTCCATTTTATAAACATGACATAAGGAATTCCACCAGAAATTATAATTTAATCTACTCCAATTTTTCCAATTACACGTAATTTGTTGAATGGCAACCCCAGTCATTATAAGTAATAATTTGTTATTATTTGTAGAAATCTGACTTTTTGCTCTCATTGCCATACCAAACAGCACAGTACTTGAGGGAGTCCAGAGAAGAGCAACTAAACTGATAAGGGGTATGGAAAACCTCTCATATACTGACAGACTGAAAAAGCTGGGGCTGTTCTCCCTGGAAAAGCGGAGACTTAGAGGAGACATGATAGAAACCTTCAAGATCCTGAAGGGCATAGAGAAGGTAGACAGGGACAGATTTTTCAGATTATGGGGAACCACAAGTACAAGGGGGCACTCGGAGAAATTAAAAGGGGACAGGTTTAGAACAAATGCCAGAAAGTTCTTTTTCACCCAGAGGGTGGTGGATACATGAAACGCGCTTCCGGAGGCTGTTATAGGCCGGAGCACATTACAAGGCTTCAAAGAAGGTTTGGATAGGTTCCTAGAGGATAAAGGAATTGAGGGGTACAGATAGGAGTAGAGGTAGTTTTAGGGATAGTCTGGGACCATTGCTCAGGCAATGGGCCTGATGGGCCACCGCGGGAGCAGACCGCTGGGCGAGATGGACCTCTGGTCTGCCTCAGCGGAGGCAACTTCTTATGTTCTTGTGTTCTTATGTTCTTATAATGCCACTGGGTTGTCTAATAAACAATTAATTTGGTCCCAAATTGATTTCCAGAAATTCATAATAGATGGACAATAGAATAATAAATGATCTAAAGTCCCTGCTTCGAGATGACAGTGCCAACATTTATTAGACTTAGAGCTGTCCAATTTTTGTAATCGAACAGGGGTCCATAATGCTCTATGTAACATAGAATCTCCTAGAATGTTTTCTGCTACGTACTCTAGTCTTAATTACATGTGAACCGAGTCGAGCTCCACTGGGAGATGACCCGGTATATAAACCAAAGATTACATTAGAGTAGATCACGTGACACCTTTGTATTTCAAATTCCATTTTCTACCAATGGAATTTAGGATTCAATTTAAGATCCTGATGTTGGCACATAGAGCATTATTTCAGCTACGGCCTTCATATCTTTCTAACTTGGCGCTATTTTATGCCAGAAGGCGTCTATTACGCTATCATTGTTCCAGTCTCCTCTGCTCGCAACCTTGGAGTGGTCTTCGATTCCAACCTCTCATGTTCTACGCACATCCAACAAGCTGTTAAGACCTGTCGCTTCTCTCTCTTCGGTATCACCAAAATTTGCCCCTTCCCCTCTGAGCATACAACCCAGACCCTGGTCCAAGCTCTCGTAACTTCACGCTCAGATTACTGCAATCTACTTCTAACTGGTTGCCTCTCCCCCTTGCAATCTGTGCAAAACTCTGCTGCACGACTCATTTTCTACCAACCTTGCTATGCTCATGTCACCCCTCCCCTTAAGTCACTTCACTGGCTCCCTATCTGCCATTGCATACAGTTCAAGCTCCTATTGCTGACCTACAAGTGGGTTCATTCTGCTGCCCCTCAATCTCTCTCCCCGCTTCTCTCTCCTTATTCACCTCCCGGAGAACTCCTTTCCTCAGATAAGTCACTCTTAACGTTAGCCTTCTCCTCCACTGCCAATTCCAGACTTTGTTTCTTTCATCTAGCTGCCCCCTATGCCTGGAATAAATTACCCGAGTTTGTCCGCCAAGCCCCTTCCCTTATCTTGTTTAAAAGCAGAATGAAAACCCACCTTTTTGATATAGCCTTCAATCCCCACTGCCCTCCAACCCAGCCAGAAGATTAACCGTTACTCTTAACTGTATCCATGAGAAACTATTTGGCTGTCTTGTATGTTTAGATTGTAAGCTCTTTGAGCAGGGACTGTCTTCTTTGTGACTTTATATAGCATTGCGTACGTCTGGTAGCAGTATAGAAATAATGAATAGTACTAAATTAATAATAGTGATCCAAAGAGTTCGACTGAAAGCTTTAGACTTGAGTTTTACAAACCGTGAATGGGAAGAGCCCCAAGGACTTGCAAGACTGTTTACATTCTTATAAACCTAAACATATTTTGAATTCAGTGGGCAAAACTCTGTTACCAGTGCCCTGGGTTAACACAACACCTCAAGAAGGTACTTGAGAGAGTCCAGAGAAGAGCAACTAAGCTAATAAAGGGCATGGAGGACCTCTCATACACTGACAGACTGAAAAAGCTGGGGCTTTTCTCGCTGGAAAAGCGACGACTCAGAGGAGACATGATAGAAACCTTCAAGATCATGAAGGGCATAGAAAAAGTGGACAGGGACAGATTTTTCAAACTATGGGGAACCTCAAGTACAAGGGGGCACTCAGTGAAATTGAGAGGGGAAAGGTTTAGAACAAATGCCAGGAAGTTCTTTTTCACCCAGAGGGTGGTGGATACATGGAACGCGCTACCGGAGGATGTGATAAGCAGAAGCACGCTACAGGGCTTCAAAGAGAGTCTGGACAGGTACCTGGAGGACAAAGGGATTGAGGGGTACAGATAAGAGTAGAGGTAAGGTTAGATGGATAGGATTAGAGGTAATTTGTAAAATTAGTCAGAGACCACTGTTCAGGCAGTGGGCCTGATGGGCCGCCGCGAGAGCGGACCACTGGGCGAGATGGACCTCTGGTCTGCCTCAGCGGAGGCAACTTCTTATGTTCTTAACACATTTACCACAGATTAGGAATCGTGCATTTTCATATGCTCTGGCAGATAGTTAGATTTCTGTGCCAGAGATAACTGAGGTGATGAGAGACAATTTATGTGGCTGACTATCCTGCTGTCCACGGAGAACCTACGTTACAGGTAAGTAACTACACTTTTTCAGGCACTGTATAAACTCCCAGTTATCCCCAGGGAGCCTGATGTAGCCTTTGGCTTTAGAAAAGATTGCTGGGTACCAGAAAGCTGTTTTTGGCAACTTGAAGGCCCACATGGCCTCTACCGTAAAGCTGGGAGATATTCTCCGCTACGACCAAAACAACTGGATTTGTTTACTGAAATTTTGATTCAGACTAGACTTACACTTAATTCTCTTCATATCTTTATTGCTGCAAGACTGGCTTTGGGCCAGTTCCGAGACCCCGAGACTCAAAAAAGCCTGAGCTTCCTGGAACCTAGGGCAGTCCAGTTTTCCAGTGTCCTAAAACATAACATAACAAGTCATTTATATGCCGCATTTTCCTTGTAGTTCTGTGCGGGTCACAATTCCAAGACACTGCACATTTGCAGCAAAATACAATTCAGCCTATTCAGGTACTTTTTCTAAAAAAATAGGTCTGTAATGATTTCCTAAAGCTTAAATATTTGTCAGATGTTAGAATCAATGTGCCAAAATTACGATCCCAAAAGGCTGCCTGATAAGCCAGTATCCGATTCAAAACTCTTTTATATTGGCAATCCTTTACTGATGGAAATTCAAATAATCTAGGGCCTCGTACAGAATGCAAGGTACCTGCAAACTTAAAAGGATCAGGAAGATAAATCGGAACCAGACCATTTATTATCTTATAAATTTGTTTGGACATTTTATCACACTTATTGTAAGTTTGAAAATGAATAAAGAATTTAAAAATTAAAAAAATACATTTGCGGCCAAACTTAAAAAGTGCTCTGGGCCTTTTTTCCACAGCCAACATAAACGTCGGTAGTATTCCAAAATATGATCAAATTTATTTAAGCTGAATATCAATCTGACGATGTATTTTGGATGATCTGCATCTTTTTGATGTTCTTTTTACTTGTAGCTAAAATATATCAGGTTACAATAGTCTAGAGCAGGGGTGTCTTTGACACCTGTGGTCTAGAGCAAGGGTAGACAATTCCGGTCCTCAAGAGCTAGCCTCATGACGAGCCTGCTATTTGCATGCCACGACTAGATGGTAACAGAATTATAATTATGGAAGAGTGTGACGCAGTGGTTAGTTGTGGGTTCAAATCCCATGCTGCTTCTTGTGACCCTGGGCAAGTCACCTAATCTCCTACCACCCCAGGTACATTAGATAGAGTACGAGCCTACCTGGACCAATAGGGAAAATGCTTGAAGTACCTGTATGTAAACTGCTTTGCGTGTGGTTGGTGGTATACAATTCCTTTCCCTGATGTCATAATGCCTCATTCCTCCAATAAGAGCCAACCTCATCAGTGATGACACAATGGCTTCATTGTTCTATACTTGGCTCACTTCTGATACTTTATTGGAGGAGAGTGCGGTGCAGTGGTTAGAGCTTTAGAGGTACGGCCTCAGCGCCCTGAGGTTGTGGGTTCAAATCTCACATTGCTCCTTGTGATGCTGGGCAAGTCACTTAAACCCCCCATTGCCCCAGGTACATTAGGTAGAGTATGAGCCCACCAGGACTGATAGGGAAAAATGCTTGAGTGCCTGAATGTAAACCACATCAGCTATAAATTCCAGGAGGGCTGGCTTACGTGCGTGCGGATTCAAGCAGGCACATGGTAAGCATTCCGATGAGGATGGCTGCTGGAGGAAGATTCTCGGGCCTCACTTCGCTTCAAGAAGTCTCTTAGTGCCCTCTTCCTTAGCTTGCGTACCCGTGGAGACAGGCGAGCACAGTGCAAGCAACACTGTTCCTCGTGCACTGGGCCCAAGCAGCGAACGCACAGATCGTGAGGATCCAGTGTACTCATCCTTTTCCTGCAGCCCGGACATTTCTTAGATGTTTCTGGCATCTTCAAGATGGTAACTGGAAAAAGTCTTGATTGTAGACAAAATGGTGATGGAGAACTGTGGAAAAATCCGACCGATGGGAACGGGCGGAAACTAACTGCACGTGCTCAGAGAGAGAGAAAAAAAAAAAATCTCTCTGAGCTATTGGAGAGCTTATCCGCAAATTGGGAGCTGTTGGGACAACACCCATATGTGGCTGACTCATCCTGCTTGTCCTAGGAGAAAGTGGTATATAAATGCTAAAAATAAAATTAATAAATAATAGCAACTGAAAGACTTATTTCCAAAATCATCTACGTCCAAAGCAACTAATATGGGCTTAGCAGGTTTTGGAAATGTGCCCTTCAATTCTACAAAGTATCTGGAGAAAACAGGACAGCCAACATTTTTCCAAATAACCCCAAAATGTCCTACTGCAGCAGAAACGTCTGCCAGAAACTCAAGGCATTTCTTCTTCGCCAACAGGAGCTTGCAAAACAGTCCAATCCCTCGTGCTAAGTATGGTAGACTACTGCAACAGCCTTTATCTACCTTGCCCAATCAACACAATAAAAAAACTACAGACCGTCCAGAACACAGCCCTCAGACTCATATACTCACTCAGCAAACACGACCATATTACCAAAGCATACTTAGAATCTCACTGGCTACCAATAAAAGCAAGAACACAATTCAAATTCTACTGTCTCCTATTCAAAGTAACCCACGGCGCGGCACCCAGCTACCTAAACAACCGTTTTCACTACTATCTCTTATCCAGAAGAAGGAGAACACAGAACATTTTCACCTACCCTCCTCTCAATGGTACTCGACGTAAGAAACTTTATGACAACCTACTAGGGACACAGGCAGCTAATATTGACTCCGACATCTCAAAATTACTGATCGAAATTACAGACATAAAAGAGTTCCGAAAAGAAATAAAAACACTACTGTTCAAAAAATATCTCCCATCAATCTAAACCGCCATCTAATGAGTTCTCAATCAATTCCTTGGGAAAAGAATCTCTTTATCCAACCCAAACTAATCACCACTACTGTCCACATCATCAACATTAATTAACCAACATCATGCAATCATCAAAACAATAAATACACCTCCGCTCATAGGCATATGATGCTACTCTCCATCCAAAGAAACTTGACTCAGCTCATGTAACATCTTCTGTAATCTAGAACATATTGTAATTCCTTATTCTCCACCAGTAGTAAATTGACTCAGTTGCTATGTAACATCTCCTACGATATTGAATGTACTATAATTCTTCAATATAAACTGTAATTATCTCTTCCTATAATGTAATTCTTCTGGAAACGCCCAGATATCTTCTTTATTGTAATCCGTGGCTATGTTACATCCGCTGCGATATTGAATGTATTGTAACTCTTCACTGTTACTTGTAATCTACTCTTCTCCTGTAATGTAATTCTACTGGAAATGCCCAGATATCATCTTTATTGTAATCCGCCTAGAACCGCAAGGCACAGGCGGAATAGAAATCCCTAATGTAATGTAATGTAATGTAATGTAATTAATGAAAACTCCAGAATGCATTGAACGCATAAAGGTTGAAGGAGGACAAGTTGAACACGAATTATCGACCAAGAAAACAACCCGTTACACAAATGCATCGTCCAAGGTCATGCTAAATGTTTAAACCAGTGTATCGCCAACCGAGATTTCAGGCGTGCCGCGAGATGCTGGGAAGGAGGAGAGGCACTGGCGCTGGCTGACTGCCTACAGGACGTGCCTCTCGCGGCAAGACGCACATCCTGCAGGCCGTCAGCCTTCTCTCCGCGCGTCTTCCCTTCCAGCACCACCCCCCACTGGTGGCTCATGGCCCGTCTGGAGGGCTTTTGCACATCGACGTGATGTCGTCTGGCATGCACATGATGTCATCACGTCGACGACACTGGTTTAAAGAATCGCAAAGTATTCTACCCTCCCCCCAATATTTAGCTGGCAGCGGTCAGTGTTTTTTTAAACGCCTACTGTTGCTGGATGAATTAGCCCTCAATATTCAGTTCCATGTCATATCTAAACACCAGCACTGAATACTGGGGGGCTAAATATGGAGGGGGGGGGTTGGTAGGCTGCCGGAGATTATGCGGGCCTAGCGGAACATCGGTCTGGAACCCAAATACAAAATCTTTATAGGATGCAGCAATGCCCCTCCCAGTCCCCTTCTTTCCTTCCTGCCCTCCCCCCTGCAACATCACCCCCCTAACGCAACCCCCACTCCAGTGCTCCCTATGTTCTAATCCCTGCTAGTCTAGAGCAGTGTCCCGCAAACTTTTCCTGCCGGCGGCACACTAAGTGCATTGCCCCGGCCGGAAGGCACCCGGATGTCGACCCAATGACATCACACGCATGTGTGATGTCATTGCGTTAACGTCCATTCATGCGTAGGCCTGTTTTGCCTCGACCCTGCCGTTACAGGGATCCGGGAGGTGCATGGAGAAGAGGAGAGACGCCGGCCAGGAGGAGAGTCGTCCACGCCGGCTGACTTCCTACAGGATGTGCCTCTCACCGCTAGAGGCACGTCCTGTAGTCAGGCAGCTGGCGTGGATGGCTCTCCTCCTCACCAGTGTGTCGCGGCACACCAGAAATCTCAGGAGGCACACTGGTGTAGAGCAGTGGTCTCAAACCCGCGGCCCAGGGGCCACATGCGGCCCGCCAGGTACTATTTTGAGGCCCTCGGTATGTTTATCATAATCACAAAAGTAAAATAAAACAGTTTCTTGATCAAATGTCTCTTTAGCTATAAATTGCAATATTATTATTAAGACTTAGCCAAAAGGAAAGATTTATAAACTATAAGAACATAAGAAAGGCCATCTCCGGAACAGACCTTAGGTCCATCAAGTGCGGCGATCCGCACACGCGAAGGCCCCGCCCAGATGTACCCTGGCATAGTTTTAGTCCTCATATCACTCTAAGCTTCTCGTAAGGAGATGTATGTCTAGCTTACCCTTACCCATGTCACTTTATGCCACTCATAAGGAGATGCACATCTAACTTACCCTTAAATCCTAGAACGGTGGATTCCGCAATTACCTCTTCTGGGAGAGCATTCCAGGTGTCCACAACTCGTTGCGTGAAGCAGAACTTCCTGATATTTGTCCTGAACTTGTCCGTGTCACATTAGACATAGTAAATAATTTTTTTTTCCTGCTCCATTTTCAGTACAGTGGTGCCTCGCATAACGGACGCCTCGTACAGCGAACGCTGCGCATAACGAACTTTTTGTCTTGCTCCCTATAACGAACTTCGTTTCACACAACGAAGTCGCCCGAGGGGCCCGGGGGGGGCGGAACTACTCTCGCCGCTTTCTAATGTGAGCCGGGAACAGCAGCACCCTCCTGTCTGAATGCAGTGTTCCATCATCTCCCTCCACCTTACCTTAAAAACCGAGTTTTCCGGCTTTCTTTTTCGGCCAGCCACACACTTTCAAAGAGCAGCACATGCGCGCATGCTCTGTTGTTCAATCTTCTCCTCTGACGCAACCGGAAACCGGAAGTTGCAGGAGAGGAGAACATTGATCAACTCCAGCAGCTGCGCGTGCACAGCTTTTTGAGATCGTGCGGCTGGGTGAGGGAGAAGGCTGGCAGGCTCTGCATGTGAGGTGAGGTGGAGGGAGGGAAATGTAGGGCTGCAGAACGAATTATTTTGTTTTACAGGTATTCTTATGGGAAAACGCGTTTCACACAACGAACGTTTCACATAACAAACTTGCTCCTGGAACGGATTAAGTTCGTTGTGTGAGGCACCACTTTTGAAAGTCTCAATCATATCCCCTCGCAGTCTCCTCTTCTCGAGGGAGAACAATCCCAGTCTCTTGAGTCGTTCCTCGTATTCCAAGTTCTCCATACCTCTTATTAGCTTCGTTGCTCGTCTCTGCACCCTCTCGAGCATTTTTATATCCTTCTTTAGGTATGGAGACCAATGTTGGACGCAGTACTCCAAGTGTGGTCTGACCATTGCTTTATAAAGTGGCATTATAGCTATTTTTTCTGTGGCCCTCCAAGTACCTCCAAATCCAAAATGTGGCCTTGCAGAGGGTTTCAGTTGGAGACCACGGATCTAGAGGGTCTTTGGAGGCAGGAGCTAAGCCCTCTGGCTCCTGCCCCCTAGTGGCTGGCATTAAAAAAAAATAGCTAAATGTTACTTCTCAAGACTTTTAGGGCTCCTTTTACGAAGGTACGCTAACGTTTTTAACGCACGCACCGGATTAGCGTGTGCTATAGCGCGCTAGCTGAAAAACTACCACCTGCTCCAGAGGAGACGGTAGCGGCTAGCGCAAGTCGCATTTTAGCGTGCGCCATTCCGCACGTTACGGCCCTAACGCGCTTTCGTTAAAGGAGCCCTTAATGTTCTGTTGTCTGAGATATTGTTAGGCTAACAGGCATCCACAGAGTATAAACACTGGACAAAAAAATAATAATAAATGGAGCAAAACAGACCTCACTATACTGGGCTCCTTAATTCATAAGGAATATTGTAGAGCTCACGTCATCATAGACACTATAGAATTGCCCCCTTAGTTACTTGGTTCCTGTGTATACATCTGGCAGCTCACCCACACCAACCTAAAGAGGCCATCCTGCTTGTGTCCCGCTGCAGACTTAGAAACCTAGTTCGCCATTTCATAGCAGAAGGGGTAGACATGAATCACTTGTTTACTTTTTCCAAAATACTGTACTAGGGCTAGGGTGCATGCAATGAAGCTACTAAGTGGTAGATTTAAAACCAGAGAAAATATCTCTCTTCACTCAATGTGTAATTAAACTTTGGAATTTGTTGCCAGAGAAAGTGATGAAAGCGGTTAGCTTAACAGAGTTTTAAAAAAACCCCGGTTGGATAAGCCATTATTGAGATGGACTTGGGAAAATCAACTGCTTATTCCTAACATTCATAACATTTGTTTTATTCTTTAGGATCTTGCCAGGTACTCGTGACCTGGGTTGGCCACTGTTGGAAACAGGAGACTAGGTTTGAAAGACCTTCGCTCTGTCTCAATATGGGAACTCTTATGTAAACTCTTTAGCTGACCTGTACCAGCAATGGACAAAGCTGATTTTACTTTTCACCATTACCAGAGCCAGAATGCCAGGGAAATACAATGCCACATTCTGCTGCCTGAGAGGTAAAACACATATTTCCAGGCTTTTTTTTGGAATTTGCTTATTTTTAGTGTTCACCCTGATAGAAACCATATGTAAGAATGCTGCAAATTGTGGCTCACCAGCATACCTCATGGTCTGGCTGCAAACTGTGTGCTGGCTGGCACCGATTCCCAAAGACTTCCATTTTGGACAAAACAAACACTGTCCCACTGGATTCCCTGGGTGCTGGCAAGATTTTGTTAAAAGAGCGCAAATACATATCCTGTTATTTTCCTTGTTAGTAATCGGTTTGGTGAAATATAATCAGCCCGAGTGGCACCCGCTTTCAGTAAAAGAAACCCTGGAATTTCCAGCTTTGCAAGAGCCTCTGAATGCCAGACATGACCTCACTTAAAAGCCAGTAGAGTTTTCGTGGGGCCTGGTGCTCCCAGCCTAACTCAATGGAGAGCACCGCAGACCATTAATAAGTGAATTGCTGTGGAGGCCAGCCCTTATGAGCCTTAATGAAAAGCTTCTTCATTTCTGCCTTTCTGTTTGCTTTCACTATGGCCCCATAAAATGGAAATTTTGCTTGTGGGAAATATTTCCTGCCTTGGGTTTTCAGGATATTTATTTTATTCTGTTTTCTAAACTGTTCTTCCAGGGGAGCTCAGAATGGTTGACATGAATTTCTTCAGGCACTGAAGCATTTTTCCCTGCCTGTCCCAGTGGGCTCACAATTTATCCGAGGCAGTGGGGGGATTAAGCGACTTGGTCAAGGTCACAAGGAGCAGCGTGGGTTTGAACCCACAACCTCAGGGTGGTGAGGCTGAAGCTTTAACCACTGCGCCACTCTAGAAATCAAAATGTAGTAAAAGTGATCCAAGTCTAGGACAATCCAGCCATTGTGACATCACTGATGAGGTTGGCTCTTATTGGTGGAATGAGGCATTATGACATCACAATACCAGCTCTGGCTATCAGAGGCTGAAACTTTTCACACTATTTATGTATTTAATTTTCTATACTGTTCTCCCGGGGAGCTCAGAACGATTTACCCCGTAAACCCCTCCCACTCCCAATGTTCCCAGGCAGGAGAGATGCCCAATCCCTCCTGCCGACATCTCTCCTGAAAGTTCACACACCCCCACCTGGACCCCACACCCCTATCTGGACCCAGACCTCCTCTCTAACCTGGTTTCATTGGCCTTCGAAGGACTGGCAGGCCTGACCCTTCCCGGTGCATCTGGGAGATGGACCTAACATTCCAGTTGGCCCAAGTGCCTAAGGCCCCTCCTACAGGAGGGGCCTTAAGTACCTGGGAAAATCAGGCCTTTAGGCCCATCCCCAGTGCATCCCAATATGCACCAGGAAGGGGTAGGCCCGCCATTCCTTCGAAGGCGGGCTTGCCGGCTGGATGCAGGCAGGAACCATCCGACCAGCCAATGAAACCAGGTAAGAGGGGTAGTCCGGGTGGGATTAGGGGGGTCTTGGTGGGGTGAACTTTTGGTGGTATCTCGGGAGGTGGGGGTGAACTTTTGGGGGTGTCAGCAGAAGGGATTGAAATGTGAACTCTGGCACTCAATTAATCCACTGGAAAATGAAGATGTAAACTAATATAGAAATTCAGCTGGAAGAAGTTATCTAGCAGCCTTAATCAACTTCATTTAGTAAACTTTTTTCTATGTATTCACTGGTCCTCAGCGGGCCACCATACACTCAAATACATTCATAGTGAATGGCTTTACGCTCCCACTCCTCATTGGAACCAGCCCGACCTTATTTTGGATTTTAGATTATAACTTGCATTAATAGTGGTAATATATAAATATACTCAAAGTACTTAGCTTCTAGTAGAATGTTATGCAGGGAGAATGTGTCTAAGTATCAACATGTTTCGCCCGTTAAACTCATTGGGCTTCATCAGGATGTATACTCCCTTTAGATAAACCTGCAGCCACCATTGCACAATTGTGGAATGGTGGCTGCAGGTTTATCTAAAGGGAGTATACATCCTGATGAAGCCCAATGAGTTTAACGGGCGAAACATGTTGATACTTAGACACATTCTCCCTGCATAACATTCTACTAGAAGCTAAGTACTTTGAGTATATTTATATATTACCACTATTAATGCAAGTTATAATCTAAAATCCAAAATAAGGTCGGGCTGGTTCCAATGAGGAGTGGGAGCGTAAAGCCATTCACTATGAATGTATTTGAGTGTATGGTGGCCCGCTGAGGACCAGTGAATACATAGAAAAAAGTTTACTAAATGAAGTTGATTAAGGCTGCTAGATAACTTCTTCCAGCTGAATTTCTATATCTCTATAGCAGAAGGGATTGGGCATCCCTCCTGCTGGGGAACATTGGAGGGGAGGGGTTCACGAGATTGGGCTGGTCAGCCACCAATATTCAGTGGCAATGTGGATGGGCAGAATGGATGGGTCAAGTGGATGGGTGGATGGGCGGGGGGGGGGGGGGTTTAAAAAAAAAAAATTGGAGTAAATACAATTCCAAAATAAATGAAAAGGGATGGATAAAGAGACAAAAGGTTAGGGAACTTTACCCACCTAATTTCTACTTAAGAGTGTTCCTTGTCCAGATATATTCCAGAGTGAGGTCATGTGATTTTAATTGGGTCAATTAAAGGCGTCCTTAAACAGCCAACTTTTTAGTAGGTCTTTCAACTTGTTAAGTAATTTTTCTTCTCTTATGTTGAAAGGAAGCGAGTTCCAAATTTGAGGAGCTGTAACAGAAAAGATCATATCCCTCCTTGAATAGATGATTTTTAATGAGGGAATTACTAACAGAGATTTTTCTTCTGATCTTAGAGATTTTACAGGGGTGTATGGAATTAGAAATCTTTCTAAAAATGCTGGGGCTTTTTTTACTAATATTTTATGTGTGATTAAGGCTATTTTGTAAGTAATTCTATGGTTTACTGGTAACCCCAGTGGGGTTACATGATCAGATTTTTTTCTTCTCATGATCATTTTTATTTCGGTGTTTGCAGCTTCTGCAACCAATGGCGAGCGTGCTCAGATAACTCATGCCATACCAAAGGGAAAACTGTACTCAGGGTGAATGCAGCATACCAGTCGAAATAGGCAGTTTTTAAGGTAGGTGTTAGAGAGGGCAAACAGGGTAGCTGCCCCGGGTTCCACAGTTGTAGGGGGGCCCCTGTGGGCTGGGATGTCCTTCCTTTCTCACCCAGTTCTGAAGCCCCCCCCCCCCCTCACCTGTAAAAATGCAAGGAGGTTGCCGGTGCGGCACTGTTCCTTTGTCGCGGTCCATCCCCCTCTGATGCAACTTTTTGTTTCCGCTTGGACGGACTGCGACAGAGGAACCACACCGAGGAGGCCATGGCGTTAGAGATTAGCTGCAAGCCGGAAACCTCCTCGGATTTTTACAGGAGAGGGGGCTTCGGAACCGGGTGGGGAGAAGGGAAGGACATCCCAGATCTGGGGAGTTACCTGAAGCAGCTGATTTTAAAATGAAGCGTCGGCTCTTCCTATGGATGTGAGGGCATTTGGTATGCCCCGGGGGGGGGGAAGGGGGGAGGAGGAAGAAGGAAGAGATGCTGGATGGGTGGGGAAATTGGGGGGAGGAGGAAGGGAGGAGAGGAATTGGGGGGGGGTTCTCTCCTTAATTTCTGCGCTGGGCCCCAGCATGTCTAACTCTGGCCCTTGAAGAGTTGTATTTTTGTCCGCATAGGGATTATTCTATAATTGGACATCTCCATTTAGTGCCCTGAAACTGACAGAATACTACCATAAAGCCAGTGTGACGGCAGGTGTCTTAATTCATTCTGTTCAGTACAGAGGAAGAGAAAGAATTAGCTCAAATACCAGTGGTCCTGGCTAAAACCTTAAGCAAAACTTGGGCGTCATTTGCTGAATCTGGGCCTAGATTATTTGTAAAATTTTAAATTAATTTTTTATGCCAGTGTATGGCAAACTGTGGGCCACGGGGCGAGAAGCACGTCCTGTAGGCAGTCAGCTGGCATCTGCATCTCGTCTCCTCGCCGGTGTCTCTCCTGCTCTAGCACCCCCTACAGGCCAGAGTTTACTGTGCCACTGAGTAAAAAAAGTTTGTGGGACACTGGTTTATGCTTATGTATGATTGTTTGTAACACAACTAGATTAGGTCAGGCTCTTTCTGTTATTTTTAACTCATAATTATTGTAAACCGTACTGAGCTCATGGTTGAACAGTTTATAAAATTTGCCTTTAGCTTTTTCTCTTCCATACCTTATGCTGGGGAATATAAGAACATAAAGAGCTGCTATACTAGCACAGACCAACGGTCCATCATGCCCAGTATCCTGTTTCTAACAGTGGCCAACCTAGGTCCCAAGTACCTAGCTAGATCCCAACCAATAAATAGACTTTATGCTGCTTATCCTAGGAATAAGTCATGGATTTCCCCCAAGACATTTCAATAATGGCTTATGGACTTTGTTTTAGGAAATTAGCCAAACCTTTTTTTAAACCCTGCTAAGCTAACCGTTTTAATCACATTCTCAGCAACAAATTCCAGAGTTTAATTACACGTAGAGTGAAGAAATATTTTCTCCAGTTTGCTTTAAATCTACCACTCAGTAGCTTCATTGCATGCCCCCGACTCCTTGTAATTTTGGAAAGAGTAAACAAGACTAAACTCCATATTTTATAGAGCTCTATCGTATCTCCCCCTGAGATTTTTAAGGATTTACGATCAAGTCGTTCATTGGGTCTTGGCTCTGAAGAAATCCTCCTCCTAAGAAGGTCTTGCCTGTTAGAGAGGCAGCAAAGGAGCCATTGCAGTGATGTGAACTGAAGCGTTCCAGGATTAGATGCACAGGGGGAGTGGATTTTGGAGGCAACGTCACAAAGTTACAAGTTTATTTTACCGTGATATACCGCCTATTGTAAAATCTAAGCGGTTTGTATAAAAGTTTCACAAAAGTATAAATTTAAAGGGAAACTTACACAGACTATTAAAAACAGTTAACAGAATAAAGTGAATACAAAAGGGAAGTCGGTTAAAAGGATACATATAAAAAAAATAAAAGGATTTTGGAAAGGACCAAACCAAGAGGAAGGGATAAAGTGAAAAGAGAAAAGAAAAACCTGATCAAATTGATATTAAGAGTAATATCTTCACTTAGGGCTCCTTTTACTAAGGTGCGCTAGCGTTTTTAGCGCATCCTATAGATTAGCGTGCATTGCCCTCTGAATTACATTATTGCAACTCTATCTACTTAAGCCTAACTAAGAAAAACCTCCATAGACTCCAACGGATTCAGAATGCCGCGGCCAAGCTCATCTTCGCTAAAAGTAAATTTGACCACGTCTCCCCGCTCCTGGCCAAGCTCCATTGGCTTCCGATAATCGCCAGGGTCCACTATAAATGCGCCTGTTCAACTTTCAAAATCCTATATGGTATCCTCCCTCCCTTTATCCCTCTTTCTTGGAATTCCTCAAACCCTAATACCACCAGATCCTCCCACAAATTAAAACTATCCTTCCCCTCGCTAAAAGGCATTTCCCACACAGGAAAGCTAGGGACCTCCCTCCACTTCAAAATCACTGAGCTCTGGAACAACCTTACCTCCCCTCTTCGGAACTTGAGCTCTCTCCAAGTTTTCGGCAACATCTGAAAACCTGGCTTTTCTCAAAAAATGTAAGTCTCCCTCCAACTTAGGAATCAAGGAAACTCTTATATCTTGGCATCCCAAGTCCTCTAAATTTTCTTCACACTTCTACCTCTAACCCTCTGTTGTAGTTCCTTCCTATTTCTCCTACTGTAAACCGCGACGAGCTCTACGAACGTGGAGATGATGCGGTATACAAACCTAAGGATTAGATTAGATTAGATTAGATTAGATAGCGGATGCTGCGGATGGGCAGACTGGATAGGCCATTTGTCCTTTATCTGCCATCATGTTTCTCTTTTTCTATAACCATAAAGCTCTATGACATCACAATGCAGGTGGAAAGAGCCTTAGCCTATGGGAAGAGGAGATGCAAATGTTAAGAGCCTTAGCCAATAGGGAGAGGAGGAGATAGCACTTCTACCTCTAACCCTCTGTTGTAGTTCCTTCCTATTTCTCCTACTGTAAACCGCGTCGAGCTCTACGAACGTGGAGATGATGCGGTATACAAACCTAAGGATTAGATTAGATTAGATTACACGTAAAAACTAACGCCAGCTCAATGGTGGCGTTAGCGTCTAGCATGCGTGCTATTTCCGCTAGCGCAGCTTAGTAAAAGGAGACCTTAGGCTTCAAAAGCATCTGTCAACAAAAAAGCTTTAAAACCTGACTTAAATTTTGAGGTGCAATTTTTTTTTTTTGTCTAAGGTCGACGGGGTGGGATTTCCACAGTGCAGGTGCTATGACTGAAAATAGCATCCAGTGACGTCTGGACTATTGGACAGAGCAGGCAGGACAGATGCCCACTTGGGGTGCTGGATTGAGAGAGAGGGAGCGCATGGTGCTAGAAGTACAGTGGTACCTTGGAATCTGAACTTCATCCGTTCTAGAACCCCATTCGAGTTCCAAGACAATTTTTCCCATTGAATATTATAGAAAATGGATTAATCCATTCCTTGGTCCCACAAACTCAGACAGTAAGATAGGGACCCGCACCGGCAAAGGCAGCAAGATCGGGACCCGCATTGGCATAGGCAGCAAGACCCGCACCGGCAAAGACAGCAAGATCGATACCCCCACCAGCATAGGCAGCAAGATCGGGACCCGCACCGGCAAAGCCAGCAAGATCGGGACCCCCACCAGCATAGGCAGCAAGATCGGGACCCGCACCGGCAAAGACAGCAAGATCGATACCCCCACCAGCATAGGCAGCAAGATCGGGACCCGCACCGGCAAAGCCAGCAAGATCGGGACCCGCACCGGCATAGGCAGCAAGATCGGGACCCGCACCGGCAAAGACAGCAAGATCGGGACCCGCACCGGCAAAGGCAGTAAGATCGGGACCCACAATGGCAAAGACAGCAAGATCGGGACCCGCACCGGCAAAGACAGCAAGATCGGGACCCGCACCGGCAAAGACAGCAAGATCGATACCCCCACCAGCATAGGCAGCAAGATCGGGACCCGCACCAGCAAAGACAGCAAGATCGGGACCCACACCAGCAAAGACAGCAAGATCGGGACCCACACCGGCAAAGACAGCAAGATCGGGACCCACACCGGCAAAGACAGCAAGATCGGGACCCGCACCGGCAAAGACAGCAAGATCGGGACCCGCACCGGCAAAACCAGCAAGATCGGGACCCGCACCGGCATAGGCAGCAAGATCGGGACCCGCACCGGCAAAGCCAGCAAGATCGGGACCCACACCGGCAAAGACAGCAAGATCGGGACCCACACCGGCATAGGCAGCAAGATCGGGACCCACACCGGCAAAGACAGCAAGATCGGGACCCACACTGGCATAGGCAGCAAGATCGGGACCCACACCGGCAAAGACAGCAAGATCGAGACCCCCACCAGCAAAGACAGCAAGATCGGGACCCCCACCAGCAAAGACAGCAAGATCGGGACCCTCACCAGCATAGGCAGCAAGATCGGGGCCCACACCAGCAAAGACAGAAAGATCAGCAACGGCAGCTGCAAGCGATGCTCAGCCCAAAGCTTCCCTCCTAGGTAGAAACAGGAAGCTGCGTCAGAGGGGAAGCTTTGGGCTGAGCACCGCTTGCAGTTCGGATTCCAAAGCAGCGCTCAGATTCCGGGGCAGAAATTAAGAAACAAAAAAAGTTCGGATTCCAAGTTGTTCGAGTTCTGGGGTGTTCGAATTCCGAGGTACCACTGTATTTTAAGCCCCCCTGCTGCTCCTGTACTTTTGGGACATCCAAGGTGGACCTTTCATCTTCCACTGCCTGGGGCACCGTTTAGTTCAGCAAGCAGCCCATCTAGAGACACTTATGTCATCATCTGAGCTGCAGGGTGTTGCTTAGGTAGACTGTTTATTCCTCACCTTGCTCTCCGGTGAGTCACTAATTACAGTCATAGCAACTAACTCGACATGATGTCAGAAGAAATGCTGAATCTAAAACGCAGCCGTAGAAAAGGGCACAGATGCCTCTCCGGGGAAGCTGCCCGTGCCTGTGAAAACGGCGTAGCCAAGTGGAGAGGAGGGAAATGAGAATCTGAATTGTACTGTATCGCAAGTAAAGCACAGAAAGACACCGTATCGCGACCATGGCATAGTTAGGGTGAGAGGTGTCTGGGGCGGGGGCACCCCTCCCCCACCTCCACAAGCTCCTTCCCCGCCCCCTCCCGCCGTGCGTGCGCCGCTTCCCTCCCCCTGCGCCTCTGTATCGTTCCTGGTGCAAGCAGGAACCCCCAACCTGCTGTCGCGCCAGGGTCGGCGCTTCCTAGGATGCCGTTTTCTAGGCGTGGGTCCAGGAGGCGACGTTAGAGGAAGAGCTGATGCTGGTGGTTGCTGCTCCGCATCAGGAAGATTACAGAGGTACGGGAGAAGGGAAGTGGCCCACACGCAGCATTGGGGGGGAGCGGGGAAGGAACAGGGTGATGGAGAGGAGGTCGGGTGCCTACGCCCTCATCAAGATGGCACCCAGGGCGGACCTTTCCTCCCCACCTCCTTACCACGCCACTCTATTTCAATCTGCACTGTTTCTCTGTGGAGAAACAGGACACCAGGCGCTACCAGGCACCCGGGCGTTAGCTGCCAGTCCTGGGAGGGAACCAGCGGTGTCTAGACTTTTTTAAAAAAATTGTTTTTTTAAAATCAGCTTTCTAAGGCGCGATCAATTATCCCACCATGTAAAGCCGATTAAAACAATTAAGTTAGACGCGGGGAGCTGGCACCTAACTATAGGCGGTCCTTACAGAATTTCCCTCTTAATGCCCATTCATTCTTGCTAATTTGAGTCAAGTGCGAACTTAGTCAACCTACCGCAAATAACAGGGCTTGTGCTCTTTAAATGACCCCTTAGATCAATGTCTCTCAAACTGCGTGCCACGGCACAGTGTTGTGCCACGAAAGATTCCAGAATTTTATCTTACTACACTATTCATTGCTTCTATACTGCTACCAGATGTACGCAGCGCTGTACAGAGTCACAAAGAAGACAGTCCCTGCTCTAAAGAGCTTACAATCTAAACAGACAAACAAGATATGAAGGGGAACAGTTAATCTGCTGGCTGGGTTGGAGGGCAGAGGGGAGTCCAGGACAATTGAGCTATTGTGACATCACTGATGAGGTTGGCTCTTATTGGTGGAATGAGGCATTATGACGTCACATTCTCAGCTCTGCTTCTCAAAGACTGAATGATAACAGCCTTGTTTTCCGCTTCCTTCTAGGAGGCTACGGGATATATGGAGCGCACTGAAAAAGTAGAACTATTATAACCTAATTCTTATAAACATAGCTGCTAAAAGCTTTTATAAGTGTGTTTAGTTATCAAATATTTATCTAGAGCAGATTAAGAGCTGAATATTTATGTAGTTGGATGGAAGTTTACTCCAGGGAGCTGGGTCAGCATAACATGTATATTTTTAGACTGTTCAGAGTTTCTTTTTAGACAATCTAGTCTTCCCTTCAGGCCCAGAAATCAGCTAGGTCAATGCTAGAAGGCTGGTGGTGACTGGGTACTGTCCAGCCAAGCCTTTGATGACCATCAGGTCAGATGTTTGGGGCTAGAGCTTAGAACATAAGAATTGCCATATCGGGGCAGACCAAAAGGACCATCAAGCCCTAGTATCTCATTTCCAATAGCGACCAAGCCAGGTTGTAAGTACTGGCAAGATCCCAAAGAGCTCGGCTAGTGTTCATATCATTAGCTAACATGGTGGAAGGCCATGGGGCAAAGAATGGAAGGCCATGGGGGTTAGGTTACGCGTGGAATCTTCCATATACATCTACCCAAATAATAGAGATCCGATAAAGATTTTTAAAAATTGACTTGGGTAAGAAGCAACATCAAACTTCAACTGCTAGGCAACTGGGGTATATCTTTAGCGTGACTCGTCCAACGCACACATGACAATTGTACCCCGACAAATGCACCCCTCTTTTGGGGGTGGGGAGGGAACCCCCCCTACACTTAAACAGTGGTTCCCAAACCTGTCCTGGGGGACCCCCCAGCCAGTCAGGTTTTCAAGATATCCCTAATGAATATGCATGAGAGAGATTTGCATATAATGGAAGTGACAGATATGCAAATCTCTCTCATGCATATTCATTAGGGATATCTTGAAAACCTGACTGGCTGGGGATCCCCCAGGACAGGTTTGGGAACCACTGGGTTAGAATAAAGTTTACATCAGGGCTGCCCAAGTCCGGTCCTCAAGATTTACTGGCAGGCCAGGTTTTCAGGATATCCACAATGAATATGCATGAGAGAGATTTGCCTGCACTGCCTTCTCGGTATGCAAATCTCTCTCATGCATATTCATTATGGATATCCCGAAAACCTGGCCTGCCAGAGATCTCGAGGACCGGACTTGGCCAGCCCTGGTTTTACATGATGATTATGGGACCCCTTTACACATCAGGGATCTCAAAGTCCCTCCTTGAGGGCCGCAATCCAGTCGGGTTCTCAGGATTTCCCCAATGAACATGCATGAGATCTATGTGCATGCACTGCTTTCAATGCATATTCATACGGGAAATCCTGAAAACCCGACTGGATTGCGGCCCTCAAGGAGGGACTTTGAGATCCCTGCTTTACATAAGTGGATATCTGGAAGGCCCTGATATGCTCAGACTCCTTAGGCCCCGTCCCTTGGTGCCCCCAACAATATGGCACCCAGAGCAGATCCCGCCCCTCCTTACTGCACCATCGGTGACACACCTACTTAGGGCTAAATCTATATATATAAAATCGGAGGTATGTATGTGTGTATGTGCCGCGATCACGCAAAAACGGCTTGACCGATTTGAACGAAACTTGGTATGCAGATCCCTCACTACCTGGGGTGATATGTTCTGGGGGTCTCGCGGCCCACCTGCACATGTGGGCGGAGCTACAAACAGAAAATCAGATTTCACCCATTCATGTCAATGGAAAAAATGTAAAAAGCTGCCATTCTCACAGTAATTCAAAACCGGCTTGACCGATTTGAACGAAACTTGGTATGCAGATCCCTCACTACCTGGGGTGATATGTTCTAGGGGTCTCACGGCCCACAACTCTAGTTTGCTTGCTCAAGGGTGGGTTCACCCAATAATTTATAAGTTCTTGCTCCAGGAGGTGAAACTAAAATTGTTGTTTATAATCACGTTTTGCGTTAGTTGTATTGTATTCATTTTGTCAAATATTTCACTTTATAATTTGAATATTGTACTTTTTATTAAGCTGTAAAAAAATACTTTCATTCACCACTATAAAGTATCTTTATTTGAATCCATTTACAGTGTTATTGCTATAATTAAATACCCGTGCAACGCTGGGGCATCAGCTAGTTCTATATAAAGCATTAAAAAAAAAAAAAAATCAGTGTTAATATGGAGAGCACTTGGGGCTCCTTTTATAAAGCCGCACTAGCGGGGTTAACGCACGCGACTTTTCATCACGCGCTAACCCCCGCGCTGGCCAAAAACTACCGCCTGCTCAAGAGGAGGCGGTAGCGGCTAGCACGTCCAGCGGTTTAGCTATTACACGCGTTAAACCGCTAGCATGCCTTTGTAAAAGGAGCCCTTAGTGAAATTCTATAAAAGTTATGAGCAGCGCCTAGAATCGTGCTTAGCGGCAGAAGGCGGCATAACATGCAGGCGTAACCATACAGACCACGGAAAGCCAGGCCTAAATAACTGCGCCTAAGTTGCGCATGATCGGGCATATTCTAGAACAGTGCACCTAACCAACGCTCCTCCCCTGGCCACACTCCCTTTTGAGATGTGCGCACTAGAAGTGACACGCACCACTTTATACACTGCGCGAAAAAAACAGTTGTGCATGTAATTGATGTTAATTAGTGCCAGACGGAAACTATTGAACTCAGATTTCTTTTTTAAACTACAGTAGCAAAGGTCCAAGTCAGCTTGTCTCTTTACGTCTTACTTCACCCTTGAGAAGAGAAGACTGCGAGGGGACATGAGAGAGACTTTTAAAACACTAAAAGGATTCGACAAAATAGAGAAAGAAGCATCGTTCTTCACGTTGTCAAACGTGACTCGGACAAGAGGTCATGGACTGAAACTGAGGAGCGACAGGCCCAGGACAAATGTCAGGAAGTTCTGTTTCACACAGCGAGTGGTGGACGCTTGGAACGCTCTCCCGGAGGAGGTTGTGACGGAAACCTCCATTATGGGATTCAAGGGCAAGTTGGATGCACGCCTCTTTGCAAATCACATTGAGGGAAAAGGGTGAACAAGGTCTCCATCAGGGAACATCTAGATTGGCCTCCGTGTGTGCGGGTCACCAGACTAGACGGACCAAATGTCTGATTCGGTGAAGGCATTTCTTATGTTCTTATGTTCACAAAAATGAGTAAAACGCTGGCCTCATTGCCTAAGACTCTGTTTACTATTCATTATTTCTATAGTGCTAGTGCTGCAGAGTCATGAAGAACAAGACAGTCCCTGCTCCAAAGAGCTTACAATCTAAATAGACAAACAGGATATCAAGGGGAATGGTTAATTTGCTGGCTGGGTTGGAGGGCAGAGGGAGAATCAAGCCATCGTGACATCACTGATGAGGTTGACTCTTATCATGCCAGGGCCTGCCATTAGTTGATTGTGACAGGGTAATCCCCGATCAGCTGAGCCGGCAGGACTCCCCAAAACTGCAGCTTCAAGGAGTTCTGCCAGGTCAGCTGATTGGGGATTCTTGGGAGGCGCAAAGGGGCCGACCCAGGAGAGTCGCAAGTTTGTTGTTGTATTTCTTTTGGGAGGGGGGGTTTGCCAGTGGCGATCAGAGGGAGGGTGAGGGGGACTGTTGGACCCACGAGAAGGAGGGAGGGAGAGGGCTGCTGCACTCACGTGAAGGGAGGTGCATGGGCTTCTGGACTGGCTAGAGCTGAAGGGAAACAGGTGCTGAGCCCATGTGGTGGGTGGAGTGGAGCTGGAGGGAAGGAAGATGTGTCAGACCCACACCTGGGTGCTGAAGGGAGGGAATAAAAGTGTTGGACCCAAGGGAAGGGAGTAGAGAGAAGGGAGAGACGTGCAGGACCTGCAGGGAGGAAGAGAGAGAAGGAAAGGGAAAGAGAAAAGCTGCACCAAGGCGATGAAAGAAGAGTGAGTGAAATATTGAACATAGCAGAAGAAAGACACGTCTGCAACTGTGGGCAAGTCACCCAACCCTCCATTGGCTCAGGTTGATTATGAGCCTGTCAGAACAGATAAGGAAAATACTTAAGAGCATCCGATTCCTAATCAATGTATTGTAAACCGCTTTGAAAATCAGCACCCATTGTATGCGTCTCCGGCACAAATGAACTGGTTTACTCATTTCTGGGACATACACAGGTGAGGCTGGACTCATTTTTGAGCACTGATCTTTGACCTGGGGGCCGCCGCGTGAGCGGACTGCTGGGCGCGATGGACCACTGGTCTGACCCAGCAGTGGCAATTCATATGTTCTCCAGCCCTCTTGCTTTTCTGTTCTCTAGGGACGGGACAGGATTCAATCCCAGCGTCCTGCATTTTCTATTGCTTTACTTTAGCATTGCCAAAAATCCCATGTAAACTGAGGGAATAAACAGAAGGAATGTTATTTTGTACTCGGCGCCAATAAGCACAGGTTAAAACCTTTTATTACAGAGGAGTCTAGATGATGAGGACAGGTTGGGTCTGACTCTGTACTGTAGGGTAGACATTATGTCAGCCTCACGTGAGGTTGGGGCTGCTCTTGATCAGTGTTTGCTGAGACATGGGCAACTTAGTCTACAAAACAGCGCCCCCTTAAGGAAAACTGAAATATTTTACATTTGCAACACACTAAAACAGGGGTAGGCAATTCCGGTCCTCGAGAGTCAGAGCCTGGTCAAGTTTTTAGGATATCCACAATGAATATGTACGAGATGGATTTGCATGCACTGCCTCCTTGAGATGCAAATCTATCTCATGCATATTTATTGTGGATATCCTGAAAACCTGACCTGGCTCTGGCTCTTGAGCCTACCCCTGCACTAAAAGGTGCCACAGATTCAATCGTTACAGAGCAATGGCACTGTGAAGAGTCTGAAAATAATATATCACTAATGATGAGTACCATAAGGGAAAGGAACCAGTTAATATTCAGGTGGTGGTTCTTAGTGCTTCTAATCAGGGGTGTCAAATGTCGGTCCTCGAGGGCCGCAATCCAGTCAGGTTTTCAGGATTTCCCCAATGAATATGCATGAGATCTATTAGCATACAAAGGAAGCAATGCATGCAAATAGATCTCATGCATATTCATTGGAGAAATCCTGAAAACCCAACTGGATTGCGGCCCTCGAGGACCGGCATTTGACATCCCTGTCCTGGAGGAACCTCAGCCTGTCATCCCCAATGAATATGCATGAGATCTATTTGCATACAATGGAAACAGTGCATGCAAATAGATCTCATGCATATTCATTGGGGAAATCCTGAAAACCCGACTGGATTGTGGCCCTCGAGGGCCGACATCTGACACCCCTGCTTTAAATGCTGGCTGCTGTTGAATGAATTAGACCTGTATATTCAGGTCTGGGTAGGGTTATCAGATTTTAAGTCAGTAAAATCCAGACCCCCTAGATCCACCCCCCAGGCCCGCCAAGTTCCACCCATCCCCTGCCACGTTATAGCCCAGCTCCGCCCCCCCCATTGCCTGTTCATCAGGCAGAAAGACATCAGCACAGATGCGATGCGATGATGCCACGCGCAGGCGTGCATGTGAGATCACCGCGTTGCATCCATGCATGCATGGATGCCCCCTCCCGACGCAATTTCTTGAAAATCTGTCTGGACCCCCGGACCTGTCCTCAAAAGGAGGACGTGTCCGGGAATATCCAGACGTCTGATAACCCTAGTTCTGGGGCAGCCAAAACAGGTTTGTTTTTTAAAATTATAGTTTTATAATTTTATTAAAATTTGACATAATCGCCTATTCCTAGGATTCTAGGCGAATTACAAAAATAAAAATTATACAATGTTAAAATACATACACATAGGGCTCCTTTTATCAAGCCGCGCTAGTGGTTTAACGCGTGAAATAGCCCGGGTTAAACTGCCTGCCTTGAGCAGGTGGTAGTTTTTTGGCCAGCGCGAGGGTTAGCGCGTGAATAAAAGTCACATGCGCTAACCCCGCTAGCGCGGCTTGATAAAGGGGGCCCATAGTTTTAGGGTTTATTTGACGTACTGGGAGGAACTACATATGCTAAAAGAAAAGAGAACAATCAAGGTGAAAACCAAAAGGTTGGTTTAAGAAGAACTGAGACCGACTTTATGACGCTTGTGGAAATTAATGGTCAGATATAAAATCAAATCTGTGGCCAAAATTTAACACATATTTTCATCTGAAACTGAAACCAAGCCAGCCCCCAAACAGGAAAAGTCCCCCCTTCCCCCCCCCCGAACCCAACCTTTACTTCCTTCCTTTCGCCCTCCTTCCCGAGGATTGTTCATGTCTGTGCCAGCTCCAGTTGCAACCTCCAGCAGCAATCCCGCGAGACTGCTGTGGGAAGCCACGGTAGCTATTTTTGCTCTGGAGATGGCATAGAGGGGATCATTCCTGTCCTGACTAGCCACTAGATTACCAGGGCAGTAGAGGAAGCCTGAAGGGGGCTTACGGAGAGATCCGGGAAGGGAAGAGGAAGTGGGAGCTCTTTGTTTGGGCAGAAGGAGGGGGGAGAGCCATGGGACACAGCAAAGAAGTTCCAGTTCCAGCCAAAAAATATACACCAGCATTTTCGCCCCCCCCCCCCAACCAAACCAAAGCCAAATGGGAATTTTAGGCACAGAAATCAAAGCCCCAATTCAGTGGGGATCTACCCAGGTACCACCGATATTCAGTGGTGGTACCCAGAGAGAGCTGATTACTGGTAGTACCTGTATAGCTCTAACCGGACACTAACTGGACAGTACCACATTAGTCTGCCCAAATCCACGTACGTACCACCAACATCCAGGCTGAACTCAGTCAGTGAGAGTCGGGAAGAGCCACTTTTATCCTCTATAATGTTCCCAAACTCCAACTTCTCCTTTCCACGCATGCTACCAAAACCCTTATCCACACTCTCATCACCTCTCGCTTAGATTACTGCAACTCTAAACTAAACTAAACCTTAAGTTTATATACCGCATCATCTCCACAGAAGTGGAGCTCAACACGGTTTACAGGAATTAATAAAGAAAGGAACTCCAATGGAAAGAAGAAGGGCTTGGGAAAGAGGGGACTTAGTATAATGGAGAGGGAGGAAGTAGTTACATTTTGGAGAAAAGCCAAGTTTTCAAATGTTTCCTGAAGCGTTGGAGGGAGGTCGAACTTCGAAGATGGGCTGTGAAGCTGTTCCACAGCTCGGTGATCCTGAAGAGGAGGGATGTTCCAAGTTTTCCTGTATGGGATATGCCTTTTAAAGAGGGGAAGGATAGTTTGAATTTTTGAGTGGATCTGGCGGAGTTAGGATTCGAGGAGAGCCAAGATAGTGGAAAGAGGGGAGGAAGGATGCCGTGAAGAGATTTGAAGGCTAGACAGGCACATTTGTAGTGAACCCTGAGGATGACTGGGAGCCAGTGAAGCTTAGACAGAAGCGGGGAGACATGGTCGAATTTGCTTTTTGCGAAGATTAGTTTAGCTGCGGTGTTCTGAATCCGCTGAAGTCTGAGAAGGCTTTTCTTTGTTAGGCTTAGGTAGATGGAGTTGCAGTAATCTAGTCTGGTTAGAATAATGGATTGAACGAGGACAGCGAAATGTTGTTGGTGGAAGCAGGATCTGACTTTTCTTAGCATGTGAAGATTGAAAAAGCATTTTTTAAAATAGGGAGTTGATGTGGTCGTTGAAGGATAGTGTAGAGTCAATGATGATTCCCAGAACTCAGTGGCTTAGCAAGGTGGGGGTGGGCGGTGGGGGGGGGGCAGATCACTCCAGCTGCCATCTTGGTGGGGGCGCCGGCAATTATCCTCCTTTCCGCACCCCCTGGATGCTTCCCGCCACGCATGCACCTTCCCCCCCCCCCCCCCTTACCTCTAGCTGTTCGATGGCATGAACGGGACCAGGAAGTGAGGTCAGAGAGAGATCCAAGGCTGGCCTGTGAAGCAAGTTGGAGAGGCTGCTCACACGGAGGAAGTTAAAGAGGTAAGGGGTGCGCAAGATGGAAGAGGGGCAAGGAAGGAGCGTGGGGGCAGAGAAGAGGGCAGGAGTGCCACCGCCCCGGGCACCACCTCCCCTTGCTGTGCCACTGCTACAACATGCTTCTCTCAGGTCTTCCACTCAAACCATCCCTCTCCCCATCAATCCGTTCAAAATTCTGTTGCACGACTTGGCTGCCCGAGCCGCCGTACTCACATTACCCCTCTCCTCAAGTCATTTTATGGGGCTCCCCATCCAGTTAAACTCCTCTTACTGACTTACAAGTGCATTCACTCTGCAGCCCCTCAATATCTCTCCTCACTTATCTCCCCCTGTGATCTCCGTTCTTCCGTCAAGTCCCTCCTATCCATACCCTTCTCCAGACTCCGTCCTTTCTATCTTGCTGCACTGGGTGCCTGGAACAGACTGCCTGAGTCAATGCGTCAAGCTCCGTCTCTACCAGGATTCCAATCCAAGCTAAAAGCCCACTTTTTTTGAGGCTACTTTCAAAACTCATACCTATATCCATCCTATCATTCTCTCTGCAAGAAACTCCCCGACTCTTGCTCTGTCTCTTCTAATTAGATTGTAAGCTCTTCCAAGCAGGGACCATCTATTACATTTTTGTACAGCACTGAGTGTGCCTTTCAGTGCTATAGAAATTATAAATACACTAAAACTTAACTTTATATACCGGGTCTTCCACCAGAGGATGCTCGACGCGGTTAACAATAAGTTAAAAAAATAAGCTAAAACTTGGCAAGAAGGCCATTTTGACAAACTGGTTATCCAGTGACCTGCTATCTTACAGTCACTGGTGATCGTTGATGATAGTGCATGCCTCCTTGGAACGGAGACAGTTTGGTGACCTTGATACAGGACCTGGACATCGTTTCTGTTTAACTTGGGAACGTTTCTGGATGGCGCTTACTCCACATGCTCGTAGTAGATTACTGAATTTGTGATCTGGACCAAGTGTTATTGTCTGTGCTCCTGGACCATCATCTATATATGGGATTTGGGGGGGGGGGTTGCTTGCGGGTGGGAATTGTTCTGTGCACATATGTGAGAATGCTGTTTGCATTTTCGGCTTGTATCTCTGGCACTTTTTTTTTTTTTTTTTGAAACATTAATAAATATATTTAAACACAAAAATAAGCTAAAATACAAGAGGATTAATTTTCAAAATGTTTAGCAAATAGAAAAGTTTTTAAAGATTTAAGGAAAAGATTGAAAAGAGCTGGGGCACCTCAAAATTAAAGGAAGTTCATTCCATAATTGGGGGAATTTAAAAGCCAGAGAAAGGCTAAAATTCTTGACTCCTTGAGTTCCTTTCCTAGAAGGGAGGGAAAGTTTAAATCGACGAGTGCCGCTCGCATATGAAACAAGAGGAATAAAAATACCATATAAAATTTTGAAAATAATGCAAAAACATTTAAACTGAATTCTGAGATAAACGGGGAGCCAATGGAGACTCAAAAGCAATGGAGTCACGTGGTCAAATTTGCTTTGCAAACTGACCCCTAAGTTGTTGGAAAGTTTTAGGTATATATTTAAATATACAAGTGCTGAGCTGTTGCAGTCCTCAAAACACTCCATGCATAAGAGATCATAAAAATCATATGACCTTAGACAGAACGTCTAAATCAGTTCCATATTTCTGCATACCAATCTCCCCAGTATGAGAGGCAATTAGCTTTCTAGAATAAAAGGTCCTTAATTGGGTGCTTCCAGCCTGTCAGAAGAACCATTCAGATTGCTCATGACATGAAATATGAGGGGGCTACTTCAGTAAAAGGTTTCACATAGCCTCTTGCCCTGTCTTTTAACTTATGGACTGGTCTGGCAGTGCAGTGCCCATTCCAAATCCTCAGTGGTACAAGATCATCCCCTAGTGGCAGCTGGTGGAATGAACCTTTCAAACTGCCGCCTTGTAGCTGCTAAAAGAGGATTTGGCGTCAGTTTTCTAGGATTTAAGAGCTTAAATAAGCCCCTTTGAAAATGAATCAGGGCTAATCTATCTCCGTTTCTATCAACATATGGCAGGTATTATGATAGACTCTGGGTATCTAATATCTCTGTTCTTCATTGTTTGGGGTAATTTTAGGATTTTTATATTAAACACAAAGGCAGGCAGGCAGAGTTTTGAAACATTCAGTCAAACAACACTAGCTGAGGAATTAAGTTCATAAAGGAACAAGATATGGAAAATAAAAGGCAGAAGATAGAGTGATTCAATCCTTAGAGTGCCCAGTCAGCTCAGAACGGTTTACATGAATTTATTCAGGTAATCAAGCATTTTTCCCTGTCTTTCCTGGTGGGATTACAATCTATCTAATGTGCCTGGAGCAATGGGGGGATTAAGTGGCTTACCCAGGGTCACAAGGATCAGCACAAGTTTGAACCCATAACCTCAGAGGTCCAAGGCTGTAGCTTTAACCACTGCATCATTCTAGAAATCAAAATGTAGTAGAAGAGAGCCAAGTAAAGAACAATGAAGCCATTGTGACATCACTGATGAGGTTGGCTCTTATTGGTGGAATGAGGCATTATGACATCACAATACCAGCTCTGGTTATCAGAGGCTGAAACTTTTCATTCAGTTGTCTATACTGTTCTCTCAGGGGAGCTCAGAATGGTTTACATGAATTTATTCAGGTACTCAAGCATTTTTCTCTGTCTGTCCCAGTGGGATCACAATCTATCTAATGTACCAGGGTCACAAGGAGCAGCACAGGTTTGAACCCATAACCTCAGAGGTCCAAGGCTGTAGCTTTAACCACTGCACCACTCTAGAATGTAGTAAAAGTGAGTCAAGTAAAGGACAGTCAAGCCATTGTGACATCACTGATGAGTCATTGGTGGAATGAGGCATTATGAAGTCACAATACCAGCTCTGGTTTTCAGAGGCTGAACCTTTTCACACTATTGACTCAAATTTCTATACTGTTCTCTCCCAGGGGAGCTCAGAACGGTTTACATTTTTTCCTATCTGTCCTGGCGGGCTCACAATCTATCTACCTGGGGCAATGGTGGAGCAGGTGACCTGCCCAGGGTCACAAGGAGCGGTGCGTCAGTTCAGGCAGCCTGAATTTAAAGAAATAAAATTCATGTACATCAGTTTTCTATAATCTTTGTTATTATGTGTGCAGTTAAAGAGGCTTTTTTTCAGAGGAATCGCTCAAACAAGTGTGGCATTCATTATTCTGGAGAGAAAAAGATAACTGAAACACTGGATACAGTATGTTCTGCTTCCCCAAAGGACCTAGCAGAGCTTTATCCCAGCCCCCTACACATATTATAAATATTTTCCGAGTGTGTAGCCTCCCCCCAGATCTGGGAGGCTCCCTCCTCACCCTTCAAGGGCTCAGTGGCTCTGAGTGCGGAGGAAATTCTTTTCCAGGGCCTTACTTTCTCACCAAATGAAAACGCTGCTCAGTAAGTCCTTGGCTGAAGAACAACATAGTCTTTACTGGTAGATTAAGCAAAACTAAAATCCAGAGCCAGTCATATCGGGGCCAGTGGGTTAAACATGCAGAGGCCCAGGACAGAAATTTAGGAGGTGGCCCTGAAGCTCACTAACAGACTGTGTCTCCTTCAGATTTCAGTAGGCTTAGGGACCGCATAGCATGGGGGAGGAGGGGGTATCTAGGGCAATCGCTCTGTCGCGACTCCCCCCACCCATGTTAGCTCCATTCATATCATGGACTATGACGTTGATGCTGGAAACCTTCTAGCTCTTTCCGTTGGCTCTTTAGACAGATTGTCTCCCCTCCTTCTTCAGTCTTTATCATCTTCAAGAACCTGGAAAACAGTTTCTAAAGAACAAATCATTTTCCAACCTCCTCCATTTCTTTTTGCAGACCTTACGAACGTCTTTGGGATTTCTGCATGAACAAATCCCAAACGCTTTACATCATCGGCTGATGGAACCATTGGGGCTGTAGGTTCCCCCTTCTCCCTATACACTATTCAAAACTATTTAAGAAATAATAGTCTTACTGGGTCAGACCAATGGTCCATCAAGCCCAGTAGCCCATTCTCACGGTGGCCAATCTAGGTCACTAGTAACTGGCCAAAACCAAAGGAGTAGCAGCATTCCATGCTACTGATCCAGGCAAGCAGTAGCTTCCCCCATGTCTTTCTCAATAACAGACTATGAACTTTTCCTCCAGGAACTTGTACAAACCTTTCTTAAAACCAGCTACTGGCCAGTTAAATAGCATATCGGCACCTATTCAGTGGAAGATAGCCAGCTATCAAAATAACAGCTGATCATTAGGTAAAAGTGAATTGATTTTTTTTAACTGTTTCAAAAAGTACAAAGACTAGGGTTCACTCAGTGAATTTACATAGTAATAGCTAAAAATAAAAAAAAGAAAGGAAATATTTTTTTTCACTCAACAAATAGTTAAGCTCTGGAATTTCGTTGCCAGAGGATGTGGTTATGGCAGTTAGCATATCTAGGTTTAAAAAAAAAAAAGTTTGGACAGATTACTGGAGGAAAAGTCCATAGTCTGCTATTGAGACAGACATGGGGGGAAGCCCCTGCTTGTCCTGGGATCGGTAGCATGGAATGTTGCTAACATTTGGGTTTCTGCCAGGCATTTGGGACCTGGTTTGGCCACTGTTGGAAGCAGGATACTGGGCTGGATGAACCATCAGTCTGCCCCAAGATGGCTATTTTTATATTCAGAATAAATCTCCATATCATCTAGTTTCCTAATATGCAATACCTTGAGCTTACACACAGCTATACACGTCTCCCTCCGTATTCACTGTGATAGGGGATTAACAAAACCGCAAATAACTTTGTTATTCGCTGTTTTCTATTAAAAACCATCGTGAATATGGTGAAACCGCGAGTAACCTGGTGGGAGACCTGGCCTGTTCCTGAAGGAGAGGCAAAACACGGTGAAGAAAGTGCTGGGAATCGGCGATCTCTCTATGCAAGCTGATGCAATTTGGAGGGAGGACCCAGCAAGCTAAAAACCGTGAATAATCGAAACCGCGATTGCTGAAACCGCAAATACAGAGGGAGAAGTGTATACAGTGTTCCCCTGGTCGGCGGTTCGCAGTCCCGGTCATTCGCGGCATTTTCTGACCGTGAACCGCCAACAGGGAGAGGCCGCGAGTGCAGGAAATCACTCGCGGGATGCTCTAACCGCCTCTTCCTGCACTAAGTCGGGCCTTATCCAATAAGGAGCTGCTTTGACACGCAGGAAGATTTCCTGCACTCGCGGCGCTCCGGCTGCTCTCTCCCGCTGCCCTCTTCAGTCTCCCCCATGAAAAACCGTATTCACGGAACGTAACCCCCGCGAATATCGGGGGAGTATTGTACATACGTTCAACTGCCGTCAGTCTGAGGTTGCAATATGCCCAATTTAAAGAGTTAGTAAAGGGGAAGAGAGTGCAGTCACAATATTTTCAGTTTGTTTAGCTTCCAGTGTCAATTACAGTAATTTTCTTTTTTGGGAGGGGGGATTGCATACATTATTTTCTATTGGTGCACCTTCATCACAAATACTTAGGGTTACCAGATTTTACGTGTGTAAAATCCGGACGCATAGACCCGCCCCCCCCCCCAGGCCCGCCCAGTTCACCAATCCCCGCCCCATTAGGCCCACACCATGCCCCAGCCTCGCCCCCTAGCCCCCGCTCCCTCAGCCTGCTCATTTCGGTCAGGAGGGCATCCATGCATGCCCTTCCCGACGCGATCTGCTTTCCAAAACCCGGATAAAGTGTCGGGTTTTCAAAAGCTGTCCGGATGCACGTATGTGAATTGTTCCCACTTTTTGAGGTGCCCTTGTTTTGAAGGAAAAACATTTTATTTTCCTGACAATAGATAGAACCTAAGCACAGTACTGGGCAGGGCTCTGGGTTTCTGGCCCAGAAATATCGAAGAAAAAGGACCATTTAAACTAAAAAAAATTAATTTATGGAGCATGTATGGCTGGGCAGACTGGATGGACCACTAGGGTCTTTATCTGCCATCATTTACTATGTTACTATGTTATTTTAAGCACAATGCAACATGAAATGGCACGAGAAATGTCGTTGGTGTGTTCCCTGTCATTTCAAATAAATGCCCATCCTAGTGAGGGGCTTCTTTTATTGCCCCTTACATGGGTGGGACCAACTGAGCCAGCTCATTATTGTGATGTCCTGGTTCTGAAAAAGTGAACTAGAAGATGGACCCAGGAAGTGATCTGCAAGTACTGAGCTTATTGCATAGAGGCCTACAGAGCCTTTGACTACAAGAACCGGCTTTTGGAGCTGGCATGGTTGAAAGCTGTATTTGGACAAGGGGTCTGACTTGCTGAAGCTCCTCATCCACTGCTTTTCCTTGAGCCTGATATGTTGCCCGTCACATGACTCTGATACTGGTACTAAGTCATCTATAAGGCCAAAAATTTGACCACGTAACTCCTCTTCTGATAAAAGCCACTTGGCTTCCCATCCATCACCGTGTCATTTATAAAACTTTATTGACCTTTAAAACAAGACACACTGGACAACCAGAATTCATTAAATACATTTTTGATACCGTACGCCAACATCGCGATTTCTTCGTTCCTCGGAGCAAAGTAATCCCAGCCTTGAACCATATTAACACTAGAAGAAACACTACCTTTTCAGTCGTTGCCCCGACCCTCTGGAACTCAACACCAAATGCTCTAAGAGAGATAACGAATCTTGAGAAATTTAAATCTTTTCTTAAGACATTCCTTTTTAAAGATGCCTTTCAAGTGTAAATGTCCTTTTAAGGATTTTTATTAAAAAAAGAAACTTTTTTATCCTTTACGAGTCCACTTCTATTGGACTTACTTGTTTTTAACCCCATCCTTTTGTTTATACCTTTATATCTTACGGACCTTTATGTGAAGAAAATCAATAAAAACAAGAGAAAAAGGAAGCCGATATGGTTCTCCAACCTAGTGGCTGAGAAAATAAAGGCGAAAGAGTTGGCGTTCATGAAATATAAAAAAACCCAAGAAGAGGAGAGCAGAAAAGACTACAGGGTGAAACTGAAAGAAGCCAAGAGAGAGATACGTTTGGCGAAGGCACAGGCGGAAGAACAAATGTAAAAAAGGAAGATAAAAAATGTAAAAAAGGCTAAAAATGTAAAAAAGGAAGATAAAAATTTTTTCAGATATATTAGTGAAAGGAGGAAGATAAAAAATGGAATTGCTAGGCTGAAAGATGCTGGGAACAAATATGTGGAGAGTGATGAGGAGAAAGCAAATGTGCTAAACAAATACTTCTGTTCTGTGTTCACAGAAGAAAATCCTGGAGAAGGACCGAGATTGTCTGGCAAAGTTACACGAGAAAATGGAGTAGATTCTGCGCCGTTCACGGAGGAGGGTGTTTATGAGCAACTTGAAAAACTGAAGGTGGACAAAGCGATGGGACCAGACGGGATCCATCCCAGGATACTAAGGGAGCTCAGAGAGGTTCTGGCGAGTCCTATTAAAGACTTGTTCAACAAATCTCTGGAGACGGGAGTGATTCCTGGGGATTGGAGGAGAGCGGATGTGGACCCTATTCATAAAAGTGGTCACAGGGATGAAGCAGGAAACTACAGAGCCTCACTTCAGTTGTTGGAAAAATAATGGAAGTGTTGCTGAAAGAAAGGATAGTGTATTTCCTTGAATCTAATGGGTTACAGGATCCGAGGCAACATGGCTTTACAAAAGGTAAATCGTGCCAAACGAACCTGATTGAATTTTTTGATTGGGTGACCAGAGAGCTGGATCGAGGACATATGCTAGATGTAATTTACTTGGATTTCAGCAAAGCCTTTGATACAGTTCCTCATAGGAGGCTGTTGAACAAACTTGAAGGGCTGAAGTTAGGACCCAAAGTGGTGAACTGGGTCAGAAACTGGCTGTCGGACAGACGCCAGAGGGTGGTAGTTAATGGAAGTCGCTTGAAGGAAGGAAAGGTGACTAGTGGAGTCCCTCAGGGTTCGGTGCTGGGGCCAATCCTGTTCAATATGTATGTAAGTGACATTGCTGAAGGGTTAGAAGGAAAAGTGTACCTTTTTGCAGATGATACCAAGATTTGTAACAGAGTAGACACCGAAGAGGGAGTGGAAAATATGAAAAAGGATCTGCAAAAGTTAGAGGAATGGTCTAATGCCTGGCAACTAAAATTCAATGCAAAGAAATGCAGAGTAATGCATTTGGGGATTAATAATAGGAAGGAACCGTATATGCTGGGAGGAGAGAAGCTGATATGCACGGACGGGGAGAGGGACCTTGGGGTGATAGTGTCCGAAGATCTAAAGGCGAAAAAACAGTGTGACAAGGCAGTGGCTGCTGCCAGAAGGATGCTGGGCTGTATAAAGAGAGGCGTAGTCAGTAGAAGGAAGAAGGTGTTGATGCCCCTGTACAGGTCATTGGTGAGGCCCCACTTGGAGTATTGTGTTCAGTTTTGGAGACCGTATCTGGCGAAAGACGTAAGAAGACTTGAGGCAGTCCAGAGGAGGGCGACGAAAATGATAGGAGGCTTGCGCCAGAAGACGTATAAGGAGAGACTGGAAGCCCTGAATATGTATACCCTAGAGGAAAGGAGAGACAGGGGAGATATGATTCAGACGTTCAAATACTTGAAGGGTATTAACGTAGAACAAAATCTTTTCCAGAGAAAGGAAAATGATAAAACCAGAGGACATAATTTGAGGTTGAGGGGTGGTAGATTCAGGGGCAATGTTAGGAAATTCTACTTTACGGAGAGGGTAGTGGATGCCTGGAATGCGCTCCCGAGAGAGGTGGTGGATAGTAAAACTGTGACTGAGTTCAAAGAAGCGTGGGATGAACACAAAGAGTCTAGAATCAAAAAATAAGATTAAATATTGAACTAGGCCAGTTACTGGGCAGACTTGTACGGTCTGTGTCTGTATATGGCCGTTTGGGGGAGGATGGGCAGGGGAGGGCTTCAATGGCTGGGAGGGTGTAGATGGGCTGGAGTAAGTCTTAACAAAGATTTCGGCAGTTGGAACCCAAGCACAGTACCGGGTAGAGCTTTGGATTCTTGCCCAGAAATAGCTAAGAAGAAAAATTAAAAATAAAATAAAAATAAATTTAAATTGAATGAGGTTGGGCAGACTGAATGGACCATTCGGGTCTTTATCTGCCGTCATCTACTATGTTACTATGTTACTTTTCTTTCATCATTGTAGTTCTCCCCTTCTTTTCCACTCGTACCCGTTTGTCCAGTCGTGTATGTCATTGTTTTTATCTAATCGTGTGTGTTTATTTTGTTAAAGTTACGTTAATGATATTATCTGTTTCTGCCCTATTTTAAAATGTATAACCACCTTGAAGTAAATGA
Source organism: Geotrypetes seraphini (assembly GCF_902459505.1). Lineage (NCBI taxonomy): Eukaryota > Metazoa > Chordata > Amphibia > Gymnophiona > Dermophiidae > Geotrypetes > Geotrypetes seraphini. The sequence goes on along the minus strand of NC_047089.1, from coordinate 12,713,661 downwards.
TAAGGTGGTATATCAAAATTTTATTAAACTTGAAACTTGCACCGTGCTGGTCCCTGTACAGCAGATGTTCCTGTGGTATTTGACCAATCAAATCTTGCTCTGGCATCTGATGTGTGGGGATATGTTGAAACCCTCAGCTCAATGTGCAGCGGTGGCTAAGAAAGCAAATAGAATGATAGGAATTATCAGAAAAAGAATGGAAAACATAAGATGAAAAATCTGGTAACCCTAATCAAATGAATAGGAGAAAATATTATTTCACTCAATGAATAGTCTCTGGAATTGGTTGCGGGAGGATGTGATAACAGCAGTTAGCATAACAGAGTTTAAAAACCAGTTGCTGAGTGGGCCTGAAGCAGAAGTGGTTAGCCCAGGCCAGCTTAGGCCTACCTAGGGTTTCATCCCATATTGGCTTAGCCAAAAAACAGTACTACTGTGGTCCAATGGCACAGCCAACCAAACAGGAGAAATTGCCCTTGGGCTGTAATATTAAAATCATTCATATTTCCTTTTCTCCTATCATTTCTTCACTAGAAAGGATCCTTCACTGCGTCAAGATTTACAAAGACTAGGAGAGACACTCGATCAAGTTACAGGGTAATAAATTTAAAACCAATAAGAGGAAATATTTTTTCACTCAGAGAATAGTTAAGCTCTGGAACACGTTGCCAGAGGATGTGGTAAGAGCGGATGGTGTAGCTGGTTTTAAGAAAGGTTTGGACAAGTTCCTGGAGGAAAAGTCCATAGTCTGTTATTGAGAGAGACATGGGGGAAGCCACTGCTTGCCCTGGATTGGTAACATGGAATGTTGCTAATATTTGGGATTCTAGAATCTTGGTACTCTTTGAGATTCTGTATGGAATGCTGCTACTATTTGGGTTTTTGCCAGGTACTTCCGACTTGGCTTGGCCACTGCAAAGACGGGATATTGTGCTAGATGGACCATTGGTCTGACCCAGTAAGGCTTTAATGTTCTTTCCTCTTACCACTACCTCATTAGAAGGGATATTCTGAAAGTCTTTTATTTAATATCAACTCGTTTACCTGGTTGAGCCACTAGAGGTCTCTACTTGTACATCAGATTTCTTCATAACTGTTCAAGCAAAATGTTGAATAAATGGATGCATACATCTAGTATTGTATTGGTATTTGAATAGTAATTTATCATTTCCCAATTTAAATGAAAGGAAGGAGTTGGAGATAGAAGCCTGATGATTTAGGATGCCATTCCCAAAAATAAAAAAAATTAATTTTGAGTTATCAGATGTCTGGGGAAACGCAGACATGTCCTCTTTTTAGAGAACTGTCTGGATTTTCAGACCCTGGTAGTTTGTCCGGGTTTCCTGAGTTCAAGGCCACGTCTGGAGGGCCTCTGGGCACGTGCGCATGCGACGATGTGCGACAGAATCACTTTGCTTGAGCACATGCTCGGAGGCCCTCTAGTTGAGGCCCCGAGCTCGGTAAAGGAGATGAGGGGGTGTGGCTAGTGGCAAAATGGGGCGGTGCTGGGACAGAGCAGGCTAACCCTAGGTATGAAGATACGAATATGTAAATCATAAGCAAGCAAAAGGGGAAATAGTCAGAAAGCCGAGTTGTCATAATCTACCAAAAAGAAACAGGAAAGTCGTACCCCACGCAGTAGACGCACAAACAGAAAAAAAGTGAGGCGAAAGGCTGGTCCTTCCTTAGGAACACACAAACTTTACTGGAGAATCACATAAGACGGATGATGGCTCAGCACGACACGGACAGTGTTTCGACGCGTAAGTAATGTGTCTTCATCAGGAGTCCTTATGAATCCTCTCAAAGGCTTGAGAGTGAAAACCGAGCGGCAGAAATATACAAGCAGAGCAATTGCCGGAGCAGAAGGATGCTTGTAGGCAGTGGCGCCCCTACCTGCCCTCTTTTCTGCCCCCCTCCACTCCTTATCGGCCCTGCCCCCCCTACCGCACGCCCTTCCCGTCCCCTGTACCTTTTTAATTTTCCAGGTGGGCGCAACGTGCCCGGAAATGACGTCAGCGAGAGGCGACACCGACACAGGCAGTAAGTTTGTAATGCTGCTCACGCAAGGAAAAATCAAAGAGGTACAAGGAGAGGGAGGGGACGCCAGGAAGTAGCAGGGATGCGGAGAAGACAGGTGTTGGCGCTCCTAGCAAGTTTGCTCCCGGGGTGGACCACATCCCCTTACTATGCCACTGCTTGTAGTCCTAATCTACGCCAGGAGAAGGCAAACATTTTGACCCAAGGAGTTCAGTCAGTGGAGTTCTGGGGTCGAGGCTCTGGGGAACAAGGGGGCCGTCCTTAAAGTTGCCAACTGGGCCCAGTCATTGCATGCTGGGACTTGTAGTCTTGCGTTTCTTAGGAAAGGCAATGGGGAAATCAGAAACCACCAGCCTGTGCATGCAATGAGGTAAACTCAGGACTGGAACAGCCCTGTCGAGCAAATCTGGATCCAACGGGCAAGCCCAGGCGTGACGATTGTTGCAGTCGTCAGGATCTCGCCAAGTCTGGGTGGGTAGAACCAATGTTTCAGCCGTCCTGTTGTGGCTTTCTTCAGCCTGAAACGTTGGTTCCACCTACGCAGACGCGACGAGACCCCCGACAACTGCAGCCATCGTGACAACAGCCACAGAAGCCTAAGAGAATAAGAGAAAAGTACAGGGAATGGGATTGTATACCGCCTTTTTTGTGGCGACACATTCAAAGCAGTTTACATATATACATGGAATTATTTTGTACCTGGGGCAATGGCTTGCTCAAGATCACAAGTAGAGGGCAGGGGTGCCCTCTTGTTGAGGGTGCAAGCACCTGCCCTCCTCTCCACCCCCGCACCTTCCCCCGCGCCTCTGTAACGTTCCTGGCGCGAGCAGCATCCCCTCAACCTGCTGTTGCACCAGTGTCGGCTCTACCTCTGATGTCACTTCCTGGTCCCGCCCCTAGAAAGTGATGTCAAAGGAAGAGCCGACGCTGGCGACATAGCAGGTTGGGGGGGTTGCAGCTCGCGCCAGGAACATTACAGAGGCGCGGGGGAAGGGAAGCGGCAAGAACACAGCAGGAGGGGGCGGGGAAGGAGTGCGTGGAGGGGCGACACCGTCCCGGATGCCTCTTACCCTCGCTAAGCCACCGGTCACAAGGAGCTCAGTCCCACAACCTCTGGGTGCAGAGGCAGTAGTTCTACCACTAGGTGTCCTCTCAAATCTCTAGACCCCTCCCAGCATCTTCTCTCCCTGCCTAATCCCAACCATCTTCCCACAGTTCTCTCCTCACATGTTAACATTCAAAAGCAGACAAAATAACCAACCCAAATTTGTTACTAATCTTCTTATCTACTAAAATAAAATGCTAAACGCGCATGCGCACTCTTACCTGCGTGATCCGTAGGTCCATGGCTGGCAGGAGTGCGCATGCGCACATACAACGGTCCATCTCTCGCAGACCCCAAGGTGATGTGTTGTCTTCCCGGCTCCCTTTCGCCAGGCCGAAGTTTATTTTTAACTTTAAAAGCTTCGGTGATGGTTCCTCTCACGAGCCGCACCTGCGTCGTAGAAGGCTTCCAATGCAGGCGACGACCGTGAGAGAAGCCATCACGGCACCTTTAAACTTAAAAATAAATTCCGGCAAGGGGCCAAGGGAGACGGCCAGACCATGGGAAGGGAAGGGGGGGGGGCGGCAAGGGGCTAAGGGAGCAGCCCAGACCACGGGAAGGGAAATGCTGCTGCTGCTGCAGCACAGAGAAATGGAGGGGAGGGAAATACTGCTGCTGCACAGGGAATTAGGGTGGGGAGAGGGAAATGCTGTTGCACAGGGAAATGGAGGAGAAGGGAATGCTGCTGTGGCTGCTGCACAGGAGAGTGGGGGGAGGGAAATGTTGCTGATGCACAGAGAAGTGGGGTGGGGGAAGGGAAATGCTGCTGCACAGGGAAATGGAGGGGAAGGGAATGCTGCTGTGGCTGCTGCACAGGGAAGTGGGTTGGGGGGAAATGCTGCTGCTGCATAGGGGGCAGGGAGAGAGAGACAGATAGAAAAAAAGACAGACAGAGAGCGGGAGGGAGACAGAAAGAAAGGAAGAAAGCCACAGGGGCAGAGAGAGAGACAGAAAGACAGAGACAAAGGGGGCCAGGGAGAGAGATAAACAGAAAGAAAGACAGCGGGAGGGAGAGAGACAGAAAGAAAGACAGGCAGACATATATTCTAGCACCCGTTAATGTAACGGGCTAAAAGACTAGTCCCTTATAATCCATCTAAGACTCTAAGACCGACTGTCCAAAATCTTCTTTCCATCCTGTCACTGAAATACATAAACACAATGAGGTCTACCATTTTCTCTATTAGCGCCCCCTACTCTTTGGAATAATATTCCAACCTACTTACGTGAAGAATCAATTCTTAATAATTTCAAGACGAAGTTAAAAACATTCCTCTTTCTTGATGCCTTCGAGACCTAACTCTTCTTCTAAGGGCAACCTAGTTTGATTTTATCTCTAGAAGTCCCTCCTAAATGTGTTCTTTCACCTTGATTACTGTAGTTCCTGCCTTCTCACCCTTTGTTCCCATCTGTCTTTGTTTTAAATGTCTTCAAATGTCATTGTTATTCCTGGTGATGCCCTGTCATCTTAAATTTGCATTTTAACCAAAGTATGTTTTTACGATTTTACGATGTTGATTGGATGGTATAAGAAATTTTAAATAAACTTGAAACTCTGTCAGCCCCAAGAAACTCCTTCTATCTGTCTCATAAGCACAAACGTCTGTTGGCAGTTATCCTCCCTGTCTTCCCCTATCTGACACCAGATCCTTCCTTTAGCCCAGTGGTTCCCAAACCTGTCCTGGGGGACTCCCAGCCAGTCAGGTTTTCAAGATATCCCTAATGAATATGCATGAGAGAGATTTGCATATAATGGAAGTGACAGGTATGCAAATCTCTCTCAAGCATATTCATTAGGGATATCTTGAAAACCTGACTGGCTGGGGGTCCCCCAGGACAGGTTTGGGAACCAATGCTTTAGCCTAATGTTGTGGGTCAGCATAAGAATAGCCTTAGTGGGTCAGCCCAGTATCCCGTTCTCATGGTGGCCAATCCAGGTCCCTAGTGCCTGGCCCAAACCCAAAGAGTAGCAACATTCCAGCATCTCAAAGAATAGCAAGATTCCGGAACCCCAATGAGAGCAACATTCCAGAGCTGAGATTGTGGTGTCATAATGCCTCATTCCACAGTGTCTCAGATGTCACAATGGCTTGATTGTCCTATACTTGGCACATGTAAGACCATAAGAACAGCCATACTGGGTCATACCAATAGTCCATCAAACCCAGTAGCCCGTTCTCACGGTGGCCAATCCAGGTCCCTAGTACCTGGCCAAAACCCAAGGAGTAGCAACATTCCATGCTATCGATCCAGGGCAAGTAGGGGCTTCCCCCAAGTCTTTCTCAATAATAGTCTATGGACTTTTCCTCCAGGAACTTGTCCAAACCTTTCTTAAAACCAGCTACGCTATCCGCTCTTACCACATCCTCTGACAACGCATTCCAGAACTTAACTATTCTAGGAGTGAAAAAAAAATTTCCTCCTATTGGTTTTAAAAGTATTTCCCTGGAACTTCGAGTGTCCTCTAGTCTTTGTATGCCAACTCAAAGGCTGGTGGAAGTGCTCACACCTAGGCAGTTAGGCATGTTAATGCAGGGTTACCAGACATCCAGATTTCCCCGGATGGCTTTTCAAAACCCAGCACCGTGTCTGGGTTTTGAAAAGCTTTCCTCCACATCGCGTCGGGCAGGAGGGCTTCTACGCATGCACAAATGCCACGCGATGACATCACGTAACACCCGCGTATGCACAGATGTCCCCCTGCCCGACAGGAGCAGGCAGCGGAGGGGGGGGGCAAGGCTGGGGCATGACTGGGCAAGGATTGATGGAATTGGGCTGGCCTGGGGGCAGATCTAGAGATCCGAATTTTCCAAACAGAAAATCTGGTAACTCTATGTCAGGGGTAGGCAATTCCGGTCCTCGAGAGCCGTATTCCAGTCGGGTTTTCAGGATTTCCCCAATGAATGTGCATGAGATTGATTTGCATGCACTGCTTGCAATGCATATTCATTGGGGGAAATCCTGAAAACCCGACTGGAATATGGCTCTCGAGGACTGGAGTTCCCTACCCCTGCGGTAGCGACTAGCGCGCTAAAACCGTTGGCATACCTTTGTAAAAGGAGCCCTAAATTTTGGAGGTTAGCTTTTTTTAAAAAATTTTGGGCCTGTATTCCTTATGGGACTTTATGCCATGCACATAAGACTCGAGTGTAATCTCATTCTGCTGGTTATGTACCATATGCCAGTGGTTCCCAACCCTGTCCTGGAGGACCACCAGGCCAATCAGGTTTTCAGGATAGCCCTAATGAATATGCATGGAGCAGATTTGCATGCCTCTCACTTCCATTATATGCAAATCTCTCTCATGCATATTCATTAGGGCTAGCCTGAAAACCCGAATGGCCTGGTGGTCCTCCAGGACAGGATTGGGAACCACTGCCATATGCCATGCATCAATCAGACATTCATTTTTATATAGATATGGAATCCACGTATTTCTATCCAGCATTCCCTTACAGCAGGGGTAGGCAATTCCAGCCCTCGAGAGCCGGAGCCAGGTCAGGTTTTCAGGATATCCACAATAAATATGCACGAGATAGATTTGCATCTCAAGGAAGCAGTGCATGCAAATCCATCTCATACATATTCATTGTGGAGATCCTGAAAACATGACCTGGCTCTCGAGGACCGGAATTGCCTATCCCTGGCCTATGTAAAAGATAGGTTCTATAACCCACCCATGCCCCTCCCATATCCAACTTGGGCTTGCTAAATGGCACCATTTAGTATCAAGTAAGGCCTTTTATAGCTCCAATTAACAGCCAATTACTGAATTAAGCTGTGTGTGCAAAGAACCTTATTCTATAAATCACACACAACTTTATAGAACTACTAGAGGGAAATCCAATTTTTAAAAAAATCAACTTATTTTCCTATTTTTTCTCTGGCTTTCTTTCTATTTATTAACCTCTAAATAATATCTATTGGTATATTATTATTTTATCTTTTGAAACTACAAATAATCCGAAATCAAGCTTTTAGCAGTACAGGGGTCTGTTTCTAGAAGACATTCTTCCAAAGGACAGCAGAGGACGCACTTTTTTGCAAGACCTGTGAAATATTGCATCATCTGTGGCCTGACACATCTCACTGGTATTTGCAGCCTCCCAGGAGTCAAGCCTGCCTTTCTAATATAAAGCAGTCACAGAGAACAGACATAAGACTAAGAATAACCACACTGGGTCATTTCAATGGTTCATCCTGCTTCTACAGTGGCCAATCCAGGTCAGATGTGCCTGGCGGAATCCCAAATAGTGGCAAGACTCCATGTATTATCCCACAGAATAGCAAGATTCCATGCTAGTGATCCCAGAGATAAATAGTGACCTTCCCCCATGTTTACCATAATAGCAGACTACAGACTTTTCCTCCAGGAACTTGTCCAAACTTTTTTAAAAAAAAAACCCAAAAAAACTCAGATAGGCTAACCGCTGTTACCACATCCTCTGGCAACGAGTTCAATAGCTTAACTATTCATTGAGTGAAAAAAAATATGTCTTCCTGTCCATTTTAAAAGTATTTCCATGTAATTTCATTGCGTGCCCCCTGGTCTTTGTAATTTTTGATTCACTTTTACCCAGTCTACACCACTCAGGATTTTGTAGACCTCAATCATATCCCTACTCAGCCCATCTCTTTTCAAGGCTGTAGAGCCCTAATCTCTTCAGCCTTTCCTCTTACGAGAGGAGTTCCATCCCCTTTATCATTTTGGTCACTCTCTTTGAACTTTTTCTAATTTTGCTATATCTTTTTTAAGATACAGTGATCCAGAACTGCACACAATGCTTAAGGTGAAGCCCAGCATGGAGCACTATAGAGATTTAATAGTCTTCATCTTATTTTACCATTCTTTTCTTAATAATTCTTAACATCCCATTTGTTTTTTTGGCTGCCGCAGCCGCCACTCAACAGACAACTTATTGTGCCTCTAAACAGGACAAAATCTGTGTTCTAGGCTTCTGGGCATGCAAACTACTCAGAAATCCCAGCAGACAATCCTTTAAAGGGGCTTCTACATTTATTTGCCTAGAATTAAGCTCTGGCATTTGTTGCCGGAGAATGTAGTGAAAGCAGTTAGCTTAGCAGGTTTAAAAAAAAAAAGTTTGTTTAATTTCCTAAAAGAAAAGGCAGCAAGTCATTATCTAATCTAATCCTGCCATCTTGAATTCGCTGTTTCATTTTTAATCAGCCAGAGAGAACTTTGCGCTATAAGAATCAAATATGAAACTTGAAATTCTGTCATTGAATGTGGTCAAATGACAAGAATTTGTCAATCTAGGCTGTCAATACAAGGAATTTGCTACCAATTGAAATTAAGCAGTCTTCAGATTTAATTTAGAAAACACATAAAAAATTATGTTATAAGAGAGGAAATATAAATGAAATTGATTTTTTCTTGACTTTTTGGCAGGCAGGCCTGCTTTGGGGTTTGTTTGTTTGGTTTTTAAGTTTTTGCATATATAGTAAATGGAAAAAAAAAGTGTACATTTGAGTATGTTTTAATTGTATGTTGAATATTTGTTTGACATTAGTTTTTATGAATGTTGTTAAGTAATCTGCTCAGAACATGGATGTAGCCGACTATGAAATTTTTAATAAATAAATTTGAATTTCTGAATTGCTCTTATTCAAAACAGGTTCCAGGCAATTTGCACCAGATGAGACCCATACGTGGATTTCTTCAGGTACTCAAGCATTTTCCCCTGTCTGTTCCCATCCAGTATACCTGAGCCAATGGGGGACCAAGGGACTTGTCCAGAGGCGCAAGGAGCAGAGTGGGTTTTGAACCCAAAACCTCAGGGGGCTGAGGCTTTAGTTCCAACCCCTGCGCCACATTCTCAGACATAGCAAGGCGAACATTGGCTGACAGAGATGGCAAAACAGTTAACAAGGCATGGTAAGAAAAGATAGGAAGTGGAGTACCAAAGACGGGGCGGGGGGACAGTCTGCCCCAGGTGCATTCCATAAACATAGGAGAGAATCACATGCATTGTTTAATTTTCCATCTGCTCAAAGATGTAAGAACAAGAAATTCTTGGAATATACATTAGCATTTAAGGCTGCTTTTTATGACAGGGAATTCAGGCCACTGTTGCATAGTGCTTGTTCTTACAAGCCCTTTAGAACTCAGTTGAAAACTCGTCTATTCTCAAAAAACTTGGTGAATTAATCCAATCATCTTTAGGTTATGTTATTATTGAACTTATGGTTATGTGGTATATTATGTTATGTTATGCAGGGAGCTTGGGTGTCCCTGTCTGTGACCAGGAAAATTACTTGAATGTAACTCAGCTTGAGCAAAAACTGGAAAAGGTGTGACCGAGAGCCAAATTCAAACAAATAAAATGGAAGGCTGAGCAAATAGACTTTGTGGGCTTCAAAATCCATCACGGCTGTCTAGATTGTAAGCTCTTTCAAGCAGGAATGGGGGGGGGGGGGTTTTCCTTTTTTGTGACTCTGTGCATAATAGTATATAGAAATAATTGGAAAGGGGAATTAACTGGGCTTGTGTTATACCAGCTGAAAATCAATTATTCTACGTCTTAACATTTAATTAAAAAGAGAATGATTTTAAATGTGAAATTTAAAAATCAAACTGACCAGGATCCCTGTATTCTAGACTGTTTTTGTTGAGAAAAAAATGTGGGGTTATTCAATTCATCTTTGCTTTAGGTTAAGTTCTGTTGCAGTGGCCTTTATGAACGAAAGGGAGAATCTGCCGCCTGCTTTCTGTAGGACGCTGAGGCTCAGACACTTGGAGAAGCCTCTCCTGCTGCTGAAATCAAGCCCAGAACAAAGGCATTTCCCATCAGATGCTTAAGGATAAAAATAGATCCCGTTTCTCCTTAGAGAGCTTGAAAGGAAGGATATGGAACAAAATGAAATGTCAGAGGGAATTTTCACACACTGCAAGATTTTTACCAGATTTTCAAGTACATAATACTTTCTCTTTGAAACATGCTAGAGCAGTGGTCTCAAACTCACGGCCCAGCGGCCACCAGGATGATCTCGGGGCTCAAGGGTCTCTTGTACGAAGAGAGACTGAACAAATTGCAGCTCTACACTCTCGAGGAACGTAGGGAGAGGGGAGACATGATCAAAATATTTAAGTACCTCACGGGACGTGTCGAAGTGGAAGATGATATTTTCTTTCTCAAGGGACCCTCGGCCACAAGAGGGCACCCGCTCAAACTCAGGGGCGGAAAATTTCATGGCGACACCAGAAAGTATTTCTTCACAGAGAGAGTGGTTGATCATTGGAACAAGCTTCCAGTGCAGGTGATCGAGGCAGACAGCGTGCCAGACTTTAAGAATAAATGGGATACCCATGTGGGATCCCTACGAGGGTCAAGATAAGGAAATTGGGTCATTAGGGCATAGACAGAGGGTGGGTAAGCAGAGTGGGCAGACTTGATGGGCTGTAGCCCTTTTCTGCCGTCATCTTCTATGTTTCTATGATGGGTCATTTGGCCTTTATCTGCCATCATGTTTCTATGTTTCTATAATCAGAAAGTTCTATGACATCACAATGTAGGTGTAAAGAGCCTTAGCCTATAGGAAGAGGAGATGCAAATGTTAAGAGCCTTAGCCAATAGGGAGAGGAGAGAGTGGCTGCTGCAGACACCAGAAAGTATTTCTTCACAGAGAGAGTGGTTGATCATTGGAACAAGCTTCCAGTGCAGGTGATCGAGGCAGACAGCGTGCCAGACTTTAAGAAGAAATGGGATACCCATGTGGGATCCCTACGAGGGTCAAGATAAGGAAATTGGGTCATTAGGGCATAGACAAGGGGTGGGTAAGCAGAGTGGGCAGACTTGATGGGCTATAGCCCTTTTCTGCCGTCATCTTCTATGTTTCTATGATGGGTCATTTGGCCTTTATCTGCCATCATGTTTCTATGTTTCTATAATCAGAAAGTTCTATGACATCACAATGCAGGTGTAAAGAGCCTTAGCCTATAGGAAGAGGAGATGCAAATGTTAAGAGCCTTAGCCAATAGGGAGAGGAGGAGAGAGTGGCTGCTGCAGAAGAGTGGTTGATCATTGGAACAAGCTTCCAGTGCAGGTGATCGAGGCAGACAGCGTGCCAGACTTTAAGAATAAATGGGATACCCATGTGGGATCCCAACGAGGGTCAAGATAAGGAAATTGGGTCATTAGGGCATAGACAGGGGGTGGGTAAGCAGAGTGGGATGACTTGATGGACTGTAGCCCTTTTCTGCCGTCATCTTCTATGTTTCTATGTTTCTATGATGGGTCATTTGGCCTTTATCTGCCATCATGTTTCTATGTTTCTATAATCAGAAAGTTCTATGACATCACAATGCAGGTGTAAAGAGCCTTAGCCTATAGGAAGAGGAGATGCAAATGTTAAGAGCCTTAGCCAATAGGGAGAGGAGGAGAGAGTGGCTGCTGCAGACACCAGAAAGTATTTCTTCACAGAGAGAGTGGTTGATCATTGGAACAAGCTTCCAGTGCAGGTGATCGAGGCAGACAGCGTGCCAGACTTTAAGAATAAATGGGATACCCATGTGGGATCCCTACGAGGGTCAAGATAAGGAAATTGGGTCATTAGGGCATAGACAGGGGGTGGGTAAGCAGAGTGGGATGACTTGATGGGCTGTAGCCCTTTTCTGCCGTCATCTTCTATGTTTCTATGTTTCTATTTTGAGGCCCTCGGTATGTTTATCATAATCACAAAAGTAAAACAAAAGAGTTTCTTGATCTTATGTCCCTTTAGCTATAAATTACATTATTATTATTATTAAGACTTAGCCGAAAGGAAAGATTTATAAACTATAAAGAGTTTTACCTCATGCAAAATGGTCATTTCTTTAATAAGACATGAACTATTTTTTCCTGAGGCTCTCCAAGTACCGACAAATCCAGAAGAGCTTACAATCTAATTTTGGAAAGACAGACAGGACATCTCAGGGTTGGGGAGATTCTAGTACAAGGGATGATAGAATGGGTAAAGGTATCTGGGAGTTAGGAGTTGAATGTGGCTTAAAAAAAAAAAAAGTGGGCTTTTAGCCTGGACTTGAATACCGCCAGAGATGGAGCACGATGCACTGACTCAGGCAGCCTGTTCCGGGCATACGATGCAGCAAGAAAGAAGGGACGGAGTCTGGAGTTGGCAGTGAAGGAGAAGGGTACAGATAAGATGGACTTACCTGATGAGCGGAATTCATGGAGATGAGCATAGTGGAAGATAGGGGAAGAGATATTGGGGGGGCTACAGAGCAAATGCACTTGTAAGTCATTAAGAGGAGCCATTGAAGTGACTTGAGGAAAGAGGTAATGTGAGAATTGCGGATTTCACGGAATATGAGTCATGCAGCAGCATTTTGAACGGAGTGAAGGCATGAGAGACAGATGCCCTGGAGATCTGAGAGAGGTACACTGGGAGGTGACAAGAGCATGGATAAGGGTTTTGGTAGTGTGTTCAGAGAGGAGAGGTCAGATTTTGGTAATATTATAGAGAAGAAGTCATGAGTGGTCATGTACACCTGGTTTTTGTGTGGATAAAATTATGCTTGAAAAGTCCAGCCATAGATTTGAAAATGCCATCTTCCCTGAGCTATGATGATACTGGGTAGAAACGTCATAAGAACAGCCTTACTGGGTCAGACCAAAGGTCCATCAAGCCCAGTAGCCCGTTCTCACGGTGGCCAATCCAGGTCACTAGTACCTGGCCAAAACCCAAGGAGTAGCAACATTCCAGAGCTGAGATTGTGATGTCATAATGCCTCATTCCACAGTGCCTCAGAGCCAACCTCAGCAGTGATGTCACAATGGCTTCATTGTCTTATACTTGGCATACGTTAGAACATAAGAATAGCCTTACTGGGTCAGACCAGTGGCCCATCAAGTCCAGTAGCCCGTTCTCACGGTGGCCAATCCAGGTCCCCAGTACCTGGCCAAAACCCAAAGCGGAACATTCCATTCCATTCTACCGATCCAGGGCAAGCAGTGGCTTCCCCCATGGACTTTTCCTCCAAGAAATTGTCCAAATCTTCCTTAAAACCAGCTGCAATAACTGCTCTTACCAGAACCTGTGGCAACGCTTTCCAGAGCTTAACTATTCCTCCTATTGGTTTTAAAAGCATTTCCTTGTAACAAAAGTTGCTCTGAATTTATTTAGCAATTCAAATATGCTATTCCTAGATTGCAAATAGGAACTTGACAGAACATAACCGAGTCACTTTTTCAGAAACTAAACAATCACCTAGCAAAGACCACAAGGTCCAGAACATTCAGCTTTAACATATTGTTTGAAAGATTACTACTACCCTTCCCCCTCCGAATCCATGGTTTCAGCCTCTGCGGATTCAGTTACTCATGATTTTAAACCAAAAACCCCATTTTAATTTTTCGGGCTATTTTAAGCCCTGTAAGCCCCCCCATAAGCCTTACCTGGTGGTCTAGCGGGTTTTCGGGGCAGAAACAATCTTCCCACGCTCCTGCCCCGTGCAGATTGCTTAGAGGAAATGGGTCGAGAGACGACAGGAGCTCAAGGCAGCCATTTCCTGTGAGCGATCTGCACGGCGCAGGAGCGTGGGAAGATCGCTCCTGCCGCGAAAACCCGCTAGACCAGTGGTTCCCAACCCTGTCCTGGAGGACCACCAGGCCAGTCAGGTTTTCAGGACAACCCTAATGAATATTCATGAGAGAGATCTGCATATAATGGAGGTGCCAGACATGCAAATCTGCTCTATGCATATTCATTAGGGCGATCCTGAAAACCCAACTGGTCTAGAGGTCCTCCAGGACAGGGTTGGGAACCACTGCGTTAGACCACCAGGTAAGGCTTATAGGGGGGGGGCTTACAGGGCTTAAAATAGCCGGGGGAAGCGGGGGTTAGGGGCAGAAATGGCCCGAATATTATTTGCGTTTTTTTAATATTCGCGGGCCGGCTCTGTCCCTAACTCCCGTGGATATGGAGGGAGAAGTGTACTTATTTCTATAGCGCTACTAGATGTACGCAACGCTGTACAGAGAGTCACAAAGAAGACAGTCCCTGCTCCAAAGACCTTACAATCTAAACAGACAAACAGGATGTCATGGATACAGTTAAGGGGAACAGTTAATCTGCTGGCTGGGTTGGAGGGCAGAGGGGAGTCCAGGACAATCAAGCCATTGTGACATCACTGATGAGGTTGGCTCTTATTGGTGGAATGAGGCATTATGACATCAGAATCTCAGCTCTGCTTCCCAAAGACTGAAACGCTTCACACTACTACTATGAATTACTTCTATAGCCTACCAGACACACGCAGCGCTGTACAGAGTCACAAAGAAGACAGTCCCTGCTCCAAAGAGCTTACAATCTAAGCAGCCAAGACAGACAAACAGGATGTCGTGGATACAGTTAAGGGGAACGGTTAATCTGCTGACTGGGCTGGTGGGGAGTAAGGCTATATCAAAAAGGTGGGTTTTCAGTCTGCTTTTAAACAAGGGAAGGGAAGGGGCTTGGCGGACATATTCGAGTAATTTATTCCAGGTCTAGGAGGCAGCTAGATGAAAGGAACGAAGTCTGGAATTGGCAGTGGAGGAGACGGGTACAGCTAAGAGCAGCTGATCTGAGGAACAGAGTTCTCTGGGAGGTGTATGAGGAGAGATATTGAGGGGCAGAAGAACGAACCCACTTGTTGGTCAGCAATAGGAGCATGAACTGTATGCAAAGGCAGATTTGGAGCCAGTGAAGTGATTTAAGGGGAGGGGTGACATGAGGTTGGTGGAAGTTGCGTCATCTTGACATTCTCTGATTTTGGCAGGGCCTGCTTACTTACCATGTCCATGTCTCTAAGCAACAGAGAGGTGTTCCTTTTAAATTAAAAAGGAGCAGAAGCAGGAGCCTAGCCCTCCTCTGCATCCCACACATCTGGCTACAGCCGGAAAAAGCTCCGTGCAGACTCTCGACGTGGCACTGTGGAGGGAGGGAGGGAGAGCCGAGGCCAAAATCTTCCCAGAAACCACTTCCAGAAGATTCAGAGGGAATAGGCCGCTTCAATGTCCAGCAATTTCCCCTGTGCAATCGGGTCTAGTTTCATTCACGTCCTGGGTCTTTGCACACAGAGCCTCAATCTGTTGAACTTAGCAGCTGCATTAATGGGGAAATAAACTGGCCAAGATAAATCATTTTGTCATCGTAACATTCTGCAGCCTCAGAAAACCTCCTGCTCTGACATTTTCAAATTCAGACTTGCTGAAATAGAGCAGTCATTAAAACTGAATTGTTTTTCCATTGCGTCTCCTGTCTGGAGTGTAAATGCTAGTGCTACCCGATTCACTTCAGGTGCATCAATTTGAATCGATTCATTGTTTATAAAAATCGGCCTCCCAATTCAGTGACTGACCCTCCCCCCTTACCCCCTAAAGTAGGAGTGGCAGCGCCGCTTCTTGCTGGCTGGCCGCTGCTGCTCCTGCTTTAGGGGGTGAGTCATAGAAACATAGAAAAAGAGGGCAGATAAGGGCCGCGGCCCATCTAGTCTGCCCACCCCAATGACCCTCCCCTATTTAACTCTGTGCATAGATCCCACGTGACGATCCCATTTCTTCTTAAAATCAGGCACGCTGCTTGCCTCGCTCACCTGAAGTGGAAGTCTATTCCAGCGATCAACCACTCTTTCGGTGAAAAAGTATTTCCTGGTGTCGCCGTGCAACTTCCCCCCCCCTGATTTTCCATGGATGTCCTCTTGTCGCCGTCGGACCTTTGAAAAAGAAGATATCCTCTTCTACCTCGATACGGCCCGTGAGGTACTTGAACGTCTCGATTATATCTCCCCTCTCTCTGTGTTCCTCGAGCGAGTATAGCCGCAATTTATCCAGCCGTTCCTCGTACGGGAGATCCTTGAGTCCCGAGACCATCCGGGTGGCCATTCGCTGGACTGACTCCAGCCTCAGTACATTCTTGCGGTAATGAGGCCTCCAGAATTGCACGCAATATTCCAGATGGGGCCTCACCATGGATCTATACAACGGCATAATGACTTCAGGATTACGGCTGACAAAACTCCTACGTATACATCCTATGATCTGCCTAGCCTTAGATGAAGCCCGCTCCACTTGATTGGCAGTCTTCATGTCTTCACTGATGATCACCCCTAAGTCCCGTTCTGCAACAGTCCTTGCTAGGATCTCGCCATTTAGGGTGTAAGTCTCGCATGGATTTTGACTGCCGAGGTGCATGACTTTGCATTTCTTGGCATTGAAACTCAGTTGCCAGGTCCTTGACCATTGCTCCAATAGGAGTAGGTCGTGTTTCATATTGTTCGTTGTGCTTTTGCTTGTTATATTACATAGTTTGGCGTAATCGGCGAATAACGTTATTTTACCGCGAAGCCCCTCAGCCAAGTCCCTTATAAAGATATTGAAAAGGATCGGGCCTAAGACCGAGCCCTGTGGCACTCCGCTGATCACTGCTGTCGTTACGGAGGGGGTGCCGTTCACCACCACCCTCTGAAGCCTACCACCAAGCCAGTCTCCAACCCATTTTGTCAAAGTGTCACCTAATCCTATAGAACTCATTTTGCACAACAACCTGCGGTGTGGGACACTATCAAATGCTTTGCTGAAGTCCAAGTATACAATGTCCAAGGACTCTCCAACATCGAGCTTCCCCGTCACCCAGTCAAAGAAGCTGATCAAGTTGGATTGGCAGGAATTCCCCTTGGTAAATCCATGTTGACGGGGATCCCGTAGATTCTCCTCATCCAGGATCTTATCTAATTGGTGTTTGATTAGGGTTTCCATTAGTTTGCTCACTATAGATGCGAGACTCACTGGTCTGTAGTTCTCAGCCTCTGTCCTGCAACCTTTTTTGTGGAGTGGAATGACGTTAGCCGTTTTCCAGTCCAACGGGACTCTACCTGTACTAAGGGAGAGATTGAAGAGTGCGGATAGTGGTTCCGCCAGGACATCCCTTAACTTCCTGAGCACCCTAGGGTGTAGGTTGTCTGGCCCCATTGCTTTGTTAACCTTGAGTTTAGACAGCTCACAGTAGACACTGCTTGTTGTAAACTTGAAATTACTAAACGGGTCTCCTGAGCCATCCTTTTTCTGCAGCTGAGGGCCAGAACCTGGCACCTCGTGGGTGAAGACCGAACAGAAGTATTCGTTTAACAATTCAGCTTTTTCTGAGTCTGCAGAAAGGACCGCCAGTAGTTTAGCGATCCTTGCAGGCTGCCGTTGTCCTGAGCACCGCGATCCTGCCCCTGACGTCAAAGGAGGGGTGGGACTGCGACAGAGGGAATGTGCTGCTCAGGATGACAGCAGCCTAATAGGATCGCTAAAGCACTGGTGATCCTCTCTGCAGGCCACTCCGCTGCTGTAATTAAGTAAAGATAAGAGCGAGAGGCCAGGGGGGGGAACATGCAGGCCTTCGGGGGGGTGGGGGTGGAGGGGCAGGCCTTCAGCGGGAGGGAGGGAAGGGGGTTCAAAGAGAGGTACATATACTGGACTGGGGGGAGGGGAAGAAATAATGGGTCTAAAAACAGAGGAGAGGGAGAGAGATGTTGGCAATGGGATTTAGGGAAGGATGGAACAGAAAGGAAGAGAAGTTTGCCAAAAGGGATGATGTGGAGGGGGAGATAGAGATACTGGATAGGAGGGTAGTTGGGAAAAGAAAAGGAGAGCTGGTGGACCCTGGGGTGGTGGGGAAGAAGGGAGAGATGCTAGATGAAAGGGTAGTTGAGAAAATGAGATCAAGTTTCAAGTTTCAAGTTTATTAGGATTTTATATACCGCCTATCAAGGTTATCTAAGCGGTTTTACAATCAGGCACTCAAGATGGTGGATCTGGGGATGGTGGGGTCCATCACTGCAGCTGCCAGGGATTGAGATGAAAAAAAAAGGAAAGATGCCAGACCAGGGAAACGGAAGGGGAGGACAGAGATGGAAGATGGATGGTTAATACGGAGAAAGAAGACAGAAGGAGGCCCTGGCAAGCAAGTTATCAGAAGACAACCAGAGCCGAGGACCAACAAGATTTGAATAATGACCAGACAACAAAAAGTAGAAAAAATAATTTTATTTTCTGTTGTCAGATTTGAAATGTGTATCCTGCCAGAGCTGGTGTTAGACTGCGAATGTGAGCTAGGATTTAACAGAGAGGAAAAGTCTTTTTTTGTTTGTTTTGTTTACACCACAGCGCTAGTGTGGGTAGGAGAGGGCAAAAGGGGTAAAGAGGCTGTAACATAAACCCACCAGGATGTTTGAAAAAAAACCACCCAATTGGGCAGGAAAATCAATTCAAAAAATTGATTCAATAGGCTGAATCGAATCAAAATTTTTTTCCTGAATCGGGCAGTACTCATAAATACCATGGAGTACAGACCATCATAAACCTCCATATTCTGTACAGTGCTATTATATCTTTTGGGTTTTGACGCGTTTCACCGAAGCTGCTTCAGAAAGCCCGTACAGCTGAGAAACTTCAACGCGCAGTCGTTCTCATTACAAAATCATCAAAAGTCGACGTTTCTCGGCAGTACGAGCTTTCTGAAGCAGCTTCGGTGAAACGCGTCAGAACCCAAAAGATGTAAGTGCACTGGTTTATATTTTTCACTATTAAATGAAATCTGTGGATTTGGGCAGTAGGAAAAGTGCAATAATTGGAAGTAGTAGAGACAAGCCATTGGGAAAAATTTCACGAGCAGTGGTCTCTCTGGCAACACTTCTGGACACTTCTAAAATACTACATACAAGTTGGTTTCAAGTAATTGCATGCTGAGTTGGGGGGGGTTGTTTGTTTTGATGTTTCACACTACATTCACTAGGCATTTGTGATTTTCCCATTGGTTTGTTTGGATGACCAATGATCTTCCATTGTAATCCACCATTTAGAACTCTTGTAATCCGCCTTGAACCGCAAGGTAATGGCGGAATACAAATCTCTAATGTAATGTATGATGTCATGGTGTCAACGTCCGCTCATGCACAGATGCCCTCCAAACATGGCCCTAAGGTTAGGGACTTCCAAAATCCGGACAAACTGCTGGGTTTTGGAAATCCCTATGGGCACCTGGATAGTCCTCTAAAATGAGGACATATCAAGGTTTTCCTGGTCAGCTGGTAACCCTTCACCCAACTTTTCAGCACATTGATTATAAACTTTTGATGGTTGTTCACCAAGCGATCTATGGGGTAACACTGTGGTATTTAAAGGAGGTACTGAAGGAGGTACTGAAGCACTACATATCCTCTAGATATAACATTGTTTCTCAACTCACTCCTGGAGTACCCCCTTGCCAGTCAGGTTTTCAGGGTACTCCAGGACCGAGTTGAGAAACATTGCTCTAAACATGGATGGCCAACCTCAGCCCTCGCCAGATTGGGTTTTCAGGATTTCCTCAATGAATATACATGAGATCTATTTGCAAACAATGGAAGCAGTGCTTGCAAATAGATCTCATGCAAATTCCTCCCCTTTTTCCACTATCCTAGAACTCCTCGAATCCCAACACCACCAGATCCATTCAAAAATTCAAACTATCCTTCCCCTCTTTAAAAGGCATATCCCAGTCAGGAAAATTAGGGACATCCATCGTCTTCAGGATCACCGAACTGTGGAACAGCTTTACTGCCCCGTTTCGGAGTCTAGGCTCCCTCCAACTCTTCCGAAAACATTTGGAAAACTTGGCTTTACTCTAAAATATAATTGACCTCTCCCTATTCAATATACTAAGTCCCTCTAAACTTTCTCTTTACTAAGTCCTTCTACTTTCGTTGGAGTTCCTTCTATATCTATTCCTGTAAACCGTGTCGAGCTCTACTTCTGTGGAGATGATGCGGTATACAAACTTAAGGTTTAGTTTAGTTTAGAAATCTTGCAAACCTGACTGAATTGTTGCCCTCGAGGATCGACGTTGGACAACCCTTTCTAGAACGTTAAGATCAGAATCTGCCATGAGGCCATCAACAGAGGTGCTTGGTGAAACTCATTACAAGAAGACGCAAGCAATAGCCATTTCTGTGGCGGGTCCTCCAAAATGGAATGCTTTACCGGGATATTTGAGGCTATGGGCTAGATTCACTAAAGTCCACAAATCGCTCCGATTCATGTCCTATCCATTTCCGAGTCATTCTGGCGATCGATTCGGTAAATCTTGTCCATGCAAATGATCAAATCGTAAACACGCCCCATTTGTGAACACATCTCGCTGTAACGTTGATCAACGCGTATGCGCACTGTATCCTTGTTGGGTTTGAAGCACATAACGCACGCGCTAGCTCTTTAGAACGGCACTGCGTAGACATGGGGCGGGATTTAATCGCGGACGTCATTGGCGGGCTCCGAATGCGCCTGCCGCAAAGCATTGTTGTCGTAAAAAATGCAATATAAGAATTGTAGTTTTTACCAACCTCTCCTCGGCAGATTCGTGTTCCAAAAGAAGCAGATAGCGTAGCCGACGAGCGCCGTCCATTTCTCTCAGGAAAAGAACTGTTAAGTTACTAGAAGGCACAACCGTTAACAGCAGTTGAATGTGCTGGGATCACGCGCTGTTATGTACAGCCTACGAATCCCAGGAGGCTGTGCGGCTCTTTCTGCCGTGAAGTACAAAGCAACCAAAGGCAACCCCATGACGTTAGATGCACATGACAATCTAGCTGGAAGGAAGGGGGGGGGGAGGGATAGTTGGCCATTAAGTTATTTTTTATTTTGGCATTGATATATGAAATATACAACGCAAGGAGAGCACGGGGTTTTCTCGCCATTCGCATTACAAATCCGAGATTCACTCCCGCGCTTGCTAAGCGCATTCCCAAAAAATAAAAAAAATATTTCTAACGCTTATGTACATGAAAGTTTACATATATTTAAAGTTTAGATATATTTTGGAGTTTTTGCGGGGTAGATATATATTTTTAATGGGGTTCTTAACATGCACGCGGCAGTTGCTAGGCGGGAATAGTCGGTGAGGATGTAAAGCAACTGGTCCTCAGCAGTCGAAACTTTTTGGAACGGAAAGGCCAGTCGGTTTGGACGAAAATGGTTTCATGAATCGATGCCTTAAGAAATTCACATGCCTTTTTACTCATTTGCATGCGCAGATCGGATCGGGTGCGGATGGGGTCTGGAGGAAGGTTAGTGAATCGAGCCGTAATCGGAAAGTGAGCGCAAACCGAGCGGTACACGATCGGTTTGCTTAGTGAATCAAGCCCTATGTACAGACAAGGTGCCTCTTAAGAAGCAACTAGAAACATATTTCTCTGTGAAAGCTTTTTACTAGGGAGTGATGATGTTTGAGATTTCGATAATCTGTTTCATTGAAGTCTTACCAGCCATGTGCTAGTTTTACTACGTTAGACAACTTTGGAGGACTGATTGTGTGTGTATATACACGATTGCGCATGTTTACCTCGTAAACCGCTTAGGAGTTAGGCGGTGTCGAAAATTTTAAAATAAATGAATTGGGCTTCATCTACTGAATCCAATCCTATCTGTCTCTGTGCTGCATACATAGTGTGGCCATATGGCTCCAGAAAAAAAGGGGACGGATTGAGACATCCGGGTTTTACTTCCATTGAAAGCCATGGAAGTAAGGAGAACAGATTGAGACATCTTGGTTGCTTTCAATGGAAGTAAAACCCGGATGTCTCAATCCATCCCCTTTTTTCTGGAGCCATATGGTCACACTATGCGTACAAATCTCCACCTCAAGACACAGAAGAACCTCGAACCCTTTCGCCTTCCCCCCACTCAAAGGCACACAACGCAAGAAAATGTTTGACAACCTTCTGGCAACACAAGCAGCAAAAATCAACCATTCCATCTCCAATCTTATGACAATATCAGACAACTTCAAAACATTCAGAAAAGAAATCAAAACCCTGCTTTTCAAAAAATTCATCCAAATATCTTAACCCCTCCTCTTTTACCTCCAGAAGATTCACCTACCTTCAGATAACCTTCCCCCAAATTACCCTCCTTAACACCTTCCAATTAAACAAATACCATCAATAGATTGTAACCTACCCTCTCTAACTGCATTCCATATGTATTTTTCATACAGTTCTTCACTGTCAGTTTAATTTCCATCCTATAAGTTCACATAGAATTTTTCTTTTTTCAACCATCTTTATTTTCTCTTCTTTATTAATTTCCAGGTACTTTAGTTAGATTGTGAGCCTTCGGGACAGTAAGGGAATTTTTTAAGTACCTTCTTACTTCTCATTTATAATCTTAATGTATACTTTCTTCAAACCGCTTAGAACCTAACGGATGTAGCGGTATATAAGAAATAAATTACATTACATTACATATATGGTGTGTTGTACAAATCACTACGATAATGAAATCTGTGCTGCCGATTGCATCAAGCGTCTTCTCAAAATACTGAAGACGCGGCTGGTCACCTCCCCCATTTCCTGCAGCTCTGGCCTCCTGCTCTGGGAGTTTCCTCCTGGAAGTGGGAGAAGAACATGTTATCTGGCCAGGAAATTCAAATTATTCAAGGCCTCAAACGGTCATGAGAAATAGGCATGAGGAAAAAGAGAGGAGCAGTATAAGGTACCCGGCCCGTCCTCATGTTAACTATGATGACAGAGGGGTTTTTTTTCCCAGGGATTTAACCAGATGCTGTGATGATAACAGGAGCTCCACCTCCCGTTTCCCCATGCCTACAGCTCAGCTTAAGCCTTAAAGCTACAGGGTCTTGGTTCACCAGGGATGGTAACCCAGCTTCACTGCAGTGAGCAGCGTTACATTTTTTCCCTAGTTGGAAGATGTCGCCTGGAGCTACCGGCATTACATAGGGGAAGAGATAGAGAGCTTCCACTAGAGTCTGCAATCACTATAGACTTCCAGACTAGAGGTCTGCACGGGAACGGGGATCGCAGAAATCCTGCGGGTGTCCCGCGGGAATCCCCCCTAACCCATGGGATTCCCACGGGGACCCCTTCTGGCCCACGGGACTCCCACGAGGATGGAAGGCTTTAGAAGCAGGGTTTATCCATATAGTAAAAGAGGGGGTTTATAAGTTAATTACCTGAACAGAAAACAAAAAAGGGTTCCACCAAAGAGATTCCACAAGGAAAACAGCAAAAGAAACTGTGGAATTGATGATCCTGTCAGAAGTATTTGCTCCTTTTTATGGGGACAGGCGGGGATGGAGGTAATCCCTTGTGGGGATGGGCGGAGACGGAGAGGACCCTGACGGGGACGGGTGGGGACAGAGAGGACCCTGGCGGGGACGGGTGGGGACAGAGAGGATCCTGGCGGGGACGGGTGGGGACAGAGAGGATCCGGGTGGGGACGGAGAGGACCCTGACGGGGACGGGTGGGGACAGAGAGGATCCGGGTGGGGACGGAGAGGATCTGACGGAGATGGTTGGGATTTCTGTCCCCGCGCAACTCTCTATTCCAGACCCTCCCAGTACGGCTCAACCATTAGGTATGACTAGGCCACTGCCTAGGGAGAAAACCTCATAGGGGTGGCAAAGAGCAGCAGCACATTCTTTCATCTGGGGGGAGAGTAGGCCCACACAGGTTTAGCATTTAAAAGTGAGGTAATGTCCAACAGAGCATTCTTATAGGATTCTAGTGGGAGGGGTGCTCATGGGGGAGGGGGGGGCAAATAAGGCTGAAGGATCATCTGTGGCCAGTAGAGAGGGCAAGAGGTGCCCGGGATGGTGGCGCCCCTCCCCTACCTCCACCCCCATCTGCTCCTTCCCTGCCCCCTCCTGCTGCGCACGCCCCTCCCCCCCAGTACCTCTTTAACGCTCCTGGCGTGATCAGCAAACCCAACCTGTTACTCACGCCAGCGTCGGCTCTTCCTCCAATACCACTTCCTAGGCGCGGACCCAGTGGGAGGGGGTGGAGAGGAGGACGGGGGCAGACCACCCCTCCCACCACCCCTCCCACCCCACCCCTTACTGCACCACTGCCTAGGGCAGTGTTTCTCAACTCGGTCCTGGAGTCCCCCCCCCTTGTCAGTCAGGTTTTCAGGAGATCCACAATGAATAGGCATAAACTTTTGATTTGCATATATGCAAATTTCTTTCATGCATATTCATTGTGGGGCTCTGGGAAACCTGACTGGCAAGGGGGGACTCCAGGACCGAGTTGAGAAACACCAGCCTAGGGCACCCAATAGCCTTGCAGGGGCTCTGCCACCTTCCTGGTCCTACGTTAGTGGGGCAGCTCAGAGACAGGATGACAAGAACCAATAGCGAACCAATACTGCAGTAACCATAGTAACATAGTAAATGACAGTAGCTAAAGACCCGAATGGTCCATCCAGTCTGCCCAAACATACACTCTCTATAATTTAATGATTTAATTTAAATTGTTCTTTTTCTTATATATTTCTGGGCCAGAAACCCAGAGCTCTGCCTGGTATTATGCATCTACTGGAGTCTCCATTGAAGCTCACTCCAGCTCATCTAATCCATCCCAGCCCATCCTCAACTGAATGGCCATATACGTAACACAGATCGTGCAAGTCTGCCCTGTACTATCCTTAGTTCTTCAATATATACCATTATTTTCTTATTAGAGTTCCTCCGTGTTCATCCCACGCTGCTTTGAACTCTGCCACCATTTTCCTCTCCACCACCTCTCTCGGGAGCGCATTCCAGGTATCCACCAACTTCTCCGTAAAGTAGAATTTCCTAACATTGCCCCTGAATCTACCACCCCTCAACCTCAAATTATGTCCTCTGGTTTTACCATTTTCCTTTCTCTGGAAAAGATTTTGTTCTACGTTAATACCCTTCAAGTATCTGAACGTCTGAATCTTATCTCCCCTGTCTCTCCTTTCCTCTAGGGTATACATATTCAGGGCTTCCAGTCTCTCCTCATACATCTTCTGGCACAAACCTCCTACCATTTTTGTCATCCTCCTCTGGACCACTTCAAGTCTTCTTAAATCCTTTGCCAGATACGGTTTCCAAAATTGAACACAATACTCCAAGTGGGGCCTCACCATCAACCTATACAGGGGCATTAACACCTTTCTTCTACTGGTCTCTCTCTATACAGCTTAACGTCCCCTTGTCACACTGTTGCTTTGCCTTTAGATCTTCGGAGGTGTTCGGTCCACAGCGAAGAACATATGAAATCTCCAGCATGTACAAAACACGGCAATCAGATTTCTAAAACCCCTCCACCCCTGTGACCCTGTCTCCCAGGCTCTGTCGTCAGCTCACTGGCTGCCTGCCTGTTGTGTCTTCAAGGGCCTGGTGCTAGTGTTCAAATCCTTGCATGACTAGGCGCTGGGCTACGTGATGACCAAGCTTCCTCCGTACATGCCGAACAGGTCCCTCCGCTCCCAGGATGAAATACGCCTCAAAACGCTCCTTGGCCGTGCCTTTCAACTGCAAACCGCCAAACGACGTTCCTACTCCCACTTCATACCGAGCCACAGGTTTACAACAAATGCTAGGAAGTTCTTTTTTACCCAGAGGGTGGTAGACACATGGAACGCGCTTCCAGAGGTTGTGATAGGCCAGAGCACAGTACAGGGGTTCAAGGAAGGTTTAGATAGGTTCCTAAAGGATAAAGGGATTGAAGGGTACAGATAGAAGCAGGGGTAGGTTATAAGAATGGTCAGGAACCACTTCACAGGTCATAGACCTGATGGGCCGCCACGGGAGCAGACCGCTGGGCAGGATGGACCTCTGGTCTGACCCAGTGGAGGCAACTTCTTATGTTCTTATGTTATCAGATAAGATCCCTTGAAGCAGTGGTTCCCAACCCTGTCCTGGAGGACCACAAGCCAGCTGGGTTTTCAAGATAGCCCTAATGAATTTGCATGGAGCAAATTTGCATGCCTGTCACTTCCATTATATGCAAATCTCTCTCATGTATATTCATTAGGATTATCCCAAAAATTAGGATAGCCCTAATGAATTTGCATGCCTGTCACCTCCAATATATGCAAATCTCTCTCATGCATATTCATTAGGGTTATCCCAAAAACCCGACTGGCTGGCGGTCCTCTAGGAAAGGATTGGGAACCACTGCCTCGAAGGATGCCTCAACTTTAGGAAAGCAATAAAAACAGACCTCGTCACCTAACTCCCCCGACCAATAGATTACAAAGAAATTAATATCGATACACAATCCTCGATATGTCGTGTTAGGATAAAAACGTGGATTGAAAAATCTTGCACTGTAACTATGACTAATTTAATTTGTTAACTGTATATTGTGTATGTCAGGGGTGTCCAATGTCGGTCCTCGAGGGCCGCAATCCAGTCGGGTTTTCAGGATTTCCCCAATGAATATGCATTGAAAGCAGTGCATGCAAATAGATCTCATGCATATTCATTGGGGAAATCCTGAAAACCCAACTGGATTGCGGCCCTCGAGGACCGACATTGGACATCCTTGGTGTATGTTGACCTGTGCCTCGTCCTGGGCTCTTTGGGAAGGACGGGATAGTAAACGTGAGGACGGGATTAAGTAAATAAATATTCGGTGGTTGACTGGTTAAATTATAGTAGTTAAAGAAAGAACTGTAATTGGGGGGTTGGGATGGGGGGGATTATGGTTTATTATATAAAATGTTTGATGAAATGATATAATTTTATATATTATATGGATTAGAATTTTAACATTTGTGAATTATTTGTAAAGAATCTCTTTCTGTATACTTTATATGTATTTTTACTTTATTCCTTTAATAAAATGTTTGAACATTTAGAATGAGGGGGGAAGGGATCAAGGGGGGGTGTAGATATGAACGGATTAAATCATATGGAAATTTATTTTGGAGGAATGATAGAAATATGTATGGAATATTATTTTTGTGAATCTAATTGTAACGAATATCTCTTTGTATTATTTTATTGTATATTTATTCGATTCCTTCAATATTATAAAACTAAAGAAAGAACCACCATTTATGTGATCCAGTTTAACCGCTAATCCAGTCTGGTTTTGAAAGCTGCTCACTTTAATAATACTGTTGGAGAGGGTTGGTTTTTTTAAATATTTGTTGTATTTTTTTTTTTTTAAACTGTGTATGTATCTTGTGAACCACTTAGGTTTAAGCGGGGTATAAATTTTTAAACTAAATCAATCGTATGACATAGCTAGTTTGGTAATAGGTGCTCCCGCAAATATTCACTGGAGATAACTATGGGGTCCTTTTATTAAGGTGCGTTAACCGATTTAGCCCATGTCAAATGCTAAGGCATCCATTATATTCTATGGGCTCCTTAGCATTTAGCGTGCAAATCTTTACCGCGCCTTAATAGAAGGACCTTTCTTTGCGGTTAGCTGCAAAAACGCTATGTAAATCAGAGATCTCAAAGTCCCTCCTTGAGGGCCGCAATCCAGTCGGGTTTTCAGGATTTCCCCAATGAATATGCATTTGAAAGCAGTGCATGCACATAAATCTCATGCATATTCATTGGGGAAATCCTGAAAACCCGACTGGATTGCGGCCCTTATGGAGGGACTTTTGAGACCCCTGATGTAAGTGGTCAGTGGCTGTTTCTGACCAGTATTGAGGAGAGGGATTGCGGGTATCTTGAAGAAAAAAAAAAAAAAATTGGGCTGCTGGTCAAATCACTTTTGGCTATCGACCCGTAAATGTTTACGCCGAGGGGTTCAGGGAAAATGAGCCCAGAACGGAGCTCCGATAATCTGCAAACCAACACGTTACAAAGCAGCCATAGTCTAATATTAAACCTAAGCTTTCCCATTGCTCAGTGGAACAGGGCAAGCGGCAGGACCTAGTATGTGGTTCTATAAACGGAGGGCGGGCGGATGAGGCTAGGATGCAGTGGGAGGGCTGGAAACCAGCAGAGCTCCAAGCTCCTCATTTAAATAAACTTTTGAAGGGCTTTTCCAAATTTCCAGAACTTTCTCTTGGAGGGTATATAGGCCCCGCTGAAGCACTCTCTTGGTGCCAGAGCTAAGAGAGAGAAAGAGGAAAAGGAGGGCTGGGCTTCCAGAGAGCAGTGAAAGAAAAAACAAAATAATAAGATTTATCTCCCGAGCCGAGACACTTTCTTTAAGGTAAGGAGAAAGAGAAGGTTGGGCCTTTATTTACTATAAGACGGGATTCTAAACCTGGTTATAACTTTTGCTTATGAGGGTGAGCTATATCTATGCAGCTGAATGTAACTTGCTTTGAGCTGAAGTTTGGAAAGTGTATCCAAAGTGTACAACTACGTGAAGTCGTAAGACTTTGGGAATCTTTTGGTTTCTTTGTTTGATCTTAGTGTAAGATTGTAACTCCTTTCTCTTGTCTCTTTAATCTACAATCTCGGGCTTTCCGCTCTGTCCAGCAGCTGAGAAAAAAGTGTTCTTCTCCTGCCTTTCCAACATGGCTTCATCTCTTTTGTCCTAACAGTCTCCTGGACTGAATCCCAGATTCCAGACTTCCTCCCATCTTGTGTCTTTTCCTTAAGTATGGCACGAAATCTTTGTGTGTAAGGAATGAGTTGTTTTGACGTCTGCTTTAGCGATAGGAGTCGAGGCACGAATGAGAGTCGATGTCTTTTCATGGCAGGGTTTAAGTTCCTTTGTTCAGACTTGAGAGAGTTCAGGCTTTTCCTGTACCCAATTTTCTACCTGGGGAGGTTGTCCTAAAATATATCTTTCCTATTATGGAGACAAAAGAAATAGGCTACAGATAGTCCATAAGACATTTCATTATTATTTTTAAAGGATGCACATTAGCTGCAGAAAATGATAGTGATAATATTGAAAAACTTAAATGCAAATAGATTTACAGGGGAAAGAAAAAAAAAAAAGAGGGTGTGGGGAACGGGCAAAATCTCTGTCCCCAGCAACACTGGGTCAATAAACAAATCGATATCAAGGTTATAAGTCTTTTGGATTAAATCGAATCCTTTGATACAATAAGCTTTTGAGCGCTAACACTCCTTCCCTCACACCCAAACAAAATTCAACTCAGAAAGCCTAGTCAAGAAGTATAATAGACTAGTAAAGACGTTATCACTTAAAATATTTGGTTAACCTTTATCTTTGTGCATTCGCCTGGAAACTGCATCAATTTATCTCAACCTCTGTAAACAGATCGCCTCCTGTTAGCCTTGTACAACTTGTAGAAAAAAAGATGCTTTTCCCTTCCCCTCCCCTGCTGTTTTAGGAGGGGGGGGGAGAGAGTGTGCTGAAAAGTTCTCAACCAAGAAGAGAGCGCGGTGGATATGGTTCAATCAATGATCTGAAACAATATTTTAAAAAATTCTCATTTAACGAAATAAGATAACGCTCTTTTCAACTACGGCCGCAAAATAACGCTCAGAATGTAGGAAGTTGGTTGGTTGGGCTGAGAACTTTACAGCACCCCTTTGTACAATTCCCTAGCTTTCTGCTATGAAAAGCTTTGATTTTTTTTCTCTCTTTCTTGTAGAAGATAAAACTTTCAAAATACAAAATAATTTAAGAAGGTAATTGCATGCAATAAAACAAACACTTGTAAATGAAGATTTCCTTCATGCCCTGTGGAGAAGATCTAAAATCCTCTCGTGAATAGCAACTTTTGAGATGGATGACTGGAATAATTATTTGCAGGAAAAAGGGGAATTTTGAAGGGGAGGAGGGAAGAGGGAGGGTCTGCTCTGCATGGCTGCCACATCAGCAAATGTCTAGATATCGTCTATAGAATTACTGTTTGCCTAGATACATGGTGGAATGGAGGGGCTACTGCTGGAAAGTGGGCTTCAAAGGGTGTGACATAGGCTGCCGGATGAATTATAGCAGATGTCCACGTAGACAGATTTGGATGGGGTGGGGGAGTGGGCAGGAGAAGCTCCATGAGCTACAAACCCAGCCCTCTTGCACATCACCTCCCAAAGCTGAAAATGAGTTGGTCCTTTTTTTTTTTTTAGGGTCCTACAAGTATTTTAATGTCTCTTTTCTTTCAGAATGAAAAGGGCAAACGTTGACCACACAATGACAAACTTTCAAGGGATCCTCAGAAGCAGCAAAAGTAAAAGCGTTTACTGCAAAATAGCAAAACAGTGAAATGTTAATATATTCTATTTGCTTTTTTTTTTTTTTTCTTGAAAAAGGAGCCCTTGAGGTGCCAAAATCAGTGAGTCAGAGCATAGTTTAAAAAAAAGGATACATCCCCTGCCCTGGGCTATAGTTTTTCACTTCTATGGGCCGCTCCTTGTTTCTTGGGCTTCATTTCCTGGAGCAGAGCTTCCAGTTCATTCTTGTCTGCACTGCAGTGGCTGAAAAAAACATTTCTGCCCTGGTATCTGCACAGTCGAGTGCAGCTGCCTGCCTGAGGGTAGCTCCACCCCATGGTGGGCAGAGGGAATGCAGGAGGTGGAGTGTTAAGCTACACTGCCACATCCTTAATGCTGCTGGAATCTGCTGTAGCCCAGTGATGTAGACGTTCAAATTAGGGGCCCTCTAGGCAACACTTTTGGAAAGGATCCCCCAGAGTGTTGAGGGGGAACCATCACAGAAGACCTGGGTGTGGCAGCAGGTGGCTGCTCCCCCCCCCCTTTCTTTGGACCCCCCCCTCCTTTGCTGTGGCTGCATAGGCGGACTTTAGACTTCCAGCTTTAACTTTACAGAGCACCCCATTCCTTCTGGCCCTTTTAACACTGAGGCCCCGATGCGCAAAAGGTTTCCATGCCAGTAACACTCAAAGCGGTAGGTGGGCAATTAGTAGATTTAATCTAAGTACTTGGGTTCATGCAGACTGAAAGGGAATGGGACTTGATATACTGCCTTTTCGGTGTGGTTACAATCAAAGAAGTTTACATATTTTAGACAGGTACTTATTTTGTACCTTGGGCAATGAAGTGTTAAGTGATTTGCTCAGGGTCACAAGGAGCTGCAGTGGGAATTGATCTCATGACCTCGGGATGCGGAGGCAGTTGCTCTAACCACTGGGCCGCTCCTAGTGATCTATGTTAACTTCCCCTCTTAATGTGAAGCGTTTCAGTCTCTGGTAACCAGAGCTGAGATTGTGATGTCATAATGCCTCATTCCACCAATAAGAGTCAACCTCATCAGTGATGTCACAATAGCTTGATTCTAAAAAGGTAAAGGACTTGATAAACCACTTTTTCTGTGTGGTTACAATCAAAGCGATTTACATATTTCAGACAGATGCTTATTTTGTACCTGGGCCAATGAAGTGTTAAGTGATTTGCTCAGGGTCACAAGGAGCTG
The DNA here is from genome assembly GCF_902459505.1 of Geotrypetes seraphini. Classification (NCBI taxonomy): domain Eukaryota; kingdom Metazoa; phylum Chordata; class Amphibia; order Gymnophiona; family Dermophiidae; genus Geotrypetes; species Geotrypetes seraphini. The sequence continues at coordinate 12,682,401 of NC_047089.1, read as the reverse complement.
CAGTGGGAATTGATCTCATGACCTCGGGATGCGGAGGCAGTTGCTCTAACCACTGGGCCGCTCCTAGTGATCTATGTTAACTTCCCCTCTTAATGTGAAGCGTTTCAGTCTCTGGTAACCAGAGCTGAGATTGTGATGTCATAATGCCTCTTTCCACCAATAAGAGTCGACCTCATCAGTGATGTCACAATAGCTTGATTCTAAAAAGGTAAAGGACTTGATAAACCACTTTTTCTGTGTGGTTACAATCAAAGCGATTTACATATTTCAGACAGATGCTTATTTTGTACCTGGGCCAATGAAGTGTTAAGTGATTTGCTCAGGGTCACAAGGAGCTGCAGTGGGAATCAAGCTCACAACCTCAGGGTGCCCGAGGCAGCTGCTCTAACCACTAGAATTCCAGTGCCTTACTTTTGTATCGCTAAAACCCTAGTTCCTAGAGGTGACAGCCAGAACATTATTATGGGGGGTTTTCCCCGTTTTATTTCATTTTTAAATGGATGTTGTCAATTGTTACACTATTTCCACCGGGCCCTGGACTAGGCGAATAGTGCCCCGGGTGGACCACAGGTAAATTGCGCTGGCGTACTGCTCAAACTGGAGACAGTCCCCACAGGCCAAATAGCAGATAAATCAGTCAAGAGGAAACCAGGCAATTAGTCAAATTATATCCAAAACAAAATCAGAATGGCAAACAAGCAACAAAAAGGAAAAATTCAAAGCAAAAATCCTGGTACGCAAATCAGGATATACAAAGTCCCGGTGCCTTAGCAAGGCTGGCACCGCTTCCTGCAGCTAGGCCTCACCTGGGCCTAGTCCTAACTCTAGAGAGAGTTCATCTCACTTAACCCAGTGAAAAAACCAACATTACTTCCACAAAACACCAAAGCAAAAAAGTAAATGTTCAGGAGGCCCTGAGCTCTGCCCCTGAGCTGGGGCGGGAGAACTGCCAAGTTTGTCTTCAATAATATTCAAATATTCCCCACCCGAGGTGTTGACAAACTTCTCCCCATTAGTACAGTTCTCAGTTCCTGGGCTTTACTGCACTCAAACAAAAACCATGCAGTTCAAAATAAAACAAAACACTTCCCCAGCAAAACAAACTGGGAAAGCACCAATAACAGTCCTTTAAACATTAGAGCTAAAGAGCCCTGCCCCCCACCGTAGTACTGTGGGCCCAGGTAGCACAAAGGAGAAAGTTAAAAAAAAACCAACAAACTCTTTCTCCCTAAGTTGCAGGCTGCAACACAAACCCTAGTAATTGTCCAGGCAAAACAACATTCAAAACCAGTTCACCTCAAAACAGTGGCTTGCTTGGAAAACTTCACATAAAGAAAACACCGTTTTTCAGTTACTAGCCTTTCAGGCAACTCCTACTTCCATAGCTTCCTGGTCTGGAAATACCTGCTCAACAATGTCCATTTCTTCCTCCTGAGGCATGGCCTCAGCTCCCTGGTCTGGAGCTAAATGATCCACTTCCACGGGTTCTAGGCTGATCAGTTGCACTGGAGAGAGGACCTTTTCTCTTCCTTGTCCTCACTGATTCTGAAGGGAAAGCAGCTGGCTTTTCAGGGGGAAAGCCACCCCCTGCTCTCAGTGTGTCTGAGCTGTTCTGAGGCTTTCTTGGGCTCCCCCTGTGGATGTTGTGATAACTGCAGGGTTTTCTCACAGGGGCATTTTGCCTAAACCTAATATTCACAGGTTTGAGAGCAAACCTAGCAGAACTGGGCTGAGTTTCCATGTCCTCAGCTTCTGAATAGTCAGATAGGACCTCATCTTCAGCGGATGTACTCAGGGAACCTAGGCTGCTGGGCTCAGGAACAGCTTTCCTAGCCCTGTCTCTGCCGCTCCTGGGGTTTCTAGCTGGGAGCACGTCAGGCACAGAGCCTGACTGGTCACAGAGTATGCACTATTTCTTAATAGTGCATGCATGTGTGAACCATTACCCGTGCATAAACCATTATTTATTTTAAAAAATTATAGACCGCCTAAGTCTAAGCGGTTTACATAATGACATATGTGCATGCGTGAAGGATTGTGATAGAGCCTCCATTTTGTTCTTTGGAAGAAAAGCAAACACTACCCCAGATTCTATAACGGATGCCCACATGTGGGCATGGATCCCAGATCTGTGCACAAATAAGTTAATGAGCTGTTAATTGGAGCTAATTGCACTAATTAGGACTGATGTGCAGATCTGCCTAAGCACTATTCTGTAACGCTGCACACCTAAATTCTTACACGCAACTCAAAGGGGGAGGAACATGAGTGGGTCAAGGGCATTCTCTAGGCGTAACGTTATCAAATAGGGTTATTTGCATGCCCAAAAACCATTGGTTGCTTGCCAACATTTACCAGGTTTCAGCAGGCGCCAAGGCCAGCTGAACCTTTGGATCAGGTGAGGCTCCAGCCCAGGGCGCCAGCATTAAAGGGCGCCAAACACCCAGGGCATGGACTTTACCGCCCATAAGTTAAGCTACCTTGCTGCTTCCCTCCTCCTCCTTCTGAGGCTACTGCCCTGTTGCAGCAAGGTGTGGCTTAATGGGCTAGTGTCAGCGTCACAGGAGGAGGAAGCAAACAAGACAGGGGGGGAGGGGCAGGACATGGATGGGGCACAGTAATCTTTTGAGCCAGCCCTGGCAGGCATAAGTCCTTGCACCTGAAATTGGGCGGGGAATCCATGCAAAGCGCTATTCTATGAAAGCTGCTTAGCACTGTGACCTTTTCAGAACTGACACATGACATGGATCTTAGAGCCCTGAATCAGCACAGCATAATCCATGAAATAAGTGGTTTATTGGAAATGGATGAGAGGATAGATATTGCAGAGGGTAGAAATATGGTAATGGGTTGTATGTTAAAAATGAAATGGAGAGCTGAGGAAGGAATGAGTTGGGGAATGGGAGAGAAGAAGGGAATTTGATAAGTAGCTGAAAAGGGAAATAGAAGGCAGAAAAGAGTTAAAAAGGAATGATCAATATGTCAGAGGTAGATTTGGTGAGGGAATAGGCAGGAGAGAGGGAAAAAATAACCCAAACGGATAGCAGTCACTTGAAGGAGAATTAGCAGATGACAGGAAAGCAGAAAATGGAAACTGGAACCAACATGATGGAAAAATAAAATGTCCAAACAAGAAAGAGAGAAGAAAAATATCTTGTTTTAAATGTTTTCAATGGAATATACTGTAGATCAGTGTGCCTCCTGAGATTTCAGGTGTGCTGCGACACACTGGGGAGGAGGAGAGGCGCCAACTGACTGCCTACAGGACGTGCCTCTCGTAGCAAGAGACACGTCCTGTAGGCAATCAGCCGGCACCGGCACCTCTCATTCTTTCCAGACCTTTTCCCTGCTGGCACCCCCCACCGGTGCCTCAGGACCCGTCTGGAGGGAGGGCCTTCACACATGCGCGGACGTCAGCGTGATGTCATCACATCAACGTCCGCATACTTCTGGGTGCTTCGAGCCGTGGCGGGACATTGCTGTAGATGATAATTAGCAAAAATACTGTTTAAACTTTTGAATTTTTTTTTTGAGCAGAATTCCACCAGGAGTACTTGAGTCATATGATATGTTAGACATTTGTCAAACATTCAGATCTTTATAAATGTCTGTATGCTTATTTCGTTTTCTGTGACTCTACCTTTTGTCTCAGACTTACAGTATTGCCAGCATTACCCACCACCATGTGGATGATGAAGCTTGTCCTTTTCACCATGCTGGTAGCAATGGCTGCAGCCGCCGCTAAGGTAGCCTCTAAAGCCGCGACAGATAAGAAAGTGGCCAAAAATGCTTCAGTGGCCAAGAAGTTGAGTGACAAAGCGACCACTTTGGCTGACCGTAGTGCAAGCCTGGCCTTCAACCTCTACCACACGATGGCCAAAGATAAGAATATAGAGAACATTCTCATTTCCCCTGTGGTGGTTGCCTCTTCCCTTGGCCTAGTGTCTCTGGCCGGCAAATCGAACACAGCTTCCCAAGCCAAGGCTGTTCTCAGCGCTGACAAACTTAGTGATGATCACGTGCATGTTGGACTGGCCGAACTCCTGAATGAAGTCAGCAACTCTACTGCTCGCAATATGACCTGGAAGATTGGGAACCGCCTGTACGGCCCCAGCTCCATCAACTTTGCTGACGACTTTGTGAAGGACAGCAAGAAACACTACAACTATGAGCATTCGAAGATCAATTTCAGAGACAAGAGGAGTGCATTGAAGTCGATCAATGAATGGGCCTCTCAGACCACCGATGGCAAGCTCCCAGAAGTGACAAAAGATGTGAAGACTGACGGGGCCTTGATTGTCAATGCCATGTTCTTCAAACGTGAGTACGCTTTTACTTATAACAACTCAGATGATCGCATTAGTTCAGACCAGTCATAGAACAATTGCCTAGTGATATTCACAATGACGTGGTATTGATTTGACTGCCGACATGAAAGTGACTTAACTAAAAACCTTTCCCTAAATATTGTCTCGTGTAGCTCACTGGGATGAAAGATTCCATGAGAAGATGGTGGATAACCGTGGCTTTATGGTGACTCGTTCTTTCACAGTGGGTGTTCCCATGATGCACCGCACAGGTAGATGTTGGGACTGAAGGAAAATAAAACAATGGCTGCCGGTCATAGATGCCCCCTTCAATCTGCTATTTTTTTTGACTCGTCATTAGGCGCTCCACTCTAGATTCCAAGCATTGAAGCATTAAAGCTTTTTTTTTTTTTTTGGGGGGGGGGGGGGGTAATCCAAATTTCCTAATTATTCTTTGCTCTAGACTCGGTTCTAGCTCCCATTATTCGATGCAGTTCTTCAAGGATGACAGATGAATTGGTTATCTTGATCATGGCTACAAGGTAGCAGTCCATTTAGATGGATTGCCTTTTTATTCTCTGCATCTGAAACTAAAAGAAATGATGCAGAGATCTTGCTTATCCCCCCCCCCCCCCCCCCCCGCCACCCTCCATAATTCAATACAGCTGGCATATACAGTAGACTCTCAGTTAACTGGCACCCATGGGGATTAATAGATGCCGAATAATACTATATCCATACCATAAATTGTTCAGACAAATTACCGGACATGTGGTAGGCATAGCGTGGTTGAACTAAGGTATGGCGTGCCAGGTTTACACTTAAATTTCCACCAGAAATTGATTTTATTTTCAGTTTTACTTCAAGTATTACAGTATTTCTTTGATTTTCTTTCTGCTGGTTGCTTGAGTTCCAGTTAACAGTCTACTGTACTTCTAAAGCAGAGGTGACCATGTCCAGCCTAGGATTTCAGGATAACTCTAATGAACATGGGTTAACTTTTGTACGCTCTTCAGGCAGCAGGAATGTAAATATATTTCTTGGATACACTGGGGATTGGATTTGGCCACTCCTCCTAAAGAGCAATATCCAGGCCTACACAACATCTAGGTTGACTTGACTGAAAATCCATGTCACAATATAGACATTAAGATCTGTCTTTCATAACATGATGAAATTCCTGTCTAGAGCAAAACAAACCTCATTTGTTCTTTTTCCCTCCAAGGTCTCTATGGTTACTATGAAGATGGAGGTGAGAAACTGCAGATCGTCGAAATGCCTCTTGCCCACAAGCTGTCCAGTATGATTTTCATCATGCCACATCAAGTTGAGTCCCTTGAAAGAGTGGAGAAGCTCTTGACCAGAGAACAGGTGAAGACCTGGCTGGGAAAGCTGAAAGTGAGTGCGGTGGCCATATCCCTGCCCAAAGTCGTCCTGGACGTTAGCCACGATCTGCAGGTAATGGTCTCCTCGACTTGCTCTACTGTAAATCCTATGAAATTGATAGATCAATTGGAATTATCGGTGCTTTAAATTTGCATCACTCTATACCTAGGTGGTCCATGTGCTTCTGGAACCTGAATGCTGATGGGGGAAGACTAGACTTCCAGGGGGTATAGTGGAAGGCGATTCTCCTAGAAACCTATTGGAAACTGGCCCCTATTCCTGGAAGGAACTGAGGAACTATGAGCTCAACAGTTGCATCTATAGACAGAAATATTTGGGGTGGATCTGCCCCTCCCTCCAGACACTCTTTCCCCCATCTTGCCTCACTAGAGGCCCCCCTTCTCTCCCTCCCACTGCAGGCTCATGTTCTACCTCTCCCTCTTCTCACTCTCAACAACAGTCTGTTCACTCCCTTCTCCCTCTTTAGAGACACTTCTTTCTTTGTGCCCTCCCTTCTTTGGCCTCTAAAGATACTGCTTTGCTTTTCACTCCCTCCCTTTCACCTCTTTTCACCCCTTTCATGATGCTTCTCTCTTTCAATTCTCCCATTTTTATGCTCCCTTCTTTTTTTCCAACTTTTTCCACTAGGATTTCCCCCTACTTCTTACCCCCACCCTTGCTTCCTTCCTAATAGTACTATACACACAGCTCATTCTCCAGTTTTCATTCCCAATGTCTAACTAGAAGTGTTTCCATTGCTCTTCTAATCTGCTGCCTCCCGTCCTGCCTCCAGAAGTGTTTCCCCACTCATCCATTCCTTCCCTGCATGCCTCCATCCCAAATCCCACTGGTGGCTGTCCTCTTTGCTCTCTCCCTCAGTTCATCTGGAGGCTTTTATCTCCCTTTCTTACTCACCTGCCCTCCTTGCCCCTCAAAACCTTTCCTCAGAACACGGGCATAACCAAATGGCCAATTTAGGGTGGGTCTCAAAGTATTGTGGGTGGGCCTAAATGTTTTTCACTGCCACCTCCTCTCTGGCACCAAGTTCCAGCTCAAAATACCTGGGCTGCTGGGGACACCACCAGCCGAAAACCTCACTGAATGGCCTCTGAAAATATGGGCTACTATAGTTCTAGCAGTGTCCGTGCACTACTGCTGCCATACATATGGGGTTAACTGAGCGTGCATGGGGGGGGGGGGGGGAGCAGCCGCTGGTTGTTCAATTTTTAAGTCTGTTCAGTCAGGTGATCTTCAGCTGGCCGGGCTTGCAGATCCCCACCAGCCACATAAGGAAGCCCAAATTTTGGGTGGCTACACCACTAAACTAAAGCTTAAGCTTATAGACAGCATCATCTCTATAAGAATAGAGCTCGACACGGTTTACAATAAAATTAAGAAAGCATAAAGGAAAGAAAGATATACGGTGAAATTCATAGAGAAAAGAGATGAGAGATTTTACAGTTTTGAGAATAACCAAGTCTTCAGATGTTTACGGAATAATTGAAAAGAGTTCAAATTCTTCAACTGTAGAGGGAAATTCTTCCATAGATAACATAAAGAGTTCCCCAATTTACCAGTGAAGGCGATGCCTGTCAGTGCCCCAGACTCAAGCCACCTCTTTAGTACTCTATGTAGGGTCCTCGTATTGGCAACAGAAGGGTTAAGTCATCTCCTGCTGCTGCAGGACCACTCTCGCAGTGAGAGTGGTGAGATTTTGCAGCAGTTATGAGACTGATTCCATGACAGCTGGCGCGATGACATCTTAACCCTTCAGCTGCCAGGGATGGTGGGAAGTGCTGTGCCGCACCTTCAGAGAATATGACAAGAACCGGGCCAGAGAGGTATTGTTTTGGGTTACTCCAGCACAAACCCAACGGCTGCAACCGGAGTGGCAAGCCATTTTTTTGAGGGTGTCTTGCCACCCCATAGCATGGGGAATGGTACGGACAAGTACCTTGAGTCGGCACAAACACGACGGGCAGTACTACCGCTGACATCACCTGTAAGCTGTGGCACTAGTTCTTCTCTTCATTAATTTCATACCTGGGCCAAGCTGATTACGTGTAAAATAAAATAATCTCAGAATGTTCTGGCACTGCCTACTGGCTCTAGCTGCACCCATCAGATTGATTCAATTCAGGGTTAACCTGGCATAAGAACATAAGAATAGCCTTACTGGGTCTGACCAATGGTCTATCAAGCCCAGTAGTAGCCCATTCTCATGGTGGCCAAAACAGGTCCCTAGTACCTGGCCAAAACCCAAGGAGTAGCAACATTCTAGAACCCCAAAGAGTAGCAGGGTTCCGGAATCCCAAAGAGCAACAACATTCCGTGCTACTGATCCAGGGCAAACATTGGCTTCCCCCCATGTCAGTCTCAATAACAGACTAAGGACTTTTCCTCCAGGAAATTGTTCAAACCCTTCTTAAAATCCGCTGTGCTACCCGCTCTTACCACAACCTCTGGCAACATGTTCCAACGCTTAACAATTCTCTGAGTGAAACAAGTATTTCCCTGTACCTTCATCGAGCGTCCCCTAGTCTTTGTCATTTTTGACAGAGTGAAAAAATCGATCCATTGTACCCGTTCTACTCCACTCAGGATTTTGTAGACTTCAATCATGTCTCTTTTCCAAGCTGAAGAGCCCTAACCTTTTTAGTCTTTCCTCACACGGGACCTTGTTTTGGATTTTTAATTGCATCCCTAAGAAATGACTAGAAGTCCCTGCATGCAGTGGAATGGATTCAGGACTGGATTAACTGGCTGAGAAACTCTGAAGCCACTTGGCAACCCTAGAAAGTTCATTTAGTGATGCATTGCAGAAGACCACTGCTTTGAGGGACCTCAACGGGTTAGCTAGCCTACTGTTCTTCAAGCCCCATCTTGCAGTATCCCTGTGCCAATCAGTTTTTATTTTTGGATAGCCATCATGAATGTGCATGAGACAGCATGGAGGAAGTTGTGCAAATTTATCTAATGCATATTCATGCTGGATGTCCAGAAAACTAGACTGGCAAGGGCATATTCCAGGAATGATATGAGAAACACTGATTATACTCTGCTAACATGACATGACAACATTACAATAGTTCTATAAAGATAGGCTTACCAGATATCTGGAGTTTCCCAGACATGTCCTCCTTTTGAGGATATATCTAGGAGTCCGGATGGCTTTTCAAAAACCGGCACTTTGTCCGTGTTTTGAAAAGCTTCTGACGTCATAGAAACATAGAAATAGACGGCAGATAAGGGCCACGGCCCATCTAGTCTACCCACCCTAATGACCCTCCCCTACCTTTGCCTAGTGAATAGAACCCACGTGTCGATCCCATTTGGCCTTAAAATCAGGCACGCTGCTGGCCTCAATCACCTGCAGTGGAACACTATTCCAACGATCAACCACCCTTTCAGTGAAAAATAATTTCCTGGTATCACCTCGTAGTTTCCCGCCTCTGATTTTCCACGGATGCCCTCTTGTTGCCGTGGGTCCCTTGAAAAAGAAGATATCTTCTTCCGCTTCGATGCGTCCCTTGAGATACTTGAACGTCTCGATCATGTCCCCCCTCTCTCTGCGCTCCTCGAGCGAGTATAGCTGTAGTTTGTCTAACCATTCTTCGTACGGGAGATCTTTGAGTACCGAGACCATCCGGGTGGCCATTCTCTGAACCGACTCCAATCTCAGCACATCTTTGCGATAATGTGGCCTCCAGAATTGCACACAGTATTCCAGGTGGGGCCTCACCATGGATCTATACAATGGCATAATGACTTCCGGCTTACGGCTGACGAAACCCCTGCGTATGCATCCGCGATTGCGCCGATGCAACGCAAGACATCACGCGCAAACATCATTGCAACGCATCAACGCATACGCAGATGCCGTCCCGAATCATGAACAGGTTAAAGGGTGGGGCTGGGGGTGTGGCCATGGGTCCGTATTTTCCTTTGGGGAAATCTGGTAACCCTATATCAAGAACTTCTGCACTAATTTATGCAACAGTAGTAACTTTTTTTTTTTTTCTTCTTCTTCTCTCCCTTCCCCTCAATTGTAGAAACATTTAGCCGACTTGGGTTTAACTGAAGCTGTCGACAAAAACAAAGCTGACCTCTCCAGAATCTCAGGCAAGAAAGACCTGTACCTGGCCAACGTCTTCCATGCTGCCGCCTTGGAATGGGATACTCCTGGGAACCCCTTCGACACCAACCTCTATTCCCGGGATGAACTTAAGAGCCCCAAACTATTTTATGTAGACCACCCCTTTGTCTTCCTGATCAAGGACAACAAAACAGATTCAATCCTTTTTATTGGTAGATTGGTGAGACCTAAAGGGGACAAAATGCGTGATGAATTATAGTTCCTCTTCTCCCCCCCTCCCCCTCTTTGTTTGTAATATGGGGTAATAAGGAAATGGGGAGGGAAGGATTTTTTTTTCTCCTTTAAGATCAGGGTGTTGGTTGGATTCTAGAGCAAATGTGGTATCAAAGCGTTCTATTTATACTGCCCTCTTTCACAAAATGTTGACGCTCAGGTGAAGTATTAGCAAAGCTTCCTCAACTCCCTTCCCCTAAAAAGGGAGGTTGGCTTCAAAATGGCTGCTGGTTGACTCGTAAGACAACATCTGTTCCACCCACTTTAAGATATTTTTGAAGCTTTATGTTTTTGTATCCAAATGACACGTGTGGTACAGTTTTGAGAGTATGAGGCAGCAATCAGGTTGACTGAGAGCTGCAGTTTAGGAAGGGACAATCGCCCAGTACAGCTCTTTCTCTTTTCAACTCTTATATGCTCGATAGGTTTTAACGCAGATGTGGAAAACTGCACGGTGTATGTGTGTGCGTATATGTATATATATTTTTTTTTTTTCTTTATTCATTTTTAGAACTTCAATTGTGCACAAAAGAAGATGCATTTACATAAATTATCATTATAGCACAATATACTTAATAGAATAAAAACAAGACTTATTTTCTCCCACCCATTTTCCAATTTCCAACACCTCATAAAAATACCTGTAAACCACCTATCTATACCTCTTAAACAGTGCCAAAAACATATCCCCCTCCCTGGATGTGCATGTTTTCCCCAAATTATACAAATAAATCAATCTTTACAATATTTAGTTAATGGTTCCCAAACTTCCATAAATGTTTTATAATATCCCTTCTGAATGGCCATAAACTTTTCCATTTTTAAAGATAGAACATAGGGATTCCCACCAGAATGAATAATTTAATCTATCCCAATTTTTCCAATTCTTTAAGATAAGCTGCATGGCAACCCCCGTCATTATAAACAAAAGTTTGTTATTTTTTGCCGAAATTTGACTTTTTGCCCTCATAGATGTTCGGTGCGTATATATTTTTTAAAGATTGTGTTCCAAACAAAGAGTCAACCAGAGGCCTGGAACAGGCCATTATCTCCATTCCTTTTGCTCTAGAAATCCTTCCATGTCTTTCAAAGGTCTTTCATGTTTTACTGGTAAAGGATACAGGTATTAATTTAAAAAGTGTATATTCTCTTGAGAAAATGATGCAGTGAAATCAGTGCACCGAGGTTCATGTTGTCGGATATTTTGACAAGAGAGTGAACGAGAAAATTCCTATATCGAAACAAACTCTGTGGAGAATTGTTGAGTTACTTTCACCATGTGGATACACGTCTCTTGAGGGGAAGTTTTGTAAGTAAAATAATTGTTTTTAGAGATTTTGCAATAAACTTTTTTAAGAAAAAAAAAATGAAAACTTGTGTTTAATGGAAGTGTATTATTGCATTGCTATTCAGTTGTGTATGTGCTTTCATTTGGTAAGAGAACCTGCCTTATACAATAGTGTTCCCCCGCGAATTCGCAAACTCACTCATTCGTGGTCTGCTCCGATTGCCTCTTCCTGTAGTAAAGTCGGGCTACACCAATCAGGAGCTGTGTGCCACAGCAGCTCCTGATTGGTGTAGCCCAACTTTATTATAGGAAAAGGCGGTCAGAGCAGACCGCGACTGATTTTCTTCACCCGCTGGTGCTCCAGCTGCCCTCTCCTGCCTTTTCACAGGTGGTTTTTTGAAATTCACAGAGGTTCCTGGAATTTCGTGGGGGTTCCGCGAATTTCAGGGACATACTGTACATGGAATTTGTCTGAATTTTCCCATGGATTCAGTGGCATAGTAGGGGGGGGGGGGAGAGGAGGCATCCTTCCCGGACGCCATCTTGGTGAGGGCGCAGGCACCTGTCCTCTTAGCTTCCTTCCACTCCCTCCCCATCCCCCACTGCCACAGGTGCGCACCGCTTCCCTTGTACCTCTAACATTTATTTATTTATTTATTTAGCCCATCCTCCCAAAGGAGCCCAGAACGGGTTACAAAGGTACATTCACAATATAGAAAAGGACAAAATTAGTGAAAGGCATTTTTGGCAGATAGCTTAGAAGAATTTGCAGCATTTGTAGAAAATATTACATGGCATAGCATAGTTTTAGGACAGCATTCACCAGCATCGGCTCTTCCTGCGATGTCACTTCCTGGACCCGTGCCTAGGAAGTAACATGAGAGGAAGAGCTGATGCCTGCCTGACAGTAGCTCGAGGGTTGCTGCTTGTGCCAGGAACAGAGGTACTGGGGAAGGGAAGCAGCCTGCACGCAGCAGAGTGGGGAAGGGGCACCTTTCCCCCTTGCTACGACACTGCATGGACTTGGGAAGAAACACAGGAGGGTCTACGTCGATGTAATGAAATCAGACTCTTTGGGACAGGTAGGATTAATCACAAAGTTTTCCTCCAATCAAAGGATGGCTGGCGAAGCACCTTCTGCTGGCATGGAAGGAAGCAGCAGGTGGTAGTGGAAGCTGACTACACCAATATTATGGGTTACCAGCAATGTTGGCAAGGCCTAAGGGGCATAGATGCTCCAAACCCCCCGTTACGTAAAATCCTGTGGGTCGCTGTGGTGCTGCTAAATTGTCCAATATGAAAACGGCGATAGTTCACCTGCAAAGGTTTGTGGATGCCCACCCTAACCCCATCTGATCAGTCATTGGAGAAAGCAACTGACATGTGCAGAGTCAGCAGGGGAAGCCCTGAAGCAGCCCCCTGCTGCTCAGGCGGTAAGAGGTGGTTTTTGTCTTCAATAAGCACAGATGTATGTGTATTACACATGCACATCTATGCCCATTAAAAAAATAAAAAAAAGAACCAAGTTAGGGCCCTCCTCCCCCATGAAGATTGACAGGAGGGATGTCCACTCCCTTCTGTTTAGCCACCCAGCCTCCCCACCCCCACCCCCACTTCAAACAACAAGGGACGCTCACTTACTTATTCATTGATTTAGCCCATCCTCCCAAAGGAGCCCAGAACGGGCTACAAATCAGGTACTCAAACATTCCTCTTCCTGGTATGTCCTGGGACGCACTGGAAAGGGGCCCAAGGCCCTAATTGGCTCAGGTGTCTCCTATGGGAGGGGCCTTAGGCAACTGAACCAATCAGAATCCTAGGCCCTCCCAGTACATCCCAGGATGCACCAGGAAGAGGAAATTACACCAAAAATAACCCAATAGGAGAAATGGCTGTCAGAGAAAAACAAATCTCTCCAAAAGATATAATTAAGCTGTGTAGAGCAAAAGCAAGGGCAAAGAGGCTATTTCTGCAAGCCTCCACCGCACTAACATCATATTTGTGCAGCGACTAAAGAAGCCTCCACCCTCCCCATCAGAGGAAGTTCCGGGCCAGCCAGGCAGTGATTGGCTAGCTAAGAACTTCCTCTCTGACATCAGAATTGATGTTGGGGGTGGGGGGGGGGAAGCTTGTGCAGTCACTGCACGAATATGTTAGTGCAGCAGTGGCTTGGAGAAATAGTCGGTGGTGGCCCGTTTTTAGCTCGCCTGTCCCGCTCCTTCTGAAAATGGGACATTTCAGTGTCCTGAAGCTGTGCATAGGGACAAAGGGACAGGCGAGCTAAAAACAGGATAGAAACATAGAAGATGACGGCAGAAAAGGGCTACAGCCCATCAAGTCTGCCCACTCTGCTTACCCACCCCCTGTCTATGCCCTAATGACCCAATTTCCTTATCTTGACCCTCGTAGGGATCCCACATGGGTATCCCATTTATTCTTAAAGTCTGGCACGCTGTCTGCCTTGATCACCTGCACTGGAAGCTTGTTCCAATGATCAACCACTCTCTCTGTGAAGAAATACTTTCTGGTGTCGCCATGAAATTTTCCGCCCCTGAGTTTGAGCGGGTGCCCTCTTGTGGCCGAGGGTCTCTTGCGAAAGAAAATATAATCTTCCACTTTGACACATCCCGTGAGGTACTTAAATGTTTCGATCATGTCTCCCCTCTCCCTACGTTCCTCGAGTGTAGAGCTGCAATTTGTTCAGTCTCTCTTCATACGAGAGACTCTTGAGCCCCGAGATCATCCTGGTGGCCGTCCGCTGAACCGATTCAATTCTGCGCACATCTTTACTGTAATGTGGCCTCCAGAATTGCACACAGTACTCCAGATGAGGTCTCACCATGGCCCTGTACAACGGCATTATGACTTCAGGCTTTCGGCTGACGAAACTTCTATTGATACAACCCAATATCTGCCTTGCCTTAGATGAAGCCTTCTCCACTTGATTGGCAGTTTTCATGTCTGCACTGATGATTACTCCTAAATCTCATTCTGCTGAAGTCCTAGTTAAAGTTTCTCCGTTCAAGAAGTACGTCCTGCATGGATTTCCGCTTCCGAGGTGCATGACCTTACATTTCTTAGCATTGAAGCCTAGCTGCCAGGCTGAGGACCAATTTTCCAATGTAAGCAGGTCCTGCGCCATATAATTCTGTAGTCACATTTACAGTGACCTAACTGGAATATTGCTCAATGCTATAAAGCAAATCCAAAATTCAGCAGTCCTGTTATAAACAGCCGTGTTAGGATTAAAGTCGGAATCCCATATGGTAACAGGCCAGCAAAGTTTCTGTGGGCAGAGCAAAACTGGAGAACACTCTGATGGACAGACATACCTATGTCAGCCTGACATTGTGCTGTTCAAGGCCTACCCCCCGCTTTAGCCAAATGCCCTTGTGAGATGCACAGAAGCAGCTCTGACCCCTGGTGGTCAGTATAAGTACACAGGATGGTGGTCTGATGAGATTACAGAGCATTCTCATTATCCATGTGCTCAATATTCACAAATCCACTTGTTTGCTTAAAATAAGTTTAATCCATTTCCACTAGTCACAGGTATTTTCACTTATTTATGGCCATGCAGTGTGTGTTCCCATGTGGAAGAAAATAGTCACAGAACTGTGCAGGAATATTGTTACAGCAAAAGATTTTTTTTTTTTTAAAAAAATAGTATATAAAATACATTTATAAAATGCAGAATATAAATAAGATGTTCTTTACAAGGGTGCATGAAATGATGATTTTATGGTGATGGGCAGCAAAAATGCATGAGAAGCAGGGGTCACACAGGAAACTAACCCCCCTTTTCCCAAGACCAATGATTCGTATTTTCAGAGTTTTCTAGGAGCCTAGCCCCAGTAAATGGCGAGAATGCACTGTAGTTGGTTGGGATGAATTAGAAACCAGACAGGCTATCTCTGAGAAGGGGACCCTGCAAAGGAATACACTTCCCCCTCTGTATTCACAAATTCCGTATCTATGGCTTCACAGTTTTTAATTAAAAAATTTACTTTCATTTTTTGGGCTATTTTAAGCTCTGCAAGCCCCCCCTTAACCCTTACCTGGTGGTCTAGCGGGTTTTCAGGCTGAAGCGATCTTCCCACGCTCCTGCCCCATACAGATCACTCACAGGAAATGGCTCGAGACTCTGGGAGCTCAAGGCAGCCATTTCCTGTGAGCGATCTGCACGGGGCAAGAGCGTGGGAAGATCGCTCCTGCCTGAAAACCCGCTAGACCATCAGGTAAGACTTAAGGGGGGGGGCTTACAGGGCTTAAAATAGCAGGGGGAAGTGGGGGTTAGGGGCAGTATTCACGGGGTTTCCATATTCGCGGGCCGGCTCTGCCCCTAACCCCTGCGAATACGGAGGGGGAAGTGTACATATATCTGTCAATCAGAAGACAACAGATCAAACAAACCAAATAACAACAATTTATTTCTATACAATACTATTAAGTTCTATGCTGTTTAGAAAACAGAATTTTTAAAAATGCACATATACAGCTGAATGTAATACATTAATTTCCTAAGAATCTTGTAAACAAATACATTTTCAATTGTCTCCTAAAATGCTGATACGAGGTCGCTAGAAATCAGAACTTTATCCCATATTGCAGCTTGAAATGACAGGAGACATTGATATTTTTTATATTGACAACCTTCAGGGATTCTAGAAAAGGTTGGATAAGTTCCTACTGGAACAGAACCTATGCAGGTAAGGCTAGACTCAAATAGGGCATTGGTCTTGGCCTAAGGGCCACTGCATGAGCGGACCGCTGGGCACGATGGACCACTAGTCTGACCCAGCAGCGGCAAATCTTATGTTCTTTGACTGAAGCAAAAGTAAATACAGGAATGTGTTAGAAACTAAACTAAACTAAAGCTTAACTTTATATACTTGGTCGTCAACCTAAGGAAGTCGACTCGGTTTACAATTAGATAAAAACTAAAGAAAGTAATAACAAAAGTTTCAAAGAGATTAGTTTTCAAAATGTTTGGCAAAAAGAAAATTTTTTAGAAATTTACGGAAAAATTGAAAAAACTGGGACTCCTCAGAATTAAGGGGAGTTCATTCCATAGTTGAGAAAGTTTAAAAGCCAAAGATTGACTGAAGATCTTAACTCCTTTAATTCCTTTTCTAGAAGGAAGGTAGAGTTTGAATTGTTGGATGCCTCTTGCAAAGGAAAATTTGTAAACGTTACATAAGGGAATGAGGGGAATAAAAATGCCATGTAAATTTTTGAGAGATGCAGGCACATTTAAATTGAATTCCAAGATAAACTGGGAGCCAATGAAGACTCTCGCCCTTTCTTTGACTCTCTTTTGGACCCCCCCCGCCCCCTCAGATGTAAGCTCTCTTTTCTCAGTACTCCCCCCCAAATTCACAGGGTTTACGTTCCAGGAACCCCTGCGAATTTCGAAAAACCGCAAATACGGTTTTTAGTCACGGGAGAGAGGTGAGGGCAGCCAGAACGCCAGCGAGTGAAGGAAATCACTTACTGTATGCTCCAACCGCCTCTTCCTGTACTGAAGTCGGGCCTCACCAATCAGGAGCTGCTTTGACACGCAGCTCCTGATTGGTAAGGCCCGACTTTAGTACAGGGGTGGGAAATTTCATGGTGACACCAGAAAATATTTCTTCACCGAAAGGGTGGTTGATCGCTGGAATAATCTTCCACAACAGGTAATTGAGGCCAGCAGCGTGCCAGATTTTAAGAAAAGATGGGATTGGCATGCGAGATCTCTTCATGGAGGAAGTTAGGGGGTGGGCCATTAGTGTGGGCAGACTAGATGGGCCGTGGCCCTTTTCTGCCGTCATGTTCTATGTTTCTAATAGTTTATTTTAGGGTTTAATTACCATGTCAAAGTACCTGTTTTTATTAAATGTAAAAAGACATTTTGTTTTACTCCGTGTTAGCTGGGGATTTAAGTTGAACTGATGTGTTCTGTGCATGCATGTTCCAGAGCCCATGACTGATGAGACAGGGCAGAAATCAAGACCGATTATATTAAACAAGATAAGATGAATGAACTTGCATTAAAAGCAACAAAACATAAGCTCTGAGTCATGAACAACCAGGGCCATATGAACTTTTTGGACTATGGTCAAAGTGTATTTCACGGCAAGATGATCTTCAAGAAAATAATTAATGATTTACTAAAAACACAAAAGCTTTCTGAGTGTTTATATCTCTGTTCTAATCATTTATGGTTAACGAAGTAGTATAAACCAAAAAAAGTACTAAAGGTACATACTACTGTAAAGCACAATAAACCAAACTCCAGTATAACTGGTATGTATGCACGAATAATCAGAAAAATCCATTTGAATACATTGAATAAATTTAAGGATGTGTGGAGACCATTATTAAAAGTATTATAATGAATAATTTACACTTTTCCCAATTTTAATACTCATGTGGATTTGGGGTGGGGAGGGGGATTCTTGGTTTTCCACTAATAATATATTTATGAATGACATAAGATTATTTTCATTTGGTATATTTTAGTTGTATATGAATTTGGGAGGGGGGTGGGGGTAAAATCTTCTTGTTGTATGATATTGTAGATTTTCAAGTGATGTTGTACTATAATTGTTTGATATTTACTGTACACTTGATGTAAGTTATAAAATAAATAAAGAAATTAAAAAAAAAAGAATACACCACCCTGAAAGAAAGCAGCAGCCTAAAGAATCTGATCCAATAACAGCCACACATGGTTTTTCTTTTGATTTTTTTATTAATTGTACACAGCGTCCAGATATCTCGCTCCCAGATTCAGTATCCTGCAACAAAGATGAAAGAAAACAGAAGTCAAACGACAGGCATTAAAGTATGTGTTAGAAATCTGATTCATTGTTTTTTCAGAGTAATTCAACAATGAACTAAAATAGTTATACGTTATAGACCATCTCAAAACATCTCTTTCCAGGGATAAATCTCTCCCAAAATTAACCCCCTCTTCTACAAAACTGCGCTAACAGTTTCTAGCACGGGGAGCCGCGCTGAATGGCCCGCGCTGCTCCCGACACTCAAAGGAACTCAATGAGCATCTTGAGTAGCACAGCTCTCTGTGCTAAAAACCACTAGCGCGGTTTCGTAGAACAGGGGGGTAAGTTTTATTGCCTTTTCTTTCAATTTGTCTAAATTTCTTGAACTATGTTAGTCACCTAAACTGGCACCAAATTCTAGTTTAATTTGCACAGTGTGAAAAAATACACTTCCCCCTCCCCATTCGCAGTTTCCACATTTTCGCAATTTTTTTTTTTTTTATGGGGGGACCCTATTTTACCACATTCCCACCTCTTTCCAGCCTTCCTCCTGGCATCCCCTGGTGGTCTAGCAAGCTTTCGGGGAAGGAGCGCCTGCCCCGTGAAGATTGGCAATAGGAAATGGCTGCCGTGAGCTCCCGTTGTAGTCTCGAGAGACTACGGGAATTCACTGCAGTCATTTCCTATTGGCGATCTGCACGGGGCAGGAGCGTAGGAAGATCGCTCCTGCCCCGAAAGCCTGCTAGACCACCAGGTAAGGGTGGGATGCCAGGGGGAAGGCGGGGGTGGGTCAGAGCCGGACGAGAAGATATTCACGGTTTTTCTCAATTCGCGATCCGGCTCTGCCCCTATCCTCCGTGAATACCAAGGGAGAAGTGTAAACTCTTTTGCTTTCAAGTTGCTGATCATGTTTAATGGAATGGCCTCTTGCTTTAAAGTTCGAACGAAGTTGTATTTAACCTTTCCTCTTCCTAAACATCCCTAACCAGTTTAGCCTTTGTTCACAAGGTCGGATGTTGCTACACCCCTTAATTCTAGCTCTGCTGTATCCTTTTTGAGGTAGAGTGAATAATCTGTACACGATACTAAAAGACGCGGTTGGAACAGAAGATGAAGAAGCAGAATATTTTCTGTTTTGTTCTCCATTTCTTTACAAATCTTCTACATTCTATTTTGATTTTTTTTGGTAGCTGTATCACAATGGGCCAACAATTTTAACATTATTACCCACAATGACTCCAAGATCTTATTCTTGGGCAGCGACTCCTAATTAAAAACGCAGTATATTATAAATGTCACCTGCTATTTAGATGAGGGGTCTCCTAATGCAGCAAACCTCTTTCTACAAATCTTTACAATGCTATGCTTTTATACCGTATTTTCACGCAAATAACACGCACCCGTATAAAACGCGCACACGTGTATAGCGCGCAGAAATCACGATGATAAGCACAAAAACTTTGATATAACGCGCTCACGATTATACCGCGCATGCTGCCCGACTCTCCGTTCACCCCCCTGACTTCCGTGCACTGCCCCGCCTCTCCGTGCGCTGTCCCGACTCTCCGTTCACCCCCCCCCTGACTTCCGTGCACTGCCCCGACTTTCCGTGCGCTGTCCCGACTCTCCGTTCACCCCCCCCTGACTTCCGTGCACTGCCCTGACTTTCCGTGCGCTGTCCCGACTCTCCGTTCACCCCCCCTGACTTCCGTGCACTGTCCCCCCTTGAAGGTCTGTCCCCATCCTGAAAGCCTGATGCCCCCCCCCCGACGTCCGATACATCCCTCCCCCCGAAGGACCGCCGATTCCCCAACAATATCGGGCCAGGAGGGAGCCCAAATCCTCCTGGCCACGGCGACCCCCTAACCCCACCCCGCACTACATTACGGGCAGGAGGGATCCCAGGCCCTCCTGCCCTCGACGCAACCCCCCCTCCCCCCAACGACCGCCCCCCCAGCCGACCCGCGACCACCCTGGCGACCCCCACGACCCCCCTTCCCCGTACCTTTGGTAGTTGGGCCAGAAGGGAGCCCAAACCCTCCTGGCCACGGCGACCCCCTAACCCCACCCCGCACTACATTACGGGCAGGAGGGATCCCAGGCCCTCCTGCCCTCGACGCAAACCCCCCTCCCCCCCAACGACCGCCCCCCCCAAGAACCTCCGACCGCCCCCCCAGCCGACCCGCGACCCCCCTGGCGACCCCCACGACCCCCCCACCCCCCTTCCCCGTACCTTTGGTAGTTGGCCGGACAGACGGGAGCCAAACCCGCCTGTCCGGCAGGCAGCCAACGAAGGAATGAGGCCGGATTGGCCCATCCATCCTAAAGCTCCGCCTACTGGTGGGGCCTAAGGCGCGTGGGCCAATCAGAATAGGCCCTGGAGCCTTAGGTCCCACCTGGGGGCGCGGCCTGAGGCACATGGTCGGGTTGGGCCCATGTGCCTCAGGCCGCGCCCCCAGGTGGGACCTAAGGCTCCAGGGCCTATTCTGATTGGCCCACGCGCCTTAGGCCCCACCAGTAGGCGGAGCTTTAGGATGGATGGGCCAATCCGGCCTCATTCCTTCGTTGGCTGCCTGCCGGACAGGCGGGTTTGGCTCCCGTCTGTCCGGCCAACTACCAAAGGTACGGGGAAGGGGGGTGGGGGGGTCGTGGGGGTCGCCAGGGGGATCGCGGGTCGGCTGGGGGGCGGTCGGAGGTTCTTGGGGGGGGACGGTCGTTGGGGGGGAGGGGGGTTTGCGTCGAGGGCAGGAGGGCCTGGGATCCCTCCTGCCCGTAATGTAGTGCGGGGTGGGGTTAGGGGGTCGCCGTGGCCAGGAGGGTTTGGGCTCCCTTCTGGCCCGATATTGTCGGGAAGTCAGCGGTCCTTCGGGGTGGGGGTGCGAGTGGTCCTGCCGGGGGGGGGGGATGTATCGGACGTCGGGGAGTCGGCGGGGGCAAGAGGGCTTGGGCTCCCTCTTGCTCCGATCGTGGATGCGGGTGCGGGTGGGAGCGCGTGCGAGCGGTCGTTCGGGGTGGGGGTGCGAGTGGTCCTGCCGGGGGGGGGGGGGATGTATCGGACGTCGGGGAGTCGGCCGGGCAAGAGGGCTTGGGCTCCCTCTTGCTCCGATCGTGGATGCGGGTGCGGGTGGGAGCGCGTGCGAGTGGTCGTTCGGGGTGGGGGTGCGAGTGGTCCTGCTGGGAGGGTGAATCGGGCGTCGGGCGGGGTGGGAACTATGTTTTAAAACTTTTGTATACCGCGCTCACGCATATAGCGCGCGAGGGGTATGCGCGGTAGGTAAAAACGCGTATAACGCGCGCGTTATATGCGTGAAAATACGGTAATCACTCTGAATAATTCTGCAAGGATTGAATGAAATGTAATGCCTCTTCCATCATAAGTTTAATTTAAATGAAGATAATGTAATGAATTTTTTTTTTAACTTTTCTACAGTGGCAACACATTTCTGCAAACATTGCAAAAGTTTCTGAAAGCCATCATAAAAAAACAGCATATCTTGTCATTTCAACCAGTTGCTCACAGTTCCAGCTGATGTAGTATATCTAGATTTTCAGAAAGTTTTTGATAAAATTCCTCTTGAGAGGCTCCTGAGAAAATTAAAGATAGGTGGCCAAGTTCAGTTGTGGATTAGGAAATGGTTATCAAGTAGAAAACAAAGGGTAGGGTTAAATGGTCATTCTTCTCAATGGAGGGGAGTAAACAGTGGAATGCCTCAGGGGTCTGTACTGGGACCGATGCTATTTAACTTATTTATAAATGATTTGTAAATTGGGATGACGAGCGAGGTGATTAAATTTGCAGATGACACTAAACTTTTCAAAGTTGTTAAAACGCATGCGGCTTGTGAAAAATTGCAGGCAGACCTAAGGAAATTGGAAAACTGGGCATCCAAATGGCAGATGAAATTTAATGTGGACAAATGCAAAGTGATGCCCATTGGGAAGAATAACCTGAATCAGTTTCTGGATGCTAGGGGTCCACCTTGAGGGTTAGCGCCCAAGAAAAGGATCTGGGTGTCATCGTAAACAATATGATAAAACCTTCCACCCAATGTGTGGCGGCGGCCAAAAAAGCAAACAGGATGCTAGGAATAATTTAAAAAGGGATGGTTAACAAGACTAAGAATGTTATAATGCTTCTGTATCATCGCTCCATGGTGCGACCTCATCTGGAGTATTACGTTCAAGAAAGATATAGCGGCACTAGAAAAGGTTCAAAGAACTGCAATCAAGATGATAAAGGGGATGGAACTCCTTTCGTATGAGGAAATGCTAAAAAGGTTAGGGCTTTTCAGCTTGGAAAAGAGATGGCTGAGGGGAGATATGACTTCAATCATATCTCCCCTCAGCCATCTCTTTTCCAAAATCCTGAGTGGAGTAGAACAGGTACAAGTGGATCAATTTTTCACGCTGTCAAAAATTACAAAGACTAGGGGAGCTCTGGCTAGAGTTACAGGGAAATAATTTTAAAACCAAAAGGAGGAAATATTTTTTCATTCAAAGAATAGTTAAGCTCTGGAATGCATTGCCAGATGTTGTAGTAAGAGTGAATAGCGTAGCTGGTTTAAAGAAGAGTTTGAACAATTTCCTGGAGGAAAAGTCTAGAGTCTGTTATTGAGAAAGTCTTGGGAGAAGTCACTGCTTGCCCTGGATCAGAAGCATGGAATGTTGCTACTCTTTGGGTTTTGGCCAGGTACTAGTGACCTGGATTGGCCACCGTGAGAACGGGCTACTGGGCTTGATGGACCTTTGGTCTGACCCAGTAAGGCTATTCTTATGTTCCAACGTGTGCCAAGCATAAGACAATCAAGCCATTGTGACATCACTGCTAAGGTTGGCTCTGAGGCTCTGTGGAATGAGGCATTATGACATCACAATCTCAGCTCTGGAATGTTGCTGTCATTGGGGTTCCGGAATCTTGCTCTTCTTTGAGATGCTGGAATGTTGCTACTCTTTGGGTTTTGGCCAGGTACTAGTGACCTGGATGGCCACCGTGAGAACGGGCTTCTGGGTTTGATCAACCATTGGTCTGACCCAGTAAGGCTATTCTTATGTTCTTATCTAACTTGCTGATAGTTGTTTGCATCCCTGTTTTCCTCATTAGGGGCCATTTCCCTTGGTCCCATTTCACCATTAAACCTATAATCATTTGGCCTTTTTTAAATCCCTTTCTTTTAGGATCATTTCAAGATGCTACAAAAATGTTACAAAAACTAAAAGCAAGAGACATGCCATTATACAAAACACTTACTTTATTAAAACTGTTCAGTAAATTTTTATTTTGATGTTTCTATCTGCAAAAAGCCTGTTGGCTAAAATTAAGGGGCAAAGCAAACCTATAAGGGAACAAAAAATTGAAGAACATTCTGCTTCAAGAGATGCCCAGGAGGAATAATCACTGCTTTGGGGTTTATGGGAGGATTATGTACCTACCATTTTAATCTTCTTTCTAGGAGATAGAACGTCAATCTTGAACCAATGGGTTTATGCACCTTCATCCGCAGGGTGTGTGTAGAAAGCCTCATTTGTATTTTTCTGGTCCGCCTCCCTTCTCCCTGGGCTGTCCTCTATTCCTCAGTTTGTATCAAAGCAGGTGGTCAGCCCTGGAGAAAAAACATAAGAGGGAGAGGCATGGGGACTCTCCTCGAAAAACAAGTCTGCTCATAACACAACAAACAACATTAACAATGATGAACACTTTATAACCCATAATTAGGCAGAATACAGGCTATTTACTTGAGTGCAACCTGCATTAACACTTACATGGTTCTATCAGATACCCCTCGTTTTCTCGAGATAGGTAAGCCTCTCTTATCTTGCTACAGGCCAATGGAAGCAGCTAACTCTGGTGCTACAAACAAGTCCGAGGCAGAAAGACAAGACTAGAAGTCATCTGACAGGGTGGGCTTCAAAACCGACATTCCTATCTCCTAGAAAGAAGATTAAGAAGGTAGGTATATAATTTTCCCTTCTAGTTCAATAGGAACTTGTTGAACCAGTGGCAGTCCCTGGAACCTAGGGTGGGACAGACGAGTCTGAGACAGAACTTAAGCTCCGAAAGCAGTATACAATTTTACCACTACATCCACCCTGTAAAATTTTGTAAAAGTATGGAGAGAACAACGTGGCCGCTCTACAAATCTCTTCCATGGACAATGCCTCGGACTCCATTCAAGAGAAAGCCACACTCCTAGTGGACTGGGCCTTCAGGGAAGTTGGAGGTATTGTACTGTTCCTGATATAAGCCGATGAAATGGCCCTTCGAAACCATCTAAATATGGTTGCCTTTGAAGTTGGCTGTCTCTGGCGGGTAGTGCCCATTAACACAAAAAAAATGATCTGACAGACAATGCAGCAATAATCTGCGCACATCTAGCAGTTTCATGATCTTGTCCATCTTCTTGGATCCTGGCAACTGGACCTCCTGGATGACATGAAAACTGGACAGTACAGAGTACTATTTCAGTCTCCGATATTCTGAGAAAAGGTTCCCTGCAGGGTAGAGCCTGCAGTTCCAATACCCATCGTGCATATGTGATAGCCACCAAAAATGCTGCTTTAAGAATGACATCCATTGTCAACGCCTTCTCCAGTGGCTCATATGGAGCTCTGGCTAGAGTTGCAGGACACGATTCAGATTCCATTCTAGAAAGGCATATTGGCGGATGCAGATATAACATAGAAACATAGAAATAGACGGCAGATAAGGGCCCACGGCCCATCCAGTCTGCCCACCTTAATGTCCCTCCCCTACCTTTGCCCTGTGAATAGATCCCATGTGCCGATCCCATTTTGCCTTAAAATCAGGCACGCTGCTGGCCTCAATCACCTGTAGTGGAAGACTATTCCAGCGATCAACCACTCTTTCAGTGAAAAAGAATTTCCTGGTGTCACCTCGTAGTTTCCCGCCCCTGATTTTCAACGGATGCCCTCTTGTTGTCGTGGGACCCTTGAAAAAGAAGATATCTTCCTCCGCCTCGATGCGGCCCGTAAGATACTTGAACGTCTCGATCATGTCTCCCCTCTCTCTGCGCTCCTCGAGCGAGTATAGCTGTAATTTGTCAAGCCGTTTTTCATATGGTAGATCCTTGAGTCCCGAGACCATCCGGGTGGCCATTCAACGCGCCCTTCAAAAGATTGGATACAACTGGATGAGAGGTCAATGTTCCTTTGTTGGTCCAAGGTCTGAAGCACAAGAGACCCATGATTTGTACTTTGAAGAAGCCCACTGCTAGGCCTTTACAAGACCTTCTTGAAGAAATGCTAGCACCACTGCAACTGGGGACGTAGCCAGGTCCTTTTTCTTTTGCACACACCAGCTAGACCGACAGCATTGTCTGCTTCTTGGACCTCAAGAGAGTGGCAATAACCATAGCCTCTGTGCACTAATGCTGCTTGCTCAAGAGCCATGCCTTACGACCAAAGCGTTTCAGATTTTCCAGGACAATAGGGCCCTATGTTAGCAATTCTATATGACAAGGTAGTCCGAGTCCCTGGTCCTGCTTTAAATGGACCAGATCCTAACACTACGGCCGTCTTGGCCAATCCAGCATCACCAGGACTACCGGTCCCTGATGATCCCTTATCCTTCGCAGACCCCTGCCTATCATAGGTCACAGAGGGAAGGCATACAGCTGTCCTCCCAAAGCCATGGCTTTACCAGAGCATCCAAGCCAACACTTCTGGGCTTGTATCTTCACCGGAGCTGCTTAACACTGCGAGGTGG
This sequence comes from Geotrypetes seraphini, assembly GCF_902459505.1. Taxonomy (NCBI): domain Eukaryota; kingdom Metazoa; phylum Chordata; class Amphibia; order Gymnophiona; family Dermophiidae; genus Geotrypetes; species Geotrypetes seraphini. The sequence continues at coordinate 12,656,561 of NC_047089.1, read as the reverse complement.
TGTTAGGTTGTTTCTTGTTTTTTTTTTTTCTTTTTTGCCAGGAAGGGGAGGTAAAGGCGAGAGTTAGCTCCGCCCACCCCCCGCACGTCACCAGCAGCGCGACTTGGCTCCCCCTTTAAAGGAGAGCCGCGGAGAAAGAAGGCAACACTCACCGGAGCTGCTTAACACTGCGAGGTGGTGTTAGGTTGTTTCTTGTTTTTTTTTCTTTTTTGCCAGAAAGGGGAGGTAAAGGCGACTTCAGGCAGCGTGGGGTTGGCGAGAGTTAGCTCCGCCCACCCCCCGTGCGTCACCAGCAGCGCAACTCGGCTCCCTCTTTAAAGGAGGGGGGCCAACGGCGCGCAGCCGTTCGGCGCGCGGCGAAGGCGAGCGGCAAAGGCGCTCGCCTTAGCGAGAGCGCCTTTGCGAAGACGCCTTAAGAAAGAGCCGGGAAGCTAGGCCAATAAATTAATAATCCCAAATTGTAAGTCGTAATCTGTCATACACACACAGACGGTTGGCTGGTACGGAAGGAGGACAACTAATTGGCAAGAGGACTCACACAACTCACTGATATAGAGGACTCACACATAAAGCATAGGCAGCTCGGAGGAGGAACAGGTTATGAACACCCACGGAACCAAGAAGATAAGCTTTCCAGTCTTCTGCACCGGCTGCAGTATGTATGACTACCTCCCCTCAGGGACTACGGCATACATTTGCAGTCGGTACAGGGAGCTGGAAAGCCTGAAAAAGCAAGTCTGGTTGCTGGAAGGAACTGTGAAGGAACTAGAAGAACTTCTCATCAATAAAGAGGAAAAGCGCAAGCAAGAGTGGTTGCTTGTGGAGTCCAGCACCAGTGAAGTGATTGAAGAATTGGAGAGATACATCAAGGATGCCCACCAGCAGATTGTGGAGATCCCAGGGCTTGAGATCAGCAACCGAGCAACCCAGGAAGATGGAATAATAGATAAGGAAGGAAGCACCAATCCAATCGACGGGAAGGTAGAAACGGAGGCCGTATATGTTCACACACTCAGTAGAGATGATGGACCATCTGGAGATGAGCCACAGAAGAAGGTAGACAGGACTTACATCATGGATAAGGACTTAAGACCCTCGAGGAACCTCCAACTAAGGAAGATTGGGATCATAGTAGGGGATTCCATCATAAGAAATGTAGACAGCCACACTGCGGGAGGAAGAGAGGATAGATTGGTCACCTGCCTGCCCGGTGCAAGAGTGAAAGATGTGGCCAGCAGGATCACCAGCATCATAGACGGCGCAGGAGGAAACGACACTACCGTGCTTATTCACGTGGGCACCAACGATGTTAGCGGACGGAAATACGACAGGGAAGAAATGAAGGACCAGCTCCGTTCACTTGGAAGGAAACTGAAGGTTAGGGAGGTGAAGGTGGCTTTCTCGGAAATCCTGCCGGTACCAAGAGCGGATGTAATGAGACAGGATGAACTGAGAGCAGTAAACGCCTGGATGAGGAAATGGTGCGAAGAGGAGGGCTTCGACTTCGTGCGAAACTGGACAACGTTCTGGGGAAGAAACAGGTACTATAGAAAGGATGGCCTACACCTCACCAAACAGGGAGCGAAAGTCCTGGCTGAGAACATGAAGAAGTTCATTGAAAAGGCTTTAAACTAAAGATCAGGGGAGAGCCGACAGTCGACAACCAGTCGATGGCCCGGACACCAGGATATCCTGAGGAGGAAACTTCAAGCAACAGCACAGATATAGGTCAAGAACAGGATGAAACTGAGAAGGAAACTTCAAGCAACCGTACAGATATAGGGCAAGAACAAGAGGAGACTACAAGAGGCATTCAAAAAGATCAAATGGATACTAAAATGGATGCGAGGACCACTAAATCCAGGAAATTAGCACAAAAGGATCTTAAATGTATATACACGAATGCCAGAAGCTTAAGAAATAAAATGGGAGAACTGGAAGAGCTAGCAAAAAGAAAACAACTGGATATCATAGGAATAACAGAAACATTGTGGAATGAAGAGAATGAATGGGACACGGCATTGAAAGGATATAAACTATACAGAAGAGATAGGATTGGGCAAAAAGGGGGAGGTATTGCCCTGTACGTTCAAGAAGAAATATAATCTATTAGCGAAGGGGATACGGAAGCAAATGGGTAAACTAGAGTCCCTCTGGATAAAGATTCCCAGACATAAAGAAGCAGACATAAAAATTGGCCTCTATTATCGACCCCCGGGACAGATTGAGGAAATAGACAAAGAAATGATGGAGGAAATCAACCGTGGATGTAAATCAGGAAATGTAACGATCATGGGGGACTTCAACTTTCCGGGGATAAACTGGAAACTGGCAACATCAATCTGCGGCAGAGAGACAAAATTCCTGGAAATGATAGGAGATTGCTTCCTTGAACAAATGGTGGGAGAACCGACCAGAGGAAACGCAATCCTGGACTTGGTCATGAATGGCATTACTGGAAGGACAACAGATGTAAGTCCTGTCTACCTTCTTCTGTGGCTCATCTCCAGATGGTCCATCATCTCTACTGAGTGTGTGAACATATACGGCCTCCGTTTCTACCTTCCCGTCGATTGGATTGGTGCTTCCTTCCTTATCTATTATTCCATCTTCCTGGGTTGCTCGGTTGCTGATCTCAAGCCCTGGGATCTCCACAATCTGCTGGTGGGCATCCTCGATGTATCTCTCCAATTCTTCAATCACTTCACTGGTGCTGGACTCCACAAGCAACCACTCTTGCTTGCGCTTTTCCTCTTTATTGATGAGAAGTTCTTCTAGTTCCTTCACAGTTCCTTCCTTCCAGCAACCAGACTTGCTTTTTCAGGCTTTCCAGCTCCCTGCACCGACTGCAAATGCATGCCGTAGTCCCTGAGGGGAGGTAGTCATACATACTGCAGCCGGTGCAGAAGACTGGAAAGCTTATCTTCTTGGTTCCGTGGGTGTTCATAACCTGTTCCTCCTCCGAGCTGCCTATGCTTTATGTGTGAGTCCTCTATATCAGTGAGTTGTGTGAGTCCTCTTGCCAATTAGTTGTCCTCCTTCCGTACCAGCCAACCGTCTGTGTGTGTATGACAGATTACGACTTACAATTTGGGATTATTAATTTATTGGCCTAGCTTCCCGGCTCTTTCTTAAGGCGTCTTCGCAAAGGCGCTCTCGCTAAGGCGAGCGCCTTTGCCGCTCGCCTTTGCCGCGCGCCGAACGGCTGCGCGCCGTTGGCCCCCCTCCTTTAAAGAGGGAGCCGAACAGGAAAGGGATTTGGGGGTACTGATAGACAGAACCCTAAAGCCATCGGCTCAATGTGCGGTGGCGGCGAAGAAAGCAAACAGGATGTTGGGTATGATTAAGAAGGGGATCACGAGTAGATCGGAGGACGTCATAATGCCACTTTACAGAGCAATGGTCAGACCACACTTAGAATACTGTGTCCAACACTGGTCACCATACCTTAAGAAGGATATAACTCTACTGGAGAGGGTGCAGAGGCGAGCCACGAAACTAGTCAAAGGTATGGAGAATTTTAGCTACAAAGAACGCCTCAGAAAACTGGGACTGTTCACCCTCGAAAAGAGAAGACTGCGAGGAGATTTGTTAGAGACTTTTAAAATATTAAAAGGATTTGACAAAATTGACCAGGAAACAGCATTACTGACATTTTCAGATGTGACACGGACAAGAGGTCATAGCCTGAAACTGAGCGGCAGCAGGTTCAGGACAAATGTCGGGAAGTTCTGTTTCGCACAACGAGTGGTGGGTGCTTGGAATGCTCTCCCAGAGGAGGTTGTGGCAGAGACTACTGTTCTGGGTTTCAAGCACAAGTTGGATTCATACCTTCTTGCAAATCACATCGGGGGATACGGGAAATCTGGGTCTCCAATAAGGAGCACCTAACTGGGCCTCCGCGTGTGCGGATCGCCGGACTAGATGGACCTAGGTCTGATCCGGCGAAGGCGTTTCTTATGTTCTTATGAAGAATTGAGCTGCTATCTTGTTTGATACCGATGCCATGAGGTTGACTATCATTGTAACTTTGGTAGTTCTACTCAATTTGTAGCATTTTTAATCATTGTAAACCGCATAGAACTTCACGGTCCTGCGGCATATAAACTGTTATTATTATTACCAGACACCCCCAGCAACTTACAATGGCGTTGAATGCTTCCTGAGATGGAGACTAGAGAATGACATGGTGACAAAATTCATCACCGTTCCCGTCCCCACGGATAACCGTGGGAAATAATCCCATGTCATTTTTTAGTGTCTATTTCAACCTCAGTCCTTCTATATCAGCATTCTTCAAAGCAAAGCTTGAGTCAGTGGTTGTGGCCATTCATATTCTGATTCTTCCCTCGCTCCTTAAAGAATGATATGAAGATGGTTTCCCGCGAGAACAGGAACGGTGATGAATTTTGTCACCGTGTCATTCTCTAATGGAAACCATTCCGCGGGATCTAGGGTTTGGCAGCTGAGAAAATCCACTTGTACACTGTCCATTCCCACTACATGTGCCACCGAGATTGCCAACAGATGGTTCTCCATCCAATGAAACAGCAGAGGGACACTCTTGGTACCTCCCTGCTACTGCCGATGCACTGTCCGAGAATAATAAAACTGCTTTGCTTTGTAGGAAGTTCCCTAGCACCTTATGCACCAGGTGGATAGTCCTCAGTTCCAACCTATTGAAAGATCACTTTCTCTGTGCGGGGGGGGGGGGGGACTACCACTCCTCACAATGCACTCCCCAGTTGTAAAGGCTGGCATCTGTCATCAGCCTCACACAGGTGAAAATGCGAAAAGGCATTCCTCAGGTCAGAGACTGTGGCTGTAGCCACCAGTCCATGTTGTGATGCACCTGTGCTGTCCAAGGAAGCAGCATCTTCAACACATCCATTTGCAGAGTCCAGCGGGATAAAAGTGCCTCCTGTAGGGGGCATAAATCTGTGTTCTCCCAAAGCCAGAGATGTCCCGAGAACAGGAGCCTCTACAGAACCAAAAAGCCTCTTGACCGGATGATAAAAACTTGGGGGGAAAAAAAGAGAAAGAAACACGAGCAGAACAGACAGGCAGAGAGAATATCTGAGGAATACAAGAGAGCCCAGAGAGAAGGGAGGCAGAGCAGAAAAATGGAAATGAGGCTCTCTACACACACCCTGCGGGTGAAGGTGCATAAGCTGACGTTCCTATTGAACTAAAAGTGCAAATTCTGTGGACTAAGTTCCTAAATGTATGACTTCAGTTTTATTGTGTGTATTCTGCCACAGGTACACCAGCAGCAAACATGCAACATCTAAGCAGCATAAGTAGTGAGGCGTTCCCTGCCTGATTTGCTTCCAACAGCCAGATACTTTCATTGAGAGAGCGCCTCACTAAGTCCACATATAGGTAGTTCACACGACCTGTGTCTTAGTGTAGCGTTTCTCAAGTCGGTCCTGGAGTACTCCCTTGCCAGTCAGGTGTTCAGGATATCCACAACAAATTTGCATAAACTTGATTTGCATACACAGCCTCCATTATATGCAAATTTATTTCATGCACATTCATTGTGGATATCCTGAAAACATGACAGGACTGACTTGAGAAACACTATCTTAGTGTACTTGTAATTCATATTTACAAACTGTACTTCTCTTTAGACTTAAGAAAGTAACATAGGCCTCCTATTTCTTTTTTTTCTTACTCTATTTGCTTTGTAAACTGCTCAGATAAAATTATTTGCAGTATATCAAACATGAAATGTAGCGAGAATCATAAAAACCAATGAGAACAGAGTTAAGTCATTTACAAGGTTAGTTCTGCGACTCCATAAAACCCTTCTCAGACAAATGCCTCTAACTCATCAGTGAAAAGATGCTACGACTCAAGGAGGTCATAGTCCACAGCACAGAACGTGCCATGGAATGCCAGCCTAGGCCGTGAGCATGGCTTTTCAGCCTCGTCATCGTATCATCACTGAAGGGCAAGCCGGACATCAAGTAGACAATTAAGAAGCAAGGGCCTACTTTACTGAGAAAAAGAAAGGAAAGATACCGTACACTGCTCATGCTGTAGGAACAGGCTGAGGCATGGCTGGTGGGGGCTGCTGTGGAGGCTGCTGCTGTGGGGGCTGCTCTGGTTTGCTTCCTTTCTGCTCAGAGATGGGAGTAGTGGGCAGGATTTCCTCCTTGGGCTCCACAATGCTGACATGGTCAGGCAGGGGCTTCTTGGGGCCAATCTTGCCACTGGGGTCCCAGGGTAGCATGATTTTCACTTTAATACCCAGCACACCTGTGGGACAAAGAGAGAATGTTTACTCCCTAATTTCCATTCATTCCAGTGCCCTTTCCTCAAAAGGATTGCTAAATCAATGACCAATCTGGCAAAAAATATTCTTAAGCATGGGATTTACCATCATCCATACACTTTGTAAGCACTGGTCATACAAAAGTCCGTATTATAAGCCCTTGTGCTGCTAATTAAGTACTCTTAGCTTTAAAGGGCATGAGAAGAATTGACCTTCAAGGAGCAAAGGTTTTACGATAACTTCCCTGGATCCCAAACCAACAAGGGCACTGTGTAGACTGGCTGTCTTCTCATACTCATCAATCTCTGTAGCCACTATCCCAATTACATAGCCACAGAAAGCGTGTGCCTCTCCCCACCCCCCAAGCAAGGGCTAATGTCTTTATGGTAGCCCTACCTAAAATAAGTACCTGTGTTAAAATATGTAACTACACAGAAAAAATGGTATATCAAGTCCCATCCCCTTTACCCAGATCAATTCCAGATGGGGGTCATGATGCTCAGTTTAGGAAGCCAGGCTCAAAAATTCTATATTACTAGATATTTGAATGTGTGTCTCCTTCCTCCTAGCACAGCGATATTCACACCAATGGGTCTTGAAGACCTCAAGCAAGTTAGGCTACCGCTAATGAACATGCATGAAATGATGAGATGTATATGCACTTTAACTTCTGAACCCTAACCTATTTGTGGTTGGAAACAACTCCATTTCAGGATAGTCACAATTCCCCCGATATTCAGCAGGACTCGGCCGTACAGGAATGGCTCCCAGCTAGAGAGTTGCAAGGGGACAGAAATCCCACCCATCCCCGCCAGGATCCTCTCCATCCCCACCCGTCCCTGCCAGGATCCTCTCCGTCCCCACAAGGAATTACCTCCATCCCTGTCCGTCCCCATAAAAAGCAGCAATTACTTCTGACAGGATCATCAATTCCAGTTTCTTTTGCGTTTGCACTGCTGTTTTCCTTGTGGAATCTCTTTGGTGGAACCCTTTTTTTGTTTTCTGTTCAGGTAATTAACTTCTAAACCCTCCTCTTTTACTAAGGCTGATGTGTCCATTATATTATATGGACGAACCCTGCTTCCAAAGCCTTCCATCCCCGTGGGAGTCCCATGGGTTAGGGGGGATCTCTGTGGGACCCGCGGGATTCCCACGATCCCCATTCCCGTGCAGACCTCTACTCCCAGCTGGCTAAGTCCTGTTTGGCTGGCTATCTGCAGATATTTAGGATACAGCCGGCTATCTCCTGCAGGATAACAGGTTCGCTGACCAACCCGGTGACCAGCTATGCCGTGCAACGTAGGTGGACACTGCTGATTTTCATCAGTTGGCTGGTTATGACACATGGCCAGATTTGGCCATTTGCATTAGCTGGCGGCTAGCTGACAAAATTCAGTGTGGCTGGCTAAGTGCGAGCTGCTGACTTTTGCCCTGGATATTCAATGCTGGCACTGAAAATCAAGGATTGCAGCCTCCCACAGCTCAATATCAGGCCCAATGTGCATGCATGAAAAATTTGCAGACTGGAGCCCCATGGAAGCAACGCTCTTCTGCACGTTCATTGAGTGTATCTTGAAAATCAGACTGGTTAGATGTGACTCCAGGATGGGACTGGGAGATAACTGTTCCAGAGAGACTGCTGTAACTGAAAGAGTGCACGTGATTTTCAACATTGTCCCCTCTGAAAGGAATAGGGAAACGCATCTCTTACGTACTATCTCACAGTTTTGTTTTCAGTCTCCACCTGCTGGTCATGATTGGATTTATACCCATGTGTAAAGATTAACCTCTGGAGAGTGCTAAAGAAACAGGTTTAAAAAAAATGAAAAGAAAAGAAAGTTCTCATAAACATGGTCAACTAAGAAGTTTGGGTTGCACATTTAAAAGCAAGTTCTTCATGTCCCTTCTCAGACAAATGCCTCAAAATCATCCAATGGCAAGGCCAGGACTTTGCTAAGGCAACCAAGCCAGAACCACAGAACATGGCACTGGAGAGGTTAATGCCTTGAGCACAACCCAGCCATTCTGACTCGTCATCGTGTCATCAGTGAAGGGATCAGAACTTGGCTTTCCCCAAACCCCACTACAGACGAAACAGGAGAGCTCAAATCTGCAGACCAGCAAGCCCAGAGATGAAACGCCTTCCCTATCAACCCCCCAGTCAACTTCAGCTCTTCGTTCCTATGCTTATTTATAATAATTGTACACCACCACCTTTAATAAGATTAAATAAAGGTGTGGATAGTTTATGCTGACACAAGTCCTAATGTTAGTCACAGAAAAGTGGGCTAACTTTACCTGTCCTCAGATTATGTGCTAAGCCCCCAGTGCTGGAAAGTCTGACATTAAACCTTTGGGTCATACGTGCACTTTGCACCTGGGTTTTATAGCTAATGCCATTTTAATACTCTGCACATCTTCCTTTTGTATAGGGAAGACATAATCAGGTGAAGAAAATCGTATGCAGAACCTGCACTAAAAGCCACTGGCTTGAGTGCCAGAAGATGGGACTACTCCAAGCTCCTTTCGAGATGAAATTTAGTCACTCACCCTGTCTGAGGAGGACATGGCGGACTGCAGTATCAACATAGTAGTTGACAGGGTCTCCACTGTGGATCATCAGACCGTCCACAAACTTCATGGATTTGGCTCTCTGGCCTCGGAGTTTGCCGGATACGACAACTTCACATCCCTTCGCACCGCTCTCCATAATGAAACGGAGAACACCATAGCAGGCTCTGGAGAAGGCAAGGAAGACTCCAAAGGATTAGGGAGCAAACATGCTTCGTACTCATCACACAAACTTACTCGCAATGCATCCTACACTACACAGCGTATCAAGGTCGCATTAGACCCTAGTTCTTAACACTTCCGTTTAGTTCTTCCTTTGCTTTCTTCTTCTTGCATTTTGTTCCCCGCTATCCTCTTGTTTGTAACTTTTTTTTTTTTTTTTAATTTCTTTATTCATTTTTTCATATTACAACAAGTGTATCAGAAAAATACATATAATCTTATAAACACACACTTGATTTTCCTTCATGAATACTTTAAGTACAATATGTCATATTTATATTCATATTTTTATAATGTTTTAGATAATATGTAAATCATTTAATATGTAACATAGTAACATAGTAGATGACGGCAGATAAAGACCCGAATGGTCCATCCAGTCTGCCCAACCTGATTCAATTTAAATTTTTTTTTTTTTTTCTTCTTAGCTATTTCTGGGCGAGAATCCAAAGCTTTACCCGGTACTGTGCTTGAGTTCCAACTGCCAAAATCTCTGTTAAGACTTACTCCAGCCCATCTACACCCTCCCAGCCATTGAAGCCCTCCCCAGCCCATCCTCCACCAAACGGCCATATACAGACACAGACCGTGCAAGTCTGCCCAGTAACTGGCCTAGTTCAATATTTAATATTATTTTCTGATTCTAAATCTTCTGTGTTCATCCCACGCTTCTTTGAACTCAGTCACAGTTTTACTCTCCACTGAGTTCAAAGAAGCGTGGGATGAACACAGAAGATTTAGAATCAGAAAATAATATTAAATATTGAACTAAGGCCAGTACTGGGCAGACTTGCACGGTCTGTGTCTGTATATGGCCGTTTGGTGGAGGATGGGCTGGGGAGGGCTTCAATGGCTGGGAGGGTGTAGATGGGCTGGAGTAAGTCTTAACAGAGATTTTGGCAGTTGGAACTCAAGCACAGTACCGGGTAAAGCTTTGGATTCTCGCCCAGAAATAGCTAAGAAGAAAAAAATAAATAAATAAATAAATTTAAATTGAATCAGGTTGGGCAGACTGGATGGACCATTCGGGTCTTTATCTGCCGTCATCTACTATGTTACATATTAAATGATTTACATATTATCTAAAACATTATAAAAATATGAATATAAATATGATATATTGTACTTAAAGTATTCATGAAGGAAAATCAAGTGTGTGTTTATAAGATTATATGTATTTTTCTGATACACTTGTTGTAATATGAATATGTAATATGTATGACAAATATAAATAAAATAACCCCCCCCCCAAGCCCTCCCTTCCTATTTCAGAAACTCTAACCTAATACTTCAAAATGCATTAATTAATTCATACATATTGTAAGGTAAATAAAATAATACCCACCCACATCCCCACTTAACAAATCTCTTATTATGGGAAAATGTTATTCATCATTACAAAAATCTGCTAATGGTCTCCAAATCTTCAGAAATTTACCAAGATAACCTTTCTGTGTTGCTATTGTGCGCTCCATTTTATATATATGGCATACCAAATTCCACCAAAAGTTATAACTTAATCTGTCATAATTTTTCCAGTTACATGTTATTTGTTAAATTGCTACTCCAGTTAATATGAATAAAAGTTTATTATTATGTGACGAAATTTGACTTTTTGCTCTCATTGTTGTACCAAATATTCATTTCTTCTCGTTTATAAATCTTTATTCATTTTACATCTTAAAAGTGTAACAATAAATAAGTTAAATTGAACTGAATACAACACTTGAATCTCTATCATATTGAACATTAAAATTTTTAACCCATTCCCTCCCAATCCAACCATAACCTATGCGTACACAAAGCTCATATACAATATTCTTTATTATTGATCTAAATATTTAATAAAATTATAAAATCCCTCCCCCATCCCTTCCTTCTTATTGCATTTATAATGGAAAAATGGTATTTATTCATTACAATATCTTGCCAATGGCCCCCAGATTTTATTAAAATTATTATAGCTCCCTCTTTGCATAGCAATTGCTCTCTCCATTTTATAGATGTGACATAATGAATTCCACCATTATTGGAAAACCATGTGGCATTATCTTATGATACAATTCTATTCAGAATATCAATGAGGACACAGAGTCAAATTTCGTCTAACAATAATAAGCTTTTACTGATCATGACAGGAGTCGCCATACAACAAATCACACTTAATTGGAAGAACTGGAATAGACTCAGTTCTTGCTTCTGGTGGAATTCATTATGTCACATCTATTGTTTTTATCTCTTGATACTGTAAACCTTTCCTGCCCTCGATTGTCATTGTGTATCTAGTATAGAAACAAAGAAAATGACGGCAGAAAAGGGCCACTACCCATCTCAGTCTGCCCACTCTAATGACCCACCCCCTAACTTCCTCCATGAAGAGATCCCACATGCTTATCCAATTTTTTCTTAAAATCTGGCACGCTGCTGGCCTCAATTACCTGTAGTGGAAGATTATTCCAGCGATCGATCACCCATTCGGTGAAGAAATATTTTCTGGTGTCGCCATGGAATTTCCCACCCCTGATTTTCAACGGATGCCCTCTTGTTGCCGTGGGTCCTATAAGAACAAATATGTCTTCTTCCACCTCGATACGGCCCGTGACATATTTGAACGTCTCAATCATGTCTCCCCTCTCTCTGCGTTCCTCGAGTGAGTATAGCTGCAACTTACCCAGTCATTCCTCATACGGAAGATCCTTGAGACCTGAGACCATCCTGGTGGCCATTCTCTGAACCGACTCAACTCTTAGCACGTCTTTTTGGTAATGTGGCCTCCAGAATTGTACTCCAGTATTCCAGATGAGGTCTCACCATGGATCTGTACAAAGGTATTATGACCTCGGGCTTACGGCTGACGAAACTTCTACGGATACAACCCATGATTTGTCTAGCCCTGGATGAAGCTTTCTCCACTTGATTGGCAGTCTTCATGTCTTCACTAATGATCACTCCCAAGTTTTGTTCTGCTGCAGTCCTCCAGTATTGTTAATTGTACAGTACACATTTCCCTATTGTGTTGTTTTTTTAATTATTTCCCTTTGACTTGACTTTTTTTTGTTAATAAAATAACTGACTTGAGTAATCTTACTGGCCACAGTAAACTATTGTTCCTTCTGGTCATTCAATGACTTCACGTTTTCAAAATCTCTGAGTTGGTTTCTGTGCGATCTCAAGTTATCAACAGACTCAAGTCATTTTTAAAAGTAATCATCTTATGCAGAAATTCAAACACTTTTTGAAAGGAGATCCAAATGACCCTCAGCCCCACAGCTTTTGTTTATCTAGTCTATTTCGGGGAGAGCCTGCAGCCTATTCTTTTCTATGGCAATCTCATTCACAATGGTTTGTACTGTAGGAGAATGAACTTTATTTCCAGGAAAGATTCCCATAGGATATTATGGTTTAATTTGTATTCTAATAGAAATATAAGTCTCAGCATATGATTGCTCTACAGAGTTATTTCTGGTACTGTTTCATGTTCGTTCAATTCCTAAATTTCAAATTTGCAACTTCCAGGTTTACCTCATATATTGTATTTATGTTTGTCATTTTACCACTGTTAACAACATTGTAAGTTTTAGGTTAAACTAACCTGATGGACTTTGGGACTTTTCTCCCCAGGGAAAACTGGGATTCCACAGTATTTGCTTTTAGCATTTGTAGGTTACTTTTGACTTTTCACCACTTTGGTTCAAACATGCTTTCTGCCTGTTCATTTCATGGCATGTCCTAGCTCTACTTGGAAGACTAATAACTGTCCCCTTTTATTCTTTCACTAGTCTTTAAGCCCGTTACATTAACGGGTGCTAGAACAGATGTGTCTGTCTTTCTTTCTGTCTCTCTCTCTCCTTGGCCGCTTTCTGTCTCTCTCCTTGGCCGCCTGTCTTTTTTTCCTTTGTCTCTCTCTCTCTGGCCGCTGTCTGTCTGTCTCTCTGGTCCCGTCTGTCTTTCTCACTCCTTGGCCACTGTCTGTCTCTCTGGCCCCCTGTCTGTTTGTCATTCTTTCTGTCTGTGTCTCTCCCTGGCCTCTTGTTTGTCATTCTTTCTGTCTGTGTCTCTCCCTGGCCCCTTGTTTGTCTGTCTTTCTTTCTGTGTCTCTCCCTGGCCCCTTGTTTGTCATTCTTTCTGTCTGTGTCTCTCCCTGGCCCCTTGTTTGTCTGTCTTTCTTTCTGTGTCTCTCCCTGGGCCCCCGAGCAAACCAAGATTGCTGCCTGCCCCCCAGCACACCCATCCCCCCAAAGCAGCCCCTTTTCCCTCTCCACTTTTTTCTGTCTGTCTCTCTCCCTGGCCCCCCGAACAAACCAAGATTGCTGCCTGCCCCCCAGCACACCCATTTCCCCAAAGCAGCACCCTTTCCCCCTCCCCTTCCCTGTGCAGCAATAGCAGCCGAACGCCTTGCAGCACCTCAGACACCCTCCTGCCGTTGCTCTCGTCGCCGCTCAAACCGCCGCAAATCGAATATGGACACAGAGTCACAAATCACGCTGTCAGGGATCATGCCATTGTAAGTGCACATGCGCACTTAGGGTTTTATTATAGAGGATGCTTTCACTTGCCTCCAAACAGGACCCAAGACAGCCTAAAACTTATCTTCAAAATACACCCCCCTTATTTGTTTCTTCTGCAAGATGAAGAGTCCTAACCTGCTTGGCCTTTTCTCAAGCAAGAGCTGTTCCATCTCCTTTGTCATTGCCATCGCTCGTCCTTATTTTTCCTAGTTCTGTGGTGAAAAGGATGACCAGACCGCTGCCCAAACAGAAGCACTATTATATCTCGACTTTTTCTTTCTCTTCCATTCAATAGGATAAAAAATATCTTTACTAAGTACTTCTCAGCAACTGTTTCTAGCAGTCAAACAGGTTGATTTTCAGGGTTAAATAAGATACGCAAATTAAAACCTTACTGCAGACATGTGTGAGATCAATCGTACATGTCTGACAAGTTTACCTATACTAGGGGTAGGCAATTCCGGTCCTTGAGAGCCGGAGCCAGGTCAGGTTTTCAGGATATCCACAATGGATATGTATGAGATGGATTTGCATGCACTGCCTCCTTGAGATGCAAATCTATCTCATGCATATTTTATTGTGCATATCCTGAAAACCTGACCTGGCTCCGGATCTCGAGGACCGGAATTTCCTACCCTTGACCTATACCAACTGCTTTGTCAGATGCTTTCTTCTCCGTCTACAATTTCATTCACCATTACAGTAATTTCAAATGTACTGTGCTGACATCATATTAACGTTTTGCTATGTTTTAACAGGTAATGTGCCGACACTGATTTAATTTTCTTGTTTCCAAGTATACCATATTGTTTTAATTGTGCAATATGCTGACTTGTATATTTTACCATGGCACCGCTTACAAGGAGTGCAGGGTATTTGGAAATTTGGATGGGTGCCTCAATCTGCTGTCACTAGTTTAGATGGAAATACATTTAGAAAACTTAAATGTCACTCACATTTTTTAAAAAATCAGTACCTTTTTATTTTTCTTATTGCTTTGTTTTTCTCTCCCCTTTTTTATACCACTGGTAGAAGCAAGTGAAAAATTAATCCTTTGATCAATTCATATCAATCAAATCGCACCACTGCTATAATGTCCAAAGAAAAGATAAGTTAATCCTCTGGTTCTGAGGTTATCTTTAGCTGCATACTAAACTTGTACAGATAAAAGAAGTATACAGCAGTCTCCCGAGTTACAATCGCCTGACTTAAGTATGGCTCGTACTGAGGAACGCAGTTGCGGCTTCATTTGATTTCACTGAGCAGTATTTCCAGTGGCCTAGACGCATCCACTTCTGCAGCAGATTCAGGAATGACGCACGGCCACATTAAGAGCAGTGTGTGGTTGTGCGTGCTGTACCTTAGAGGGAACACTGGTAGGGACAGTTGGCCCTTTTGTCAGCTGGGAGCAGTGGTAAGCAGGAAGAATCTTAAAATCTACAAGTTCTGAGTTACATACAAATCCGACTTAAGAACAGCTTTAAAAATGCAACTCGTTCTTAACCCGGGGACTGCCTGTATAGGAATCATCAAGCCATTGTGACATCACTGCTGAGGTTGGCTCTTAGGCATTGGTGGAATGAGGCATTATGACATCACAATCTCAGCTCTGGAATGTTGCTACTTAAGAACGTGATTGTGGCTTCATTTGATTTCACTGAGCAGTATATCCAGTGGCCTAGACGCCTCCACTTCTCCTGCGGCAGATTCAGGAATGACGCACGGCCACATTAAGAGCAGTGTGTGGTTGTGCGTGCTGTACCTTAGAGGGAACCCTGGTACAGTTGGCCCTTTTGTCAGCAGGGAGCAGAATCTTAAAATCTACAAGTTCTGAGTTACGTACAAATCCAACTTAAGAAGTTTTAAAAACATAACTTGTTCTTAATCCGGGGGGGACTGCCTGCATTTTAAAATGTAGATATCATTTTACATTCACACACTCTCTTAGCAGGATTAATTTAAATTCTACTTCTGACTTACCGGCGCACTGCTAGACCCCCGAGAAGCTTGTAACGCAGGGACTCTGCCTGGGCAATGGCACAGAGGCCTCTTGTGGCCACCTTCTCAGCATAGAGCTACAAAGAAACAAAACTGGAATCAGAGCTTTACCAGCGGGGATGGAAAGATAACATAGAATCGACAGCAAATCAAAGGCTATATTTCCCCAATTACAAATAAGAATTCAAACTCCCAATGGAAAGAAGTTATTAAAACAAAGAGTTAGAAACATAGAAACATAGAAATTGACGGCAGAAAAGGGCCATAGCCCATCGAGTCTGCCCATACCAATGACCCACTCCCTGATTCTTACTCTCCTAGAGATCCCACATGAATATCCCATTTTCTCTTGAAATCTAACACGCTGCTGGCCTCAATCACCTTCTGAGGCAGCTCGTTCCAATGATCTACCACCCTTTCAGTGAAGAAGTACTTCCTCGCATCACCCTGAAATTTCCCTCCCCTGATTTTCAGCGAGTGTCCTCTGGTGACCGAGGGCCCTGTAAGACTGAAGATATCATCTTTCACCTCTATACGCCCAGTAATATACTTAAAGGTCTCAATCATGTCCCCTCTCTCTCTTCGCTCCTCCAGTGAGTACATCCGCAGTTTTTTTAACCTTTCTTCATACGTGAGTTCCCTGAGCCCCAAAACCATCCTGGTAGCCATTCGCTGAACCGACTCAATTCTCAACACATCTTTTCGGTAGTGTGGTCTCCAGAATTGAACACAATACTCGAGATGAGGTCTCACCATGGATCTGTACAGCGGCATTATGACTTCAGGTTTTCTGCTGACAAAACCCCTACGGATACAGCCCATCATTTGTCTTGCCTTGGACGATGCCTTCTCTACTTGATTGGCAGCCTTCATATCGTCGCTAATGATCACTCCTAAATCACGTTCCACCGTGGTCCTGGACAAGGTTTCACCATTTAGTGTGTAAGTTCTGTGTGGATTTTTTTTGCCTAGGTGCATTACTTTGCATTTTTTAGCATTGAAGCCCAGCTGCCAAGTTGATGACCACTGTTCAAGCTGTCTTAGGTCCTGCGTCAAGTCAGGCACACTGCTTTTGCCAACTATGTTGCATAGTTTGGCATCGTCGGCAAACAGTGATACTTTTCCTCTAAGTCCTTGGGTCAAATCTCCTATGAATAAATTGAATAGAATCGGCCCTAAGACGGAGCCCTGAGGTACTCCACTCATCACTGCTGACGTTTTGGAGGGGGTACCGTTTACCATCACCCTTTGAAGCCTACCATCTAGCCAATCCCTCACCCATGTTGTGAATGTATCCCCTAATCCCATCGATTTTAGTTTCTTCAACAGCCTGCGGTGTGGAACGCTATCAAAAGCTTTGCTGAAGTCCAAGTATATCACGTCAAGGGACTCACCGGCATCCAGATGACTGGTCACCCAATCAAAGAAGTCAATCAGATTAGATTGGCAGGACCTTCCCCTGGTGAATCCGTGTTGATGTGGATCACGTAGATTTTCTTCATCTAGAATTTTGTCAAGTTCCTGTTTGATCAGTGTTTCCATGAGTTTGCACACTATGGATGTAAGACTCACCGGTCTGTAATTTCCTGTCTCCGTTCTGCAGCCCTTTTTGTGGAGTGGAATTACGTTAGCTGTTTTCCAGTCTAGGGGTACTATTCCCGTGCGCATGGAAAGATTGAAGAGTACGGATAGTGGTTCAGCCAGAACTTCACTCAGCTCTCTGAGTACCCTGGGGTGTAGATTGTCTGGCCCCATAGCTTTGTCTACTTTGAGTCTTGAAAGTTCGTGGAAAGTTAATGCAAATCATTCCAGTCTGTTTTCTAGTTGGAACAGCAGCCCTGACACAAGGCTCTCTCTTCCTTCTTCTGAAGCGCAGAATATCGCTGTTAATCCTTTCCCCTCCAGCTTCCTTCAAGAGAGGTGTATTTCACACTACCAACAGCTCTCCTATTGGCAGAATGTAACATTTACCTCACCTAAAGGAAGGAGTGTTTGCATTTCATCCCAAGTCCAGGAAAAGCTTCCATGCAAAAGTTCCTTTATGATGACTAGAGGCTTCTAGAGGAACAATACTGATTATATGTTCAATTTAGAAATCAGTTTATTACGTACAGATTCTCCGTACTCCATACTTATTCCATATAAACCATCAAGATCTTTGCATTCTTCTGCTACAAACCTATTAGTCATTCCCTTGTCTCAGGAAACTAACTTTTGCCTCTTGCTATTTAGTACCTTTTTTAAAATTTGTAACGCATCTTAAAATAAGGTGGTTTCAGAAAGCCTTCCCTGACTAAGCTTTCTAGGAGGTCGTGTCCTTGTCTCCTTAGATACATCCTAGGCAGAGCAGTCTATTTCCCTCGGCTGAGACTAGCTGGACAGTTCATTTCTCATGTTCTGATTTGGTCATTATGTATTGGGTTCTCTATTATGATATATCTACCCACCCACCCCAGCTTTAAATGTTAACATGCCTGCATATTTTAAAACAGCTGTACATATAGGTACAGGACTTCCTATTTAACCACTATAATGGTTCCAAATGTGTAGTATTTGCTATGCAGGCAAACTGGGAAAATCCTTTCTCTTCAGAATCACAGGTCCTTGGAACGATCTTAATATCTCGCTTTGGAACCAGGGCTCCCTCCAATTATTCCGCAAGCAACTGAAAACCTGGCTTTTCACTAAAATGTAATTCTATCCCCCCTTACTCTTCTCTTCTATATATAAGTTCATGTAAACCTTTTTTTTTCCTTCTCTTCCTATATTTTAAATTCTTGTAAACCGTGCCAAGCTCCACAACATCCGTGGAGATGATGCTGTATATAAACTTAAGGTTTAGTTTAGTTTAGTAGTGTACACGCTGCTCAAATACATAAGCAAACTAAATACATTTATCATGACTAAAGAGACATTTGTTGACCTAAAATGTTTACAAAATCTTGCCCCCCCCCAGGAAACCCCCCCCACAAACATCCACAAACCTTGTGGCCGCCTTCCCCTGGCCAGGGAAACAAACTTTGCCTGGTGTCAAAAGCTACCCTTTCATAAATAAGGAAAAATCTGAAGTACCAAGCAATGAAGAAGTAACCCTTAAAGCACAGAATCAACCACGTAAACAGAGAAGAGAAAACATGATATTGTAGTCGGTCACTACTCCATAATAAGAGCAAAATACCCTCCCTGCTAGACAAACTTTGAATTATAATGTCATATAAAACCACATGGCGGCAAAGGACACCAGCTCTGGCTTATGAAGGAGGAATGAATTCTTTCAAGGACTATAAAGAGACTGCATCCTGTTTGAGTTTCAAGTTTCTTTATTTTTGATATACCGTCTATCAAAACAAATGTCTAGACAGTGTACAACATAAAAAGATTGTAAGGGACAATTAAAATAGGTAAATAAAAGAAATATTTTATCAAATATTAAAAATACTAGATGAATTCAGATTAATGTACATGAGACGGAAGGAAAGTAGGGGAGGGAAAGGTTGTTTAAAATACATCTAAGTAAAATTAATAAAAAAGGATGGTAAATGGAGAGTGGCAAAAAACATTAGGAGGGGAATCATTTCAAAAGAAGTATTAAATGTTTCAAAGCTTCACATGAAATCAAGAAATTAAGAGGCTGAACCTAATACTAAAGAATAAAGGCATCTTTAAAGAGGAAGGTTTTTTTGTTGTTTTTTTTAATTTTTATTTATTAAATTTCCATTTTTACAACAATTGAATCACAAGTAATATAATTATTTACTATATATTATTGTATCTATCATTAATACAATTTAATTTATAAGCAGTATATATTATAAGTTATATATAATCAAAAGTTATAAATCCCTCCCCATTTTTACAATTAATGATTCCAAAAATTATGCATAACCCACCCCATTCCTATATAAGTATTGTGAATGTGCTAAGAAGTCTAATCATTAGAATAATTAGTCAATGGTTGCCAAATTTTCTTGAAATTATGAAGATTCCCATGTTGTATTGCTAATACTTTTTCCATTTTGTAGATGTGACAGACAGAGTTCCACCAGAACGTATAATTTAATTTGGTATAGTCTTTCCAATTTTGAGTGATTTGTTGCATGGCGACTCCTGTCAATATTAATAGCAGCTTGTTATTATTTGCTGAAATCGGACTCTGAGTTCTCATTGCAGTGCCAAATAGTATGGTATCATATGAGAGTCCTACATGATTTTCAAGTAATTTGTTAATTTGGGGCCAAATCAGATTCCAAAAGGCATTTACACAGGGACAAAAAAAAATTAAGTGATCTAAAGTCCCTATTTCTATTTTACAATGCCAGCATCTATTGGATCTAGTATTATCTATCTTTTGCAGGCGCGTAGGGGTCCATAACACTCTATGTAATAAAAACATCCATGTTTGACTCATAGATGCCGACTCTGTAGATCTTAATCTCCAGGACCAAAATCGTGGCCATTGAGACGCAGAAATTGTCTGTCCAATCTCAATACTCCAAATATCCCTAAGACCAGTTTTCTTTTTTTTATTTAAAAATTCATATATCAACTTGTACCATTTTGCGGCTTGGTGACCCAAGAGGAAGGTTTTAAGTTTGGCTTTACATTTTTCAAGCGAGTTCTCTAATCGAACGTCTAATGGGAGGACATTCCACAGAGAGAGGGCGGTAACTGAAAAGATGGATTTGCGAGTATATCGTCAAATGTATGGAGGGTATATTTTGATTATTTGATTTTTGCTTTTTTCTCACCTCCACACTGCCCTCGGGAAATCCAAACCTCTTCTGAACCACAGCAGTCAGCTCACGGATACGGCGGCCCTTCTCACCCAAAACATTCTGAGTCCTGAAAAGAACGCAAACAGTTATTGCAGGTGCATGAGAGGGGTGGTCTGGTGAAAACCATTCAAGCCTAATGAGTTCCTGGTTTATACCATTTCACATCTGAGGAACTCTAAAATGTAGTAAGGCTTTTCTGTGGGTACCTTTACTGACCCTCGTGGGCTCACAAACTAATTCTTGTTATCTGGGGTAACAGAGGGTTAAGTGACTTGCAAGGAGCTGCAGTGGAAATTGAACCCAGTTTCCCAACCGTGAGGCTATTCCTCCACCATAAATTAAAAAAAAAAAAAATTAAGAGTATACAGAAAGGATAGATGCCAATGATAAAAGTTGTACTGGTCGAGATGGAAGAGGCAAGTTGGACGTGAAGCAGGACCCTGGATTTTAGAGAAGTTCAAGCAGCGAGAATCTCCAGAAATGGGAGACCGATTCAAGAGTAAGTTGAAATGCTTTCTTTTTAAAGGGTCTGCCATGTGACTTTATTTACTGCTACCCTCCCTTTTGTCCATTCCCTTTTTGTCTTATTTTCTTTTAAATATTGTATTTCTTTCCCTCTTTCCTCATGTGTAACCACACATAAAAGCGGTATATCAAATTCCATACCCCTTTACCTCTTTTGTTGCTTATTTACTAAACACAAATTCAAAGGTTAAAGTACACAGTAAAGAAACTCCAGTAATGGAGGAAAAACGCTAATCTTCCATATACCTATTTACGTAGCAATAAACATGAACAATTAACACAACAGCAACTGGAAGTAGTAGCTGGAGCGCAAAGATGGTACTTACCTGGTGGCAAGGATGATGATTTCAGTCCTGGTCGGAGTGACTCTGACTTCAACTCCAGAATAACCATCTTCAGCCAGCTCACGAGTCAGAAACTCATTCAATTCAGCTTTGAAGATGCCATCAGCAACAAACTATTGAAGCATAAAGAGTAAGGGCAAAATGTACTTAACCTCTTTTTTGGAGAAATTCACCCAAGGTGGATACATCATAAATGTTTATATCAGGGATGTCCATCCTGCGGCCCCGGTTGAGGGCGATGCAGTGTTTTCCTCTGCTGCCCCCGGGTGTTTACTGGCTCCCTCCTGTCTTGCTGCAGCGTTTGCACGTTTATGCGGCCCCAGAAATATTTTTTTCAGCCAATGCGGCCCAGGGAAGCCAAAAGGTTGGACACCCCTGGTTTATATAGTTTAATACAAATAAAAAATGGAAACAAAGGAGGGAGATTTGGATTTAGCAATACAATTGTTAGTCAGGCAAATTACATCCTTGGACAAATATTTTCCTGTTCTGAGGGTTTACAATCTAAGGCTCCCTTTTACAAAGCTGCAGTAGCGTGGGATGGCGAGGTAAATGCTCCGACGCTCATAGGAATTCTATGGGCATCAGAGCATTTACCTTTCCGGCCTGCAGAAATACCTCTACCGCAACTTTCTAAAAGCCAGCATAAGCTTGTTACATGAGGTAATGCAGGATAAAGAGAATCTTTTTTTACTAAAGATTAGTGCACGCTATCTGCCATGGGGCCCATAGGAATAAAATGGATCCTGTGACAGAAAACATGCACCAATATTTAGTAAGAGACAGGAGGGAGAGGGAGAGGTGTTTCATTCAAAGCTGTCTGTACAGATACAAGGAAGGAAAACTAGCATCAGTGCTCAAACGCATCTCTATATAGGAAATATTTTAAAGCTCCTTTAAATTTATCTAAATTAGTTTTCTCCCTAAGATAAGGGGAGCAGTAACTGCAAAAGAGGTTGTACGGGGAGCACAGAATGTCTTAAGAAGAGGGGACAAAGAGTAAATTTTGGGAGGAAGATCTCTAGAGGGAATGCGAGGGATGAGTAATCTGTCGATGAAAGCTGGTTCTCTGGATTTATGTGTAAAGAACGTGAGTAAAGCAATTTTAAAAGTAATTCTATGAGGGATGGGAAGCCAATGGGCATTTTTAAGTAAAGGGGTAACAGAGTAGGTGATGATTTTGATGGAAGTGTTTTGTATTAGCTGAAGTCATCTAATTTCCTTTTGTAATATTCCTTTGTACAGAGAGTTGCACTAATCGATTTTAGAAATTACAAGCGAGTGTGTATTAAGTGACCAGGTGCTAGAGACCTGGATTGGCCACCGTGAGAAAAGGCTACTGGGCTTGATGGACCATTGGTCTGACCCAGTAAGCCTAGTCTTATGCTCCCCCCAAATGACCTGTCTAAGATCAGAAAGAGCCACAGTAAGATTAAAACAGGGCTTCCCTAGCCAATTCCAGTAAGTTATAAGTAAAAACCTACAACAGTAAGTGAATACCATCAGCCAATGCATACAAATTCCTAAATAATTTAAAATATGCTTTGCCTGAAACAGGATAAGTGCATCCTCAATGAAAGATCTAAACTACATCTTTCAAAAACTTGAAAGGCACTAAATATATGTCCAACAACTGGTAGAAAATAGAATAAAATCAAGATAGAATAAAAATAGAAATAATAAACATTAGTAGTAGTAATAATACATGTCCTCAATATGTTGCTAATTTCAAACAAGAAAGCAGCAGAGTTTAGTTTGGGGGGGGCCCAGGAGCTCCGCCCTAGCCCCAGCGGAATCCTGCGGCACAGCCCCTCATCAGCTCCCGACTCCTCTCCCCCTTAACTCCTCCCAGCGTTGTACTTTAAATCTTCGGGCAGCCACTTCACAGCGTCAACAAGCAGGTCTGCCCCTGGAAGTACAATGGGCAGGCCTGATCGTTGACGCTGCGTGGCGGCTGCCCGAAGATTTAAAGTACAATGCCGGGAAACGTAAGGGCGGGCACTGACCGCCCATGAGGGCATGGCCCCTGTGGCCTCCCCCGTTCAGACGCCTATGCTCCATGGAAGTAAGCCTTGAAGACGTACGCAGGCAGTTAGAAAAATTAAAAACTGACAAATCGCTGGGCCCGGACAGAATCCACCCAAGGGTTCTGAAAGAACTAAAGGAGGAAATAGCGGAACTACTGCTGCAAGTTTGCAATCTATCCCTGAAAACAGGAGTGATCCCGGAGGATTGGAAAATAGCCAATGTTACGCCCATCTTTAAAAAAGGATCAAGAGGTGACCCGGGAAACTACAGACCAGTGAGTCTGACCTCAGTTCCGGGGAAAATGGTGGAAGTGCTGATAAGACAACATCGATGAGCATTTTGAAAGAAATAAACTTCTAAAAACAAGCCAACATGGCTTCTGCAAGGGGAGATCGTGCCTAACGAACTTACTGCACTTCTTCTAAGGAATTCACAAACGGATGGACAAAGAGGACCCCATAGACATCGTATATTTAGATTTCCAAAAAACCTTTGACAAGGTACCCCATGAACGCCTACTTCGGAAACTGAAGAACCACGGGGTGGAAGGAGACATACATAGATGGATCAGGAATTGTTGGTGGCTAGGAAGCAGAGGGTAGGAGTAAAGGGCCATTACTCGGACTGGAGGAGGGTCACGAGTGGTGTTCCACAGGGGTCGGTGCTCGGATCGCTGCTATTCAATATATTTATAAATGATATAGAAACAGGGACGAAGTGCGAAATAACAAAATTTGCAGACGACACCAAACTATTTAGTGGTGCTGGGACTAAAGAGGACTGCGAAGAATTACAAAGGGACCTGAACAAACTAGGGGAGTGGGCGACGAGATGGCAGATGAAGTTCAATGTAGAGAAATGTAAAGTATTGCACGTAGGAAGCAGAAACCCGAGGTACAGCTATACAATGGGAGGGATGTTATTAAATGAGAGTACCCAAGAAAGGGACTTGGAGGTAATGGTGGACATGACAATGAAGCCGATGGCACAGTGCGCAGCGGCCGCTAAGAGAGCAAATAGAATGCTAGGTATAATCAAGAAAGGTATTACAACCAGAACGAAAGAAGTTATCCTGCCGTTGTATCGAGCGATGGTGCGGCCGCATCTGGAGTACTGCAACCAATATTGGTCACTGTACCTTAAGAAGGATATGGCGTTACTTGAGAGGGTTCAGAAAAGAGCGACACAACTGATAAAAGGGATGGAAAACCTTTCATACGCTGAGAGATTGGAGAAACTGGGACTCTTTTCTCTGGAGAAGGGGAGACTTAGAGGGGATATGATAGAGACTTACAAGATCATGAAGGGCATAGAGAGAGTAGAGAGGGACAGATTCTTCAAACTTTCAAAAAATAAAAGAACAAGAGGACATTTGGAAAAGTTGAAAGGGGACAGATTCGAAACGAACGCTAGGAAGTTCTTCTTTACCCAACGTGTGGTGGACACCTGGAATGCGCTTCCAGAGAGCGTAATAGAGCAGAGTACGGTACTGGGGTTCAAGAAAGGATTGGACAATTTCCTACTGGAAAAGGGGATAGAAGGGTATAGATAGAGGATTACTGCACAGGTCCTGGACCTGTTGGGCCACCGCGCGAGCGGACTGCTGGGCACAAAGGACCTCAGGTCTGACCCAGTGGAGGCACTTCTTATGTTAACCTTTGCTACAACGTATATTAAAAGATTTGTAGTGATAAATCACAGCTATAGTACAATCCTAACTCCTCTTACCTTGGGTTCTGCGTCCTTAACCCTAAGTAAGACTGTAAGCTCTTCCGCTCAGGGACTGTCTATTAACGCTATATAAGTAATAAACACAGATTCAGGTCCAGAAGAAAGCATTAAGCTCACCTCGAGTTCTGGGTCATAGCAAAGCGCGTGAACCTAGCGTCCCCCGGCCAAGGCCTCACCTAGGCCCAGCCGGCAATCCTTCCCCATCCGGCCCTCCCTCGCAGCCCCCGCAGCCCCCACCAGCGCCGGACACCGCGGCGCCCCGCCTCGCATTCCCTTCCGTCACTATTTCTGCTCTCACCGTGCGCCATCACCGCTATTTCCTACGCCATCAGCGCTCACCTTCCTCTTCTTAGAAATCTGCACCGCCATCTTGCTCCGTGCCGCCCAAGGCAAAAGGGAGAGAGCTTCCGGCGGAAATGCACTTAAAGGACCGACGTCGTCCGTCCCGGACGTCCTGAATGCGTGGCCTCACGGGAACTGTAGTTTGTTTTCTCCACGGCTAAGGTTGCTGTTGGAAGTCTGGAATGGAGAAGGCTGTTTAATGGAATCTGACCATATCGATGCTGTACAAACATGTTCTAGCAACTCGTTTTTACTCCTTTGAGGCCATGGACTGGTTTGTTATTCTTAGCTTTCTATTGAGAACAGGACTACAAATCCCTATATGCCACGGGTCAAATCTGGCCTGGCTGAGTCTCCATTGCTTGGGACCAAATAGTGGTTTAGGTGGGGTTGCATAAAGTTTTAGTTCTAGATATTTTTTTTTTAATTGTTATTTTGTGTCAGTTTTTCAAGTTTGTCTAATCATCCTGGCACATAAGACCAATTTGTCTATGATTGTCACCCTCTTTATATAGCATGACCATTTATTTTTTTCTCTCAAAACGGGACAGGACCCTCCCCGGACCCCGTTAAATATAGTGCAAAATATAGGCAGCAGATATAAATTCTCAAAACTGACACATTTTGATCATTAAATTGAAAATAAAATAATTTTTCCTACCTTTGTAGTCTGGTGATTTCATGAGTCTTTGGTTGCACTTCCTTCTGACTGTGCATCCTTTCTTTCATTTCTTTCGCACCCCCCACCCCCAGTCACTGCTGCTGATTTCACCAAGCCGACGCAGCAACATGTGGGTGCAGCCACGACTGCACAAGCCTCCCCCTCCCCCCACCCCCGACATCAATTCTGACATGGGAGAGGAAATTCCGGGCCAGCTAGTTATAATTTCATGTTCTACAGCTTCCTCATCATTGAAAAAGATTTGTTTGCTAATTAATTGTGAACTATCTAAACATCTGTATCATATCAACTGTCTTCTATACAAGAAAGAGGTTTCTCTCACTTTGTCGTCTTCCTCTTCAGCACCACTTTTGCTTTAGAATGGAAGCATAGCTGTTCACATGACCGCAGACCCCTGAAGAAGCCAATAATTTGGCGAAACGGGTCCCTTTGGGCCAAGAACAAAGCTACAAGTATTAGCTACAGAAGAACTGGCATAAACTAAGATAAGTGCTGGTTCTTTTCATATTTAAATATTTATTGCACTAAGCACTTTAAGTTATTGAAAGCACAAATTGTTTAAAAATCAAAAAATGAGCACGCACAAAGCTCAATGAAAGATATCTTACATACGAAGTAATAATTTGTGGCACTATGTTACAAGTTAAACCTCTCCTTGATAAATTTAAAAGCTGTCTTCTCCTGATTTTGACTGGAATTGCGGTTCAATTGATCACAAAGAATTGGAAAAGCCATGACAGATTAAATTATACATTTTGGTGGACAACTGTATGGAGTACATATCAATATGAAAGAATGAATACGGAGTGTTTAGGATTTAGTGCTTTATTAAAAAAAATATGGAGTCCATTGACTTTATTTGTTGATTCACAGTAAATGATAATATTTTACCTTCTAAGTTTTTTCATTACACATCCGGGGCGGGAGAGGGGTAGGGGAGGGAAAGATACTGGAAAAATGGATATGAAATATTTTTATTATAGTAATAAAGTTGTTTAGTATTATCACTTATTGTTAGAAGGGGAGTATAGTTATATTTCTATATACTATTTATATGAAATGGTGTATTTTCGGTAAGAACTTGCTATTTTTAATCAAATGTATTACACTGTTGTAATTTAATAAAATAATAAAATATTTAAAAAAAAAAAAAGAAAGAAAGATATCTTACACCTGCGGAGGCTGATTTAAGAATTCAATGATCAATCAGCGCAAGCATCTGAGAACTTAGTTGCAAGTTATAAGAACATAAGAACATAAGAAGTTGCCTCCACTGGGTCAGACCGAGGTCCATCTCGCCCAGCGGTCCGCTCCCGCGGCGGCCCATCAGGTCTGTGACCTGTGAAGTGGTTTCTGACCACTTTTATAACCTACCTCAAGTTCTATCTGTACCCCTCTATCCCTTTATCCTCCAGGAACCTATCCAAACCCTTCTTGAACCCCTGTACAGAGTTCTGGCCTATCACTTCCTCCGGAAGCGCGTTCCATGTGTCCACCACCCTCTGCGTAAAAAAGAACTTTCTAGCATTTGTTCTAAACCTGTCCCCTTTCAATTTCTCTGAGTGACCCCTAGTGCTTGTGGCTCCCCTCAGTTTGAAGAATCTGTCCTTATTTACTCTCTCTATGCCCTTAAGGATTTTGAAGGTTTCTATCATGTCCCCTCTAAGTCTCCTCTTCTCCAGGGAGAACAGCCCCAGGATTTTTAACCTGTCAGCGTATGGAAAATTTTCCATACCTTTTATCAGCTTAGTTGCCCTCCTCTGCACTCCCTCGAGTACCGCCATGTCCTTCTTGAGGTACGGCGACCAGTATTGAACACAGTACTCCAGGTGCGGGCGCACCATTGCGCGATACAGCGGCATGATGACTTCCTTCGTCCGGGTTGTGATACCCTTTTTGATGATGCCCAGCATTCTGTTTGCTTTCTTTGAGGCTGTCGCACATTGCGCCGATGGTTTCAGTGATGAGTCGACCATCACCCCCAAGTCCCTTTCCAGGTTACTCACCCCTAGCAGTGTTCCCCCCATTTTGTAGTTGAACATCGGGTTCTTTTTCCCTACATGCATGACCTTGCATTTCTCCACGTTAAAACTCATTTGCCACTTTTTTGCCCAGTCTTCCAGTCTCGTTAGGTCCTTTTGTAGGTCTTCACAGTCTTCCGTGTTTCTAACCCTGCTGCAGAGTTTGGTGTCATCAGCAAATTTGATAACCTCACATTTTGTCCCCGTTTCCAGATCGTTAATAAATATATTGAATAGTAGAGGTCCCAGCACTGACCCCTGCGGAACTCCGCTCGTGACCCATTGCCAATCTGAGTATTGGCCCTTGACTCCAACCCTCTGTTTCCTGCCCGCTAGCCAGTGTTTGATCCAACGGTAGATATCCCCTTGCACCCCGTGGTTCCACAGTTTTTTAAGTAGCCGTTCATGTGGTACCTTGTCGAAGGCTTTTTGGAAGTCAAGGTAAATGATGTCTATGGATTCACCCTTATCTATCTGACTGTTTATTCCCTCAAAGAAGTACAGCAAGTTCGTGAGGCATGACCTTCCCTTGCAGAAGCCATGCTGGCTCGCCTTCAGTTGTCCATTGTTTTCTATGTGTTCGCAGATTGTGTCCTTTACCATTGCTTCCAGCATCTTTCCAGGAACCGAGGTCAAGATCACAGGCCTGTAGTTTCCCGGGTCACCCCTTGATCCCTTCTTAAAGATGGGCGTGACATTTGCTATTTTCCAGTCCTCTGGGATCTCCCCAGTTTTTAGGGAGAGGTTACATATTTGGCGAAGTGTCTCTGCTATTTCGTTTCTCAGTTCTTTTAGTACTCTTGGGTGGATGCCGTCCGGGCCTGGTGATTTGTCGCTCTTTAGTCTGTCTATCTGTCTGAGGACA
Organism: Geotrypetes seraphini; assembly: GCF_902459505.1. Lineage (NCBI taxonomy): Eukaryota > Metazoa > Chordata > Amphibia > Gymnophiona > Dermophiidae > Geotrypetes > Geotrypetes seraphini. The sequence goes on along the minus strand of NC_047089.1, from coordinate 12,627,669 downwards.
TCCTCTTTGCTTACCTCTAGTTGTACCAGCCTTTCGTCGTGTTCTCCGTTTATAATCACCTCGGGTTCTGGGATATTGGATGTGTCCTCTCTGGTGAAGACTGACGAGAAGAATTTGTTTAACCTTTCAGCTATCTCTTTTTCCTCCTTTATCGCTCCTTTCCTGTCTCCGTCGTCCAGTGGTCCCACTTCCTCTCTGGCTGGTTGTTTCCCTTTCACATACCTGTAGAAGGGTTTGAAGTTTCTTGCTTCTCCTGCCAGTCTTTCCTCATATTCTCTCTTTGCCTTCCTGACCTCTCGATGACATTCTTTCTGGTGTCTTTTGTGCTCTTCCTGGTTTTCTTTTGTTGGATCCTTTTTCCATTTCTTGAAGGATGATTTCTTGTCACTTATCGCCTTTTTAACTGCAGATGTTATCCATGCTGGGTTTCTAGTTCGATTTTTTTTGCACCCTTTCCTAAACCTTGGGACGCACAGGTCTTGTGCCTCGAGCACTGTGCCTTTAAGCAGTGTCCAGGCTTCCTTTACGGTCTTCACCTTCCCTGAGTTGCTGTTGAGCTTTTTTCCTACCATTTTCCTCATGTCCTTGTAGTTTCCCTTTCTGAAGTTGAGTGCTGTCGTTTTGGTTCTTTTCACCTTTGATGTTCCCATGTTTAATTTGTACTGGATCATGTTGTGATCACTGTTCCCTAATGGTGCTATTACCACCACTTCCTTTGCGGGTCCTTCTAGCCCGTTGAGGATTAGGTCTAGCGTGGCATCCCCTCGCGTTGGTTCCGTGACCAGCTGCTCCATGAAACAGTCCCTTATCGCCTCTAGGAATTTAGTTTCTCTCGTGCAATTTGAGTGCCCAATGTCCCAGTCTATTCCGCCTTTACCTTGCAGTTCTAAGCGAATTACAGTGTAAGACAGCTGGACATATCCAGGAAGTTACAATTCAGGGGAAGTATACAGATCAGGCGTAGAATAGAGGGGGAAGCTGGGGTTTTCTAGGAAGTTATAATTGGATGATGCTTACATTATAGATGCCGGAAATTACAATTTAGGAGAAGGGTTTGGTTGATTGTTAGGTTCAGTTGGGAGGTTGTATATTTTTTTGAAAAGTAGGGTTTTAATTTCCTTTCGGAATGATTTAAAGTCGATAGTTGTTGACAGCAAATTGGAGATAAAGGGGTCCAGTTTCGCTGCCTGCGTCGCCAGGAGGCCGTCATACTTGGTATTACACATATTGGAGACAATTGTGTTCAAAAAGTCCATATAGGATGCAGGTTTGATAACAAAGAGGACTTTTTCCATTGTTTATTGTTTAGTGTATCACAAATCCAGCAACATAAATGCCACGAAAGAGCTCAGAGTACATCATCTTTCACAAAGCAAAACTGTTTTGCACGTGGAAGTCAGCTGTTTTCATTTCTAAACGCTAGGTTGCCTGGCGCTGGGATGATCTGGATTAAACATGAATTCTTTGTTGGTAATTATGTGGGCAACTGCCAATATATATAAAATATTTGGGGGTATTGTTGGACTCTGAATTGTCCACGAAACCTCAGGTAAAATCAGTGGTGTCACGTGCTTTCTTTAAACTACAGTTATTACAGAAATTAAGAGATTTTCTTCCAGCAGGGGAATTTCAAATCATAAACAGTGCAACTATAACACCGATTTTGGACTATTGCAATGCGCTGTACTTGGGGTTACCAAAAAAGTAGTTCGTGCCTTGCAATTAGTTCAAAACGCAATGGCACAATTGATTGTCAATGCTGCCAAATTTGAACCTGTTACACCGATTTTGGTTGCACTGGTTGCCTGTGCAAGCCCAAATTGAATTCAAGATGCTTTGTTTGATCTATAAATTAATTCATTTACAATATCCATCAGCAGTAAGTGGCATCTTTATTGAATATCAACCGGTGAGGAATTTGTGATCAGAGGATCAACTGTGTTTTGAGGTACCCTCTCGGAAACAGGTGAAATCTGGGGCTTGTCGATGAACAATGTTAGCAGTTCAGGGTGCAATCTTATGGAACAATCCATAGGCGTTGGAATGAGGGAGGCCACAGGTGCCATGGCTTTCCCAAAGATTGGTATTCTCTTGTGGTGTCTGCCCTTCCACCCACTTTCTGGCGTTCTAATTTTAAATCTTCGGGCAGCTGCCACGTCAATGAGCACGCCTGCCCAGGAACACTTCATTCTACTTCCGGGGCAGGACTGCTCGCTGACGCTGAACAGTGGCTGGCTGAAGACTTACAATTGCAACGCCGGGAGGAGATGGGTGAGGAGTCAGGAGCAGGGGAGAGGCTGCACGTGCGCTGTATGGTTCCACCGGGGCTAGGGCAGAGCTCTTGCCCCCCCCCTCCCTTCCCCCCAAAATCATGCAGCATTCATACGTCTCTGGAAAAATCTACCTCTTGCAGTAAAGAAAGCAGCAACTTTATTAAATTATAGAAAGTTACTGAAGATGGAGTTATTCAAACGCAGCTTTTCTTCCTGATTTTTTGGACAGCAAGAAGGTTGTTTAGCAAGCAGTTATCTTACAATGCTGTTGTACAATATGTGGGATATTTTGTTGTTTGCGTTTTAGCTATGAATGTTATTCTGTAATTCGCACCGAACTAGAGGATAGCGTGAGTAACAAATTTTTAAATAAAATCGAATACTAGCATAAAGGCAACTTAACCCTAAGGCGCCAAGGAACGTGGCACACAGTGCTTGTCAATCTTAAGTTAGCACTGTTTACAGAATTGCACCTAGCGGTGCATGAAGTGGACCTAGGCACCGGTAGGCATCCGAAGCTTAGGATCGAAACATTCAAGGTAGATAAGGACAGGTTGTTCACCCTCTCCAAGGTAGGGAGAACGAGAGGGCACTCTCTAAAGTTGAAAGGGGTTAGATTCCGTACAAACATAAGGAAGTTCTTCTTCACCCAGAGAGTGGTAGAAAACTGGAACGCTCTTCCGGATGCTGTTATAGGGGAAAACACCCTCCAGGGATTCAAATAGGGGAAAACACCCTCCAGGGATTCAAGACAAAGTTACGCAGGTAAGGCTAGTCTCTGTTAGGGTGCTGGTCTTTGACCAGAGGGCCGCCGCGTGAGTGGACTGCTGTGCACAATGGACCGCTGGTCTGACCCAGTAGCGGCAGTTTATATGTTCTTATGTACACCCTATATACAAGGGTTATTTTGGCCTAAAATACTGATGCCTAAGTTCAAAATAGGCACCTACACGCAAAACACGCATGATCCGCCCCCTAACCATGCATGCTCTCTGGTAGGCGCCTTGGACTACCAAGTTAGGCGCCTCTCACCCAAGTCATTTTAATTTAAGTCAATTATGAGGTGTTAATTGCTATCCGCTAATTGTTATCAGCACCGTCAAAGCTTTTAAAATAATTACTCCCCCCCCCCCTTTTTACTAAACTGCGATAGCGGTTATTAGCGCAGGGAGCTGCGCCGAATGCTCCACGCTGCTCCCGACGCTCGTAGGAACTCTATGAGTGTCGGGAGCAGTGCGGAGCATTCAACGCTGCTCCCTGCGCTAATAACCGCTATCACAGTTTAGTAAAAAGGGAGGGGGGGTACGTTATGCATCTAGATTGGCCGTGTGCCCAACTTTAGACGTCTTCTATAGAATCTGCCAGAAAGTCTAGAGTTACGTAATGATAGCGTTCTATAACTTGCAAGCGCAACCTTGAACGCTGGCGTCAAATTATAAACAAAAGTTTATAAAAATTAGATGGATGTTGCCGTGCTATTTTCCCAAATGCTTTCCTTTGATTTGCGCTTTGGATCTCTCATCTTTGCGCAGTCTTGAAGAGTGGCCCAATTTAAAAAAAAATAAAAATTCTATTCTGCATATCCTACAATTCTATGCAGATTACAAATTATTCAGGTGTTCAAACATTTTTCCCTAACTGTCCCGGCGGGCTCCCATTCTATCTAATGTACCTGGGGCAATGGGTATTAAGTGACTTGCCCAGGGTCACAAGGAGGAGTGCGGGATTTGAACCCACAGCCTCAGGTTGCCGAGGCCGCAGCTCTATCCCAGGGGTAGGGAATTCCGGTCCTCGAGAGTCGTATTCCAGTTGGGTGTTCAGAATTTCCCCAATGAATATGCATGAGATCTATTTGCATGCACTGCTTTCAATGCATATTCATTGGGGAAATCCTGAAAACCCGACTGGAATACAGCTCTCGAGGACCGGAGTTCCCTACCCCTGCTCTAACCACTGCACCATGCACTCCCTCTAAGTTGCATGAACATTTCTGATTGTAACCCCTTTTCTTTAGCAACTTGTGATATGAGAATTAATAATAATAACTTTATTCTTCTATACCGCCACAATCTTGCGACTTCTAGGCGGTTTACAATCAAGAGAGCTGGACATTCAGCGAAATACAATAAGCAGATAATTCAGAGGAAATACAGAGAGCAGAGACTTTAAGAAAGCAAGAAAATAGAAATACAAATTGCTTAGCAAGAGTATAAGATGTACATTTTGGTAGGTGATGTCCGAGAGGCCCTGTTTGGAATGGGCCGCGTGTTTTAGAAAATAACAACGAAAAATTACGATAAGATAAAGATAACAGTTTATATGTATCACAGTATCGTGAAATTCAAGTGGACTAAGGAGGGGGCGTAAAGGTAGGGGAGAGCGAGGGGAGAGCGGGTTTAAGTCTTATTTTGAAAACCGCTCTTCCAATGTCTTTTTCAATAATATAAGAACATAAGAACATAAGAACTGCCATCTCCGGATCAGACCTTCGGTCCATCAAGTCCGGCGATCCGCACACGCGGAGGCCCTGCCAGGTGTACACCTGGCGTAATTTATAGTCCACCATATCTTTATATGCCTCTCTTAAGGAGATATGCATCTAGTTTGCTCTTGAAGCCTAGGACGGTCGATTCCGCCATAATCTCCTCTGGGAGGGCATTCCAGATGTCAACCACTCTCTGTGTGAAGCAGAACTTCCTGACATTAGTCCTGAACCTGTCCCCCCTTAGCTTCATTACATGTCCTCTAGTCCGTGTCAAATTGGACAATGTAAATAATCTTCTCTGCTCTATTTTGTCGATTCCTTTCAGTATTTTGAAGGTCTCGATCATATTCCCACGCAGTCTCCTTTTCTCAAGGGAGAACAATCCTAGTGTTATAAGTCTATCCTCGTATTCCAGTTTCTCCATACCCTTCACCAGTTTTGTTGCTCGTCTCTGCACCCTCTCCAGCAGTTTTATATCCTTCTTTAGGTTGGGAGACCAATGTTGGACGCAGTATTCCAAGTGTGGTCTGACCATTGCCCTATAAAGCGGCATTATAACTTTCTCCGATCTACTCGAGATTCCTTTCTTTATCATGCCCAACATTCTATTTGCCTTCTTTGCCGCTGCCGCGCATTGTGCCGACGGCTTCAGGGTCCTCAAATAGTTTTTCATTAACCTATGGTATCCCTCAAGGATCAATACTTTCTCCTATTTTATTTAACACTTTTCTTGCTCCTCTTATGACTTTATGTCAATCCATTGGATTTTCGGTATTCGCCTACGCGGATGATATACAACTATTACATCCAATTGATCCTAATAATCCACAAGAAATAGCAGCAATAAATGACAAGCTGGATCAAATTCACCATTGGCTGGATGCTAATAGACTAGCTTTAAATATTCATAAAACTAACGTCATGCTCTTTCCATGGAAGGACTGTAGTACACTTCTTTTTCCCATTTCTATTAAAGGCATTTCATTGCAGACGACTCAAAATATTAGGATTATTTCTTACCACGATCATATAAGCCAAGTGGTTAAATCTACTTTTTACAGACTTCGCCAAATTCGATCCGTGGCCAAATTTTTATGCGCAAAATCCTCGAATATCCTAATGCATTCCCTAGTAATCTCTAAAATCGATTATTGCAATGCCTTATTTAAAGGCTTGCCACAAAAGGAAATCAGACGTCTTCAAATTATTCAGAACGCCTCTATTAAAATTATTTACAAAGCTAAAAAATTTGATCATGTTTCTCCATTACTTAAAGAGGCACACTGGCTCCCTGTTGCACATCGCATCTTATTTAAACTATGCTTACTTACTTTTAAATCTCTATCATTTAAAACTCCTGCTTTTATTTTCAGAGTTTTAATTCCTTATTCTACCTCTAGATCTCTGAGATCACAAGATCAACATTTATTGGCCATTCCTTCATTAAAAGTTATTAATACGAGGCGTCATACTATCTTTTCAATAACCGCTCCTCAGTCCTGGAATGATCTTCCACTGTATATAAGAGAGGAAAAAAATTTAGAAAAATTCAAGACCAAACTTAAAAGTTTTCTCTTTAAAGATGCTTTTAGGGAATAAATATAATTCTCTTATCTCTCTTCATCTAATATTTCTTCTTTAATCATTTTCGTCTCCCCTCCCAATGTTTTTACCTTAATATATTGAATTTAATATTGATTGTAACCACTAAATAATTTTCCTTTTGTCTTGATATTGTATGTATAAATTATTTAACTTAAATGATTTAATCTTTGTATAAGAATGTCCATATTTTTAAATTTAATATGATATACTGTATGTTTGTGTGATTTGTTACCTATATCTTAGATATTTTAACAATTTGTACATCGCCTAGAACTTTGAATAGGCGATTAATCAAATTATATAATAAACTTGGAAACTTGGAATTGTTTAGGTATTTCAGGAACAGATATGTTTTTAGGCACTTCCTGAATTCCCCGTAGGTAGTGGGCGAAAGCAGTTGATCTAGGTCTTTACCCCATAGGGCTGCTTGGTGAGAGAGAATTGTAAATCTAGAAATATAAAAGTTGGAAAAAGTCGACAGCCAATGGCAATTTTAATACTAGAAAACTGTAACATACTGCATTAACCCTTTCAGGACCATAAGGATCGTAGGCCAATTTTTGTGGTTTTGACGACATTTTTATGGTAAAAAGGGCTTGCAGGTGCCAAAAAATTGATTTTTTTTTTGTGAAATATCATTATTTTTATTTAAAAAAATCACACTTCTGGCTTATGGACAGTGTGGCAAGTGAATCTTCTCGTCAATCTGGCAACGACGCTAATGAATGAATGTCGGAACCAGTTTGTTTACATAAAGGCAGTATCATATGGAATCCGTACATATCAAATTTAGAACTGTAGACTATCCCAATCAAAATTTATAGGATTTTAAAGTTATGGGACAAATATGTCCCTTGGTCCTGAAAGGGTTAAGAAAAAGCTCTGTTAGGAGGAAAAGAGTCTAGGAAATAGAATCGATGAAACCTACAATGGCAGTAGGGTTTAATAGCAGCTTATCTCTAGGGATGTCCTGCCCAGCATTTCTAGTTATAAAGAACCTTGGCTGCCACGGTTCTCTTCGTGTTTCCTGCCAGGATTAAACTATGTGCTGAGTCAGCATTTCAAGCACATCTTTGACTGCAGTGTGTTGCAAGCTGCGTGGCGTGGTAGCGCGGCCCTGGGAGTGAGCTACAGAAACTGTACGTTCCTTTAATTCTGGAGCTGCAGAACCCCTTAGGCTGGGGCTTGCTGTGAGGCCAGCAAGGAATTAGAAGCCACCATTTTTCCATTTCACCTCTTTGACCAGGTCTCAGTCTAGAGAGAAATAATAGGTCAGGAAGAATGAACTTCCAGGCACATGAGCTCTAAACTAGGGGCGTCAAATGTCGGTCCTTGAGGGCTGCAATCCAGTCGGGTTTTCAGGATTTCCCCAATGAATCTATTAGCATACAATGAAAGCAGTGCATGCAAATAGATCTCATGCATATTCATTGGAATCCCAATCAATACCAATGACGGACGTTATAAAAAGAAAATCCTCCCCTTTTCACTGTTTTAACACATAATATACAATTAGAAGAAGAAAACTATTACACATATTCTCAAACTAATAGGAATTGATTTAATGAACCTCACTTATTAAGACTGGACTATGGGGAACTGATGTTCCAGGTCTTCGAGGCAGCAAGGGCATTTGCCCGGGTTGCACTTTGAAAAAGTTGTGTGGTTGTGATAAATGATAGTTGGGGGGGGGGGTGGTATATTTATAATATATTTATGATATTTATGGTAATAAGTGAGGTTGATTAAATCAATTCCTATTAGTTTGTGAATATGTGTAATAGTTTTCTTCTTCTAATTGTATATTATGTGTTAAAAAACAGTGAAAAGGGGAAGATTTTCTTTTTATAACGTCCGTCATTTGTATTGATTGGGATTCCAATGAATATGTATGAGATCTATTTGCATGCACTGCTTTCATTGTATGCTAATAGATTCATTGGGGAAATCCTGAAACCCGACTGGATTGCGGCCCTCGAGGACTGACATTTGACACCCCCGCTCTAAATGAGGCTGGTCAGCCAAGGTTATAGTCTTCATTTTCAGGAGGTTCCCGAGTTCCACAGGAAGTTCTCAAGGGTGGAGATTTATGTTCCAACCCTCTGCCATTCTCTTCTCACCTAGTCACCTTCCTAACCCCCTCCTTTACAAAGTCGCACTAGCATTTTTAGCGCTGGCTACGGCAGTAACAGCTCAGACGCTCATAGAAATTCTATGAGCGTCGGATCTGTTACCACGGCTTTGTAAAGGAGGGAGTAAGTTTCCATGTTTATTAAGGTTTTGAAATACCACCCAATAAAATAATTACTTTCTCTCCAATGTTAATACATGTGATTACAAACTTTTTTCTCCTTCACATTCTCCTCTCCTCTCCTCCCACCCCTACCAATCACATTATCTCTACTCTTATCTGATTAGAATTGGTCCAACTACTAGGTAAACTAAGAATCCTCCTGGGGCAGCACGACTTGGCGGGTAGTATTGGTGTGGTGGTCATCATCTCTAAACAAGACTCAAGATTGTCCAGTGCAGGGCCCTGATTACCTGTGTGGCACAAGACCTACTGCTTCTGACCCTTTCCGAAACAGGAAGTTCAGAAATGGTAGGATATGGTAGGCCTTGAGAGGTGTGGATGGTCTTGACGCCACATCAGCTAATTGCCACGCTGCCCTCTAGGGCAGGGGTGTCCAATGTCGGTCCTCGAGGGCCGCAATCCAGTCGGGTTTTCGGGATTTCCCCAATGAATATGTATGAGATCTATTAGCATACAATGAAAGCAGTGCATGCAAATAGATCTCATGCATATTCATTGGGGAAATCCTGAAAACCCGACTGGATTGCGGCCCTCGAGGACTGACATTGGACACCCTTGCTCTAGGGGGTAGAGAAGGGGAGATGCTGGACACTTAGGAGTTAGGGAAGAGGAGATGCTGGACATGGAAGTAGGGAAGGTGGTGGATGTGAGGGGGAAGAGCCTCAAGCTGCCCCTTAGGAGAACGCATGGGTGAAGGTTTGTCTAGACCAGGGGTAGGCAATTCCGGTCCTCGAGAGCCACAAGCGGATCAGGTTTTCAAGATATCCACAATGAATATATATGAGATGGATTTGCATGCACTGTCTTCTTGTAATGCAAATCTATCTCATGCATATTTATTGTGGATATCCTGAAAATCTGATCCCCTTGTGGCTCTCGAGGACCGGAATTGCCAACCCCTGGTCTAGAGTGACAGATACCCTCGGGCACTATTCTAGTATTCTCATTACTAGAGACAAGGGGGTGAACACCTACAGTCTCGCTTCCAGAGTGAGCGATGATTATAACCCCCAATCCAGCCATACCCATCCTTCCTCTTTCCAGCAGCAAGGGTTGGATATGTGCATTCTTCGCCTTTGCAGCTCCTTCATTCTCTCCCATGCCTCTCTCTTAGGTCTGGTTACCGGGTCTCCTGCTCCTCGGAATAGTTTCCCAGTCCCATCCAGCAGGTAGGAAAATGGCTTCCTGTTGAAACAACAAAAAGAAAGAGAACAAGCCCTAGGAATAACACAAGTCCAGGCCCCAAACCAAGAAGGGCAAGTGAGATACTGTGCATACTGTATGCAAGAGCAACCCATTGCACATGTGCGAGCCATCGTACATGCATGCACCATGGGGAACAGAACGTGCACTCTTTGAAAATAGTGTGCATTGTTGAGGAGGCATGTGTCCTCTGCAAAGACGACACCATCATTCCCATAATGAAGAAATGCCTTGAAAAATATGAACAAAAACAAACATTCCCACATTTCCAAACTTATTAGAAATGCTTTTAATAAATAAATAAGTAAATATCCCTTCCCCCCCAAAGAGAACCTATTATTCTTTACCTTTTGGGCAGCTGAGGCTAGGCCGGACTTTCCACTGCATGGCACGCAGTATTTTAGAAAAGGCTCAGTCTCAGCCTGGATATCTCAATTCCAGTCTCTGTTTTCTACATAAAATGGGCCTTTTTTATGCTCTTCGACGCAGCCTCTGAATTTCAATAGGCGCTCTCACATTTTGGAAACAGTGAACAAGCAGGGGCCAGAAAAGGCCGGTTAAGGATTGCTGGCGTTTGTCCAGGACATTCCTTGGTTGGTTGGTTTTTTTTACCAAATAGAAAACTTTCTTTGGACTGTGCACATCGGTTTGAGTTGCAAGAAAGTTGCCCAGTATAAGGCAGATCCTCACCATTCCTGGTGGGTTTTTAAAAGCTCATAAGAAACAAGCCTTGTGCACAGGAGCCTGCGGAGAACAGCATCCGCTCCAGGGATCTGTGATTAAAAGGCAGGGACTGCCTGAGGAGGTTAAAGGAGGGAGGGGGGGGGGCGTCTTTGAGAGGTGGGCCAGGGTAGGCTTACGCTGTTTGGGGCAATTTTTGGATGGGGATAGGATTAAAGACTTTCCGGAGACTTTCCCGTGGCCTCTGGGGACCTTTTTCTCTATTTGCAGGTTAAAGATTATTTGTAGCGGAATAGGGTAACTCAGGGCTCCTTTTATTAAGGTGCGCTAGCGTTTTTAGCGCACGCAGGTTATTACTGCACGCTACGCGGCTAGAACTAGCGCCAGCTCAATGCTGGCGTTAAGGTCTAGCGTGCGCTATTCCGCGCGCTAATGCCCTAACGACTTCCAGAGCTCTCGGTTTGAAGAGCTACTAGGAGAGCCGGTTCGAAGGGGTTTCATCTCCATTCTGTATCAGTTGCTTAATAAGGCGCTGAGACCGAAGGTATCTTACGCGCTAGCCCGGGAGAAGGATTTACATCGCTCTTTTACAGCGCAGGAGTGGGCTGATATAGCCTAGTGACTACAGCGTACTGCGCTGGCTCCCATGTTGGTGGAGAACGCAGTCAAATTGTTGGTCCATTGGCACCTTTCACCTGCGCTGTATCAGAAAATGACCCGCTCTGAGTCTGTGGTGTGCTGGAGGGGATGTGGGGGCGAGGGGCACTTTCTTTCACATGTGGTGGGAATGCCCGGTGGTAGACGGGTCCTGGGATCAGGTGTTTCTCTATGTAGGCAAGTTGGTCCATACCCGTGTGTGCAGAAATGCCATGGTAGCCCTGTTAGGGGTTAGGGTGGAGGGTTTAATGATATTCAGGATAAATTACTTACCCTTGCATTTGTGGCCGCGCAGCTGCTGGTGGCCCGAACTTGGAAACAGACTGTGGCGCCTACCGTATAGCTGATGTGAGATAAATTGAGAGAGGTATGTCATAAGTACAGGCTTTCCGCACTCTTGAGCTGCAAGTGGCAGCGCTTTTTAGCCATCTGGGGTTCTTACTTGGAGGTGGAAGACTGTTTTTCTACAGGGGGGTGTCCTTCCGAGTGGTTTGCTTGTTTCTGATTCCGCAGAATATGTAACTTTTTTTTTTGCTTTTTGGTCGATGTACAGAGCCTTTGATTACTGTGTTATTGGTGATGTTCTTGGTAGGGGGTTGGGGGAGGGGGGTTTCATTGCGGTTTTGTATTGTCCTGGGAATGCTGTCAATTTGCTTGTCCCATTTATTGTAGGTCTGTTTATGCTATGTTGGTATCTCTTTTTGCTGTGTAAGGCATACTTAATAAAAATTTCCAATTTTTTTTTTTTTTTAATTGATGTACACGCATTGTCAAATATTTCAAAGCGATTACAGTTCTAAAATGGGGAGGACAATACAATGCATGAACAAAATTTCAGACAGACATCCCAAACCGGACTGGTACAGGAAGGAAGAGGGCTAGAACTACAAAAATTATAGCAAAGAGAGGACCTAGAGGGATAACAGAACCTGGAGGGGAAAAAGGAGTGTGGACGATAAGAAAGTCTTGGTCTTTGAATCTAAATTTTCAAAGGTACGATAAAAGAAATTTAAACGATCCGAATTCTTGATCCTCGAGTCTATGGGCCTCTTCTATCAAATTGCGCTAGCCGTTTTTAGCGCGGTGAGCCGCGCTGAATGGCCCACGCGGCTCCCGACGCTCATAGGAACTCTATGAGCGTCGGGAGCAGCGCGGCCCACCGCGCTATAAACGGCTAGCGCAGTTTGATAGAAGAGGCCCTACGTTTCAAAGGCATCCTTATACAGGAACCTTTTTAGGGAGCCTTTGAATCTGTCCAATGACGTTTCATTACGCAAGTGACCTGGTAAGGCGTTCCAGAGCTGTGGGCCTGTCACTGAAAAAATAGCGGCACATTTTATACTAATAATTTGTAATGAAGGAATGGAAAGAAGACGATGTTCTGTTGATCTCAATGTCCTGGATGGGGTGTATGGTATAAGAAGGCGAGCGAGGAAAAAACGGTGATTTTGATATCCGGATTTTGACGATTATTAGAGCTCTTTTATATGTGATTTTGTAAGAAATTGGAAGCCAGTGTGCATTTTTCAGAAGGGGATAAGTGTAAGGTAATGCATGTCCGTATCAAAAATCCCATACACGAATACAAGATGTCCGGGGCGGTACTTGGAGAGACCCCCAGGAAAGAGACTTGGGAGTACTGGTCAACAAGTCGATGAAGCCATTTGCGCAATGCGCAACAGCGGCAAAAAGGGCGAACAGAATGCTAGGAATGATTAAGAAGGGGATCACGAACAGATCGGAGAAGGTTATCATGCTGCTGTATCGGGCCATGGTACGCCCTCACCTGGAATACTGTGTCCAGCACTGGTCACCATGCATGAAGAAGGACGCGGTACTACTCGAAAGGGTCCAGAGAAGAGCGACTAAATTGGTTAAGGGGTTGGAGGAGTTGCCGTACAGTGAGAGATTAGAGAAGCTGGGCCTATTCTCCCTTGAAAAGAGGGGACATGATCGAAACATTCAAGCTAATGAAGGGAATAGACTTAGTAAAGACAGGTTGTTCACTCTCTCCAAGTGGATAGATTCTGTACAAATGTAAGGAAGTTCTTCTTCATCCAGAGAGTGGTAGGGAACTGGAACGCTCTTCCGGAGGCTGTTATAGGGGAAAACACCCTCTAGGGATTCAAGACAAGGTTAGACAAGTTCCTGCTGAACCAGAACGAATGCAGGTAGGGCTGGTCTCGGTTAGGGCACTGGTCTTTGACCTAAGGGCCGCCGCGTGAACGGACTGCAGGGGAAGATGGACCACTGGTCTGACCCAGCAGTGGCAATTCTTATGTTCTTATGGGTGTCTCATGGTCGAACTTTTGTGAATTTGTGATCATTTTATTTTGCCATGTTTTGAATTATTTGTAATCTTCTCAGTTCTTTTTTGTGAGATACCTTTGCACAATGAATTGCAGTAGTCCAACCTTGATATCACAAGTGAATGAGTTATAATATTTAAGGCTGCTGCTTCCAACACTTTTGCGAAAGATCTGATTAAGCAAAACTTATAGAAGCAATTTTTAACCACTGAGCTGATTTGCTCGTGGGACTTGTACACTGCTTTTTTGGTGTGGCTTACGCAATCAAATCAGTTCATACATTTCAGACAGGCACTTTTTTTTTTTACCTGGGGCTATGAAGTGCTGTAGGTGACTTACCCAGTGTTATAAGGAGCTGTAGTGAGAACTGAAATCAGAACCACAGGGTGCTGAGGCCGCTGCTCTAACCATTAGGCCACGCCTCCAGTGGAACTGGACGTAGGTTGTCAGTAAGCTTTTATTTTCAGTAGCTAATTAAGTCCTTAGAGCAGGGGTGTCCAATGTCGGTCCTCGAGGGACCGCAATCCAGTCGGGTTTTCAGGATTTCCCCAATGAATATGCATGAGATCTATTAGCATTCAATGAAAGCAGTGCATGCAAATAGGCCTCATGTATATTCATTGGGGAAATCCTGAAAATCCGACTGGACTGCGGCCCTCGAGGACCGACATTGGACACCCCTGCCTTAGAGGCAATGGGGATAAAATCCAGACCGGATTGGCCTTGTCACCCCTCCCCCACTCGGTGACAACCCTATTCAAGTTGTCCTATGAAGAGTTAACTGAGAACCAATGGAGCGAGGACTCAGTTCTCACACTCTCACCAACAATGCTCGTAATCTTGAAAAAGTCACTTCACCTTCCATTGACTTAGATCAGGGGTAGGCAATTCCGGTCCTTGAGAGCCGGAGCCAGGTCAGGTTTTCAGGATATCCACAATAAATATGCATGAGATAGATTGCATCTCAAGGAGGCAGTGCATGCAAATCCATCTCATGCATATTCATAATGGATATCCTGAAAACCTGACCTGGCTCCGGCTCTCGAGGACCAGAATTGCCTTCCCCTGACTTAGATCATACCTGAAATATAAGCTAACTGTGAACTCGGGTTTGGATAGGAGATCTATATATAATCAATCTTGATTCTCAGCATTACCAAGAAATAGTAGTGTCTTGCTCCATACCGCATGGGATGGGCATCCGAGATGGTGACACCTTGCTAAGCTCAAAGTCCTGCATTGGAAAACACTATCTCCTACCGCACAAAGCAGAATTTTGAATGGTTGCTTGCTGTATGAGAATACTGCTGCTTCTGTACTTCAGAATTGGGGGGTGGAGGGAAAACCGCTCCCAAATGAAACGAATGTTGTGCTATACTGACTAGTGGTTTATCTTTGTATAATGTTTGGAGATGGGGGGGTTGCCTTGAATTTATGCTGATTTTCTTTTGGTTACTCTGCATCTTAATAATAATCAGTTTTATTCCTTGGGATCTTGCCAGGTTCTTGTGACCTGGGTTGGCCAATGTTGAAAACAGGATACTAGGTCCGATAGACCTTTGGTCTGTCCCACTATGGCAATTCTTATGTGAGCCAAATGTAGGATAATCAAGCCATTGTGACATCACTGCTGAGGTTGACTCTTAGGCATTGGTGGAATGAGGCATTATGACATCACAATCTCAGCTCTGGAATGTTACTTCTCTTTGGGTTTCTGCCAGGTACTTGGGACCCGGGTTGGCCACTGTTGAAAACAAGATACTGGGCTTGATGGTCCTTTGGTCTGTCCCAATTGAGGACTCTAAGAAGTCTTTCCCCTAATAGTGAATGATATTGTCCAAACCTACAACAGCCAAAAATGTATAAAATAAGCAGAGAACCAGTGTGATGAGGGAAGGGCCAGATATTTGAACAATTGAAAATGCAGCTACTCCCAACTGTAGTAGTATCTTTTCAGAGCAATACTCTGCTTCCTTGTGTAGTTGAAAACGAACCATATCGTGAAGCTAACTCGTTTATGTCCTGCATATGGAAAGCAGCTAAAATTGCTTTAAAAACCCTTAAAAAGAATACAATAAATAGGCTGAAAGTCAGTGTGGTTATCTCTACTTGATGCTCTGCCTTTCATCCACAAATATCAAAGTGGTGTACTTTAAGTATTTTCCCTATCTCTGCCACCAGGTCACAATCTAACTATAGGAAAAAGACAAATGATAACAGGCTCAAGCACTGCAAACGAGTGTATGTGTATCTTTAACCTGGTTTGCTCTGCCGTACGTGTGGATTTATACCTGCTGTACACATAAGAACATAAGAATCGCCATACTGGGTCAAACCAATGGTCCATCAAGCCCAGTAGCCCGTTCTCACGGTGGCCAATCCAGGTCCCTAGTACTTGGCCCAAACCCAAAGAGTAGCAACATTCCAGTATCTCAAAGAATAGCAAGATTCCAGAACCCCAATGAGAGCAACATTCCAGAGCTGAGATTGTGATGTCATAATGCCTCATTCCAGAGCTGAGATTGTGATGTCATAATGCCTCAGAGCCAACCTCAGCAGTGATGTCACAATGGCTTGATTGTCCTATACTTGGCTCACGTAAGAACATAAGAACAGCCATACTGGGTCAGACCAATGGTCCATCAAGCCCAGTAGCCCGTTCTCATGGTGGCCAATCCAGGTCTCTAGTACCTGGTAAAAATCCAAAGAGTAGCAACATTCCATACAGCAGTGGTTTCCAACCCTGTCCTGGAGGACCACCAGCCAGTTGGGTTTTTGGGATAGCCCTAACGAATATGCATGAGAGAGATTTGACAAGATCGAAAATGACAAGATCCAAACCACAACCAACTTAGAGATAAACGCAATCAAATATCCCATCCAAACCACCATAAAACTACTTGGCATGACCATAGACAGATGCTGCACTATGCAACCGCAAATAAATAAAACAATTCAGAAATCATTCGCAATCATGAGAAACCTGAGACAAGTCCGAAAATTCTTTGAAAGAACACAATTTCAACTTATAGTACAATCTCTAATACTGGGTAAATTGGACTACTGCAACATCCTCTTCCTTCCTTGCCCTGCAACTACGATTAGACAACTCCAAACAATCCAAAATACAGCTTTGAGACTCATCTACTCATTGAAAAAACATGACCACATTACGGATGCCTTCACAAACTCACATTGGCTTCCAATCCAAGAAAGAATCCAATTCAAATTCTACTGCATATTATTTAAAACCCTACACGGAGACAGCCCATCATACTTGAACAATCGCCTCATCCAAGCACCCACTACCAGACACAGAAAAACGCACTCCCCATTCATACCCCCCCCAATCAAGGAAGTAAAAAGAACAAGACTACACGACGGCCTACTAGCCACTCAAGCCGCAAGACTAGACAACCAAATCTCCAACCTTCTGATGACCACCCCAGACTATAGGACATTCAGAAAGGAAATAAAGACCACACTTTTCAAGAAATTCCTGAAGCAGCAATAACATCACGACCTCTTAGTAACACTAAAACTGACGCTCGATCTACCCATTACTGCACTAATAATAACAAAAGAACCTCCACTTTGACCACCTATCAACTCTACTACAAACCACCTCACCCTCAACAACCCGCTAAATGTCTATAAGATCTACAACCTACCTCTCTAGCTAATCATTGTAACTCTGTTTTTAAATTAACCTTTTGTAATCCGCCTTGAACCGCAAGGTAATGGCGGAATAGAAATCCCTAATGTAATGTAATGTAATGTAATTTGCATGCAAATCTGCTCCATGCATATTCATTAGGGCTATCTTGAAAACCTGACTGGCTGGTAGTCCTCTAAGACAGGGTTGGGAACCACTGCCATACATAATCTCAAAGAATAGCAAGATTCCGGAATCCCAGAGAGTATCAAGATTCTAGAATCCCAAAGAGTAGCAACATTCCATATGGAATCTCCACAGAGGAACAACATTCCATGCTATCAATCCAGAGCAAGCAGTGGCTTCCCCCATGTCTTCCTCCAGGAATTTATCCAAACCTTTCTTAAAACCAGCTACGCTATCCGCTCTTACCATATCCTCTGGCAACGCGTTCTAGAGCTTAACTATTCTCTGAATGAAAAAAAAGATTTCCTTCTATTGGTTTTAAAAGTTTTTCCCTGTAACTTCCTAGAGCGTCCCCTAGTTTTTGTAATTTTTGACTGAGTGAAAAATGGATCCACTTGTACCCGTTCTACTCCACTCAGGATTTTGTAGACTTCAATCCTATCTCCCCTCAGCCGTCTCTTTTCCAAGGTGAAGAGCTCTAACCGTTTTAGTCTTTCCTCATACGAGAGGAGTTTCGTCCCCTTTATCATCTTGGTCACTCTTCTTTGAACCTTCTAGCGTTGCTATATCTTTTTTGAGATAAGGAGACCCGAATTGAATGCAATACACACGTTTTTGTGCTGCTATGCTAGCATTCTTTAAAAGAAAGTGGACACTTACTTTCCTATAACTCCAGATAAAACGTTTCAATGTATAAAAACTTATTTTAGTGACCAAGTAGCCAAACTGCATCAAATGGCCACAAGGTGGCACTCATTAACCTTTGAAATAAATGATCTCCAGTTCTCCACTAAGAGCACAGCACAGATGAAAGAAACATTTTCTGATTTAATGCAGCAATGCCAACTAAAACCTTCAAAATTTTTAGCTTTTTTATTGCATTCTCTTTTGGTCTAATTTTTAGGTTTTAAGAAAGGTTTGGAAAAGTTCCTGGAGGAAAAGTCCATAGTCCATAGTAATTGAGAAAGAAATGGGGGAAGCCACTGCTTGCCCTGGATCATAGCATGGAAGGTTGCTACTCCTTGGGTTTTGGCCAGGAACTAGAGGCTTGGATTGGCCACTGTGAGAACAGGCTACTGTGCTTGATTGACCATTAGTATGACCTAGTATGGCTGTTCTTATGTGAGCCAAGTATAGGATAATCAAGCTATTGTGACATCACTGCTGAGGTTGGCTCTTAGGCTCTGTAGAATGAGGCATTATGACATCACAATCTCAGCTCTGGAATGTTGCTCTCATTGGGGTTCAGGAATCTTACTATTCTTTGAGATGCTGGAATGTTGCTACTCTTTGGGTTTTGGCCAGGCACTAGGGACCTGGATTGGCCACTGTGAGAACGGGCTACTGGGCTTGATGGACCCAGTAAGGCGATTCTTATGTTCTTATCATTTTGTTCTAAGAGAGTCAAGGGCCCTATAGGGACAGAGATTGTACCTCCATTTATTGTGTACAGTGCTGGCATTGTGTACGCTAGCAGCACTATACAAATTGTTAAGAATTGTAGTAGTAGTAGGAGGAGTCGATAGTCAAACAATTTGTCTGACCAACTTGAGAACTTCGCTGGACAAGTCATCACTTTTCAAAAGTCAGCTCTACAGATTGATTAACTTCTGGTCAGACACCTTCATGTTTGGTCAAAAATGACTGGATTAAAAGGAAGAGGATTAGTAGGTGTATTAGAAGTATGGTTAGTATTTAACCAGATATCACTGAGACTCAGTACTATCAATATTAGTTAAACAGAATCAATGAAGTACCCATTGAGAGTTAAGCAGATACATTTATCTTTAATCAGTTATGCCTCACTAGGGGTTAGATGTGCTAAACAGGGTTAGATAAGACCATGTGGAGAGGGGAACCGGGCAACTATAGGCCTGTGAGTCTTACGTCTGTCCCCGGCAAGATGGTTGAAGCACTGATCAAAGATAGCATAGTCCGGCACTTGGATGCACACGACTTGATGAAACCCAGTCAACATGGATTCAGGAAAGGGAAATCATGTTTGACGAATTTACTCCAATTTTTTGAGACCGTGAACGAGCAAATTGATAGTGGGAAGCCGGTGGACATAATATACTTGGACTTCCAGAAAGCGTTCGACAAAGTTCCACACGAAAGACTTCTCAGGAAACTACAAAGCCATGGAATAGAGGGGGATATACAAAGATGGATAGGCAAATGGCTGGAAAACCGAAAGTAGAGAGTGGGCATAAATGGGAAGTTCTCCGACTGGGAGAAAGTGACTAGTGGTGTACCCCAGGGCTCGGTACTTGGGCCGATCCTTTTTAATATTTATATCAATGACCTGGAGGAAGGATCATCCAGTGAGATCATCAAGTTTGCAGACGATACAAAACTATGCCGGGCAATCAGATCGCAGGAGGATAAAGAGGAACTCCAGAGCGACTTGTGTCGGTTAGAAACATGGGCGGAGAAATGGCAGATGAAGTTCAATGTGGAGAAATGCAAGGTAATGCATTTAGGCAATAAAAATAAGGAATACGAGTATACAATGTCAGGTGCAACTCTGGGGAAGAGTGAACAAGAAAAGGACCTGGGTGTACTGATAGATAGGACCCTGAAGCCGTCGGCACAATGCGCGGCAGCGGCAAAGAAGGCAAATAGAATGTTGGGCATGATAAAGAAAGGAATCTCGAGTAGATCGGAGAAAGTTATAATGCCGCTTTATAGGGCAATGGTCAGACCACACTTGGAATACTGCGTCCAACATTGGTCTCCCTACCTAAAGAAGGATATAAAACTGCTGGAGAGGGTGCAGAGACGAGCAACAAAACTGGTGAAGGGTATGGAGAAACTGGAATACAAGGATAGACTTATAACACTAGGATTGTTCTCGCTTGAGAAAAGGAGACTGCGTGGGGATATGATCGAGACCTTCAAAATACTGAAAGGAATCGACAAAATAGAGCAGAGAAGATTATTTACATTGTCCAATTTGACACGGACTAGAGGACATGTAATGAAGCTAAGGGGGGACAGGTTCAGGACTAATGTCAGGAAGTTCTGCTTCACTCAGAGAGTGGTTGACACCTGGAATGCCCTCCCAGAGGAGATTATTGTGGAATCGACCGTCCTAGGCTTCAAGAGCAAACTAGATGCATATCTCCTTAAGAGAGGCATATAAAGATATGGTGGACTATAAATTAAGCCAGGTGTACACCTGGCGGGGCCTCCGCGTGTGCGGATCGCCGGACTTGATGGACCGAAGGTCTGATCCGGAGATGGCAGTTCTTATGTTCTTATGTGGGTCCACTGTGGTCCGATTTTTGGTCGATTCGAAAAGAGCAATTGATGCACAAACAAGGTTGCATGCAAATGATATAGAAACATAGCAACATGACGGCAGATAAAGGCCAAATGGCCCATCTAGTCTGCCCATCCACAGTAACGAGTGAAGGTTCTTCATAATCCCCATTTAATCCTGCTGATGAATCGCTGAGAGCACCCTGATTGGCTCAGATGCCTAAGAGGGAGGGGCCTTAGGCATCTGAGCCAATTAGGGTATTAGGCCCCTCCCCATGCGCCAGGGAGGGGAAGGCTCACAATTTTGGACTGGCAGGCCTTGGAGCTGGAGGGACTGAGTGGAGGGAATTGGGCATCCATCCTGCCTATTTTGGGGGGGAAGGGGGAAATCCAGATGTCTGGTAACCCTAGCCCTGAGGATGTTACAATTTATAAAATGTAGTCCTGATACAAAGATGTTTATAAGCCTGCTATTTTGCATATCCTAGCCCCAACCACCTTTGTAATTTCAAAGGCAGAAGCTGCTAGATATGAAGAAAGACCTCACAAACGATCTGTGCATGGCGCCAATCATTAGGTTCTATTTGCAGGGCAAACTCAGTGGATGGATCTGCATGAAAACCTATGCTGGGGGGTGAATGTTCCCTGGTCAGAGCTGGCATTTATAGGTGTGGTCTACCTAAAGCTGTGTGTGTGTACTGGGATTAATTAACTGAGAGACTGGTGTATTATTATTTCGAGCGTATGCATGTCAACTGGGCCTTTCTTAAAAATAGCCTGTAAATACAGTGCTGAATAATTTAGGCTGTGCATGCAAAAGGGAAGAGGAAAGCTACAATGCATTTTCCTTAGGCTGGATTGTTCTGCTTTAGAACTAATGCTGATTCTCTATGCGAGTTATTTGCAATGAGGTCCTGGCTTCCATTGATTTACCCCCTCTGTTAGACTAGCTGTGCTATAAACATAGTAACATAGTAGATGACGGCAGATAAAGACCCGAATGGTCCATCCAGTCTGCCCAACCTGATTCAGTTTAAATTTTTTTCTTCTTAGCTATTTCTGGGCAAGAATCCAAGCATGCAAGCACGGACTATGACCCATCCACTCTGAACATAACAATTGCCACAGTTGGGTTAGACCAGTGGTCCTTCGTGCCCAGCAGTCCGCTCACGCGGCAACCCTTAGGTCAAAGACCAGTGTCCTAACTAAGACTAGCGTTACCTGCGTACGTTCTGGTTCAGCAGGAACTTGTCCAACTTTGTCTTCAATCCCTGGAGGGTGTTTTCCTCTATAACAGACTCCGGAAGAGCGTTCCAATTTTCTACCACTCTCTGGGTGAAGAAGAACTTCCTTACATTTGTACGGAATCTTTTCCCTTAAGAACATAAGAATCGCCGCTGCTGGGTCAGACCAGTGGTCCATCATGCCCAGCAGTCCTCTCACACAGCAGCCCTCTGGTCAAAGACCAGCGCCCTAACTAACAGCGTATGCTCTTCACCAGGAACTTGTCTTTGTCTTGCATCCCTGGAGGGTATTTTCCCCTATGACAGACTCCGGAAGAGCGTTCCAGTTCTCTACCACTCTCTGGGTGAAGAAGAACTTCCTTATGTTCGTACGGAATCTATCCCCTTTCAACTTTAGAGAGTGCCCTCTCTTTCTCCCTACCTTGGAGAGGGTGAACAACCTGTCTTTATCTACTAAGTCTATTCCCTTCATTATCTCGAATATTTCAATCATGTCCCCTCTCGGTCTCCTATTTTCAAGGGAGAAGAGGCCCAGTTTCTCTAATCTCTTAATTCCTCCAGCCCCTTAACCATTTTAGTTGCTCTTCTCTGGACCCTTTCGAGTAGTACTGTGTCCTTCATTGTACGGCGACCAGTGCTGGACACAGTATTCCAGGTGAGGGCGTACCATGGCCCGGAACAGAGGCATGATAACCTTCTCCGATCTGTTCGTGATCCCATTCTTAATCATTCCTAGCATTCTGTTCGCCCTTTTCGCCGCCGCGGTGCATTGCACAGATGGCTTCATCGACTTGTCGACTAGTACTCCCAAGTCTCTTTCCTGGGGGGGTATCTCCAAGTTCCGCCCCGGACATATTGTATTCGTGTGTGAGATTTTTGTTACCGACATGTATCACCTTACACTTATCCACGTTGAACCTCATTTGCCACGTCGCTGCCCATTTCTCGAGAGTGGTTATGTCGCGTTGCAGATCTTCACAATCCCCCTGCGTCTTTGCCACTCTGAATAACTTCATATCGTCTGCAAATTAATCACCTCACTCGTCGTACCAATTTCCAGATCGTTTATGAATATGTTGAAGAGCACGGGTCCAAGCACCGAGCCCTGCGGCACCCCGCTGGTGGCGTTCTTCCAGTCCGAGTATTGTCCATTTACCCCCACTCTCTGTTCCAGAGCTCAACTAATCTTTCAGAGAAAACACATTTCCTCCTATTTCCATATCATTTAATGGTCTCCCCTCATCTTTGTACTTTTTGAATGGTTGAAAAGTCGATACACTTTTTCTAACCCACTCAGGACTTCGTAGACCTCAGTCATAGTCCCCCTCAGCCATCTTTAGTCTTTCTTCGTGTGAGAGGGATTTCCATGCCCTTTATCATTTTGGTTGCTCTTCTTTGAACCTCTTCTAATTCCGTTAAATCTTTTTTTGAGACATGGGGCCAGAACTGTGTGCAATATTCAAGGTGAGGTCGCACCACGGAGCACTCCCGAGGCATCATAACATTCTCGATCTTATTTACCATTCCTTTCCTAATAAATCCTAGCATCCTGTTTGGTTTCTTTTGCCATGGCTGCGCATTGGGTGCCGATTCCTAAGGTGGACCCTGGCATAATGCAACTAAGATTTGGATTCCTCCCCATGCGGATCACTTTGCATTTGTCCGCATTTAATTTCATCTGCCATTTGGATGCCCAATCTTCCAATTTACTAAGGTCTTCCTGCAATTTTGCACAGTCCTCATCTGTTTTGATAACTTTCTCCCTCTTTCACGAAACTGCGATAGCAGTTTCTAGCACAGGGAGCCACGCTGAATGGCCCTTGCTGCTCCCGATGCTCATTCAGCGTGGCTCCCCGTGCTAGAAACTGCTATCTCAGTTTCGTAAGAGAGGGGGTTTGAGTTTCAAGTTTATTAAAAATTTGATATCACGCTTTATTGATATCAAAGCGGCTTATAAAAAAAAAAAAGTTATACAATCCAAGATTTATAGGGGAAATCACAGACTGAATGACTGATGAGTGTTTGGGGGAGAAATACAATTTTTGATAGGAAAGATGAACCACGAGGGAAAGGCACAATGGGGAAGAGGCGTAATCTTTCTGCTTGGAGGGAGAGGAAAGAGTTTATAGACTGAAGGCATCTTTGAATAGGAAACTTTGTAGGCTGGATTTAAATTTATCTAAAGCTCGTGGAGAGGGGCTGGTAATATGTTCCAGAGGGTAGGCACCGTAACTGAAAAGATTGTTTTACGTGTAGTGTCGTAGAAAAGATGACGTAGGGAAGGGACAGCGAGAAGAGTTTGAGAGTGCCTTATGAGGACCTCAGAGGTTTTTTCCTCCTTGCAATAATTTACCTGTATATTACTCATTGTTGCTTCGGGATAGCCCTATTTTCTGAAGATCCAGTTGATAAAGACTTATACAGCCAATCTAGTCTGCCCAAAAAAGACAAGCTCATAGCATAAGTTATGATGCAATATTACATCAATGAATAAATTAGTTAAAGAAATTGAGTAGTGTAGAACAGACAAGACTGAATCAATTTTTCACCCTTTCAAAAAGTACAAAAACCAGGGGACACTCAATGAAATTACATGGAAATACTTTTAAAACAAATAGGAGGAAATATTTTTTTCAAAGAATAAATAAGCTCTGGAACTCATTGCCAGAGGATGTGGCAACGGTGGTTAGCAGAACTGGGTTTCAGAAAGATTTAAAGTTCCTGGAGGAAATGCTCCTGAGACAGACATGGGGGAAGCTACTGCTTGCCCTGGATCACTAAAATGGACTGTTGCTACTATTTGGGATTCTGCCAGGTACTTGTGACTGCTGGAAAGAGGAAACTGGGCTTGATGGACCAGGGTTACCAAATTTTACAATCATAAAATCCAGACCCAAGTCAAGCCCTGTTGTGCCTAAGACCCACCCCCCAACCTCAAATGCTCAGAACCGCGTCAGGAGGGCATCTGTGCATATGCGACGCAATGACATCACTCACATACACCAGGTTTTGAAAAGCCGTCCGGATGCCTCTCTAAAAAGAGGTAATGTGCTGCTCCTGATGCTGGATTGGGACATATGTTCTGGACTTGTCCTTCTTATTCAGTCCTTTTGGGAAACTATTTTTATTTTTGTCGAGCGCATTTGGAATATTGCTCTTCAGCATTCCCCCTTTGTTTCTTTTTTGGTGTCCCTCTTCACTTTACCCCTCGAAGACCGGGGATTGCGGCATTTCTTCGATGGACTGCGGTGATTGCCCTCAAGCGTATTTTGCTTAAGTGGCTAGAGGTGGAGGGACCTGATTTTTCCCTATGGCGCTGCCGTCTGATCACTCTTGTGCTGTGGGAACGCCGGGAAATGCATGACTTTTCCTCCCTGCCTGGCCGGATTTTTCAACGCACCTGGGAGCCTTTTTGGAATAGTATGACCCCGGTGGCACGTAGCCGCCTCCTGAACTGTTGACTTGTTTTCTTCTTTGCACATGTTGTCTGATTGTTTATCACTGCCTTTTATTTGACTGCTTTACTTGGATTGGGCTTGAGGGAGGGTTGGGGGGTGAGTTGGTGATTTGTGTTTCTTCTATGTCTATCTTGTTCTTGCATGGTGATTCCGGTTCATAGACAACGGCGCGAAAGACAAAAGCGCGCGCCGACAATTGAACGCAGCGCACGCCGCCGCACCGCTCTAAATTACAGTTTTTAGGGGCTCCGACGGGGGGTTTTGTTGGGGAACCCCCCCCCCAGTTTACTTAATAGACATCGTGCCGGCGTTATGGGGGGTTTGGGGGGTTGTAACCCTCCACATTTTACTGTAAACTGAACTTTTTCCATAAAAACAGGGAAAAAGTGAAGTTTTCAGTAAAATGGGGAGGGTTACAACCCCCCAAACCCCCCACAACGCGGCGCGATGTCTATTAAGTAAACTGGGGGGGGGGGTTCCCCCCACGTCCCCCCCGTCGGAGCACTAAAAACAGTAATTTAGAGCAGAGCGGCGGCGTGCGCTGCGCTCAATTGTCTGGGCGCGCCTTTGTCCCGGCGCGCTTTTGACCTGACACCGGTGATTCCCTTTTCATTTTTGGGCTGGTTCTTATTGCTATTTACTGTTGGGGAACATGTGGGGTTTGTGGGGGGTTTGCGTTTCTGGGGTGGTTCCTATTTGTTGGGTTTTGTGCTATTTAAAAAGTGAGCTTCATTTTTTTGTGTTGTCTTGTACTTCTGCACCATTTCTTGAGCTCAATAAAATATATTTTACAATAAAGAGAGGTAAATCCAGACGTCTGGTTACCCTAAGATGGACCCATTGGTCTTACCGAGTGGGGCTGTTCTTTTTATTCTGGAAGTCGAGGCTGATCTAGAAGCAGCTGCAGGAATCGCTGGACCAGTAACATGAACAGTGAAAATTTGCCTATGTGAAAACTCCTCAACCATCTGACATGAACAGTCATCAATTATCCCATCGACAATCGCTGAACAATGCCGTCCTGAGCACAAAAGGGAAGACTTAAAATCTTTGGCTTCCATTCAAACCTTACGTACCAGTACTCATCTCCTAGGTTTACCTACTGGAAAAGGCAGAACTGAACAAGCAAATTGGTTGCTTCAGTGTCTCCAAATTCCCTTTTATAAGGAGAACTGAACTACATTCTGAATGAGGTCCCTCAAATAGCAAAGTATTAGTTACATTATTTAATATAAGGAAATGAATACGAGACAGCCAGTTAACATACCTGTTAATGCTTGGAACAAGCGGCCTGAATCCCTACGGCGGTCTCCGTCCCTGGCAGTGTTCAAGGCCCGGTTAAAAGTCCACCTCTTTGAGAGTGCTTTTGACTCCTCTCACTTTGGGCTCTGCATCCTCAGCCCTAAATGTCATGATTGTCCATCCAAGTCAGATTGTAAGCTCTTCTGAGCAGGGACCTTTAAATGTCAGCTCACCTCTTTGAGAGTGCTTTCGACTCCTAACTCCTCTCACTTTGGGCTCTGCATCCCCAACCCTAAATGTCATGATTGTCCATCCAAGTCAGATTGTAAGCTCTTATGAGCAGGGACCTTTAAATGTCAGCTCACCTCTTTGAGAGTGCTTTTGACTCCTAACTCCTCTCACTTTGGGCTCTGCATCCTCAACCCTAAATGTCATGATTGTCCATCCAAGTTAGATTGTAAGCTCTTCTGAGCAGGGACCTATAAATGTCAGCTCACCTCTTTGAGAGTGTTTTTGACTCCTAACTCCTCTCACTTTGGGCTCTGCATCCCCAACCCTATATGTCATGTTTGTCTGTCCAAGTTAGATTGTAAGCTCTTACGAGCAGGGACCGTCTATAAATGTCAGCTCACCTCTTCGAGAATGCTTTCGACTTCTAAATCCTCTCACCTTGGGTTCTGCATCCCCAACCCTATATGTCATGTGTGTCTGTCCAAGTTAGATTGTAAGCTCTTCTGAGCAGGGGCTTTCTATAAATGTCAGCTCACCTCTTTGAGAGTGCTTTCGACTCCTAACTCCTCTCACTTTGGGCTCTGCATCCCCAACCCTATATGTCATGTCTGTCTGTCCAAGTCAGATTGTAAGCTCTTCCGAGCATGGACCGCCTATAAATGTCAAAATGTACAGCCCTGCGTACGCCTTTCAGCGCTATAGAAGTGATAATTTAAAAGACACAGCGCACTGCACCTCACCAACCAGCTCGACCGGGCCGGCGTGGGAGCCCTGCTCCGCCCACCCGATCCCGCAGGAGGACAAATTCATTTAAAAGACACAGCGCACAGCACCTCACCAACCAGCTCGACCGGGCCGGCGTGGGAGCCCTGCTCCGCCCCCCCGATCCCGCAGGAGGACACCATTTAATTTAAAAGACACAGCGCACTGCACCTCACCAACCAGCTCGACCGGGCCGGCGTGGGAGCCCTGCTCCGCCCACCCGATCCCGCAGGAGGACAAATTCATTTAAAAGACACAGCGCACAGCACCTCACCAACCAGCTCGACCGGGCCGGCGTGGGAGCCCTGCTCCGCCCCCCCGATCCCGCAGGAGGACACCATTTAATTTAAAAGACACAGCGCACAGCACCTCACCAACCAGCTCGACCGGGCCGGCGTGGGAGCCCTGCTCCGCCCCCCCGATCCCGCAGGAGGACACCATTTAATTTAAAAGACACAGCGCACCGCACCTCACCAACCAGCTCGACCGGGCCGGCGTGGGAGCCCTGCTCCGCCCACCCGATCCCGCAGGAGGACAAATTCATTTAAAAGACACAGCGCACTGCACCTCACCAACCAGCTCGACCGGGCCGGCGTGGGAGCCCTGCTCCGCCCACCCGATCCCGCAGGAGGACAAATTCATTTAAAAGACACAGCGCCAACGGCGCGCCGCCGTTCGGCGTGCCGACGAAGGCGCACGACAAAGGCGCCTGCGCCTTAGTGAGCGCCTTCGTGGAGCACCTGAGAGGAGCACCTGCGGACCTTGGAACCGGGAACACCTACACCCCAAAGACCACTCCACAGAACCTCCTGCCGACTTCCAATACAAGGTAAGGAGCGAGAGATCCCCGCTCCTCCCCCTCCTCCCAGCACGAAAAAACCAGCCACTCCCGATCCAGCCGGGACTCTAAGGGAGAACCATTCCTTCTACCTAACACTCCGAACCAGACATCAAAAATGAAGCTCTCCCTGCATACATACACACTAGCCACCCTTTTGATAACCCTCCTCATTTCTAGTTGGAAAGCAGCAGCAAACAACTTACCCACCACAACCACATCCTCCAGTACAACCAACTTCCAACTTCCCAACAGAAGAATACTCACATCAAGAAACTCGAACCACCACACCAGCACTCAACAATCCATCACTGTTACCTGGAGAAGAAGATCAACACTCCCGAAAACAAAATCCCATCCAACTCCCTCAACACTCATATACCCGGAAACAACTTACATTCCACAGACCGACACAACCTCCCTTACATGTGCCTATGTTAACATCAGAGCACTAGGACCCAAAACAGAAAACATAAAAAATTGGATAAAAACAGAAAAACTTGACTGCCTATTCCTCACTGAAACCTGGTTAACCTCAGACACAGACCCTAGAATAAAAGAAGTATGTCCGCCGGGATACAAAATAACAGTAACCTGCAGAGAAAAAAAAAGAGGAGGAGGTCTAGCAATAATAATCAAGAACTCCCTAACTCTAAACATACTTGAAAAAACATCCACTCCGCAAATGGATTTCCTAGCGTGTCAACTCACAAACCCAACACTAAAATACTCACTAAACTGCTTACTCTGCTACATAACACCAGGAAACTGGACCACAGTGAGACCTGAATTTGAAAACTTCATCTACCAAAACTCATTAACAGCAGAATATAACCTCATCCTAGGAGACCTAAACCTACACCTAGAAGACACAACCTCCACACCAGCAAATAACTGTCTATCCTTCCTCAAAGCCTTATCCTTCCAGATCCTAAACCCACAAACCACCCATGAAAAAGGTCATCAACTGGACATTGCTGCATTCATGTCTCTCCAACCATCCAATCCAGCAATCCAAACTACTAACGGAACATGGTCCCCATCCCTATGGTCAGACCACTACACATACAACTTCAACATCAATTGGACTAAGGCCAAACACACACCTCAATCAAAAAAAACCACATATACCACACGCAAACATATCGATCCAACCATTTTTTGGTCAAATGTAGACGAAACTATCCAAGACTGCGACCCAAAAAACTTCATCTCCCACTGGAAAAATGTATCCACCAACATCCTTGATGATCTGGCCCCCCTACAAACCAAAACCAGAACCAGCAGGAAATCAGACCAATGGTTTGATAATGAATTACTCCAACTCAAAAGACAGTGTAGAAGATTAGAAAGAAAATGGAGAAAAAAGAACCAAGATCAAACAAAAACCGACTGGAAAAAAATCAACAAACAATACAAAAATCTACTAAGGGATAAGAGGAAAAGCTACTATACTAATCTCATAGGCACGGAAACCCAAGATTCCAAAAAAATATTCCAAATCCTGAAAGAATTAACAGACACCAAACCATACACTACCACCACGAACACCCCTCCACCATCACCCACCCTCTTAGCAGAACACTTCAAGAACAAAATTACTAACACCAGAGCCACTCTCACCCTTAACCCATCCCATCAAAACCCAATCACAATCCACCCTACAGGAAAAGAGGCAACAGCAGCAGACAGAATTTGGACTCAATTCCCCAACATACAATGGTCAGAATTCAACAAATTCTACAAAAAATACAGCCATGCCTCCTGTGACCTCAACCATTGCCCCTCATATCTCCTTACCACCTCTAGTGTAAAATTCCGCACCATAATTCTACAATGGATTCAATTCACGTTCACAGAAGGCACATTCCCTGCTGACCTCAGCGAAATCGTCATCACCCCAATCCAAAAAGACCCAAAAGCACCACAAAACCACCCATCTAACTTTAGACCTATAGCCTCAATTCAGCTATATGTCAAAATTATAGAAGGCCTAGTAGCCAAACTCCTCACCAATTACATAGATGACCACAATCTACTCCACCCCATGCAATCAGGCTTCAGAACAAACTTCAGTACAGAGACACTACTAGGCTCCCTTATGGATACCGTCAGACAACACCTTAGTACAGGGAAAAAAATGCTTCTCATACAACTGGACCTAACTGCAGCATTCGACTTAGTGGATCACAACATCCTTCTACAGATCTTAGACGCAATAGGCATCTCAGATAAAGTATACTCTTGGTTTGAAGGATTCCTAAAACTCAGAACCTACAGTGTAAAATCAAACAAAGAAAAGTCAGAATCCTGGTCAAACCCCTGCGGCGTACCACAAGGATCCCCACTATCCCCTACCCTCTTCAATCTCTACACTGCTTCTCTAGGAACGCATCTGGACAATCTGGGCATAACCACCTATAGTTATGCTGATGACATCACCATCCTCATCCCATATGATCATTCTAAACCTACCATGACAGACAAACTTCACCAAACACTTGAAACAGTCACAACCTGGATGAAAAATCACAAACTTAAACTCAACCAAGACAAAACCAAATTCATCCTTCTCGAAAATGACAAGGTCCAAACCACAACCAACTTAGAAATAAACGCAATCAAATATCCAATCCAAACCACCATAAAACTACTTGGCATGACCATAGACAGATGCTGCACTATGCAACCGCAAATAAATAAAACAATTCAGAAATCATTCGCAGTCATGAGAAATCTGAGACAAGTCCGAAAATTCTTTGAAAGAACACAATTCCAACTTATAGTACAATCCCTAATACTAGGTATATTGGACTACTGCAACATCCTCTTCCTTCCTTGCCCTGTAACTACGATTAAACAACTCCAAACAATCCAAAATATAGCTTTGAGACTCATCTACTCATTGAGAAAACATGACCACATCACTGAAGCCTTCATCAACTCACATTGGCTTCCAATCCAAGAAAGAATCCAATTCAAATTCTACTGCATACTATTTAAAACCCTACACGGAGACAGCCCATCATACTTGAACAACCGCCTCATCCTAGCACCCACTACCAGACACAGAAAAACACACTCCCCATTCATACCCCCCCCCAATCAAGGAAGTAAAAAGAACAAAACTACACGACGGCCTCCTAGCCACTCAAGCCGCAAGGCTGGACAACCAGATCTCCAACCTTCTGATGACCACCCCAGACTATAGGACGTTCAGAAAAGAAATAAAAACCACACTTTTCAAGAAATTCCTGAAGCAGCAATAACATCACGACCTCTGAGTAACTCTAAAACCGACATCTGATCTACACATTACTGCACTAACAACAACAAAAGAACCTCCACTATGATCAACTATTAATTCTCTTACAAACCACCTCACCCTCAACAACCCATTAATGTTTATAAAATCTACAACTTACCTCTCTAGCTAATCATTGTAACTCTGTATTTTTTAAATTAACCTTTTGTAATCCGCCTTGAACTGCAAGGTAATGGCGGAATAGAAATCCCTAATGTAATGTAATGTAATGTAATAAGTAGTAGTGGTTAATACATAAAGAAAAGGTGATATGGGGCTTTGAAAGCAACTGGCTGTAGGTGTGTTTTTCTCTGGCGTTCTTTGCTTTCCATTAGCTGTCGCCTCTCAGTCCTTTAACACAGCCATGGTGTGGCACAGGATGCTGGCGTTTAGGGATGGAGGGTGGGCAGCTTTGACATTCCAGCAGGCTGAGCTCATTCTTCCTCCACCAGCTATTAAAGTCCAGCTCTTTCTCGCAGAAATCCAGAGGAGGGAGAGGACAGGAACTATCCTCCCTCCCACTGCCAAGAATGAAAGGGACATTAACAATTAATCCTAAATATACATAAAATGTGCGTGAATGCAGGAACTGCTAACTAAGCACATCAATTCTTTTTACAGGCGTGACATCCACTTTTTTCCTGTAACTTGATAAGAACTTTAGTTATCTAAACAGATAATAAAGGAATACATGAAAGGAATAGCCGAGGGTTTGGAGAAAAAGGTGGGAATAAGGGGATGGGAAGGGTAGAACACAAGGAGCTAGGGTTAGGCATCATGGAACAAGAAGTGATGTCAGATGGAACAGGTCCCATGAACAGGAAGTGATGTCAGATGGGAGCCAAGGCCAGCATGACCAGGAAATGAAAGATGCTGTTCATGCCGGTGAACATTTAAAAAGGTATGTGGAGGGGCAGAGGGGAGGAGAGGCGCCAATGCCCCCCCCCCCCATGAAGATGGTGCCAGGGGAAATCCACTCCCCTGCCCCCCCTTCTTCATTTAAGCCTGCACTAGTTTAATACAGAATTGAAAATTCTGTTTCATCATGCCCCTCTTATCTGTACCCTTTTCTTCCACTGCCAACTCCAGACTCTGCCCCTTCTTTCTTGTGGCGCCGTATGCCTGAAACAGGCTGCCTGAATCAATACGTCGTACTCCATCCCTGGCAGGGTTCAAATCTGAGCTAAAGGCCCACTTTTTTGAAAGTTCTTTCAACTCTTAACTCCCCCTCACTGCTGTCATATACCTATACCCACTATAACCTCCCCAACCCTGAAATGTCCTGTCTAAATAAGATTGTAAGCTCTTCTGAGCAGGGACTGTCTATTGTATGTTAAAATGTACAGCGCTGTGTGCAGCTTTCAGCGCTATAGAAATAATAAATAGTAGTAGTAATATTTTAGCAAAACTTTGGCATGGTTTCCACAATTCTCTGTACACAAGTGTTTCTGCTGTCATGTTTCTCCGTTTCATGGCTTCTCTAGCTGTGTCATACCGCTGCAGTGCACATGCATTTAAATATGAATTCTAACCTTTGACCTTACGGCCGTATGTACACGTAGCGCAGAAATAATTGGTCTTAACACCTACCCTATTCCAACCTTCATCCATGAGTGGCCTAGGGCAATTCTTTTTGTCAAAATGTAATGGTAGAATTGAAATCCCATGCACCAAGTAATCTTAGTGTAGCATGATATATTTAATTTTGCCGAAGTTAGTGCCTGAACCATTAAATAAGTGAATTTTGAATTTCTAACTTGGATTCTGAAAAGACTTCTGCCAGCCCTGCTTCCAGCCATCTTAGCCAGGTGTTGTGTTAAATGCACCTAATTCAATGGAGAATAAAAGGACCGTCAGGGTGGATACCAGTGCAACTGCACCGTAATAGGAGGTGTACAAAAGGATAACAGGGTGTATGCCAGTATCTCTTCACACCAAATTCAGCTACTAATTACCCCAGTCTGCAAGAGCAACAGAATCTAAGCAGACCCTACCCAGCCAGAACTTAAGCCATTCAGATAAGAAAATTCAATTAGATGACATCATCCACCTAGAAACAGAGGGAAACTGCTCTGTGATTGGATGCGATGCCAACCTCAGGGACGAGACATAGCCCCTGAGTTCATAGAAAGAAACATAGAAAGATGACGGCAGAAAAGGGCTACAGCCCATCAAGTCTGCCCACTCTACTGACCCACCCCATTAAGTCTGAGTGCATATGACTTAGTTCCTTAGCTCGACCTTCGTAGGGATCCCACGTGGATGTCCCATTTATTCTTAAAGTCGAGCACGCTGGTGGCCTTGATCACCTGCACCGGAAGTCTGTTCCATTGATCCACCACCCTTTCTGTGAAGAAGTACTTCCTGGTGTCACTACTAAATTTCCCTCCTCTAAGTTTAAGCGGGTGCCCCCTTGTGACCGAGGGTCCCTTGGGAACGAATATGTCGTCTTCCAGCTCTACACGACCTGTGACGTATTTAAATGTCTCAATCATGTCACCCCTTTCCCTGCGTTCCTCTAGAGTATAGAGCTGTAATTTGCCCAGTCTTTCTTCGTATGAGAGACCCTTGAGTCCGGAGACCATTCTAGTGGCCATCCGCTGGACCGACTCGGCTCGAAGCACATCTTTACGGTAATGTGGCCTCCAGAATTGCACACAGTATTCCAGATGAGGTCTCACCATGGCTCTATACAGTGGCATTATGACTTCAGGTTTGCGGCTGACGAAGCTTCTCTTGATACATCCCATCATTTGCTTTGCCTTGGACGAGGCCTTCTCTACTTGTTTGGCAGCTTTCATGTCTGCACTGATGATTACTCCCAAGTCCCGTTCCTCTGAAGTCCTAGCTAGTGCTTCTCCATTCAAGGTGTATGTTCTGCATGGATTTCTGCTGCCGAGATGCATGACCTTACACTTCTTAGCGTTGAATCCCAGCTGCCATGTCGAGGACCAATTTTCCAGCGTGATCAGATCCTGCGTCATATTATCCTTGAGATTGCTTTCACTTACTATGTTACACAGTTTGGCGTCGTCGGCGAACAGTGCTACTTTTCCCTGAAGCCCCCGGGTCAAGTCCCTTATGAATATGTTGAAAAGGGATGGTCCCAGTACTGATCCCTGCGGCACTCCGCTAGTCACCTGCTTTAGGATTGGACAGTTGCCCCTGGGTTCTGATAGGACCAGTTTTCAAACCACCCACATCTATAAAGCCAGAAGATTTACCCATGCTCCGTCCTTTTTTCCTTTCCCTCGGATCAGTGTTGGACCCTCTCTTTTCTTCTGGGGTGCCAACATCTCTCCTTTAGACCATGTGCTTAGCTCTCCAACTAGGCCATGTGGTCTCCTCTCCATCTAAAGGACTTTTCTACCAGCAATTGTAAGTAATTTTTGAACCATGTAAATTAATTATTTGGCTTTAGCAAAATCTTGTCTTGTAGCACATTCTCCTTGCTTAAACAATCCTATGTGTAACTTGCTCTACCTGCCTGATTTTATAACTAATTCTGCTCTGTAAGAAATAAATTTTCAGTTTGCTTATAAATGTTCTTTGTCTTAGTTCTTGAATAAATATACACATATATTATACTTAATACCTATTACGTTTGAATCAGGCAGAGCTGTATTCTTTTCTTTATAAGATATATTCCTTTCGTTGAGGGTGATATATTTTATTGGTGATTTATCCAAATAATAAATCCATCCATGTAGTATATCATATATCAATAGTAATCTAATCACTTATTGCACCAAAATTTAGAATGTACTAATATGCTCAGAGATCTCCTGAGGAACTTTCCCTGGAACAAAACCTCATCTCCCAATCATCGCATATACAAGTACCTAGCTAGATCCCAAGTAATAAAACAGATTTTATGCTGTTTAACCATCATTTCCTGAACTTGAAGTAGTTTGGTCATCCATTTTAGACTCACCTCCAACACCATCCTCCTAATGAACAGATGGGAACAAAAACCAACACAAGATCCAAAGGTGATTTCCTCAAGGAACAGAGCCTCTCAATTACTCACTCCCTTAGCCCCGGTACGGTTTACCTGATATGGCTGAAGATCACCTTCTCCAAGGTGACACAAACCGTGGACCTCCGGCGATTTCACAGTATCGCTCCTGACACCAGATATGTAAATGGTCATTCAGGTCCCCTTGGTCAAAATGGTATATGGTCACTTCTGGTCAATATGATCACTGGTCACTTTGATCTAGATCAGTGGTTCCCAAACCTGTCCTGGCAGAGCCCCAGGCCAGTCGGGTTTTCAAGATAGCCCTAATGAATATGCCTGGAGCAGATCTGCATTCCTGGCATCTCCATTATATGCAAATCTCTGTCATGCATATTCATTAGGGCTATCTTGAAAACCCGACTGGCCTGGGGGTCCTCCAGGACAGGTTTGGGAACCACTGGTCTAGATGGTCACTCTGGTGAAAATGGTGGCTTATTGAGGGTTAGGTCTATGCCAACATTCCTCCCTTCAAGGATCACCTAGGGGCCAGACCTGCTCCCACCTAACTGGGCTTCTAAGGTGGGAAGTCCTAAGTCCCAGCCCTCTAATTAGCGGTGAGCCCCCACAAAAGTTAGTCTTGATACCCCATTTCCTCCCCCTAGGGTAGGAAACATAACCTATGACATGACCCTCAAGAAGCAAACCAACCTGGCTGTAAGTCAATAAACTAATTATTAAGAGTGTTTGCAGACAATAGCCCTTGCCCTATTTGAGTCAAAAGAAACCAAAAGTTCAATGGACTTCCTCAAAGGGTTGAACAGTAGTCTATTCCAAATAGGACAAGGTTGTCTTGTAGTCCAGGGTGTGAAGACTGAAAACCCATCATTTTGATATAGCCTTCACCCCATAATCCTACTCCTCTTCCCACCAACCCAGCCACCAGATTAACCGTTTCCCTTGATTGTATCCATGACATCCTGTTTGTCTGTCTTGGCTATTTAGATTGTAAGCTCTTTAGAGCAGGGACTGTCGTCTTTGTGACTCTGTACAGCACTGCGTACATCTGGTAGCACTATAGAAATAATAGTAGTAGTAGTAGGACTTTTCTTTTGCAGGCACGAGGAGTCAGAAATAATGGTAGCAGGAAGAAAGGCTTGTTAAGATGGAAATCCAGCATTACTTGAGGAAGAAACGTGGGATAAATGTGCAGAACCACCCTATCAAAAAAATTAGAGTAAGGTTACTAGAGTGTGGTATTCGCCGTCTGCTGTCTGGATCAACAGCAAGATCACTACCTAAGATCTCCTTTGCCCTCAACTCTGGTATCTGCTAGAAGAACAAACAAGACCAGAAGTGGGTCTGGGGCGTCACTGTGCTGCTTGATTAGGGTAGCAGCTTTCTGCATGCTATCTCTAAAGAGATTCGTTCTAGGGCACTGCACGTGTCTTACCCATAAAGCTTACTTCCAGAATGTTCCTCCTTGTTAACAACTCCTTATATGGATTCTCATTGCCTAGTATTGCTAGGCCAGATTTGAATGTACACACAGCTCTGCTTTTCCCTTTTTAGCCCCATGCCTTTGGAATTATCTCCCCGGGGATATTTGGAAAGGGATTGGGACTTATATACTGCCTGTTTGTAGTTACACAACCACACTCAAATCAGTTTACATACAGGTACTTCAAGCATTTCCCCTCTGTCCTGGTGGGCTCACAATCTCTCTAATGTACCTGGGGCAATGGGGGGATTAAGTGGCTTGCCCAGGGTGACAGGGTGTAGCACAGGGTTTGAACCCACAACCTCAGGGTGCTGCGGCTGTAACTCTAACCACTGCGCCACCCTCTCCTCCTTGCAGTAAGGAGTCTTTCTCAAAGTTAAATCATCCTTTGGAAACTCTCTTACCAACCTTATGACAGCCGAACTGCTGGGGAGATGGTATCTTGTTGAATACGGTCAAATGTGGTTAATTGTCATTTCTCAACTTGCAACGTGATTGATGCATGATTTCTCTTTCCTATTGTATATTGGCATTCCTTTCAGAATTGTTATCGTTACTGATTTTAAGACTGTACACCGCCTTGCTCTGTTCCACCAGAAAAGACGGCATGGAAAGTCCGCAAACATACTCGTCGTGGAGCTTTTCCTGCAGATCTTATCTGAGAACTCAGGCTTCAGTTCTGAAGCCAGGCAAGTCTCTAACTACATAAACCAAGCTCTCTCTGTATTGTAAAAATAATATCATAGTGTTTGAATTTTCACACTTTCCTTTATCCTACAGGCAAAGAGTTGCTCAGCTTTCTCCCAATACTCTTCATCTTGATATATATCAGCTTGCTATGGGTACAACCACAGTGGTTTACATATATTATATACAGGCACTTTTTTTGTCCCTAACGGGCTCACAATCTAAGGGCCTGTTTTACAAAGCCGCACTAGTGGCTGCTGTGCGGTAAGAACCCCGAAGCCCATACAGATTTAAAAGGCTTTGGGGCCGTTGCCGTGCGGCGTTGTAATACAGGCCCTAATTATTGGACCTGGGGCATAAGAACATAAGAAATGCTGCTGCTGGGTCAGATCAGTGGTCCATCATGACCAGCAGTCCACTCACGCGGTGGCCCTTTTGTCAAAGACCAGCGCCCTGAGACTAGCCCTACCAGCGTACATTCTTGTTCAGCAGGAGGGTTAGGTGACTTGCCAGGGCCAGTTACCCAGGTTCAAGACACTGCACTGACCATTAGGTTACTCCTCCGCTGCCAAATTGTCTTCTCAAGACATCACCATCCATGGTATCAGAGTAGCCTTCATCTGCCAAAACAGTAGGTCCAGAGGGGCTGCGAGACAATGTAAGAAGACCAGATCTCCCTCTGCCCTGATGCACTGTTGGGAGTTTTTGCTTAGTTAATTCACAATTTGTGTTCAAAGTGCCTTCCTTCACCCTTGACACATTCCCAAAGTCTTCAATGCCAATGAGCTGTTGGCTCAATTAATTTTGGGTTTCATTAAGAGCTCAATGTGTTGGAGCTCCATCCGGTTGAAAAAACAAACTCGGAAATGAATTTCAGGCAAAACTTTCTGCTACAGGAGGACATTTTGGGATTATTTGGAAAAATGTGAGGAGTCCCAATTTTTCCAGGACACTGTGTATTCCATTTAGAGATGATTCTCAACCTCACCACCAGAAGCAAATAGATAAGAACATAAGAATAGCCTTACTGGGTCAGACCAATGGTTTATCAAGCCCAGTAGCCCATTCTCACAGTGGCCAATCCAGATCCCTAGTACCTGGCCAGAACCCAAGGTGTAGCAATATTCCATGCTACCAATACAGGGCAAGCAGTGGCTTCCCCCATGTTTTTCTCAATAATGGACTATGAACTTTTCCTCCAGGAACTTGTCCAAACCTTTCTTAAAACCAGCTACGCTATCCGCTCTTACCACAACCTCTGGCAACGCATTCCAGAGCTTAACTATTCTCTGAGTGAAAAAATATTTCCTGCTACTGGTTTTAAAAGTATTTCCCTGTAATTTCATCGAGTGTCCCCTAGTTTTTGTCATTTTTGACGGAGTGAAAAATCGATCCGCTTGTACCCGTTCTATTCCACTCAGGATTTTGTAGATTTCAATCCTATCTCCCCTCAGCCGTCTCTTTTCCAAGCTGCAGAGCCCTAACCGTTTTAGTCTTTCCTCAACCGAGAGGAGTTCCATCGCCTTTATCATCTTGGTCGCTCTTCCAATTAGCCTAAGGGCTCCTTTTACGAAGGTGCGCTAGCGTTTTTAGTGCATGCACCGGATTAGCGCGTGCTAGCTGAAAAACTACCGCCTGCTCAAGAGGCGGTACCAGCTAGCGTGCGTGCTATTCTGTGTGTTAAGGCCCTAATGCGCCTTCGTAAAAGGAGCCCTAAATTTTGGTTCAAAGCAACACCCCAATAACATCTCTTGCCCAGTTAGATCATATGCTCCAGCAATCTTACAGAATTCAACCAAATGTGCTTTCAAAAACTATTATTACTACTTTACTTCCTGGATTTTTAGCGAGTTGATTCCCGTTTGCTGGGTTATAAACATTTATTTTTATTGGAGACTGGAAGCATAGCCCCACTTTCTAGTCTATTCCTGTGAATATACTACAATCTCAGGAATACAAGGGCAGAGCAATTTCCTTCCTTGTCTGTGACTGCAGCCCACAAACAGGTCATTTAACATGCTCAAGACCCACACGATGTGTACATTGCAATCTGACTGTGGAAAAAAAAAAAAGACAAAACAGTACTTTCAAGTCTGTGCCTATTGCAGTAATTTCTATTATACTGTGAGTTCATGAACTAATACAAAATATTTATTCCAGAGAACCTGTGCTATGTTTAGTAGTAGTTTATGCATTTTTTAATAACAACCTCCAAAGAATCCAGACAGCCAGCATGATTCATGATGTCTGCATATCCTGGTGATACTTGAAACTGATAGGTAGTGAAATTTCACACAGTATGAGTCAACCTCAGTGACCAGAAATTAGATGAACTACTTAGCAGTAGAGAATGACACGGTGACAAAATCCATCACCGTTCCCGTCCCCGCAGATAACCGTGGGAAACCATCTTCATGTCATTCTTTAAGGAGAGAGGGAAGAATCAGAGTATGAATGGCCACAACCACTGACCCGCAAGCTTTGCTTTGAAGAATGCTGGTGTAGAAGGACTGAGGTTGAAACAGACACTGCAGAATGGCAGTCTCTGGTATCCAGAGCAGATATTGTGATGTCATAATGCTTCATTCCACCAGTGCCTAAGAGCCAATCACATCAGTGATGTCACAATGGCTTCATTATCCTTGGCTCACATAAGAATCAGAGTATGAATGGCCACAGCCACTGACCCTCAAGCTTTGCTTTAAAGAATGCTGGTGTAGAAGGACCGAGGTTAAAATAGACACTACAGAATGACAGTCTCTGGTATCCAGAGCAGATATTGTGATGTCATAATGCCTCATTCCACCAGTGCCTAAGAGCCAATCACATCAGTGATGTCACAATGGCTTCATTATCCTTGGCTCACATAAGAATCAGAGTATGAATGGCCACAGCCACTGACCCTCAAGCTTTGCTTTAAAGAATGCTGGTGTAGAAGGACCGAGGTTAAAATAGACACTACAGAATGACAGTCTCTGGTATCCAGAGCAGATATTGTGATGTCATAATGCCTCATTCCACCAGTGCCTAAGAGCCAATCACATCAGTGATGTCACAATGGCTTCATTATCCTTGGCTCACATAAGAATCAGAGTATGAATGGCCACAACCACTGACCCGCAAGCTTTGCTTTGAAGATGGACTGAGGTTGAAATAGACACTAGAAAATGACAAGGGATTATTTCCCGCGGTTATCCGTGGGGACAGGAATGGTGATGAATTTTGTCACCGTGTCATTCTCTACTTAGCAGTAAAGGTCTTTAAGTCCTCACAGAGCTTAAATGCACACCTTTACATTAGAAGAATTTCTTTCCCTACGTTGGTAGCTGTAAACTTTAGGACCTCTGTTCTGCAGCTCGAGCATTTAACCACTTCATAGGCATTTGGGAAGGCTAAGCCTATCAGGAGTTGGAGCATGCAATACCAGTAGTTAAGGCCAGGTGAGAACTTGGTGATCAAGAAAGGAAGCTTCTGGACAGAAGACTGACATTTACTTATAACTAAATACTTCTGGTTATTTGCAGCAGTTCAGTGGCAGAATCAAAAGTGTTTATGGGAAAAAAAAGAGTTGGGAACAATACCACAGCATCAGGGTGAAACAGTGAAGGTTATTGTAAAATCAAATCTCCAATGTGGATAACAAAAATATAATCCAGAACAGGAACCAATACGAGTCCTATTTTTATCACAATCGATCAAAGGCATATCTGAACTGCAGTTGTGCAAAATGAATTACAGGCACAGATCACTTTTAAAGTCCACACAATTAGAAGAGGATATGCTCTTTCATTTCAACAGGCTTGACTGTAACATGAGGGTTAAAAGTCCATTATCTGCTTTCCAGAGAACCTTGGTGACTTAAGAACATAAGAATAGTCCATTAAGCCCAGCAGCCCGTTCTCACGGCGGCCAATCCAGGTCATTAGTACCTGGCCAAAACCAAAGGAGTAGCAACATTCCAGAATACCAGAGAGTAACAAGATTCTAGAATCTTAAAGAGTAGCAATATTCCAAGCTACCAATCCAGGGCAAACTTCCCCCATGTCTTTCACAATAACAGACTATGGACTTTTCCTCCAGGAAATTGTCCAAACCTTTCTTAAAACCAGATACGCTATCCGCTCTTACCACAACCTCTGGCAACGCTTAACTATTCTCTGAGTGCAAAAAATGTCCTCCTATTGGTTATACATGTATTTCCCTATAACTTCATTGAGTGTCCCCTAGTCTTTGTAATTTTTGACAGTGAAAAATCAATCCAATAGAGTGGATATAGCAGCCAGGAAGGACACCACGTTTGGGTCCTCCGTGTTACAGGCAGGCTCAGGGGTCCCACCCTAGGCTCTTAGGTACATCCCTACTGTTCAGGACCACCAGACACATTGCTCTAGATAGATGAAGTTCTTACCTTGATAATCTTCTTTTTCACTCTCTAGACCGGTACAGTTCTTGACTGATGGGTAATAGCTCACTGTGACCAGCAGGTGGAGACTGAGAACAAACTTTGGTTATAGTATACTGTATTAGCTGAAGCTCCCTCTTAGAAACCAGTCTTGCTCAGTCTCCAAGCATGTGGAAAGTTCTTTGATACACAAGATAGTCTCCCGTTGTTAGAGCTGTTGGAATTTGTTTAGGGCTCCTGGTCCCCTTTTTGATGCTGGACAGAGCTTGGATGGGTCCTGTTTGGGGGGTCCATCCAACCTCGGGGGTGTCAAACCCGACAGGTCTCGAGTTGGATCCCCCCTTCCTCCACCTCCCCAGGTTGTTGTAGAGGTGCCTCAGCTGGCCACAGATACCGGTCAGGCTTCCAGTTTTGGGGAAAGAAGGGGAAAACCCATCCCCAAGTGAAAAGCAATTTAAAAATAAAATAAATGATCAATTTCCACAAAGTTACACATTAACTTGTGCACATGATCTGAATATTTAAAATTGTAAACCAACATAAGCCAGCTATTACTTTTCACAATTTTCTTTCATTTCAGTTTCTTCTTTCACATCTTTTCTCTAGGCTGCATACATACTTGCCTCTATGGATTTACTTGCTCACATTTTGTTCTGTATTATTCCATAGGAGCACCGACTTAAATCACAGAGAATGTTTGGCTCTTGGCAATGACAAAACAGATAAACTGTTTAAGCAACAGACACCACAGAAGATTAACTACAATCCCAAACGACTTAAATCTTACAATGAAATGATCACAAGCTTTTCCACAGTATTTATATTTCATTAACAGTTTTAAAGCAATATGGCGGCGCTGTGCGTGAGCTCACACGGGAATCTACTCTTCGGGCTGAATTGCTTACCTTAATCGCCGTTTGGCAATAACTTTATCAAATATGCCATATAAGAGGAAAGGAGTGGTTAGGGCAGCATTCTCCGCTACTGTATTACCACCGCTCA
Organism: Geotrypetes seraphini; assembly: GCF_902459505.1. NCBI lineage: Eukaryota > Metazoa > Chordata > Amphibia > Gymnophiona > Dermophiidae > Geotrypetes > Geotrypetes seraphini. The sequence goes on along the minus strand of NC_047089.1, from coordinate 12,584,408 downwards.
TTCAGCCAACGATTGAGCGATACACCATAGTGGCACTACCAGGATCCGGGGAGGTGTTCTCCACGCTAGGGGAGAGAGGAGGAAGCTCTCCCCTATTGGAGCACGAGATATCACTTTCGCCCCCGACGTCAGCCATCCCTCCTTGTCCAGCGACTGGAGCTGCTGAGGGAGCGGGAAGTTTGAAAGCCAGCATTGTTGCAAACGTTCCCGCACAGGAGGGCCTGCCTGCAGAAAATCCTTCGCCGATGGAGAAAATGGAAGAGGGATTGAAATCCCCCAAGGAGGTGACTCTTGAAGCAATTTGGACAACGCTTCAAAACTTGAATACCACAGTTTTAAAATCAGCTGGAGAGGTAAATGCCCTGGGGGGGAGGAGGGATGGACGATTGGCCAAATCTCTTGATCAAAGTAAACTTGAGATTAAAGGTTCCATCTCATAAATTCAAACTGAGGTCCAATCACTTAAAGAATTTAAAACAGTGTCTATTAAAGATAATTTAGCTTTGCACAGAAAAATGGAAAACACAAAGAACTTTAATTGCAGATTAAATCTACGTCTTTTGAACTTTCCAAAAATTGCTGTACTATCCTCTATTGAAATGTTTAAAAAATATGTAATAAAAATTCTCAAATACTCCGCTGATTGTATACCACTGCTTAACAAAATGTATTATCTTCCCTCTTCTTCTAAATAAGTCCAACAAGATCCAGCTAAAGTTATTCCTCAATCTCCGGTATTAGATATTAATAATATTTCCGCCATCCTTGAAGAATCCATAACTGAATCATTATTTAGAGCTAATCTTAGTTTCTTTAGTTTTTGAACAGAATCTAAATGCCATAATGAAACTTTATTTCCGACATACCGAGGATTTTTCTATGGCAAAAGGATCTGGATATACCAAGATGTGACAAGATCTGCACAGGAGAGAAGAACATTCCTTTCAATGAGACAAGAAAGAAGAAATTTTGGGGCTGTCAGCCTCAGCATTTTCAGTTGGCCTAACCAATGTCAGCAAAGGCCTATGGGAGATCATATCATTCATGTCTGATCTTAGGGCATGTCATTGAAAACAGCCTAAATTACATTAGTGCTTAAAAGTAACAAAGGACCTTGGTACAGCTAAGAGGTGCTAAAGACAGCTGAGACGTATTAATGTCTGGTGCTTAAGAGGGGCCGCCTAAGATATACAATAAGCTCAGCTGCATGTTCTAGCACAGATAGTTAAGTTAATCAGAAACCATTGTCAGAGTGAAACTGGAAATTACATTTGACTCGTCTGTAAAGGACAGGTTCTCCCTCTATTCTTCTCTAGTCTCACCATTGTTTCAAACAGTTTACAAAAGATAGGGGTGCTTAACTTCAATAGATTCTATTTTTAGACCAAGCCTCAAATGTATTAATATGGGAGATTAGAACTTCCCCCCCTCCCTGGAACATCACCCCTCCCCTCTTTTTTTTCTTTCCTCTGAACTCTGTAAGGCAGGTAAACTGTCTTTTCTCTCTCATTAATTGTAATGCTTGATGTATCTTTGTAAATCTTGCTTTTCTGTAATATTAAGTGTATTTCTGCACAATATATATATTCTTTATGCAAGCACTCTTAGCTGTCTTTGTCAGTAATCTTACTGCCTACTGGATCTTCAATGAGGGTATTGAACCCGGGACCTGCGGCTTGTAAGGCTGCTTCGACATTACCCCTACAAAACCATACATTTTGGGGGTGCTACCTTTTTATTGGCCTACCCATGTAAATGTGTAGTCAAATATTTAGATACCAAAAATGCTTTTAAGGGCCTTTCTAGACCTGGAGAAAATTGTTTAAACTGCTTAAGTTATAACTGACATAAAATGAAAAGGTGGTAGTGTATTCAGTGTTAAAGCCTATATATCAGTTATTTGTTTCTTTATTGTAAATCCTCTATATTTTCTTTATTGGCCTCCTAGGAATTTAATTTAGTGGTCTAAGGAAGAATTATATTGATTCCAAGTAAAACCTTCCTCTTTACTAACCCAGCGCCTTAAAGTCATTCACCCTGAAATGCCACCGAGCCAACTCACCTTTGTCACTTAATTTCACCAGATGCTACTTATTACATATGTTTTATTGTCATGTCTATATTGTAATTTATGTAAACTGACATCTATATTGTAATTTATGTAAAATGTCATCTCTGCTCTGTCTGGATTATTATGGATGTACTTTGTAACCCATTCTGGGCTCTTTTGGGAGGATGGGCTAAAAATCGAATAAATAAATAAATAAATAAAGTATACGTGTATACCTTAAATATTTACTTTTACTGTGTTTCATTAGCAAGAAGTTCCTTGTCTTGTAAAAATTTGTTAAATAAGGCAACAGCTTAGAAGCAAAATTATGGATAGTTATTTTTCAGATGACAAATACCAAGATGCCCTGAACATTTTAAAACTGGTGCAGAGAGGCAGAATCAAATACTTTAACCATATCTAGGAAACTCAGAGGACCAAGATCTTCAAGCCCCAAATCTTATGTGATCATGCCTTCCATCTTCATCTATTGATAAAGAACTTCTATACAGGTGGCAACAAGCCAGGCACTACAATTTCTTGCACATTTATCTAAGTTTGGGACCATGGTTATACACTTGGAGAGAATGACACAGGGACAGAATTTGTCCCCATCCCTGTTGCTAATAACAGGAAACCATCCTGTGTCATTTTTTAGTGTCAATCTCCACCAGCATTCTTCAAAGCAAAACTTGAGGATCAGTGGCTGTGCCCATTCATACTCATTCTTCCCTCTCTCCTTAAAGAATGACACAGGGTTGGTTAACCATGAGGATAACTGTGCCCGTGCCATTCTCTATGTTCTTATGTAAGCCAAGTATGAGACAATCATGCCATTGTGACATCACTGCTGAGGTTGGCTCTTAGGCATTGGTGGAATAAGGCATTATGACATCACAATCTCAGTTCTGGAATGTTGCTACTATTTGGGTTTCTGGCAGGTACTTGGGACCTGGGTTGTACACTGTTGGAAGCAGGATGCTGGGCTTGATGGACCTTTGGTCTGTCCCAGTATTGTGGGAAACCATCCTGTGCTATTCTTTAGGTTCTTTCTCAACCTCAGTCCTACACCGGTATTCTTCAATGCAAGGCTTGAGGGGTCAGTGGCTGGGCCCTTTCATACTCGGATTCTTCCCTCTCTCCTTAAAGAATGATATAGGGATGGCTTTCCAAGGTTGGGCAGACTAGATGGGCCATTTGGCCTTTATCTGCTGTCATGTTTCTATACAGCTCTCCGATGTGGAGAGAATTTTGGATTTGACTCTCCTTTTTTCAGTTGCAACTCTCAGGTACAGTAGGTATTTCCCTGCCATCAGAGGGCTTACAAACTAAGTTTTTACCTGAGGCAATGAAGGATTTAAGTGGCTTGCCCAGATCCACAAGGAGTGTCAGTGGGATTCAAACGCTAATGTCTCTCGTTCACAGCCTGCTTATTTTAACCACTAGGCTACTCTTCCACTAAATACTATAGAAGTTGAAATTAGTAATAGGATATCTGCTCAACAGCACATGCTATATGGGTTTAAATTAAATGGTAAACAATTTGCCAATGGCCTTTACAATTATGGTTTTCACTTGCTAAAAACTTTTGAAAGGATGAGTGGAGAGAGAACATTATCATTCTCAGTAAACTATAGCTGGGTAAAGAAAAGAGAAAAAAAACCCTTGGTCATTCAGTAAGGAGGGGAAGCATCTGAACAGGTGTCCCAGGCAGGCAGCTCTGATCACCAAACCAAATCTCTACCCTTACTACTGGGCATCAGGTGGCTGTCAAAGTTCTTACAATCTAAAAGCAATGGCTCTCAACCCAGTCTTCAGGATATGCATAATGAATGAGAGAAATCTGTATACCATAGAAGTGCATGCAAATCTATCCCAGGCATATCCTGAAAACCTGAGGACTAGGTTGAGAAGCACTGCTCTAAAGGACCATTCTTTCCCATATTTATTATTCTGTTATGTGATGGATTCAGTTACTATTTTATTCTGCATGCTTAGTTATTTCCCACTGGTGGTGTAGTCTTATGTGAAGTGTTTATGATTAATGAAATAAGTTTGATCATCAGAACAAGTGTATTTCTAAAAGTGATCTGGAACATAAGAACAGACTTACTGGGTCAGCCCAATGGTCCATCAAGCCCAGTAGACCGTTCTCACGATGGCCAATCCAGGTCCCATGTACCTGACCAAAACCCAAGAAGTAGCAACATTCCATGCTATGATCCAGGGCAAGCAGTGGCTTCCCCTGTGTCTTTCTCAATACCAAATCTTTAAAACTAGCTACGCTATTCATTCTTACCACAACCTCTGGCAATGCGTTCCAGAGCTTAACTATTCTCTGAGTGAAATTTTTTTCCTCTTATTGGTTTTAAAAGTATTTGCCTGTAACTTCATCGAGTCTTTGTCATTTTTGAGGGAATGAAAAAGTCGATCCACTTGTACCCGTTCTACTCCACTCAGGATTTTGTAGACATTTCTGGAGGTGGGGGACCCTCAAAGAAGCCCCTGATACCCTCAAAACTTTGTTTTGAGGACTCCCGAATTCTCACAGAGTAATGCACTGTATTCACAAACTGGAAGGTGCTGTGCCTGCTTCAGCTCTCATTGCATCTGGAGAATGGAGAAAATTTCTGCCTCAAACAAGCTTGTAGATCCCCTCCAGGGGCTTGTCTCTTCAGGTTCTCCTTTTAGTCAGACCTTGAATGTCTGAAACCCTTGACCCCACTAACTCCTCATGGGTCTTCAGGGGGGGGGGGGAAAAGGAGAGAAGACATGCAGCTGGCACCCAGTATAGTCCACTAGATGAACACAGGGTCATTCAGCCTGTGCTCAAGTGCCTGATAAATCAGGGGTGAGCTCAGATCCTGAGCTGTCCAAAAGGTTACTGCAGGCCAGCTAGGCAGGTTCCTTAGAAGGGTGCCCCCCCCCTAAGTTACAGCTCTCTGAACACAGAGGATTTCTGGGAACCTCTGTAGCACCAGAAGCCTCAAAGATGGGATGAAAACTTGAAATTGAAAAAGGAGATGCAAAGCAGAAGAAAAGATACCTTCTCATCTCAGTTGCAAAAGGAAAAATTGAGGATGTGAGGCACTGGCCAATGACAAGGAGGCAAGGTTGAAAAATGTAGATGATGCCTTCTGTAATCCTCATGGGTAAAGGGAAGAAACCCATTTGTCAAGACTCACGTCTTTTGCGCTGGAAATTTTGTTTGGGATGTCAGTGTAAATATTCCTGAGATGCATCTCCTTACAACAGACCTAGTAAGAAGTTCATTTTCAGTAGCTTGTTCACCATGAAATCAGACCTGTAATGGGTGCTGTGGATTGGATCTGAGAACCATGGATAAAAGAGAAATGACAGTCAGCTCTCCCAAAATGTGCTCATAAAAGGAGACATCTGCTATCCCCTCTGATTATCACACTGTTCACACATGTGTTCAGCATGTTTTGCTGTAAAATCATCTTTGGTGAACTACAGGAAAAACAAACACTCTTAATTACAAGTTTTATTATTCAACATTTTATACATAATAAATACAAACTTTTCACAGCCAATACAAAGAAAAGCAGCATTTGCACCTGTGCTCTCAATGTATTGACACTGTACAGTGTGGTACATGGGTTAGACGCCCTATAAGAAATAATAGTTATAGGGGGGGGCATATTTGTACAACTTTCTTAAATAAAATTAGCAGCTCTTACACAAAATTATATTTGAAAACTCTAGTTTTTATATTTTAAAATAACACTTTTCAAATTCTGAAAATCAGGGAGTGATATTCAAGAGAAAAAAAAAAAAAAACTGGCCGGAGATGGACAGGAAAATGTGACAATACTTGCTTTAAATCTGCATCATTCTGCATTTAAAACTCTGGAGATAATTACATATTTAAAGAATTATTTTTCTATAAACTTAAGAACAAGTTTGATAACAAAAAGATCTCAAACAGATCAACAGGACAAGAGGTGCAAAAGGAGGCAAAACATGGGGAAAAAAGAAGATACAGGGCCTCTTCTAGCAAACTGCGCTATCAGTTTGTAGTGTGGTGAGCTGCGCTGAATGGCCTGCGCTGCTCCCAATGCTCATAGAGTTCCTATGAGTGTCGGGAGCAGCGAAGGCCATTCAGTGTTGCGCTCTGCGCTAAAAACTGCTAGCGCAGTCACCGATTTGAAAACTAACCAATTGAACAGGTCTTTCCACACAGGCATCAAGACTTTCCCCTTTCTGGATCTTCGAGGAAGAGATCTACAATGCATTCCTTACATCCGCTGAAAGATGAGTGTGAAATGCAAGTCTGTATGTTTATGGTACAAACTAAGTGCAACCCCTCCCCCAATAAATGTTGCCTCAACAACAAAATTCTCTTGTCAGGTATAAAAAGGATATTAAGGTACTTTTATGGCATGAAAGGGAAGAAACAAAGAACTTTACAGAACCCCTGAACTCCTCCATACCTGGTGAACACTGTGAAACCTACAGGTTCAGTGTTGCAGATTAATACATTTCATTTTCTTTTCAATTTTCAAAGAAAGAGAGATTCATAGCCTTTGGAGGTCCAGAATTTACCTCCCCCACCTCTACCATGTCAATAGATTTTATTCTCATTAAATAAAAGTCAGGTGACCCTACTTTTCCCAAATGATACAATAAATGCTTTTGTACAGAAAGTTGGTTTAAAATGACCTTGCACTCTTCACCAAACATCAGTAATGATGAAAGCATCCTCCCAACATGAGGATAAGGCCTGAGGATTGCTTGAAGCCAAAGTTTCCTGGGTTTGGCAAGCTTGACGGGCTTTATACAAAGTAACGCATCTGTGAGAAGTTACAACATGTATACATACTCTAAACGTAATCCCTAGCTCTCTCTGGACGTTTTGAAGTCGTAATGTTATACTGCTAATGCTGGATAATAAAGTACACTGTATTAAGTGAGATATAAATGAGCCAGATACTTAAAGGAAACAAAAGAAAAAAATTTAGGTAAGAGAAGTGATGCCTTATGTTACCCAGGTCACAGGAAGTCTTGCATTACACTACAGAACAAGATGTGGGTGCTAATTCAGCACCTCTATATTGATAATGCTATACTAATAGACCTGCATAAGTATTAATACAAAAACATTTATTCCTTTTTTTCAAATGATATTTACTGAAGAGATATGCATTTGTGTAATTAGTACTTTTCTCTGCTATTATCTGCTTTGAAAGGGTGTCCAAGAGGAACCAGCCTCTTCCTACATGTGTTTGTTTTCCTTCTATATTTCCCAATGCAAATGTATTCAATCAATGTTTAAACTAGACATGTAACGTTACTGAGGATAGTGAAATATGACTAATGTATGTTTGTTTGTTGTAAGTTGCTTTGAACTGAACTTTTGTTTGAAGAAGGCTGTATATTTATATATAAGTGTATCATGACACATTCCTATGGCAACAGTAATATACTGTACTAATGCATATGATGTAAGTATGCTATGACTAAGTTACAGGAGCAAGGCATTGCCCAAACGCCTCCGTAAAAGAGCTGACCAGTATCGGCAGCCGGGAATCGAATTTGGAGATATTCTGTTGCTTACAGTTTGGACTGCCTTACTTTGTGCTCAGGGAGGAGAGATGACATATAAAAACAAAGAGAAAATAAAATGAAAGAAAAGGCACGATATACTTATGAGCATGGGGAGTTGTCCAACACACTATCATGCTGTCTGATATCCTCCCTTTTACTCCTGCTCTATAACGAGTCGCATCACGCGAAGGTGCCTAAAAACGAGTGTGACCAAATACTGCATTTGGCCTTGATTGTAGCACTACTCCAACAGTCCCCATCATTAAACCAAAGTGATTTCCACATCTTCCACCTTCTCCACCGGCCTCCGCTGGTGCTGTGTTGGGGGAGGAGGAGCTGCTCGCACCTAACAAAAACGAGACAACAAATATAACCCCCAAGGAGAGTCAGCAAAATGCATGAGATTAAAATGTCATACTTTGTTATGCATGCAATTAAATAAAGGTATGTTTTTGCATAGAACTACAAACTCATGAGAATCGGGTTATCAGCATTGAAGCTAGCTCCAAGATGCTTAAAAGCCTCAGAACCTCACCTATACCGAATAAGACACAAAAAAGCTATCAAGCAATGCAATGCAATGCAAATAAATCCCACTGTATCGATCTTCATGAACAAAACAGCACTTATCTTTAAACACCATGGAGACATGCTGAATGTGGTTTGAATGTTCTAAGAGGATTTGATCAAATGATAGCTCTGATGGCGAAACGCTGTCCATTGTTGGTGTCGTTGACCTCCTATTTAAAGACAAGTACTGCTTTTTTTTTCACGAAGATTAATACACTGGGATTTATTTACATTGCAGAAGGTTCCACAGCTTTTTTGTGTGTGTAGGTTTTTTATGCCGATGAGGTTCCTTTACCTCGTTCTTTTTTTAATGGGGTAGATATTGTGCATGTGTAACACAAGCACAACAACATTCTGTGTCATTTAAAAAAAAGAAAAAGTCCCAACAGCTGAGTGGCAGGAGGCTACTTTGGGGCTCAGCTGTTTGAGCTTCCCCAAACTGGCTCTGCACTTGTCTGAGAGCTGATTTTTAAGCGAGCAATTGGATGGGATTATTTTTGTTTTAATTTTTTTTATTGATTTTTTCATATAACAACAAGTGTCATAAATTTTCATACAATTAGTTTAACAATACACTTGATATATCTATAATGTACTTTATATAAAACATCTTATATTATCCTTATTATGATTTTACATATCATATAAACTGTAATGATTTTATCAATTATTATTGAATTATGAATCCTCTTCCCTCCCTCCATTTTGTTATTGTCACATAAGAATAACATCTATTATGATAAATTATTTATAATTTATGACAAAGAGAATAAAAACCTTACCCCCTCCCACCCTCCCCTCCTTTAACCATTATCTTAATATGGGAAAAATGAAAATCAGTTGTTACAATATTCTGTTAATGGTCCCCAAATCCTCTTGAACTTATCCATATATCCTTTTTGTGTTGCAAATGTACGCTCCATCTTATATATATGGCAAACTGAGTTCCACCAAAAATTATAGTTTAACCTGTCGCAATTTTTCCAGTTATGTGTAATTTGTTGTACTGCTACTCCAGTCAATATAAATAAAAGTTTATTGTTATTTGATGAAATTTGACTTCGAGCTCTCATTGCAGTACCAAACAAAATCGGATCATATGTCAAGGCTACCGGATTTTCTAACATCCTATTAATTTGAGGCCAAATTGATTTCCAAAATATTAATATGAATGGACAATAGAATAAAAGATGATCTAATGTCCCTGCTTCAAGATGACAATGCCAGCATCTATTAGACTTAGAGCTATCAATTCTATGTAAACGTGTGGGGGTCCATAAAGCTCTATGTAAAATAAAAAACCAAGTTTGTCTCATAGAAGCTGACAGTGTACATCTTAACCTCCAAGACCAAAGTCGTGGCCATTGAGATGCATTAATCTGATGCTTAATCTCAATGCTCCAAATATCTCTAAGACCATTTTTTTTCTTTTTATGTACAAATCCAGATATCAATTTATACCACATTGCGGCCTGGTGACCCATGGAATCTATCTGAAAACATAAGAATTCCATACTATGATAGTTATTAAGGTTTTTCCATTCAGAGAACCCTATCTGAATGGCCTGCTTCAATTGCATCCATCTGAAATATTGTGATTTATTTAAACCAAATTTATTTTGCAATTGTGAAAACTCAAGCAGTTTACCTTTATTCATTACATCCTCTAAAATACGAATTCCAGCAATCATCCAATGTTTCCAGATAATTTTAAAACCGCCAACTTTGATCTTTGGATTGAGCCATATTGTTTGAGTCGTTGATTTAGTTATTGGAATAGGAGTTAGGTTACTTATATACCTTATAGTTTTCCAGGTATCAACAAATATTTTGTGTTCCTTATATAACCTTGGCATTTCAATACTGATAACATGACTCAGACGTAAAGGAAACATTAGTCTCCATTCTAACCAGAACCAATCTGGTATATTTTCAATGGGCTCTGGGAGGATCCAATACATACCTTGACGCATAATATAGGCTTGATGGTACCTATAAAAATTTGGAAAATTTACCCCTCCCTCCGCAATTGGTCTTTGTAAAGATACTAGAGCAATTCTGGGGTTTTTTCCAAGCCAAATAAATTTTGTTAAAATCTTATCCAATTTTTTATAAAAAGACCCCTGAAAAAAAATTGGTATCATACCCATTTGGTAACAAACTACTGGTAATATCATCATTTTTATCGTTTGCACTCTCCCCCACCAAGATATGCATAAAGGATTCCATTGTTCACACATTTCTGACACTTTTTGTAATAAATTTTTTTCATTAATTTTCATAGTCTCATCCACAGTTTTTGTAATCCAAATTCCTAAATATTTTAAACCCTCCTCTTTCCAGATAAAAGAAAATGAGTCAAATAGACTTTTTGTACAATGTACATTGAGTGGAAGCACTTCTGATTTATTCCAGTTTATTTTATATCCTGAAAATTTTCCAAATTTTTCAATCAATTCAAGCAAGTGTGGAATGGTTGTTTCCGGATTTCTCAAATAAAGTAAAATATCATCCGCATATGCTGATAGTTTATATTCTCTATCCGAATGCGGAACACCCTTTATCTCCTTTACCTGTTCTATAGCTAATAACAAGGGTTCCAAAACGATATCAAAAAGCAAAGGAGATAGTGGACATCCTTGTCTAACCCCCCTCTGTAGAATGAACCGTTCTGAAAAAGTATTATTAATATACAATCTAGCTGCAGGGGAGCTATACAATGCTTTTATTATTTGTATAAATCCAGATCCTATACCAAACCATTCCATTGCCTGAAACATGAAGGACCATTCCACTCTATCAAAAGCTTTCTCAGCATCTAATGAAATAGAAAATGCTGGGTCATTAATAGATTTTGTCAAATACAACATGTGATGTGCCAATCTAGTATTATGAGATGAATGTCTTCGAGCAACAAAACCTGTCTGATGCATATCTATAATGAAAGGGAGAGCTTTAGCCAATCTTAATGCCAATGCCTTAGTTAAAATTTTTCCATCTACATTTATTAAAGAAATAGGTCTATAATTTGAAACCAAAGTGGGATCTTTATTTGGCTTAGGTAAAACTATAGTTATTGATTCAGCCATAGTACCTGTAATACAACCTTTATTTAGTTGTGTCTGATACAATTTTAATAAAATAGGGCATTATGATGTTTTGAAATGATTTATAAAACTCCACTGTATAACCATCTCCACCTGGAGCGGATCCAACCCTAAGGGATTTCAAAGCTGTATCTAACTATTTTAAGGATATTGGCTCCTTTAAACTTCGTTTTATATGTTCAGGAATTTTTGGTCCCTCTATTAACTTTAAAAAATCTAAACCATCCTTTTCTTTTTCTGAATAAGGCTCAGAAGAATACAAATCTTTATAAAATTTTAAAAACTGTTTTATAATGGGATCAATTTGGGACAACATTTCACCATTCTCATTTTTAATGGCAATTATTTTTGTTTTTCTTTAAGATAATTTGCCAGCATTCTTCCCGCCTTATTCGAATTTCCATAATACAAAGCTTGCTTTACAAATAAATCTTTTCTAATTATTTTTGAAGAAATTTCATTATATTTACCTTTAGCTTTTAAAAGTTCTTGTTGTGTCAAATAATCCCATTTTTCTATTAATTTTGATTCTAGAGACTTTACCACTTTTTCCACATCTGTAAATTGCTTTTTTTCCTTTTTTATTTGCAAAGCTGAATAAGAAATAATTTGTCCTCTAATGTATGCTTTAAAAGCATCCCACAAAGTCTCTACTGAAATTCCTTCTGTATCATTAATTTGAAAATAATCTTTCATTTTTTCCAGAAGATTTTCATAAAAGTCATTATTTGCAAGTAATGTATTATTTAATCTCCATATAGGTCTATTTCCATTCTGATCTATTATTTTAATTTCAATCCACACTCCAGCATGATCAGATAGTATAATTGGATCAATGACAGCCTGTGAGATTTGATGTACTAATTTATTAGAAACAAAAATGTAATCTATTCTAGAAAAAGAATTATGAACCTGGGAGCAAAATGAAAATTCCCGACCATCAAAATGAAGTATACGCCAAATATCTTTTAAATCACAAGAATGTACCAAATTATCAAGGCCTAACGATTTTATAAATCTTCTCGGACTTTTATCCATCAGTAGATCCATAACAGCATTGAAATCCCCTGCTACTACTAAATTTGAAGTAGCCAGTGGAAGAATCAATTGTTGTAGAGTCTTAAAAAATTCATTCTGATTCGAATTAGGGGCATATATATTGAAGAGCGTCATGGTGGTATTTCCCATGTCCATTTCCACATATACCCACCTTCCATGAGGATCAGCTGCCTTAAATTTAAATGAAGCAGAACATTTTTTATTTATTAATATAGCAACACCAGCTTTTTTCCCTATTGCTGGAGAAAAATAGCATTGTTTGACCCAATCACCTTTTAGCTTTATAGATTCATTATTTGACAGATGGGTCTCTTGTATGCAACATATATCAGCGTTCTGTCTTTTTAAAAATAATAATGCCTTTATTCTTTTAATCGGGTGATTGAGACCATTAACGTTTAAAGATATTATCTTAAGATCCATCATACATTAATATAATTTGTAATGTATCATCCCAATCTTCAATATTTTTTATAAATTCCATTTTCCCATATATAATATAAATCAAAAAATTGCTTACTTCACCCAAACCCTGCAACTTTAAAGCCCACCCATTCCCTCCCACCCCTCCCCATACATCTACGAATACTTGGAAATGCAAATTAGATCAGGTTTGACATCACTCCATCACAAGCTAAAAAATTATAATTTTGTATCTATTACTCCATATTTATAACATAACGTAGTATCAATAGAATTAAATATTTCTATATCTTTGCTTTCTTTTCCATCCATTCTCACAATCATATTTACTTATATTTTTAAATCAGTCACTCTATATATATTTTATAGATATAAGAATTTTTTAATTAACTGAAACCAGTCACCACATGCATTTTCAATTCCATTCATAAAAACCATTGCTCCAAAAATTCTAAAATTAGATAATAAGAAAATATTTAAAAATAAAACATAAATAAAAATTTTCATAACCCATTCCCATTATCATACTAACTTGTATTTCCAAATCAGTCATACAAAGCCTTGGAGAGATATATCAATTGACCTATATCTGTAAGAAAATGGGTTAAAATATACTTCCTAAATCATGCAACTATTATATTTCTTTAAAAATAAAATATTATTTTCCCCTATATATCAGTTTATTTTATTCTATATATTTTCACATTTAAAGAGTCTTTTCATCCGTTTCGTCCATTTATTCCAGTAATAATAGCGCCTTCTTTATAGCTTCCTTTTCGAGTTCCCTTCTCTCTCTCCGTAGACGTAGATGGGATTATGACTGCCCTCCGCAAAACTCATTTGCATGGGCAGCCATTTGAACATCGATCGCTGTTTAGAAATCGACCCCCCAAAAATCGGCCCACAGAAGCCTGCATAGTCTTAGCAACCGTGTTTTGTGCATCTAGCCCAATGGACCATGTTTTGGCTATAAAGCCTGCCTCTGGAGTCCAAATATTTCTTTTCTTTTTTTTTTTATATTCTCTATTCATTTTTAAAACTTACAATAAGTGAAATAGCATATAACATCAATTTATACATAAATACATCACTTAATATCTTATTAAAATCTAATTCATATCACATATCCTTCCCTCCCCCATAATCAATAACCTTCTTCAATATAAGAACAAATAAAATAACCCCCCCTCCCCACATTATTTGCATTAATAAAAGAACCAAAATAACCCCTCTCTTTGGATGCACATATTCAAGGGGAAAAATGATATTCAATCTTTACAGTATTTTGTTAATGGCTTCCAAATATCCTGAAATTTCCTAAAATTCCCCTGCTGCATGGCAATTATTCTTTCCATTTTAAATATATTACATAGGGAGTTCCACCAAAAGCTATAATTCAATCGATCCCAATTTTTCCAATTTCTCATGATCTGTTGTATGGCAACTCCTATCATAATGAGTAATAACTTGTTATTCTTCGAAGATAATTGGCTCTTGGCCCTCATTGATGTGTCAAATAACACAGTATCATAAGTTAATGCCTCCGGATTATCTAACAAATTATTTATTTGACCCCATATTGATTTCCAGATATTCCAGTCCAAATATTTCTAATGTATCCAACAAATAATAAATGACAAAATGTGAAATTAAATTTCTTTGAAGAAGTATCTTCACAGCATGTTGGCCACAGGCAGTTTAGTTCACATTTTGTCATCTATCATTTGTTGAATACATCAGAAATATTTGGACTCCAGAGGCAGACTTTGTAGCTGAAACACAGTCCATGTCAGGTCTATCTCAGTCCTATGCTGCATAGTCTTCTATTAAAGGTTACTCTTCAACTTGACGAGTTGGGCCTCTCTGCAGCAGTTATAATTTGCTCCCTCAAAACACCATCAATTTGGATTGACAACAGCCACTCCTCTGGGACACAAGGCCATGTTTGGGATGTCAAGCTAGTCTGGAGCTGACCCATGTAAAGTTTTAAACACCAAACCAGCCCCTTAAAGCAAATGCTAAACTTAACAGGAAGCCAATGCATTTGCTTTAATGGCATCGTCCACTAAAGCAGGGGAATCTTCTGTTGCCACTAGGCATGTTGAACAGGCAGGTATCGAAGATGAATTTAATTTGAGGATAACAGGAATTGTAGAACTCCATTGTAAGTTTACTCCTTTAATTGGGGAAAGAGAGGAGGAGAGAAAAAAAGAAAATGAAGCCAGGATAATGATGCAAATTGTAACCTGTCAACTATATAAGAACATAAGAATTGCTGCCGCTGGGTCAGACCAGTGGTCCATCGTGCCCAGCAGTCCGCTCATACAGCGGCCCTCTTATCAAAGACCAGCGCCCCAACTGAGACTAGCCCTACCTGCGTACGTTCCGGTTCAGCAGGAACTTGTCTAACTTTGTCTTGAATCCCTGGAGGATGTTTTCCCCTATGACAGACTCCGGAAGAGCGTTCCAGTTTTCTACCACTCTCTGGGTGAAGAACTTCCTTACTTTTGTACGGAATCTATCCCCTTTCAATATGAACGTAAGGAAGTTTTTCTTCACCCAGAGAGTGGTAGAAAACTGGAACGCTCTTCTGGAATCTGTAAGCTGTTCTGAGCTCTTCGGGGACAAGGGGATAGAAAATGAATTAAATAAATAAATAAAATAAGGAAATAGAAAATCTCTTCAGCTGTAAGGGAGAAAATCCCCTGAGAGATGGCAAAACTATATTTGTGCAAAAGCTCAGATGAAACCAGACTGGGAGAACGCTCAGGATATTCTACTTGAATAGCTGTCTTATCTTGCGTGTCAATGGAAGAAGAGGTGATCCATAAAATGTAAACAATTTCTATTAGAAACTAATGTCATATCACTTAAGCCTAATAACTTACAGGTCGTAGTTTGCCATAGGAGGTTTCAGGAGTGAACCGCAGGGGCTGGGACAATCCAGAAAAATCTGCACTGAAGTTATTTTCTTAAACAGAAGCAAATATACAGTGTTAAATGAGTTACAAGCTGAAAAACCACCACCACTATAATAAAGTTTTCATTAGCAGATATGTCAGCAAAATTATGCTTACCATTCACTGATGGTGACCTAGGGAACTGCTGAGAGTCTCTCTTGTCAGGGCTAGGAAAGGGGCTGCTGGGAGGCTGGTCATACAGCGGTAAAGGCGGGAGGGAATTCTGTGGTTTAGGGGATGGAGATTCCTGTTTCAAGAATAAAAAGAAGTCTAAGTGGAGAGAATCAAATCCTTTTTGAAATCAACAGAAAGAACACAACTTTTGAGTTATCAAAATTATAACAAAAACTTAATAGCATGTCTACATACAGTTTCATTGACAGGAAAATGAGGAAATATTGTCTTGTGTAGGCTACTAGTAAGTCCCGCAAGCATGAGTACTGTGCAGTCCTGGGAGGTCATGATGAAGTCTCTTTTTTTTAAGAATAAATGATAAGCAGCTTGAGTGAGCGAATATGAACTGATGATGATGTTCAAACCCCAGTAAAGACAACACAAAGCACAGTTACTTACCGTAACAGGTGTTATCCAGGGACAGCAGGCATATATTCTCACATGTGGGTGACGTCATCTACGGAGCCCCAGCGCGGACAGCTTTTCAAGCAAACTTGCTAGAAGTTTCAAGTTTGCACACTGCACCACGCACGTGCATGCCTTCTCGCCCACTAGAGGGCGCATCCCACCTCGTGGTCCTCAGTTCCATAACTAGCAAAGAAGCCATCCCCGGGGAGGCGGGCGGGTTGTGAGAATATATGCCTGCTGTCCCTGGATAACACCTGTTACGGTAAGTAACTGTGCTTTATCCCAGGACAAGCAGGCATGATATTCTCACATGTGGGTGACCTCCAAGCCAACCAAAAAAAAAGGGCAGGTGGGAGGATGGCAATTTAGGAAAACAGATTTTGCAAAACTGACTGGCCAAACCGGCCGTCACTCCTGGATAAAGTGTCCAGACAGTAATGAGAGGTGAACGTATGAACCGAAGACCAAGTGGCAGCTTTACATATGTCCTCCATAGGAGTGGATCGGAGGAAAGCTATCGAAGCTGCCATCGCTCGGACCTTATGCCCCGTGACTTGACCCGGGGGCGGAAGTCCAGCCTGAGCATAGCAAAAGGAAATGCAAGCAGCCAACCAGTTAGACAGAGTGCGCTTGGAAACTGGATGCCCTAATCGATTGGGATCGAAGGACAAAAACAATTGAGGAACCTTCCGATGAGACCTGGTGCGTTGAAGGTAATATGCCAACGCCCTCTTACAGTCAAGCGTGTGAAGCGCCGTCTCGCCAGGATGGGAGTGGGGCTTAGGAAAGAACACAGGAAGGACAATGGACTGATTGAGGTGAAAATCAGAAACAACTTTAGGTACAAACTTAGGATGGGTGCGGAGAACCACCTTGTCATGATGGAAGACAGTGAAAGGAGGGTCCGCAACCAAGGCTTGCAACTCCCCAATCCGCCTAGCGGAGGTGAGGGCAATCAGAAACACCACCTTCCAAGTCAGAAATTTCAAGAGAGACTCGTTGAGTGGCTCAAAAGGGGGTTTCATCAGTTGAGCTAAAACCACATTCAAATTCCACACGACAGAAGGAGGCTTAAGAGGGGGACAAACCCTGAGTAACCCTTTCATGAAGCGTGTTACCAAAGGATGGAGCGACAGAGGGCGTCCATCCAGATGTTGGTGGAAAGCAAAAATAGCACTAAGATGAACACGCACCGAAGTGGTTTTCAGGCCAGAGTGCGACAGATGGAATAAATAGTCCAAAACCAAGGAAACCGGAACCGATACCGGATCCAGGTGAAAAGACGAACACCAGGTGGAAAACCTGGTCCATTTCTGCGAATAACAAAGCCTCGTCGAAATCTTGCGTGAGGCTTCCAATACCTCCCTCACTGATTGAGACAGATCCGGAGGAGTTCGGGAGCAAGAAACCAAGCTGTCAGGTGCAAGGACTGCAGATTGGGATGTAACATGGATCCTTGACTCTGAGACAGCAGAGAAGGAAACACAGGCAGAAGAAGAGGCTCCCTGGCACTGAGCTGAAGCAGCAGGGAGAACCAGTGCTGACGCGGCCACCGAGGTGCAATGAGAATCATCGTGGCCGTGGACGATTTGAGATGTACTAACGTTCGCATGATCAGAGGAAAAGGAGGGAACGCATACAGGAACCTCCCCTCCCAATCGAGAAGAAAGGCATCGGCCTCCAGACGGTCCCGCGAGTACATCCGAGAACAATACAGGGGCAGTTTGTGGGTCTCCGGAGAGGCAAACAGATCCACCTGTGGCGTTCCCCAGCGAGCGAAAACCTCGCGCAGAACTGCGGAGTGTAGAGTCCACTCGTGCGGTTGCAGAAGTCGACTGAGTTTGTCTGCCAGACAATTCAGTTCTCCTTGGATGTAGACCGCCCGAAGGAAGATGTTCCGGGAGACCGCCCACTCCCAAAGGCGAAGAGCCTCCGAGCAGAGGGGCCAAGACCCCGTTCCACCCTGCTTGTTCACATAGTACATTGCCACTTGATTGTCCGTGCGGACGAGGACAACCTGATTCTGCAATATGTGAACGAAAGCTCGAAGTGCTAGAAAGATGGCCCGAAGCTCTAGCACGTTGATGTGACACCGACGGTCCTCGGCAGACCACAGGCCCTGCGTGCGAAGACCGTCGAGGTGGGCTCCCCACGCGTACTCCGAGGAGTCTGTGGTCAGAACCTTGCGAAAAGGAGGGGTGAGAAACAGTAGACCCATGGACAGATTTGAAGAGTCTGTCCACCAACGCAGCGATTTCCGCAAAAGCGGAGTCACCGAAATGAGGCGAGACACCGGATCGTACTCCTGACGCCACTGGGAAGCGAGGGTCCACTGAGGAATCCTCAGATGCAGCCTTGCAAACGGAGTGACGTGAACCGTCGATGCCATATGGCCGAGCAGCATCATCATGCGCTGGGCCGACACCACCGACAGTTGAGAGACCTGACGGCCCATCCGCACCAAGGCTTCCAACCGTTGGGGCGGGAGGTAGGAGCGCAGGCGCACCGTGTCCAGCACCGCACCTATAAATTGAAGAGACTGAGCCGGGCTCAACTGAGATTTTGGAAAGTTTATATCGAACCCGAGGCTTTGCAGGAAGGCAATAGACTGTCGGGTCGCTGAGATAACCCCCTCCCTGGTCGGGGCTTTGATGAGCCAATCGTCCAGGTAAGGGAACACATGAAGCCCACGAGACCTCAGGGCTGCCGCAACCACCACCATGCACTTCGTGAAGACTCGTGGGGACGCGGCCAGTCCGAAGGGTAGGACCCTGTACTGGAGGTGTAGGTCCCCCACCTGGAATCGTAAAAATCTTCAGAAGGCGGGGTGCACCGGAACGTGGGTATAAGCTTCCTTCAAGTCGAGGGAGCACATCCAGTCCCCTTCCTCCAGGAGAGGATATAAAACCGGGAGAGATAGCATTCGAAACTTCTCCCGGACCAGGAATTTGTTGAGCTTCCTGAGGTCCAGTATGGGGCGCAGGTCCCCGGTCTTTTTTGGGACCAAAAAGTAACGGGAGTAAAACCCCGTACCCCGCTGGTCCTTGGGGACCGGTTCGACCGCCCGAAGCACCAATAGGGACCTGGCCTCGGCCAGAAGGGTCGGTAGCTGCGATCGATTGCAAGAGGCTAGACTTGGGGGATGGTCCGGTGGCGAGGACACAAAGTTGAGCGAGTAGCCCTCGGAGACGATCCGGAGCACCCAAGCGTCTGAGGTTATCTCGGTCCATGGCTCCCGGAAGAACCGAAGACGCCCCCCGATAGGAAGGGATTCCTGTGATTTCGCAGAGGGGAACCCGCCCCGTCCGCTCAGCCCGTCAAAAGGAAGGCGCAGGCTTGGAAGGACCCTGCGCCGGGGCTTGGGTTTGTCCCCCTCTGCCTCTCTGAGACGGACGCCTCGGAGGTGGCCTCGAAAAAGCCGGGGTCGACTTCTGAGGATATCGGCGCGGCGGAGGACGGAAAGGTTTCTGCGGCGGGGGCCTAGGTTTGGGGCGGACCAGGGATGCTAACGAGCGCTCCTGCTCCGACAACCGCTTGGTCGCCGCATCTAAGGACTCGTCAAATAACTCGGACCCCACACAAGGCAAGTCTGCAAGACGTTCCTGCAGGTTTGGGTCCATGTCGAGGGTGCGAAGCCAGGCCAGGCGGCGCATGGCCACTGCGAAGGCCGACACCCTCGAAACCAGCTCAAATGCGTCGTACACCGCATGAAATAGGTACAACCGCAATTGAGACAGGTTGGACATAAACTTATCGAATCCTGCCCTTTGGGAGTCCGGTAAGGAGTCTCGATATTGAGGAAGGTCCTTCACCATGCCACGCAAATAGGAGGAAAAGGTGAAGGCATAATTTAGAACCCTGGTGGCCATCAGGGAATTTGAATAGAGGCGACAGCCAAACTTGTCCAGGGTCCGCCCCTCCCTGCCGGGTGGAACCGCCGCAGAAACCCGTGAGGGCTGTGATTTCTTAAGGGCAGACTCCACCAGAAGAGACTGGTGGGAGAGCTGCGCCTTTTCGAACCCTTTAGGGGGCACCGTCCTATACTTCGCTTCCATTTTGGAAGGCACAGACGTGACTGTAAGAGGGTTCGACAAGTTCTTCAACCAGGTCTGTAGAAGGACTCTGTTGAGGGGGAGCCTAGGCACCTCTCTAGGAGGAGTGGGAAGGTCCTGCTCCTCCAAAAATTCTTTGGAATATTGAGAACCGACCATTAGGTCTAACCCCAGGGCTCGGGCCATGTCCTGAACAAAGGATGTAAAAGAGGACGGCCTGGCCGGGGGAGACGGGGTTCTCGACCTCCCCACCGAGGAGAGGGGAGAGGCCTCATGGGAATAATGAGGATCCCTTACTGACCCCGAGTCCCAGGATCCCCTCTCCAAGGCCCTCGAGGGGGAAGGAGAAATTCTCCGCCTCGCAGAAACCTTGGGTGAGGACCCCGGGGTCCGGGGGACACTCTCCCACTTCCTCGGCGAGGCGGCACGGGAAGACTTCCCATGAGGTGAACGGAGGAGCCTCGGATTGTCGAGGCGTAACTCCGACACCTGCAGCGCCTCGCCCCCGAGCGGCGAGGAACGGTCGTGCCTCCGAGGCGAGCCCCGCGGCCGCTTAGACTTCCTCGATCGGCGCCCTGTCCGAGGTCGCGTCGAGGGCGAGGCGTCCCGGGAAGACCCCGAGGAGGAGGAGGAAATACGGCGCACTCTGCGCAACTTTTCCTTGGGCCTCACACTCCGCTCAGGCGGCCCC
This sequence comes from Geotrypetes seraphini, assembly GCF_902459505.1. NCBI lineage: Eukaryota > Metazoa > Chordata > Amphibia > Gymnophiona > Dermophiidae > Geotrypetes > Geotrypetes seraphini. Next base: position 12,563,346 of record NC_047089.1, on the reverse strand, counting down.
CCCGAGGTCGAGGCCGAGGGCAGGGCCGGGACCGAGGTTAAGGGGGCCACAGTACCCGAGACCGAGGTCACCGAGGCCGGGGCTCCCGAGGTCGAGGGAGCCGAGGCCGGAGCCTCCGAGGCCGAGGGCGCCCCGGCCGAGGTCGAGGCCGCCGGAACCGCAGCCCGCTGCAACACTTCCAGGGCCCCCGACAGCTCCGATGAAATCAGGGCTCGAAGGAGGTCCTGGAAAGCCGGAATCCCCACGAAGGTGGGGAGTTCCGAGTCCGGAGCACACTCCCTGGAGGGCGACCTCGGTCTCGAGTATTCCCTCGGGGTGTGCGAAGTCGAGGTCCGAGGCGGGGCCGGGGTCGACCCACCCGCCTTAGCCGGAGTAGAGGACGGCTTCTTTGCTGAAGGGGATGGAACAGAGGACTTACCCGAAGCCGGTTTTCCTGAAGACGCCTTCGAAGACGAGGGCCGAGGCGAAGCCGAGGCCCCCGAGGACGAGGTCAAGGCCGGGGCCGAGGCCGAGGCCGACGTCGAGGCCTTGGGCGGCGCGTCCACGGCGAACAATTCCGCCATTCTGGCCTTACGGCGACGGAGGGCTCTGTTTTGAAAAGTCGCACAGCGATCACACGAAGCTGTCGGATGATCCGGCCCAAGACAGACAATGCACCACCGGTGAGGGTCAGTGATGTTAAGTAACCTCTCACACCGGCTGCACTTCTTAAATCCCGTAACAGGACGGGACATCAACGAAAAAGAAGGCCGGGAACGACCGACGTCCCGCGGCCACGGCTTCCGGGAGCCCCCGGAGCCTAACGAAAAATAAAATATTTTTTTTTTTTTTTTTTACGAAGGAAAAAAGAAAGCAGCACCGCGAATCGAACAAAAATTAAAGAAAACAACGAAACGCGGCAGCTAGAAGGCAATACAACTGGAGCTCAGATCCACAGGGCTTTCTGGCTCCGCGGAAAAAATTGAACTGAGGACCACGAGGTGGGATGCGCCCTCTAGTGGGCGAGAAGGCATGCACGTGCGTGGTGCAGTGTGCAAACTTGAAACTTCTAGCAAGTTTGCTTGAAAAGCTGTCCGCGCTGGGGCTCCGTAGATGACGTCACCCACATGTGAGAATATCATGCCTGCTTGTCCTGGGATAACACGGGTGTTTGAGGTTCATTACGCATGTAACATGATATATACATGATTGGTTTCACATATCTTGTCTCAGTTTGGAAAGTGAATGAAGCAGTACATACCATCCTGTATGATAGCTTCAGATGTTATGGCCAGTCCTATCAGAGCAGAAAGAAGGTCTCTGGGATAGCCTTATGGTCAATGCACTGGGCTGGAGAGAAGGGGGCCCTCTCTCATATCCCACTCTAACTAGTACACTTGTGGTAGAAAGTGTGAGCTAACCAAAACCCATCAAAAACCTACTGTACTGACATATGGGCAGGCATAAGGGCTATTAGGGAGATATACAGTTGAATATAGTACGTTGTGGATAAGTTTTGGAGGGTTCACCATACAATGTAAGAGGGTTATAGTGAGATGTGTGCCTGGAACCTTTTATCTGAAGGTCATTGCAGTGCCTCCTAAGGTGTCACACTGCTCTACTGGGATCTATATGTGGCCAGTCTGCTAAGAATGTTAGCCCCTCCTACGTCCTAATGGTTGGTTTTTGAGCATTTTATATTTGGACATTTTTTCCCCCAAAAAAATGGTTCATATAGGAGATGCACTGAGGACAAACTTCTACAAATGACATAAAAAAAGAGACTTTTACTGGTTTGAAAATGGTTATTTTCTCTACTGGATTTTTGGACGTTTTCCCCAAAATATCTAAAATCGGATTTAGACGTCATATTAAAAATGCCCCTCTAAGTACCTTATATAAATCAAAACTATAGACAAGAAGTTAATATGAAAAATGAGATGATAAAGGAAGCAAGACCTATGAAGACTGTAGCCAAGGTATAGCCGGATTGGAAGCAGCATGATTCAGCTTCAGCAGGGTGGTAGTGTATGGGAACTATCCAGCAAAGTCAGGGGGATCTAGATGGCTGAAAGTGGAACTTTTTTTAATGGGCAGGTAGTTCATCCATTTCAAACCAACCACCAAAAAATCCTCTTTGGATTAAATAAAGAAAGGTATATGCTTGTACTAAGGAATCAGCTTGGTTTCCAATTTGTCATGCTCAAAGGGTATAGAAACATGATGGCACATAAAGGCCAAATGGCCCATCCACAGCATCCACTATCTCCTCCTCTCCCTAAGAGACCCACATGCCTATTCCATGCTTTCTTGAGTTCAGACAGTCTCCACCACATCTACCACCCTTGCATCACTCTTTTTTGAGGGTGCATTTTTTGGCAGGGCGTTCTAACACTTGAACAAATTGTTGTAAATGTATAGGTACCAGTCCTAAGCCCCATGTTTAAGTTATGCATTTTGTTTCATTTTGACTTTTGTGATTTTGGTTTAATGCATTTTAATTTTTTTTATAGGAATGTCTTTTTGGAAGTTTGCTTCTCTGGTTCCCTTGTGAAACACAGTCTGTGTCGGGGCTGAGCTCTAAACTATGCAAGTCTTAAGATAAGCTTGATATTTCATACTGAAGTTACTAATGGTGTCAATTTGATGTGGCACGTTTAGAATTGTGTGCTATGATAGATTAGTAAAGTGGACCAAAGGTTTTTTATTTTATGGTCATTCCTTCAGACTGTTTCTATGAGCACACTTCACAAACAAACGTTGTTACAATACTCACAAGGCTTTGCCAGGAAATTTGGGAGACTGGGAAAGATCTGCATTCATACCACGACTGAAGAAAGAAAATCTGACTGACTGTAGAAATGATTGCACATTCACTCTGATTCCACTTGCTTTCAAGATTCTACACAAGATTATTCAGTGGAGGCTACAACCATATTTGGAAGAAGAACTGAAGTTCAAGCAGGGTTCAGGATAGACTTTTTTTTTTTTTAATTCTTTATTCATTTTTGCATATTACAACAAGTGTATTAGATAAAATCATATGAACTTATAAATATACACTTGATTAGCTCTCATATAACACGTTAAATACAACATTTCATTACATATTTATATTCTATAATATCTTGAATATTATGTAATACATCTAATATCTAAACAATTATTATTAAATAGAAAACTCTCCCATCCCATCCCCTCCCGTTACAGAATTACATACAAATACAGTGAGACTATTTATATATCCATATACATTATGAGATAAATATAATAATACCCACCCTTTCAGGATAGACTCTTAATTCCTTACAGTCCTTCTAAATCGCTTCATTCAATGTCACAGAATCTCTTTGTCGTACCATCACTAAAATCAATCAACATGCTGAGATCTAATAATTTCACTGTGACTGCACCTTCTCTCTGGAATTCGCTGCCTAATCTTTTACGCATCAAATCCGTATTAAATCAATTTAAATCAAAATTAAAAACATTTTTGTTCCAGGATGCTTTTGGACAATAACTGTCCTTTTAAGGACCAAAATAAAGCTTTTTATCCTCACTGATTGTCTTTCCCTCGTACTGTGCTCTTTTTTTAAAGATTGTAGTTCTTGCCCTTTTTTTTCCCATTTGTGTGAAGTAAGTTTTGTTATGTGTCATAAGTTTTGTTATGTGTCTTATTAACCTACCCTGGTCTTGTTTAGTACTTCTAATTTTAATTTGTTTTTATGGCATTTTTTTTACTTTGTACACCGCTTAAAAATAGCAGTATAAAAAATCTTAATAAACTTGAAACTTGAAAAGGCAAGGAACAAGAAACATCATGGATGCAAGATGGAATACTTAGCAAAAGAATATCTAGATGTGTTTCACTGATTAGAACAAGGTCTCTGACTTTGTAAATCATGAAAAATTATGGGCCCTTCAAGAAGAAGTAACAGTTCAAATGGAATAAGGAACAACAGAAAGGTTTAAACTGGCAAAGATATACCAACAAATCTGTAAACTTCCCCTCCCCTCAAACTATATTCAGAGCAAATCAGGAAAGCAGGATTATATAGGAAGAAACCTAAGATATGAAAATTGGTGGACCACTTGTCAACAATTTTCACTATCTACCTCTTTTATAAAGCTGCGAAGCAACAGCCCCGAAGCCCTTTAAATCTCTATGGGCTTCGGGGACATTAGCACAACACAGCCGCTAGCGCGGCTTTGTAAAAGAGGCCGTATGTTGATTATATCACTACTAATTTACTAGCTGAAAGTGATCTGAAACATCTGATGATCCAGATTAAGGAACAGTCTCAAAATGGGCCTGCACCTTAACTGCTCACAAGAAGAACTGCTGAGTTTCAAACAGTGAGGTCTGTAGATAACTAAAAATAGCCCAGCTGCTAACCACAAGCTATACAGGAGAATGAAGAAAATGATCAGAATAACTGACCAATAATGCACCTGTGAGGTTTGCACACAAAGCTCGAGCTCCTAGTTTTGGGCAAATGTCACTGTGGTTTATACTGTGACTAATATCTGCTCAGCATGAAACCGAACAAGAACTCCAAATTCATGAGGTGGAAAGTGTTGCTGAAACTGCACTTGTGGTTTTCTGAGACTGTCTGGACAGCCATCTGTTCAGCATAAAAAGTCAGCAGATGGCAAAAGTGGGCAGTGAGAGATACAAGGACTTGCAAGCCCCATTAAAAGCCCACCTTTTTAAGAGCGCTTTCAACTCCTAACTTCTCTCACCTTGGGTTCTGCATCCCCAACCCTAAACGTCGTGCCCATCTGTCCAAGTTAGATTGTAGGTTCTTCCGAGCAGGGACTGTCTTTAAATGTCAAAATGTACAGCACTGCGTATGCCTTTCAGCTTTTCATTAAAATTTGTTGCAATGCCTATCATAAATTCTAAGCGTTTTACAATGTTAAAAACAAGGGGGGAGACTTACAAGGGCATATTGACAAGACAAATTAGGGACTGGACATGAAAACAATGGGTAAGTAATGATGAAATACAATAATTACAAGAAAAGCATTCATAGAAGGGAAGATTACGAGGAGAGGGTAGGAGAAGTTCCTCTTTATTAAAGAGATCCCTTTTTATTTTTTGAAAGAGGCTGAAGTGGAGAGTGTGCAAAGAAAAAGAAAAAAAAAAGAAGAAAAAAAATGTAAGAGTGGAGAGGAAGAGGTTATTACTCAAACGCGTCTTTGAAAAGGAAACATTTTAATCCGCCTTTGAATAGATCTCAGTTTTCTCAGCCCTCAGAGTATTTGATAGAGAATTCCAGATGGTGGGGGATGTAACCGAGAAGGAGGTGGTTCGATGAGCGCCGATAATTTTTAAGGAGGGGATATGAAGAAGATGTTGGGAAGTTGATCTCAAGGCTCTAGGGAGATAATAGGGGATGAGGGTTCTATCAATGAAAGCAGGTTCGTTGGATTGTAGGGTTTTGAATGTGAGGATGGCTATTTTGTAAGTTATTCTTTGGGGAACTGGAAGCCAATGGGCTTTTTTTTAGTAAAGGGGTAACATGGTCGTATTTCTTGGTATTAGTTATGACTTTTATGGCAGTGTGATAAGTAGTAGTAATACATAGCCCTGTCCTAGTGTGAATAAAGATAATCTCATTTGCTGTGTGGTTTGTAAGTGTTGACTAGCAGGGTTTGTGTTTCTCTATTCCCTGAAGTTACTACCTCTGAGTGAAACGTGGCCATGCTGGGTGTTTGATATTAATAAATCAGACTACTTCATTTGGGACTGATCTGCTTTTTGGTTTGTTAAATTCTGTGGCAAATCCCTGCCTCTGATTTGTGTTGCTTTCAAAAACCTAAGGGGGGGGGCAGGAATATCCAGCTGGTGGCGGGCAATGCAATTAAAACCTATTGTTGGTGCTGAACTTGGAAATTCAATGCCACGCTGTATGTGGCGAATGACACTGAATTTCCAGTTCTATTTTTGGCAATCAGAACTTAACCAGTTAAGCCTATTACTACGACTTGTTTCTATAGCACTACCAGATGCACATAGCGCTGTATATTAAACATGCAAGACACAGTCCCTGCTCGAAAGAGCTTACAATCTAATTAGGACAAACATATAGGAAAAAAAGATGAATCAGAACACGCTGCTCAGGTAGGGACTTACAGGGGAATGAGGCGGAAGATAGGGTAGGGGACTATAGAGGGAATGACGACAGACATGAGTGCTTTACAAGTTGGTTGGGTTGGACTTAAACATAATTTCAAAAGAGTGGGTTTTCAGCCTGGATTTGAATACCATTGTTCTAGGCATACGATGCAGCAAGACAGAAGGGACAGAGTCAGGAGTTGACAATAAAAGAGAAGACTTACCCAATGAACAGAGTTCCCGGGGTGGAGTATAGGGAGAGATAAGACAGGAGAGAAACTGAGGAGCTGCAGAGTGAATATACTTGTAGATCAGTAAGAGGAATTTGAACTACATGTGGAAATGGACAGGGAATTGAGGAGAGGGGTAACATGAGCATAATGACACTGGTGGACTGCAAGGCATGCAGCAGAATTCTCCTCAACAGATTGAAGAGGAGAGAGATGACTTAGCAAGTTCAAGGAGTCCAGGTGAGAGGTGACATGAGCATGGATGAGGATATTGTAAAGAAACTTAGAATGGAAGAACTCAACAGAGTACACAAAATGGTTGAAAACAAAGAAGGGTAGGAGGGAAGAGACGGCCACCAGAATCTCAATCCAAATTATTAGTGTAAGTGAAAAAAGTCCTCAGTCTCACAGCTTGCAGTTGGGGAATTACAACTCCTATATGCACAGCTGCCACAATAGTAAACCCAGAAGGGTGAAACATCCTTGGACTAAACCACAATTTTGCAATAAAGTGCACTAAATAAATGTGCTAAATCATGAAATAAAGTGAAAATCTTTAAAGTTCAAGCCATCTCTATCACTATCTGACTTCAACATTAGTGAAACAGTACTTGACTGGTTTTGTTCCTTTCTTGTTGAGCTTTTTGTGTTCACTGGCATGGTCCTCTATCTACAGTTCAATCCCTTCCATGTGAAGTCCCTTCTTATGCCATTTTTTATATACGCTAATATCATCCAGATCCTTGCTGTTGCTGATCACCTCTCAACTTCATTTCTGATCTTTTCTCTAAGCTTGATCAGATTGGACTAAACATAACCCTTCAAAAACTCTCTCTGTACTACTCTCTGGTTACAGTTATTTCTCTCTACCCTGTTTAACTGCTAAGAACATAAGAGATGCAGCTGTTGGGTCAGACCAGTGGTCCATCATGCGGTGGCCCTTTTGGTCGAAGACCAGCACCCTAACTGAGACTAGCCCTACCAGCGTACGTCCTTGTTCAGTAGGAACTTGTCTAACTTTGTCTTGAATCCCTGGAGGATGTTTTCCCCTATGACAGACTCTGGGAGAGCGTTCCAGTTTTCCACCACTCTCTGGGTGAAGAAGAACTTCCTTACGTTTGTACAGAATCTATCCCCTTTCAACTTTAGAGAGTGCCCTCTCGTTCTCCCTACCTTGGAGAGGGTGAACAACCTGTCCTTATCTACTAGTAGTCTATCCCCTTCAGTACCTTGAATGTTTCGATCATGTCCCCTCTCAATCTCTTCTGTTCGAGGGAGAAGAGGCCCAGTTTCTCTAATCTTTTGCTGTACGGCAGCTCCTCCAACCCCTTAACCATATTAGTCGCTCTTTTCTGGACCCTCTCAAGTAGTACCGTGTCCTTCTTCATGTACGGTGACCAGAGCTGTATGCAGTATTCCAGGTGAGGGCGCACCATGGCCTGGTACAGCGGCATGATAACCTTCTCCGATCTGTTCATGATCCCCTTCTTTATCATTCCTAGCATTCTGTTCGCCCTTTACGCCGCCGCACATTGGATAGACGGCTTCATTGACTTGTTGATCAGAACTCCCAGAATCCCTATTCCACTTAGTGACTCTGTAAAAATCCTAGGTTTTATCACTGATTGCTCTCTCACCTTCGATTTGCAAATTTCCTCACTGGTTAGGAAATCATATTACACCCTCCAACAACTTTGATCTGTTTGCCTATAGATTAAAATAATAGTATGATAACATTTTATCCACAATTTAGAGGATAACCTGTATCAGGTGCTTACAGATTCTTTATAAATCCCGATTTAATCTATCAAATTTCCTAAGATCATAAACTAGGGGAAATTTTTGAAGCCTGCCCAGGTGTAAAATTTGCAAATTTGAATAAATTTCCAAAGAGAAAGCACACTTGTACTTTCCCTTGGAAACTTCTATGAAGATAACATGAGCCCGCCAGGACAGACAGGGAAAAATGCTTGAGTACCTGAATAAATTCATGTAAACTATTCTCAGTCCTCCTGGGAGAATGGTATAGAAAATTGAATGAATGAATAAATAAATAAATAACATGAGGCTGATATTCAGACCACGGGAGGCAGCCTGGCTACTTCCCATGGTTGGCATCGAACCTGAAAATTCAATACTGGGGTCATATCAGTCCACTGGTCGGCCAATGAATATTAGCACTAACTAGCTATATTGCACAACATAACCAGTGACGGGTCTATCTGCTGACCAGGATATTCAGCAGGAGATAGCTGGCTGAAAATCAACGGTAAGCCAGCCAGGAGCAGTTCCTGGATGGCTAAATAACGCTGAATATCGGGCGGCATATATGTAAATGATTGTTCCTGCTTTCTCTGTAATGCATTTTGGATGAAAAATAACGATTATAAAATGACAAGCTTCTACTGGTGCACATATAGTGGAGACCTGCACTTATTTTTAGCTGTTGAAAATTGACCTCACAATTGATATATTTCACCTGATTATTTTAGGATAAATATCTAAATTCTATTTCTTGTATTATTTTATTTTCTAGGTTTGATATAAACCATATATTGTATGTTTTATTTTTCAGTACTTTTATGTACAAGTGTATTTACTTAGTTTTGTTTTTATTAAACGTATATAAACATGAAAAAAAAAAGAATCAAAAGCTAAGTCAAATAAGCCACCATTTTTTGACTGCCCTCTTTTTATTGCTCTCCTAGAGCCTTCTTCCCTCAAATGTCACATCGGTATGACTAATAATCCTCTGGGGGGATCACCTCTGGGTACAACAGGGGTGTCCAACCTTTTGGCTTCCCTGGGCTGCAATGGCCGAAAAAAATGTTTCTGGGGCCGCACAAATGCGCAAACGCTGCAGCAAGACAGAGGAGGGGGCCGGCAAGACAGTAAACACCCAGGGGCATCAGAGGAAAACATTGCATCGCTTTCTACTGGGGCTGCACAAAATGCTTCACGGGGCCGCAGGTTGGACACCCCTGGGGTACAAAGTCTATCATGAGTTTTCTGGCAGGGGCCACTACACAGTAGCCACCCTTCTGCCTCCAGTTCTAGTGCACCATCTTGAAGCCTGACTGATCCAAACAAGGGACCTGTTGCTTGAACTAAGTTTTGCTGTCTGTATGAGTAGAAGGGGGTAGTTTGTGTAGTATATGGTCCTTCCACCCTTGTGTTTGGTGATTTCGTACCTGAACATGCACCATGCTCGGCGCATCACCATTCTCAGAGGATGCAAGTTCTTCCACCAGTACTGATGGAAAAACTCCAAAACGGCCATTGAATTCGCCCTCCCAGAAGCCATCATCTTCTTGATTCTCCTTGTTTAAGATTCGTACGATTGCTCCTTCGGGAAATGAGAGCTCATCATCTGTCTGGCCCTCATAGTCATAAAGTGCTTTCACGAAACAGACTAAAGGTTGAAAAATTACAGAAAAAGAATTTTTTTATCACAATGTGTTCCAGACAAGGTCAAATGTACAGATACGTCTATGACCTATTTAGGATGCAAGACATAATAAGGGTAATTTTTTTTTTTTTTTTTTTTAAATTGTTTATTAATAAATTTTTCAAATATACAAAACAAAGACACAGAGGTTAAGCAAACAGATATCTACAATGTCACATTTTCTCCAACCTCTTCCCCCCAAATTAGTAAAAAGATAAAGTTGTACTTTAATCTTCAGCACAATGCAAAAAAGAATCATATAAATCAAAATAAACCTCCCCCCCTAACCCACCCCAAAATCAGCTTTCACATAGGGTTACACAAATGTAGCTAAACACTCAGATCATGAAGGACATTCACACCACCGAATATAAGGATTCCACACCTTAAAAAAGGGTGTAAGACGAGATTTTGTTAATGCCGTCAATTTAGACATACGAAAAATAAAATCTATTTTTCGTAGTAAGTGTAATCGACCTGGGGGAAAGGCCTGTTTCCAATATGCAGCTAACAAAAGACGAGCAGCAGTAAAAATATAACAAGCCAATTTATGTGTATTAGAAGACAATGGAACCAAAGGTAGATGTAAAAGAGCACTACCCATAGCTCGAGAAATCGTGGTATGTAAAATATCAGATAATAGTTCAAATACCATATCCCAATATGGGATTACCTTCGGACAATCCCACCAGATATGAAGGAAGGTACCCAAACAACCACAGCGTCTCCAACATAAATTAGATACTTGAGGATACATGAGGTGAAGACGCTGGGGTGTTAGGTACCATTGATAAAGCATCTTATATCCATTTTCCACCAAAGAGCTGGCTATAGAAACTCGAAGCAGGCGACTAAACACCCGCTCCCATTTAATAATCGGTGGCACTGGGCGTAAAAGTCCCTCCCAAAGAGATAGATATTTTACCGGGGGAGCCTGTTGTTGAATAAGAGCTTTATAGAATCTAGTAATACACCCCTTACCACTACTACCCATAATTGCCCACTCTAGGGTGGTTTCTTCCAAACAAACATCATCAAAAGCCCTGCGCCTAATAAAATCTATTGCTTGAAGATAGCGAAAATAATCCGTCGGCGGCAAATCATAAGCTTCCCTCAATTCCAAAAATGATAATAATCGCCCCTCTTCCACAAAATCTCCCAAATCCATAAGACCCATTTGAGCCCAAACCCGAAAACGACAATCAGATCTTCCTGGTGCAAAACCCCACGCAACCCACAACGGGGTACTACGAAAATACAATCGAGAGGGGAAAAACCTATTACGCAACCTAATCCACATCACAAACGTATGTTGCAAAAAAGGGTTAGCCCCCTTAAACATTTGTCGAGCCTCTTCCACTCTTAACCAAGGGATCACCCGACAAAGCTCTTCCGATCCCAAAATTTTTTCCCCTCGAACCCAACTTTTTGATCTATCCTTACACCAACTCAAAAAAGACTTCAGTTGAGCAGCCTCATAATAACGCCTCAAACAGGGTACAGCCATACCCCCCTGAGAGCGAAGTTGATACAACACATTCCTAGGCACCCGCGGGGGTCGACTCTTCCAAATGTATTTAAAAATTTTTCTAGCCACCCCACGAAAGAAAGCAGCAGACAAAGGAATTGGTAAAGCCTGAAAAAGATAAAGTAGCTTCGGCAATACCATCATCTTTACACTTTGTATGCGACCAAACCATGATAAGGAGACATTCTCCCATCTATCCAAATCAACCCAAAGAGATTGCAAAATCGCTGGATAATTAACTTCAAACAAAGAGCAAAGCCGCGCTGGCACATTGATTCCTAAATAACGTATAGACTTAGATGCCCATTTAAAAGAATAAGTAGCTTTCAAAAAAGCACAATCCCTTGGATGAACTGACAAATTCAATATCTCAGATTTATCCATGTTGGTCCGAAATCCAGATACAGCGCCATAGGCAGACAATTCACCTATAATACCCGGGAGAGTAACACAAGGATCAGTTACAGTAAAAATAACATCATCAGCAAACATCAATAACTTTGTGGAAAGTCCATTACAAACCATGCCATGAATATACTGCTGGGCTCGAACATGAGAAGCAAAAGGCTCCATCACCAACGCAAAAAGTAGTGGCGAAAGCGCACAACCTTGTCTTGTTCCTCTAGCTAACTGAAATGAATCTGTATACCCCCCATTAATCCGGAGAGCTGCTAAAGGCTTAGTATATAGAATCTGAATCCACATAAAAAACTGTCCTCTAATTCCCATAGCTGATAAAGTGCTCAACAAAAATGGCCACGACACCCTATCAAAGGCCTTTTCAGCGTCAGCACTCAACAGCAATGCTGGCATCTTTTCATGTTGTACAAACCAAATCAAATGAAGCAATCTACGAATATTATCAAATGTTTGCCTCCCCGCAATAAAACCCGCTTGGTCATCCTGTACTAAATAAGTCATATAACATTGCAACCTACGAGCCAATATTTTTGTGAAAATTTTGTAATCAGTGTCTAACAATGAAATTGGACGATATGATCCACAAAGCATAGAATTTTTTCCCGGTTTCAAAATAAGTGTTATACCCGCCAATCTCCATGAATAAGGCAACTCCATACCCATTTCTAAACTATTAAAGGCCCGAGTAAGAGGGCCTACAAGCAAATGTCTAAAACATTTATAAAATCTATTCGTAAAGCCATCTAACCCAGGTGCTTTCCCATAAGCCAAAGTGGAAATCGCCCATTGAGTTTCAGCTTCCGAAATAGGGGCTGACAGACACTCTGCTTCTTCAGATGTCAATTTAGGAAGCTGTGTCTGAGCCAAATAATTATCAATTTGAACTTGAGACACATCTTGTTCAGGAGTATATAGATGTTGGTAAAATGAAAGGAAAGCACCTGCAATAGATTCCGGCGTATAACAGGCTGAACCATCAGTGGCTGTCACCTTAGTAATCACATTCCTCAATTTTTGAGCTTTCAACTTATAAGCCAACTGACGGCTCGCCCGATTACCATATTCAAAATGTTTTTGTTGGACCGACTGTAATTGGTCTGATAATTCGTCCAATTGCATCATCTGAAGATCTTTTCGCACCTTATCTAGACGCGTCAGCAAAGCAGAAGAAAGATCCCGCTTATGCTTTTGTTCTAGATAATGCAATTGTTGGCGCAAAGCTTCCTGTTTTCGCCCACGTTCTCGCCGTCGATGTACTCCAATAGAAATAATATGACCACGTAAAACTGCCTTCATACCTTCCCAAAATATCAAAGGAGAAATCTCATCACTAGTATTAAACTGAATATAATCCTTCAAATTCTGTTCTATTCGAGACACTATTATAGGATCCGTCAATAGGTTATCACAAAATCTCCAGAACCGCCGCCCAAAGGAAGCCATATGAGGATGTAAAATAAAGTATACCGCAGCATGATCTGACCACACACGCTGAGCAATTCCAACATCTGACACCTGGGAAAGTAAAGCCTTATCAATACCCCAAAAATCAATACGAGAATATGAATCATGTACTGATGAAAAATAAGTATAATCTTTGGTAGTTGGATATAGATGTCTCCAAGGATCAATCAAATCCCAGGTCATAAAGAAAGAGTGCAATTGCTTTCTATCAGATTTTCCATAATGAATCGACTGTGACGAATTATCCAATCCCACATCGTAAGTCAAATTAAAATCCCCCCCTACTAATAAAGAGCCCTCTACAACCCCTCGCAACACCTGGTCTAAAGTTACCAAAAAATCTTTTTGCTCAGAATTAGGAGCATAAATATTACAAAAAGTATATAGCACCTGCTGCAATTCAACTTTTAATATCAAATAACGACCCTTCGGGTCTCGTATCACCTGTTTAATCTGAGGATCAAGGTGCTTTGCAAAAAGAATCCCTACTCCATGTTTTTTAGACCCCTCCTCATTTGAAGCAAAATATATATGGGGATAACGAGGATGCTTCACTAGCGTTTCATATTGAGGCTTAAGATGGGTCTCCTGAAAGAAACCCACCCCAGCCTTCAACCTATCAGCCTCTTTAAAAAGCAATTGCCTCTTTCGAGGTACATTCAGGCCCCGTACATTTAAAGTAAAGAAACTAATACCTTCAGGAGCCATTCATCCAAACATACCCACACGCAACCATACTCCCGCAAACAACCCTTCACAACCCAGAATAACAAACCCCAGTGTAAAAACCAGCAGCAAGAAAGAAAAAACCCCTTCTCCATTCCCCCCCCCCACCTCCCTCCCCTCCCATCCCCAAACTAACCATAGGCCCTCCTCATGGTGGGCTAAAAGAGAAAGTGACATCCCAACATACCCCAAATCACACCAAACTTATAAAAAATAGTACGAGAAGAGATCATATATGCCAATAATAAACAAGAACTAGCAAGAGTCACATATCATTCAACAAAGAACCAAACAAAGCTGCTTAAAAATTCAGGTAGGTCCAGAGGCCGAGTTCTGCTCCAGGCCAGATCTCCGCTGCAGGCGCTTGCTACTAGTAGGGACCCGTTTCCAGCGCTGCGATGAAGCACCAGTTCCAGATGATGTAGTCGGCTCTTCCAAGGATGCATAAAGTTGAGCATCACGTAATATAGCTGCAGCTTCCTCCACTAAAGTAACCTTATGTAGTTGAGAAGCCACTTGAAAGGAAAGTCCAAAAGGAAAAAGCCATCGATATCTGATAGCATGGGATTGTAAGCAGTGAGTAATCTCCCGAAAATCTCGACGCTTTCGTAAAGTAATTGCGGATAAATCCGCAAATAATTCCACTTTAGAATTTTCCCATGTGATATGTCCCACTTTTCGAGCAGCTTGAAGAACTTGAATTTTAACTGGATAGCGTGTAAAACAGGCTACCACATCCCGGGGCCTATCACCTACCCGGGGACCCAGAGCCCGATGCACTCTTTCAAACTCGATCACAGGTATTGGAGCCTCTGGGTCAGCTGCCTGAAGAAAGCGCTTGCAGATTTCCAACAAATGAGCCTGTAACTCCGATGCAGCCAAAGATTCAGGAACCCCTCTAGCACGCACATTACTCCGTTGGCTGCGATTCTCACCATCTTCTAGGCGAAGTTGAAAATCTTCCTGTCTGCGTTCCAAATGAGCGCACCGCGCTTGCAGGGCCACTAGATCCGTATCATGATCAATAACGCGTTCTTCAAACTCCTGCAGCCGAGCCCCCATCTCATGCACTGACTGCCCAATCTTAGCCACCTCCGATTGCAAAGTGCTTTGGATAGAAAGCATTGTAGATTTTAAATCTGCCATCCATGCACGCATTTCCCCACAGGTGGCCGATCGAGCATCAGACTCGGCACTCAACTGGACAACGCCCTTACCGCGTTGTGGTTCATCAGTCTCACAGGCCTCAGAATTATCCGATGGCTGGTAAGCATAGGATTTCAAATCCGCTCGCCCTTTTTTCGAAGCCATCTGCAGCCCGCTAGTTTTCCACACTTAATTATGCAAAAAGTGCCAGATACTAGCCTCGTACTGCTAGCTGAAAGCTAAAAGTTTAGCGCGATTCGGAGGAGCTTCGATTTTAAGCCACCATCGCTCCCGATGACGTCACTTCCTCTTCCATAATAAGGGTAATTTTATGACAGGATGTAATGGTTAGGCACCTACTAGTCTTTATAATGTAACAGTGTATATCTTTGCTTGAGATTTAATGAAAATTAAGGTGAATCCTTTATGAAACACCTTACCCTACACATACATGGAAGAAATTACTAACTTGATAGTCATACACATACTACAAGGCGTGACATCAGCGGCACTTACGGTGACAGGCCAAAAGCGCACCAGACAAAGCTGCACCGACATTTTGGCACAGACAATTGGGCGCAAGACTCCAGCGTGCCGCTGTAAAAGTTAATTTTAAAGAGCTCCAATGGGGCACCCCACCACTTTACTTAGTACTGTTCACGCTGCCATGGGGGGGAGGGGTGTGGGGGGTGCAACCCCCACATTATACAGAAAACTTAACATTTTCCTAAAAAGTCAGGAAAAAGCTAAGTTTCCTCTATAATGGGGGTTCCAACCCCCCCTAACAGCAGCACGAACACTATTAAGTAAATTGGGGGGGGGTTCCTCCCTCACACTTCCCATCAGAGCTCTTTAAAATTAACTTTTCTGGCAGCGCGCTAGAGTCTTGCGTCCAATTGTCTGGGCTCAAATGTCGGCACGGCTTTGTCCCGCGCGCGAATGACTGTGAACCGCACATACTGTAACAGGACATGTTTATCCACTCCTACCTCAGAGGAGATTATATTCATGCACCTCTCTGACTTCACATGCAACTTTCTTTAAATTAATCTCCCTATTTTATAACTCCTGTTACACTAACCTATCTATATATTTCATCTTTGCTGACATTATTAAAATGTTTTATTGTGTTGACATTACAATGACTCGGAGGCAAGAAGGTTTCGGTCAGAGCAGCCCTGCCTGTAGTTACCAAGAGTCTGGTAGGCCCACCTCAGGAGAGTCGCAGGTTTGTTGGGGTTTTTTTCCTGCTGTCGATCAGGAGGGGTGGGGGGAGGTTGCTAGACTGCGTGATCGCGAGGAAGGCTGCTGACCGGGAGGGGTGGAAAGGGAGGCAACTTGCGGCAGATACTTTTCTGTGGGAACAAGGCCATTCAATGACCTTGTCCCTGTACCTGTAGCAAACAGACTTTTTCCCCCCTGTTCCTGCAGGTTACCTGCGGGTCATTCTTTACTGTACCCTAAACAAAACTAGCAACTAGCCTCGGTTGATGAAGAACCGAGGTTATGTGAGCAGACCTAGGCACACCTGTAACCAAGTGAGCAGCATCTAGCACTTGATATGCCAAGGTATAATTTGTTGCAGTAGTCATGTCTGGAGAGCACTAACTTCTGTACCAGAGATTTTTAAAAAAGGACACATAGGCTTCAAATGAAAAAGCAAATGAACTTGTGTAAAACAAAATTGGATCATTTTAGTCAACTGAGCTTGCAGGTTAAGACGGTAATCAAATTTTACCCCAACAGTCATATCCTTCTCCACCCTTAAACATACATCCTTCATGCACCCACTATATCAGGGGTCTCCAACTCAAACCCTTTGTAGGGCCACGTTTTGGATTTGTAGATACTTGGAGGGCCTCAGAAAAAAAAACAGTTAATGTCTTATTAAAGAAATAACAATTTTGCATGAGGTAAAACTCTTTATAGTTTATAAATCTTTCCTTTTGGCTAAGTCTTAATAATAATATTGTCATTTAAAGCTAAAGAGACATATGATCAAGAAACTGTTTTAGCTTACTTTTGTGATTATGATAAACATACCGAGGGCCTCAAAATAGCACCTGGCAGGCCGCATGTGGCCCCCGGGTCGCCATTTTGAGACCACTGCACTATAAAGTCAAAATTCCTCACCACTCCTCTCAACCAACGTCACCTCAGACTTCCTAACATTCAAACATAAATCCTGTCTCCTCATGTAACATGCTGCATATAAAAATTCAATCAATCATTCATTTCAGAATCTTAAAAATACCATCCATGTACAACTTATAGGAAATGCTCAGAGTCAAACAATACCCCAAACACACGCCAAATAAAGGTTAAATAATAAGGCAGAGTGGGTGAGCCCTGGGACACTCCACTCCCTACAAAAATTGGGTTGGACACTTTGGGCCTGATTTTCTAAAGGACGCTGATCTTGGCAGCTGCGGATCACATGTCAATCACACATTGGTGTCTTTAAGAGAATTATGTCTTTTTTTTCCAACAGGAGACTGTATGGCATAGTGGTTAGAGCTATAGCTTCAGCACTATGAGGTTATGGTTCAAATCCCATGAAGCTCCTTGTGACCTGGGCAAATCACTTAATCCTCATTTGCACCAGGTACATTAGATAGATTGTGAGCCCGCCAGGACAGGGCAAAATGCTTGAGTACCTGAATAAATTTATGTAAACCGTTCTGAGCTCCCCTGGGAGAACGGTATAGAAAACTGAATAAATAAATAAGTGTAGGCCAGCATTTTACAGGCCTACATTTAAGGCGTCTGTCTTGCACCTATGGAGACGCATAAGGATACTTATAGGCACTTAAGGTCACTTCCGGGTGTTGGTAGGAGTGCCTAGATGCCTCTGTAGGTGTGAGCCAGATGCATATATTGTAGGTGTCCTTTGCGGCATGGATTTTAAAACATGTGCATCCCGCCTACAATCGGGATGCTGTTTGTAGAATCAGCCTCTTTACATCCACTAACTTGAAATGAACAATTCAGCAAATATGAAGAAAACCATCGTAAAACATCCAAACACTCCCAAACGTTCTAACGTTAACAAAAATAATTTCAGATCTACTGAATCAAATGCCCTTGAGATATCTAACGAAATCAGACAATAAGTCTCATTCTGATCCATCCCCTCTTTTAACACCTCCATAGCATATACCAACAACAATTCTATATTGTGGGCTTGTCAAAATCACATAACTGAAATTCAAGAAAATGTACAGTAATGATAAAAGTACAGAAGAAAGAGAACACACATTGAAGACATAATAAAAACCATAAAGATAAAACATTTAAATAATTAAAAACAATAGCATAATGCAAAAAAAAAAAAAAAAAGCTGCCAGAAAAGTCAACAGAACACAAACACCACCAAAATTTCAGTAGACAAGATTTTGACAATGTACAAATCATAACAAAAGGGTTGGTTCTGATCAGTTACTCTGCATTATGTACTGCTTCCTTGGTTTTCTGCACCCCAAATTCATGATTTTGCACTTTTTTTTGGTAAAGGAATCTTAACTTCCAAGCATGCAACCACTTCTTTAGCTTTCTTAGGTCATTTCTTACTTTATTTGTGTCCTAGGGGATCCATTCTACTACAACAAAAACAACCAAAATCTTGTCCCAGGACAGATACCTATGACATTACTGCCAGTATGTAAACTAAGCACAGGGGAGGAGGTATAAACCATTATCTCCCCAACAGACAAAATCAGGTGAGAGAAGCCATGCAAATCCAGAAGGGATAAAAGCCCTAAATCAAGCTTGCAATATGTTACTACATTCCTGTTATCCCATTAAATGCCAAAAAAGAATAAGAAATGTTAAGTCTATTCATTCACTTGAAAAGCTAAATTGAAAACAAGCCAGTTTACAAACTATTAACACACAATAAACTGAGAACAGCTACATTAGATGATCGTTTAGTAGAACTCCTATCCCTTCTAGGGAGATAAGGCTACCCAAAACTTATGACCATGAAAGCTCTTAATAAAATTAAAGGCATTTATTTGGTTAACAAGTATTGCCAATCACATAAGCGCCAGTTAGTGGGATATTCAATGGCATGAATTGGATAACAATGCTGTTGTTTTTTTTTTTTTACCACCTTTGCATTATTTGGATAGTACCAGGGTGATTTAGGGGTATGGCTGGAGATTAATCCAGTTAACTGGGATATTCAGTCCACTAACCAGATAAAACTAGGATACCTAAAAGGATGTCCTAGTTGTATCCAATTAGCTCTCTATAGCACTGCTTGTCAATGTGGTTATTCAGTGTCAGCTGGTAACTGGGCATTGGTGCTAAATATTCAGATTTTATTAAAGTGCAATGGCTGCATTTTAAAATAATGGCTGACCACTGTAATTAAATATCAGGAAGGAAGGGCGAGCAAAGCCTTCAATACATAAGAACATAAGAATTGCTGCTGCTAGGTCAGACCAGTGGTCCATCCTGCCTAGTATCCGCTCACGCGGCGGCCCCCAGGTCAAAGGCCAGTGCTCTAAATGAGTCCAGCCTCACCTGCATAGGTCCCAGTTTAGCAGGAACTTGTCCAGCTTAGTCTTAAAACCCTGGAGGGTGTTTTCCCCTACAACAGACTCTGGAAGAGCGTTCCAGTACGGAATCTATCCCCTTTTAACTTTAGAGCGTGCCCTCTCGTTCTCTCTACCTTGGAGAGGGTGAACAATCTCTCTTTCTCTACTAGGTCTATTCCCTTCAATATCTTGAACGTTTCAATCATGTCCCCTCTCAGTCTCCTCTTTTCAAGGGAGAAGAGGCCCAGTTTCTCCAATCTCTCACTGTACGGCAACTCCTCCAGCCCCTTAACCATTTTAGTCGCTCTTCTCTGGACCCTTTCGAGTAGTACTCGATTTGTTAAGTTCTACCATATTACAAATTTTTTGTTGGTTTCACATTAATTTGGAATATTTGGTACTAACATAGTAAGTTTCAAAACCTATAAATTGATGCTAAATGCAGGCCTTGGGTAGTTACCATTAGAATCTCCATTAATGCCTCCTGAGACTAGCTCAGCATCAGTTGAATTGCTGGAGGTGTGCGATCGACTGTCTAATGCTGCAAGTGATTGGAGCATGCTTAGCAAACTGTTGGATGTTGGAAATTGTAGATACTTCTCTGGTACATAACCTACTTGACCTGCTTTATTTCGTGCCTGTTGAAGAGAATTAAAACAATTACTCAGATATTTTACATTGCTAAACAACAAAAGATGGAGGGGGGTACAGAACAAAGGACAATTCTTTGTGATTATGAAATACACTATCCATCCTAAGGGTAATAAAATCCAGAGTTTTACGTACGTTCCCTCTAAGCAGAGCGCATGAACAATCGCTCACATATTCTAGAAGTGTCACTCACAAATTTTACACGGTTGCTCAGAAAAATACTTGCAAATCTGGAAAATTGTTGATTTTTAGAATTTGTTGCTCACACGAAAAAAAATTTGCAAGCACCAACCTTTCCTTAGAGCAGGGGTGTCAAAGTTGGTCCTCGAGGGCCGCAATCCAGTCGGGTTTTCAGGATTTCCCCAATGAATATGCATGAGATCTATTTGTATGCACTGCTTTCATTGTATGCTAATAGATCTCATGCATATTCATTGGGGAAATCCTGAAAACTGGACTGGATTGTGGCCCTTGAGGACCAACTTTGAAACCTGTGCCTTAGAGGAATCATTAGGTTTTAACCTTAGTACTGTGGACATGATACTTTTAATTATAGAAAGGTGGGTTAATATCATCCTTACAGAATTATTCTGAAAGTTGGAAAGCAGAGTACCTTCACCCAGTCTTCCATATCACCATCTTCAATCACTTCCAACATCTCATGTTCCTCAATAGTTAACTCATCAGGCTGAGAGGCCTGGAAAATAAATATGAAAGAAAATTAGAAACACTCCAAAAAAACAAACATTAATGAAAATACGTTAAAAAGTTAGAACACATCTTTAAAGGGCTATCAAAAAAACTATCATGTTAAAGTGATATAAGGGTTCGGGAGCCTTTATTGACTATGGATTCTAATCTATTAAGCCCATACAGATTTGGAGTACAGTAAAACTTTGGTTTGCGAGCATAATTCGTTCCAGAAGCACACTTGTAATCCAAAGCACTCGTATATCAAAGCAAATTTCCCCATAAGAAATAATGGAAACTCAGATGATTCGTTACACAACCCAAAAACTTTAATACAAAATACTATATGTACTTGTATTGCAAGACCTTGCTGGTTTAGAACAGTCACTATACTCCTGCAGCGTCAGAGAGAGAAGAACCATCAGCTCAGTTGTGAAGATGTGACACGTGTATACTGTATGTACTTGTATTGCAAGACATTGCTTGCATATCAAGTTAAAATTTAATAAAATGTTTTGCTTGTCTTGCAAAACACATGCAAACCAAGTTACTTGCAATCCAAGTTTTTACTGTATTTGCATTTAAGGCTCATAGAAATGTTATTAGCTAAAACTGGCAATGAAGTACTGAAAATCTGAAAACCAGCAATGAGATTTCTTAGGCTGATCAAGCTAGATACTGGATTTAGTAGAAAGATGGAAACTGTACACTTTCAAGTTTGTATTGAGAAGAGAAGGGACAAGCTGGAATGAGATGAGGTCAAGTTTTGCAAAATCAGCATTACATGTATTATCTTAATTGTATGTTTAAAATAGTGTACACATTTAATACAATCTAATACCATCATCACCATTATTATGATAAAAACTTTATTGCCTTGCCTATCATTACACTCTTAAATTTAAATCTTAGTATACAAAATGAATCAATACATATATATATAATCAATACATATATATAGCAAATAAAACAATATCAGATATAAAATCTCCAACCATTCCTTTACCTACTGTCATAGAGAATAAGTCCTCTGAAACAAGTATGTTAATATCTTCCTTCTAAAGCTAAGAAAAACTAAACTAAAACTAAGTTTTAAACTACTGGCATTTAAACAGATACTATAATTCTATAGGAAGGAGCAATCCCGAAAAGAAATCCAGGAGTAAAAACTTCCAGAACCTACAAATAACACTGGAGACCCGTTGATTAGGGATGGAAGCAATGGTTAGCCTGCTTTAAAGCTGATTGTTCCTGAATGAACCACTGTACTCCTTCCTGCACCCATATCATAGAAGCTAAGGAAGAATGGTTAAAGCTGATAAGATTGTTGATTGTACCTCCACCTATAGTGCCCACTTTGAGACCTGAATGGGGGAAGGGAGTCATTGCAAAAAAGGTTCGTAGGTAGTTTGTGCAGACAGCTGTCTGAGGGAAAGAAAAATATGTGATAAAGTCCCCTAATTGCAGAGATGAGTGGACCAGTAAGAAGACTAAGTATGATCTACAGGAGGGGTGCCCACACTTTTTGGGCTTGCGAGCTACTTTTAAAATGACCAAGTCAAAATGATCTACCAATAATGAAATTTTTTTTTAAAACCCACAAAGCACACTGAAAGGCAGAGAAAATATTAATTATCATTCATATTCCGGGTTTTTTTTCAAAGAGGTCACGGCAGATGACTCTATGCAATGTCACCTCAGTAACAACCATACAAAAATAGACAAATATACTCCCTTCCTTTTTACTGAACCACACTAGCAGTTTTTAGCACAGGGAGTTGTGCTGAATGCCCCGTGCTGCTCTCAATGCTCATAGGTTCCCTGCGCTAAAAAACGCTATTGTGGTTTAGTAAAAGGGAGCCATAGTGCAAAATATAGACAGCAGATATAAATTCTCAAAATGGACACATTTTGATCACTAAATTGAAAATGAAATCATTTTTCCTACCTTTGTTGTTTGGTGATTTCATGAGTCTTTGGTTGCACTTTCTTCTTCTGACTGTGCATCCAATCTTTCTTCCCTTCTTTCAGCCTCCTGTATGTTTCCTCTCCTCCAGACCTCATTCTCTCCCCCAACTTTTTCTTTCTGTTTCCTTGCCTCCCTTTCTTTCTGTCTCCCTGTTCCCCCTTCTTTCTATCTCCCTGCCTGCCCCCTTTCTTTCCTTCTCCCTACCCTCCCCCCAAGCCACTCGGTTTGACATCATCAGGGAACAGACCCCAAGCCACCGCCGCCCCAAGCTCTCCCTGCAAAAGCGTTGTGCTGACCAGCATTCCACTCCCCGACGTCAATTATGACGTAGGAGAGGAAGTTCCGGGCCAACCAGGCATTTCTCCCCATTCCATCGAGCCTGAGCCCCATCTCTCCTTGATCCAGCATTTCCCTTCTGTGTCTGTCAGAATTACCATTCCACCTATTTTCCAGCATCACCCTTCTTTGTGTCCATCTCACCTATATCCCTATCTCACCACTTTTTCAGAATCTTCATTTGTCTCTGTCCTTGTCTTTACCCCATGTTCACCATTTGCCCTTTCAATGTCTTTATCTCCCCCCCCCCACTTTTTCAGCATTACTTCTATGCCTCTATTTCACCTCCTCTTCATGTCCCCTCTGTATCTCTATCCTTATTCAGTAGGTCCTGCTTACCCTTTCTCTTCTTTGTATCACTATCTCCATTTTCAGCTTTCCGCCCTTTTCTTGTAGCCAGAATTTTTCCACCCTCCCTCCACTCGGGCCCAGCCCAGTATGAAATATTTCCTTTTGTTTCCCTCCCCTCTCTCGTTCTCCTCCCTCAGCCACGAGTCCTGCATCTGGTCCTCTCCCTTCCACCTGCATCCAGCCACACACCCTGCCCTGCGGCCCTCTTCAGTAACTCGTCAGCAACGGTGATCAAGACAGGCTGCTGACATCGAGGCCTTCCCTCTGCGAGTCCCGCTTTTGTAGAAAAAGGAAGTTGAAACAAGCGGGACTCGCAGAGGGTAGGCCCCGACGTCAGAAGCTTATGTCGATCGCTGCTGCTGAGTTGCCGAAGAGAGCCGCGGAGCAGAGGGTGTGGCCAGATGCAAGTAGAAGGGAGAGGGCCAGATAGGAAGGCTGTAGAAGCTTTGGAGCATGACACAGACCCCAGCCAGGATGATTTCTTTTTCAGGCTGCCGCCGCCCCCCCACCCCACCGAAATGACAAAAAAACAGACTAAACTGGTGTCCGGCGGCGGTGTCTTTGACGTCGGGGAGAGGAAGGCTGATCGGCCGGTAGATCGGGACGGCAACACAAGTCTATCACAGGATGGGCTCTGCGATCGACTCACGTTGCCTTCCCGATCTACCGGTCGATCGCGATCGACGTATTGGGCACCCCTGATCTACAGCATGCATGCTAAGCCCAGCAGAAATAAAGGCCAATGCACTCAGGGCCGGATTAACGGATAGGCAAAGTAGGCATATGCCTCGGACCTGAAGGGTTCAAGGGGGCCTGGTGGGCAGATCCGATGACGTTGCTTGGACATCGTCAGTAGAGAATGACAGGGGATGGGGACATATGGTAATCCGTGGTAACAGCAAACATTTTGAAAGATTGCAGATGCAGAAGAAGAAAAACATTTTACCGCCCCGCGGGAATGGTAAAAAGCATTTCCCCATGGTAAAACAAAATAATTAATTGCCAATTATCTCACCTCCTTTCCACGCCCCTTCCAGGTCAAGCTTCTCTCTCTCTCCTACTCCCATCCCACCCCCTCCAAGTACCTTTTAAGTTGTTTTTCCTTCCACAGGTCTCTGGCTTAATTCCTACACGCTGCTCCTGTGACCCAGCAGCCTTCTGCCTGATGCAACTTTCTGTTTCCACTCAGACAGGAAGCATCAAATAGAGGACTGTGAAGCTGGTATGAGCAGCATGTAGGGTTCACTTGTGGAGACCTGTGGAAGGAAAAGAAACGTTTAAAAAGGAGGGGAAGGTTGAGAGGCAAAAAGTGGGTCCTGTGTTCAAGTTTGTTAAGAGCAGGGTTTAAAGAATGACCACTTTCTCATCAGCACAGAAAATAATAATTAACACCCCCCCCACACACACACACAAAAAAAAGCAGGTTCGGGAGTTTGTAAATATAATTCTATCAAACCTTGGAAAAAAATTTCTCCCCTAATCAAAGTGGCTCTTTTGTATTTTAGTCACAAAATCTGGATTAAAGTATGTATTGTGCCTTTACAGAAACACCATAACTACATTAATTCAAGCTGTCGTTGGAAAGTTCACAGTACACATGTGGACAAAACAGTCCATCTACAGGCATTTCAATGTTTCTTCCTAATTCCCCCTCCCTACAGTATTTGGCTAACTGCTGGGATCAAAGAACATAAAAGCAGCTCCGTTTGGGTTTTTCTGCAGGTTTTTCTTTCTTTTTTACAGCATGGCTCCTTTCTTTGCCTCGTCTCTTGAGGATGAAACATGAGCTCAGCTCGCGTGGATGTAACAGTGGTGCCTGAATCCGAGTCATTCTGGGCACTAAAATGAACATGCTGCAGAGGAAAACAGATGAACTGGTGAGGAGTTACACTGTAATCCTAGTAGTTGACTGCTTTGGCTGGAAACTGCTTCTTTTTTTTTTTTTTTTTTGGGGGGGGGGGTGGAGCACGCTAGCTATTCCCTTGTCAGGAGGTGAGGGAGGAAAACCAAGCTCATTGATTGCTCGACTGGGACAGCAGGCAAGCTACTGAGGAAGAGGTGAGACTGACTGGTTGTGGGACAGCAGATTAATGCCTGGCTGTATGACTGGTGAGGGGTTGGGGAGAATAGGCTGTCTTGTGGGGGGGGGGGGGGTGACTGCCTGTCTTGGCAATCCTGCTACCTGGCTGAAAAAGAAGAACTGGTGATGTGGTGAGGACACAAGTTGAGCATGAAAAGGGTTGGGGAGGGGGGCAACCTGAACATGGGGTTTATGGCTTCTATTTTTTTTTAAGTTTTTTTTTTTTTTAACAATTCTTTATTCGTTTTCAAATTGAACAAGTGCACAAAAGAGTATATTACACTAAAATATTCCACAATATCACTTTGATATCTATACATAAAAATCTAGTACATCAATATCCCCCCACCACCCACCCTTCATCATATTTTCAATAAAATACACACAAATTATATATCATATTATAACATATTATGTAAAATTATTTCCAAATCCCCCCCTTTTTAGTGTGCTGTAAGAGAAAAAGAAAAAGAGAAGAGATGACTATTCAGTACAATATTTTGTCAATGGCCCCCAAATTTTTATAAAGTTAGTATATGTCCCTCTTTGTATTGCTATTGCTCGTTCCATTTTAAATATATGGCATAATGTATTGAACCAAAAAGCATAACTAAGGTTGCTGTGATTTTTCCAATTGTTGGTTATATGTTGGATGGCAACCCCTGTCATAACTAATAAAAGCTTGTTGTTCTCTGGTGATATTTGACTCTTTTTCCTCATCATCATACTAAATAGCACTGTATCGTAAGAGAGTGCCACATGATTTTCCAATAATGCATTTACTTGAGACCATATTGAGTTCCAAAATATCTTAATATAAGGACAATAATAAATTTTTTGATTTTTTTTTTTAAGTTTTATTCATTAGTTCATGGAGCCTGAAAGAAGATCTGGGCTGCCAACATCCTTTGCCTTTGTGAAAGTACCGTATTTTCACGCATATAACACGTGCGTTATACGTGTTTTTACAAACCGCGCATAACCTTGCGCGTTATACGCGTGAGCGCGTTGTACAAAATTTTTTTTACATAGTTTCCCCCCCCCCCCCGATGTCCGATTCACCCCCCTGCAGGACTGCTCGCATCCCCACCCCGAAGGACCGCTCGCACGCACCCGTATCCCCACCCCGAAGGACCGCTCGCACGCACTCCCACCCACACCCCCACCCTGAAGGACCGCTCGCACCCCCACAGCCTCCCGACCCCCCCCATCATGTAGAAGCTCCTACCGGTATCCTGCTGCTTCCTCTTGGCGGTCCCGACACCCGACACGATCGGGGCAAGAGGAAGCTCAAGCCCTCTTGCCCCAGCCAACTGCGGCACCCCAGACACGATTGGGGCAAGAGGGAGCCCAAGCCCTCTTGCCCCGCCGACTCCCCAACAATATCGGGCCAGGAGGGAGCCCAAGTCCTCCTGGCCCTGGCGACCCCACCCCCCGCTAGTTGTTCAGGCCAGGAAGGAGCCCAAACCCTCCTGGTCACGGCGACCCCCTACCCCCACCCCGCACTACATTACGGGGAGGGATCCCAGGCCCTCCTGCCCTCGAAGCAAACCCCCCTCCCCCAATGACCGCCCCCCCCCCAAGAACCTTCGACCGCCCCCCCAGCCGACCCGCAACCCCCCTGGCCGACCCCCACCCCCCTTCCCCGTACCTTTGTGTAGTTGGCCGGACAGACGGGAGTCAAACTCGCCTGTCCGGCAGGCAGCCAACGACGGAATGAGGCCGGATTGGCCCATCCGTCCCAAAGCTCCGCCTACTGGTGGGGCGTAAGGCACCTGGACCAATCAGAATAGGCCCGGGAGCCTTAGGTCCCACCTGGGGGCGGGGCCTGAGGCACATGGGCCCAACCCGACCATGTGCCCAAGGCCCCGCCCCCAGAAGGGACCTAAGGCTCCCGGGCCTATTCTGATTGGCCCAGGCGCCTTAGGCCCCACCAGTAGGCAGAGCTTTGGGACGGATGGGCCAATCCGGCCTTATTCCGTCGTTGGCTGTCTGCCGGACAGGCGGGTTTGGCTCCCGTCTGTCCGGCCAACTACACAAAGGTACGGGGAAAGGGGGTGGGGGTGTCATGGGGGTCGGCCAGGGGGGTCGGGGTCGGCTGGGGGGCAGTCGGAGGTTCTTGGGGGGGGTCATCGTTGGGGGGAGGGGGGTTTGCGTCGAGGGCAGGAGGGCCTGGGATCCCTCCTGCCTGTAATGTAGTGCAGGGTGGGGGTAGGGGGTTGCCGTGGCCAGGAGGGTTTGGGCTCCCTCCTGGCCCGATATTGTCGGGGAGTCGGCGGGGCAAGAGGGCTTGGGCTCCCTTTTGCCCCGATCGTGTCAGGGGGGGCAAGAGGGCTTGAGCTCCCTCTTGCCCCAATCGTGTCGGGGGTGCCGCGGTTAGCTGGGGCAAGAGGGCTTGAGCTCCCTCTTGCCCCGATCGTGTCGGGGAGTCGGCGGGGCAAGAGGGCTTGATGTTAGAGAAAGGGCAAACTGCTGGAAGAGGAAGCAGCGCAGGCGCAGGGCTCACGGAAGGGCCGGGACCGCCAAGAGAAAGCAGCAGGACATCGGTAGGAGCTTCTACATGATGGGGGGGGGGGGTCGGGAGGCTGTGGGGGTGCGAGCGGTCCTTCAGGGTGGGGGTGCGGGTGGGAGTGCGTGCGAGCGGTCCTTCGGGGTGGGGGTGCGAGCGGTCCTGCGGGGGGTGAATCGGACGTCGGGGGGGGGGGGCATCAGGCTTTCAGGGTGGGGACAGGACTTCAAGGGGGAGAGGAGAGTCGGGACGGGCGAAAGGAGAGTCGGGGTGGCCAGAGGAGAGTCGGGGCGGGCGAAAGGAGAGTCGGGCAGCATGTGCGGTATACGGGTGTGCACGGTATATAAAATTTCTGTACATAAATTTGTGTTTTCCGCGCGCTATACCCGTGTGCGCGTTTTACACGGGTGTGCGTTATCTACGTGAAAATACGGTACTGTCATTGTAACTGCAAGGATTAGCAGTTCCAAGTTTTCCTCAGGCTCTACAGCTTGATATAATAAAATCCCTCAAAGCCTAGACCTATAATTATGATGGGTATTCTTAGGGGAATTCTGTCTTAATTCCTTCAAAAATCCTGCATAATTGAGAAATAATATTTTTTGCTGTTCTATTTTAATATACTGTATTATGGTTCAAGGATAGTAGTTATAGTGTGTTATTGTTACGAAAACACAGAATTTTCAAATACTGTGCACTTATTTTTAAAAACTTTTGCACAGAATTCCCCCAGGAGATTCTACATTTTTTGCCTCATCTTGTTGATCAAATTACTTAAATTAATAGAAAAAGCCTGAATATTACTTTATGGTAATGAAGGAGCCCCCAGGTTTTCAAATTTGTGTCAACCAATAAAAAATTAACAAATATACATGAAAACTGACAAATTAAGAATATGTACTTTCTGGTGGAACTCGTTATGTCACATATACAAAATGGAAAGAATAATTGCCATACAAAAAGGGAATTATAACAATTTTAAAAAGATTTGGGGGCCATTGATAACATATTGCAATGATTAGACACCTTTTTACACTAAAAGTATAATTATAATTTTGGGAAAGGGGGGATGTATAGCTAAATTATTGGTTAAATAAATGTTTTTCAATTTATTATATATGAGATATGTTTGCTTTATAATATTTGTGGAAAGGGTGGGTGGGAAAGGGACTTAATTTATATATTGAAGATGATACTAGAAAAGAAATTAAAGTGATGTGTATGATTTTATTGATGTATTATTGTACACTTGATGTAAGATGAAAAAATGAATAAAGAATTGGAAAAAAAAAAAAAAAAAGAATATGCAAATATATTGTTTTCTAAAACTAAGGCCTTCATACTAAAGAGCAAATGTGATGCATTTTTTTTTTTTAAGCTAGACCAGTTTGATCAGAGCTCAGAGGGACGAGACGGGGAAGGGAACAAACTTTGTACCTGTGTCATTTTCTAGCACTCATCAGCTAGTCTCGAGAGACTACGGGAACTCCCCACAGCCATTTCTTAATGGCTATCTGCACAGGGCAGGAGTGTAGGAAGATCGCCCCTGCCCCAAAAACCAGTTAGATCACCAGGTAAGGCTGGGATGCCAGGGGAAGGTGGAAGGGAGGTGGGGGTGGGTCAGAGCTGGATATTCACGGTGTTTCACCATTCGCGGTCCGGCTCTACCCCTATCCCCCGTGAGTAACGAGGGAGAAGTGTACCATGCTATGGACAAAATTCTAGTTGGTGGAGAAAAAAAAAGGTCCCATTTTATTTGACATGTACACTGACCTCAACAAATTTAGTGTGCTCAGACAGTAGGCCAAATACCCCATGCTATACAGCCCAAACTGAAAGGGCTGGTTAGTATATGGAATTGATCGAACTTGTTATACTGCCACATCAAGGTGGCACACAAAACATAGAATATTTAGCATAATATAGAAGCGGCAAAAACAAAGGGCTCCTTTTACTAAGGTGCGCTAGCGTTTTTGCGCATGTACAAAATTACCATGCGCTAAACCGCTTCTAGAATTACCATGCGCGGTACGCTTCTAGAATAACACCAGCTCAATGCTGGCGTTAAGGTCTAGTGCGTGCAGCAATTTAGCACGCATTAAGGCCCTAACGCACCTTAGTAAAAGGAGCCCAAAATGTCAATAACAACCAATTACAAAATAAAGCATACCAAATACAACATAAATAGACACAGGGCAGAATAAATATAAGAAATCCAACAAACTAGTATCCTTAATTGAAAATAAAAGATTGTCCATTCTAATAAATAATTAAAAGAGTATACCTAAACCCAAGAGATCCACTGAAATAATACAAGAAAATGCAAGACCATGATAAAACAGAACATCTCCGTTATTCCCCAATCCCTTTGCTCTGGTTGTCCCCTTTACCAAAATAAAATCTGACATCTTCTTTCAAGAAAAGCCCTCTTCCCTGAAAATGAGAACCCACCATTCTGACCTGATAGCACTGTATAGTCTCACAGACAATTCCGCCACGAGGTGCTCACTTCAATTTATAGTAGGGAGAGATCTACTGTATATGATGCCAACTGGAGGACTGCAATCGTGCAGCCAGAATGATTCTCAGGCTTCTTGTTTTGGTGAAGATTGTGTCCCTCAGGACTGTCAAGTAGTGCTGCCCGATTTAGGAAAAAAAAATTTGATTCGATTCAGCCCATAGAATCGATTTTTTGATTTGATTTTCCTGCCCAATAGGGTGTTGTTGTTTTTTTCCCCAAACATCCTGGTGGGTTTATTTTATAGCCTCTTCACCCCTTTTATAGCCTCTTCACCCCTTTTGCCCTCTCCTACCCACACTGGTGCAGTGGTGTAAACAAAATAAACAAACAAAAAAGACTTTTCCTCTCTCTGTTAAATCCTAGCTCACGTTTGCGGTCTAACACCAGCTCTGGCAGGATACACGTTTCAAATCTGACATATTGTAATCACAATATGTAATCACAATATGTAATCACAATCCCTGCTTTAGGAGGCGAGGGGGGAGGGTCAGTCACCAAATCGGGAGGCTGATTTTTTTTTTGTTTTAAATTGATTCGAATCGTGAATCGGGCAGAACTATTGACAAGAACTCATTCCAGAAGGGTGGTGATAGGAGACTGCCTTGAGGAAGTCCTGTTATTTGATGAGTGGGCTGGTTGCTTGAAGAGGGATTATCACCTGACCTTAATGGAGGAATAAACTCCCTGAGCAAATCTAGCCGTTTAATTCTGGACTATTACCCTAGGAATTTTGCTGTTAACTTTTAGGTCTTACTGGGTACCTACAAGATAGAGCACGGAGGTTAGAATATCTTGCAATTTTGTGCACACCTGCTAAAGCCTTATTTTCTTTTGATATATGCTCATTTGAATGCAGGTACATATTATTTTTAGAATTTACAGTATAATCTCATTATAACGGACTTCAAGGGACCTGGAAAAACGGTCCATTAGATCCAGAGTTGCATTTTTTAAAAACTTTATTTAGGTCAACTTGAAACAACTTACAATCAATGAACAATAGTCACTGCACAAACATATCAGCAACATCAATAACAAAACTCAGCAAAACAATGGTATGGCACAAAAAGATTGCAAAAGCAGAACACTAAAAGATGTTCTAAAGCATTATGTTGTACTGTACTGGAAAGAAAAATATTCTTCTGGGCTGCATTTTGATACTATATTACCGGCATGCCACATTCCTTGTAGGCGGAGCCTGCGTATCCGTTATAGCCGAACAAAACTACAGCTAAAAGCGGCTCTGGGGACCAAATTGTTTGTCCGTTATATGTGAGTCCGCTATATGCAGTGATTTTCTGCATGTTCATAAAGGCGCACGGCTGGGACCAGCAGACCTCGTCTGCTATAGATGAGGTTCCGTTATAAAGAGATTATACTGTATTCGTTCATGTTAGCTATTAGTGCATAAGCTCAATGGAACATGTCTGTTTATTCTATGGTGGAGGACAAATCCAGGAATAAATACAAACCTTGTATGAGTAAACAACCTTGCAAGTCAGTGGATAGTTTCTTAGCGTACTGGAAGGGCTGGAACCGCTGTCATCAAAAGCATCCATGCTGTCTTCCAACTCTTCTCCCTCTTCTCTTTCCCCATCAGTGTTTGGCTGTAAAAATGTTAAAAGAAAAAATGTAAGCAAACTGGATTATGGCAAGGAGAAATTATCACTTGTTTCAAATCACTATAAAGGGTGTATAGTAGACTCTGTTAACCCTTTAAATAGCACAATTTTACAGTCTAAAGTCATTAATTTCATGGTATATTTTAGGATGCTAACAGTGAAATATCTCATTTTTGAAGACCAAAGTCATAAAAGGGATGAAAAATGTTCTACAGTCAGTATTAGCTGTGCAAAGCTGGGTTGCAGTTATTTTGCTTTGGTTTTTATTGAATGTTTTGAACAATAAAACAAAGAATGTTTTGTTAGGAAACTTCAATCTGTTTCTGAGTCCAAGGAGTTGTTTGCTATACTGTAGTTGCTAAACTATCCGCTAAAATGTGTGTCTTGTTACTTTACTGTCATTAAAGCCTCAATGTAACAATAAAATTGGCTGTTAAAATGTATCAATCTAATAGTTAAATCGTAGCCCTGCTTCCTTGAGTCCTTGAAGTATACAGCTTAACTTTTAGATTGATACAATTTTAAGAGTTAGCCAATTTTATTGTTACATTGAGTCTTTAGTAGACAAGTTGATTTTGGTAGTACAGTGGAACTCGGTTTGCGAGTGTTTTGCAAGCCGAGCAAAACACTCAGCAAACTTTTGTCTCGCAAACCGAGCACTTACAGCTGCAGGAAGCGCCGCTTCAGGGGGATTCCTCTTCCGTCCACCTGCCAGCCTTCTACGCCGGGTGCCTTCCGCATGTCGGAGAGCCTCTATCTGAGCCCATGCAGTCGAGTGCCATCCCACCTGCACATTGTGTATGATCACGCACTTCGATGACTGACGTTGTGCGTGATCATATGCAACGTGCAGGTGGAATGGCACTCAGCTGCATGGGCTCAGATAAAAGCTCTCCGACATGCGGAAGGCACCCGGCGTGGAAGGCTGCCCATCGGACGGAAGAGAAATCCCCCTGAAGCGGCGTTGTGTGGGCTCAGGGGTTCTTCAGCGGCTGGCGGACAGATGAGGCATCCCCCCAAAGCAGCACTGTGGGGTTCTCCAGCGGCTGGTGGACAAAGGATGCGTTAACTAGAGACCCAGCACCCGTCAGGTACAGACCCCTGGGCCACCCCTCACCACTTCCTCGGCACCTTTTGGGTTCTGGAATTAATTGTCAGGGTTGCCATTATGGCCTATGGGAAAAGTTGCTTTGATATACGAGTACTTTGGATTATGAGCATGCTTCTGGAACGAATTATGCTCGTAAACCAAGGTACCACTGGACTTTACTGTTATTGCCACAATTTACAGATAGGTTTTAGAAGAAACTTGTGTGGCACAGTGGTTAAAGCTAAAGCCTCAGCACCCTGGGGTTGTGGGTTCAAACCCACGCTGCCCCTTGTGAACCTGGGCAAGTCACTTAATCCCCCTCCCATTGCCTCAGGTACATTAGGTAGATTGTGAGCCCGCTGGGACAGACAGGGAAAATTGCTTGAGTACCTGAATAAATTAATGTAAACCGTTGTGAGCTCCCTTGGCAGAACGGTATAGAAAAATTGAATAAATAAATAATCCTTAGAATCCACTTTAGTTAAGCTGAATCAGTTTCAGATGACTTTGAAAATTGGAAATATTTTGTATCATTGGGGCAAGTGGTTGAAGCAATTCACTTTTTAAATTCCTCAAATTCCTTTTTTTTTTGTAATTGTTTATTTATAACAAAGAATCGCACATCGCTACAGCAGTACTGTGCCAAATCAGAACAATCAGTCAATCAACAGAATAGCAAACCCCCCCGAAAACCAGCCCCTCAGCCCCCCCCCGTAACAGCATACAACACCCATCATCTCCTGTAAGACAGAAATCCCCCCCCAAAAACCAGTTGTGATGATACCAGATCCATTATTTTGATAACTGTAAATAGGAGGGTATTGATCTTTTAAAGCTTGCTTTAATGAAAGTCGGGTCTTTGTTGAAAAATCCAAAATTAGATCCGAGTTCTCCTGATAATTTTAGACTGATATTTTGTTATCCTCTTTGGCAAAATTGTATTAGAACAATTGCAAAGGTTTATTGAGGAGCATGGACTTCTTGATCAATTTCATTTTGGTTTCTGGTATAAAACAATACGGAAACTCTTAATTTCTATTCCAGAATCAATTCGTTGTGATTTTGATTGCAATTCTTTGATGGTTACCTTAGATATTTCTGCTGCATTTGACATGGTTAATCACTTTTAATTTGATTATAGGCCCTTGGGATTTCTGGGCTAGACCTGAAGCAGTCTACTTCCTGTTTGGAAACATGTCAGTTTCAAGTAAGGATTGGTTCTGACATATCTGGCTAGACAGAAATCCAATTTGCAGTACCTTTTCTTAAAAAATTTTGGGTATTTATATACCACTTATCAAGGTGGTTTACAATCAAGAACACAAGCATTTTATCTATCTGTCCTCATGGCTCATCACTCTTATTATTATATACATAGTTTCTTTATATAAAGTGCTTGGTTGTTTAGATCAGTGTTCTTCAACCTTTTTACACCTATGGACCGGCGGAAATAAAAGAATTATTTTGTGGACCGGCAAACTACTAAGACTGAAATAAAAACCACTACACTCTGTGTCCTTGTCCCTTTCTACCCCTGTGATCAGTATTGCCCTTCTCTGACCCCATCTCTTCTTCATCCAGCATTCCCCTCTGTGTCTGTCCCTATACTCCATGCACAGCATCTCTTCTCTGGGCATCATCTCTCTATTCTTTTCTGCCCAGAGCCCACCTTATGGCTTGTATGCCTTCTTTGCTATCCCCCTGTTGTTAGCATCTCTCCCTCCTTGAGTCCACTGTTCCCCATCCACCAATTCTCTCTCTCTACCCCCTTCTCCACTGCCCTCCCCACAGTCCAGCAGCATCTCCTTCTTCTCCCTCCAGGTCCAGTAGCAGCCCTCCCTTTCTTTCCCTCTGTCCAGCAGCAACTCCCCCTTCACTATTCTCCATTTCCAGTCCAGTGTGGCAACTCCCCTGACCAGCAGAAGCAGTTCCCCATTCCCCCCAACCAGCTCTAGCTCCCCTTCTCCTTTCACCCCTAACATCAACAGCTTCCCCTTCATCATCCTTCATTTCCAGTCCAGTGTGGCAAGGCCAACCCCAAAACATGCCCAAGAGCATTCATACAAGCAAGCATTGCTGCCAGGCACTTCTCTATCCCACCAGTACCTTCCTTTACCCGGACTAGCAGCAGCTCAGTGTTTTAACTTGCCTGCAGCAGTGTCAGTAGCATCAGCACAACGATTAGGCAGCCTTGGGTCCTTTGATGGGTTGCGACCGCCTCTGAGGAAAGAGGAAGTTGCATCATCAGAGGCGGGCCATGATTCAGCAAAACCCCAAGGCTGCCTAATTGAATCTCTGCGCTGACGCTACTGACATTGCTGCAGGCAAGTTAGAATACAGAGCTGAGGGGAGGGGAGGAAGCCACTGTCTGGAGGCTGTGAAGAGAGCCACTGCTATTCCTGTGCGGGGAGGAAAGCAAAACATCGGCTGCTTCACAGGAAGGAGGGAGACACGTGGGTAGGTACCCAGCTCATCGGGCCACGAATCGGCAGGAAATTTTTGCGGTCCGGCACCGGGCCATGGACCGGCGGTTGAAGAACAGTGGTTTAGATGTTAGCTGTTATTTGTATGCTGATCACATACAATTTTACTTTCCAGTTAAGGATAAAATCTCAGATGCTTTAGCCTTTCTCTGTTGAATCTGGCCATCAGCAAATAAACAAACTGAACATATCAAAGACACAGGTTCTTTTCTTATTGGACTCAATATTCCAAATTTTCCTGACTTATTCTCTTTTGATGGGTTTGATATTCCCTTATTTTTATTAAAATTTTAACAGTTTCATAGAAGAAAATTAAACAACCATAGTTGGTCATATTATATAAAAAGGGAAGGAAAGACAAGAAAGAAAAACTAAGTAACACATCATAATACCTTCCCAGGATTCAGAAATAAAGATAACATGAGAAGGATATAAAATGAAGAAGAGAAGGATAACAAATGTAATCAAACAAAAGACTTATTTTATCAATAATAATAACCTGGTCCTACTAGGAGATTTGATATTCAAGAGAAATGAAGTATCTAGGAACTAGCCTGGATTCATTATCATCTATGAAACATCTTAAAGGAGTTGTACAGTGGGTATTTTTCCAATTGAAATCTTTATGATACCTACGTGATTTGTTAAAGGTGGTTCAGTTTCATGCTGTGGTCCAAGCCTTTGATTTCCCTTTGTTTAATTATTGTAATGTCTTGGGTTTGTAAGACTTCCTATATGGACATTTCGTGCCTTAAAAATAGCGCAACCTACAACTGTTCATTTAATCTCCGGCACTTCTTGATATGATATAGTGACCACTACTCAGGTTAAATAGAAACTCTCAAAAATTCAACAATAGCTCTTCTATTTTATAATAATCATAGATACTTATAAAACTTATAATAAAGGTCTGTATCACCAAAGATAGCCAGTGTTTTGCAATTTCCTGCTGCCTCAGGATGAATATTCACTTATTGGACCTCTATCTTCCTGTATCAAAACTTGCGAGATAAGTTTGTCCTGATTCCACTGTTGCATTGCACAGAGCTATTAAACTTTTTGTGGGAAAGGTTTTTTTATGCTGAGATTTCTTCACTCTGAAATGCCTACCACCCAGACTCAGTAGGGTGGAGGCAGGATTCTCATGCTTTTTCTGGTATGAGAGCAAGATTTCTGTCTAGGCTTAGAGAAGTGGGAGGATGGAAGGTTCATATACCTTTGAGAGTAATAGGATCTCCATTTCCCATAACTGTGACATTTTCTGGAAGAGGATCCTGAGTCAGAAGTGAGCTGGTAAGGGTCCTAAAGGTATCACTATGCTGGCTTGATGAGAGTTGCAGTTTCCTGCAACTTATCTCCCCCAAAAAGATTTTATCCATCACAGGGCACAGGAGTGAGCTTTTCCTGCATATTAAGTCTAAGGTCTGAGGCCCTCACGTAGGTGAGAATACAAGTGTAAATACCAACTGCAGAAGCCAACAATGCCATATCAAAAATATCATGTCTCATGGACTATGTATTTTCTATACTCTTTCCTGTTAACTATTAATCCAGAGTTTTTCAGTTTTCTCCCTGGGGGGAGTGCTGATAAACTACACAATACTGTGCACAAGGTCACACAAGTACATACTTATGAAAAGCTGATAAGATGCTATGTGGGACATTAACATTGCATTCTAGAAAATGTTCTCCCAAATGACTCCAATGAATGAGCATCCTTCACAGGGGATGAGGAACAAGTTTTGGAGCTTTTGGCTCTTTTGAGAGTGGATATGAATATCATGGAATAGTGAGGAAGCTGTTGCTTTCTTGAATCTGGAGCCTTCTGGACTCTGTACATAAAGAAACCAGGGGGAGGGGTCACACACACTCATCGGAACCTCTTCAGGATCATGTGCATGGGCACGTTCACAATAGAGAGTTGCGCGGGGACAGAAATCCCACCCGTCCCCGCCAAAGTCCCACCCGTCCCCGTGAGGACTCCCACCCGTCCCCGCGAGGAATCCCTCCGTCCCCACCCGTCCCCGCGAGGAATCCCCTCCGTCCCTGCGAGGAATCCCCTACGTCCCTGCGAGGAATCCCCTACGTCCCCGCCCATCCCTATAAACTACAGAAATAGTTATTTCATTTAATTATGCTACTGAATTAAAGGCTCTGGTAGAAACCCATTTAAAAATAAGCAAAAAGACTTTATTAATTTGGAAATATTAATTGGGAAGAATACATACTTTGTAAACGGGTTTCTACCAGAGCCTCTAATGTTTATAAATTTTTATCAACACAACTAATATACTACTTTATCCTTAAGCAAAAAAAAAAAAAGAATTTTTTTCCTACCTTTATTGCCTGATTTCTGCTTTCTTCGTGTTCTCATTCAATTCCTTCCATCCACTGCCTCTCTTCTCTCTGTGTCTTCCATTTGCTCTGTTACTGTGCCTCTCCCTTTCTCCCCCCTCCCAAATTGGTCTGGCACCCATCTTTTTCCCTCCGCTCCACCCATAGTCTGGCACCTCTGTCTTCTTCCCTGCCAGCGTCTTCTTCCCATTCCCTCTTCCCCATTTCCTTTCAGTGTCCTTCTCCCCCACCATCTTCCCCGTGTCCTGTCAGGCAGCATCCTTCTCCCCCCTCTGCCTTCCCCATGTCCTTTCAGCGTCCTTCTCCCCCCTCTGTCTTCCCCATGTCCTTTCAGCGGCCTTTCTCCCCTCTGTCTTCCCCATGTCCTTTCAGTGGCATTCTCCACCCCTTTGTCTTCCCCAGTGCTTTCAGGGTCCTTCCCCCCCCTCCTCCCATTTACCCCATGTCCTTTCAGCGTTCTTTTCCACCCCTTTGTCTTCCCCAGTGCTTTCAGCGGCCTTCTCCCCCCTTAAGCGTCTTTTCTTCTCCACTCCACCTTTCCTCCCTCCCTGCCTCCACCTTTGTGGCGCTTTTGCACCCGACCTTCAACAGAACAGGCCCGGTTGGACAAATCTCCCTGTCCTGTAGCCGCAAATTTAAATTACCTTCTTACAGCAGCTGGAGTACTGAAGCTGCTGTAAGAGGTAATTTAGATTTGCGGCTACAGGGCAGGGAGATTTGTCGGCCGGGCCTGTTGTCGGTCGATCGGGGGACCTGACCGGCTGTGCACATTCTCCGGGGCGGACCGCCCCCTCCCCCCCTCTTTCGTACGCCATTGCCTTCTCCCTACCTGCCCTGCCGCACACAGCCGACCGGAAGTCTTCCTGATGTCAGCGCTGACGTCGGAGGAAGGGAGGGCTTTGCTTAAGTCCTCCCTCCGACGTCAGCACTGACATCGGGAAGATTTCCGTTCAGCTGTGTGCTGCGACAGGGCAGGTAAGGAGAAGGAGACTACCCTCGCGGCTCGAGTGCACTGCGATCCAACCCCGCAGGAACCCCGCGACCCTCGGAGGCGTCCCCACGGGATCCCCGCGACCCTAGGGGGCGTCCCCACGGGATCCCCGTGACCCAAAGGGGGAACCCGCGGGATTCCCGTCATCCCCATTCCCGTGCAGCTCTCTAGTTCACAACTTTCAAGGATGCATTGAGGAATTGGAAAATATCAATGATTCTGCCCTGTGCTCTTCTTGCATGTCTAACTTAAACGAAATGGCTTAGAAGCCATCTCCCAGTCAAACTCGAACACAAGTTTCTCTGGTAGAGAGATGCATTTTTTTGTCAGGTGGGGAAGGATCTGAATATAGACCTAGAGACTCCTTTTCTGAAAAGATTTCTAGTTCTTCTTCAGTCTGAATGAGACTCATAAAAATACTCTAGAGGGGTCTTCAGAATCAACTGGGACTACCTCATGTGAAGTGACAAAGCATTTCATCCTGTCCTCAAACTTCTTCATGAGTTACTATGAAAAAAGGTGTGGCCATCACAATGACAGTGGCCATGTCCTTGAGTTACTTTGGGTGCATATTGGAAGAATTGTATTGGATCCATATAAGCTGTTGCACACACTGAGATACCAAAGAGGATGAGCAGTCATCACGCTGAAGGTACTTAGAGAAAACCAGCAACCTTTGTGCATAAAACCCAAGGGAGCACTCAAAGATCTCAATACATATATTTTGGAAGAAAGTTGACAGAAGAGATATATGATAGAAACATTTAAATGCATAAATGCACAGGGGACAAGTCTCTTGGAATTGAAAAACCTTGAGAATGAGAGGACATGGGATGAAGGTGAAAAGAAAGAGTTCAAAGTAATCTAAGGAACTACATCTTTAAGGAACAGCCTCTTGGTGGATGGAGATTGTATACAAATTCAAGAAAGCATGGGACAAACACACAGGATCTCTAAGGGAGATGTATAGTAAGAAAATGACAGCAGATACAGATCACATAGCCTATCCAGTCCGATTATCCATACCATCCACTATGTTTCTATGTAAATAGGTATAATGTTGATGCGCCTCACTCAGTGCATCATGATCTCTCAGTGGCAAAGATGAAGGCAAATCCTTCCTCTTCTTCAGGCAGAAGCTGGACAATGACCAATTTCAAAGGTGCATGACTGATGCTCAATGTCATAAGAACATAAGAACATAAGAAGTTGCCTCCACTGGGTCAGACCGAGGTCCATCTCGCCCAGCGGTCCGCTCCCGCGGCGGCCCATCAGGTCTGCGACCTGTGAAGTGGTTTCTGTCCACTTCTATAACCTACCTCAAGTTATATCTGTACCCTTCAATCCCCCTATCCTCCAGGAACCTATCCAAACCCTCCTTGAACCCCTGTACAGAGTTCTGGCCTATCACATCCTCCGGAAGCGCATTCCATGTGTCCACCACCCTCTGAGTAAAAAAGAACTTCCTAGCATTTGTTCTAAACCTGTCCCCTTTCAATTTCTCCGAGTGACCCCTAGTTCTTGTGGCTCCCCACAGTTTGAAGAATCTATCCTTATTCACTTTCTCTATGCCCTTTAGGATTTTGAAGGTTTCTATCATGTCCCCTCTAAGTCTCCTCTTCTCTAGGGAGAACAGCCCCAGCATTTTTAACCTGTCGGCGTATGCAAAATTTTCCATACCTTTTATCAGTTTAGTCGCCCTCCTCTGCACTCCCTCGAGTATCGCCATGTCCTTCTTGAGGTACGGCGACCAGTATTGAACACAGTACTCCAGGTGCGGGCGCAACATTGCGCGATACAGCGGCATGATGACTTCCTTCGTCCTGGTTGTGATACCCTTTTTGATGATGCCCAGCATTCTGTTTGCTTTCTTTGAGGCTGTCGCACATTGCGCCGATGGTTTCAGTGATGTGTCGACCATCACCCCCAGGTCCCTTTCAAGGGTACTCACCCCTAGCAGTGTTCCCCCCATTTTGTAGCTGAACATCGGGTTCTTTTTCCCTACATGCATGACCTTGCATTTCTCTACGTTAAAACTCATTTGCCACTTTTTTGCCCAGTCTTCCAGTCTCGTTAGGTCTCTTTGCAGGTCTTCACAGTCTTCCGTGTTTCTAACCCTGCTGCAGAGTTTGGTGTCATCGGCAAATTTGATAACCTCACATTTTGTCCCCGCCTCCAGATCGTTGATAAATATATTGAACAGTAGAGGTCCCAGCACCGACCCCTATGGAACTCCGCTCGTGACCCATTGCCAGTCTGAGTATTGGCCTTTCACTCCAACCCTCTGTTTCCTGCCTGCCAACCAGTGTTTGATCCATCGGTAGATATCCCCTTGCACCCCATGGTTCCACAGCTTTTTAAGTAGCCGCTCGTGAGGTACCTTGTCGAAGGCTTTTTGGAAGTCAAGGTAAATGATGTCTATGGATTCCCCCTTATCCATCTGGTTGTTTATTCCCTCAAAGAAGTGCAGCAAGTTCGTGAGGCATGACCTTCCCTTGCAGAAGCCATGCTGACTCGCATTTAGTTGTCCATTGTTTTCTATGTGTTCGCAGATTTTGTCCTTTACCATTGCTTCCATCATCTTCCCTGGAACTGAGGTCAAGCTTACAGGCCTATAGTTTCCCGGGTCACCCCTTGATCCCTTCTTAAAGATGGGCGTGACATTTGCTATTTTCCAGTCCTCTGGGATCTCCCCTGTCTTTAGGGAGAGGTTACATATTTGGCGAAATGTCTCTGCTATTTCGTTTCTCAGTTCTTTTAGTACCCTTGGGTGGATGCCGTCCGGGCCTGGTGATTTGTCGCTCTTCAGTCTGTCTATCTGTCTGAGGACATCCTCTTTGCTTACCTCTAGTTGTACCAGCCTTTCATCGTGTTCTCCGTTTATAATTACCTCGGGTTCCGGAATATTGGATGTGTCCTCTCTGGTGAAGACTGACGAGAAGAATTCGTTTAACCTGTCAGCTATCTCTTTTTCCTCTATTATCGCTCCTTTCCTGTCTCCGTCGTCCAGTGGTCCCACTTCCTCTCTGGCTGGCTGTTTCCCTTTCACATACCTGAAGAAGGGTTTGAAGTTTCTTGCTTCTCCTGCCAATTTTTCCTCATATTCTCTCTTTGCTTTCCTGACCTCTTGATGACATTGTTTTTGGTGTCTTTTGTGCTCTACCTGGTTTTCCTTTGTTGGTTCCTTTTTGCATTTTTTGAAGGATGATTTCTTGTCGCTTATCGCCTTTTTAACTGCAGTTGTTATCCATGCTGGGTTTCTAGATCGATTTTTTTTGCACCCTTTCCTAAACCTTGGGACACACAGGTCTTGTGCCCCGAGCACTGTGCCTTTAAGCAGTGTCCAGGCTTCCTTTACGGTCTTCACCTTCCCTGAGTTGTTATTGAGCTTTTTTCGTACCATTTTCCTCATGACCTTGTAGTTTCCTTTTCTGAAGTTGAGTGCAGTCGTTGTGGTTCTTTTCACCTTTGATGTTCCCATGTTTAATTTGTACTGGATCATGTTGTGATCGCTGTTCCCTAACGGTGCTAGTACCACCACTTCCTTTGCGGGTCCCTCTAGCCCGTTGAGGATTAGGTCTAGGGTGGCCTCCCCTCGCGTTGGTTCCGTGACCAGCTGCTCCATGAAACAGTCCCTTATCGCCTCTAGGAATGTAGTTTCTTTCGTGCAATTTGAGTGCCCAATGTCCCAGTCTATTCCTGGATAGTTGAAATCCCCCATAACCACCACTCTTCCACTTTTGCACATCTGTCTCAGTTCGGCCTCCAGGTCCAGGTCGATTGCGTCTGGCTGTCTTGGTGGTCGATAGTACAGTCCCAATTTGATGTCAGCTCCTTCCCCTCCTGTCAGCTTAACCCATAACGACTCCAGACTGTCTGCCCTTATTGTTGTTTCTGTTCTGGATGAAGGAATAGAGTCCTTTATATACAGTGCTATTCCTCCCCCCTTCTTGTGTGCCCTGTCCCTCCTGTAGAGTTTGTACCCTGGTAGGGCCACATCCCATTTGTTGTCCTCCGACCACCATGTCTCTGTGATTCCAATTATGTCTAGGTCCTTATTTCCGGCTATAACTTCTAGCTCCCCCATTTTAGTCCTTAGACTCCTAGCATTTGTATATAGGCATTTTAAGTCCCTGTTTGTTACCTTTTCTTTTGGATCTACTCTTGATTTGTTGCTCCTGTTTGTCTCCTGTGCTGCCTCTTGTGGTCTGTCTATCCTGTCCTCTGCCTGCTTCTTTGTTCTTTGATAGCTCTCTGGTTCCGGCTGCTTCCTCTTTGTCTTACTCTTTAGCTTTAATTTCCCCTCGGGTCCCTGTGCTGCATCTTTGGGTTTATGTCCATAAAGCGTCCATTTTGTCTCTAGCCCACTATTTCCAGTTCCTGTCTCAGTATCCTTGCTCGATACTGTGGTCCGATGTGTCGAGGTCCGATCGACTGTCGGCTTTCCCCTTGTTATCAGTTTAAAGTCATGTCTATGCAGGTCTGGATGTTACGTGCCAGCATCCTTGTCCCAGCCGTGCTCAAATGCAGTCCATCTTTCCTGTAGAGTTTGTTTTTCCCCAGGAAGGTTGACCAGTTCCGTACAAAGAGGAAACCCTCCTCGTCACACCATCGCCTTAGCCATCCATTTGTTGCCTGCAGCTCGGTCTGCCTCCTCGCATCTGCCCTTGGTACTGGTAGGATCTCCGAGAAGGCTATCTTCCCCGTCCTCAGCTTCAGTTTCCTCCCCAGGATCTTAAAATGCTCGGTCAGTGTAGTCATGTTGAAATTCCTTCTGCTGACGTCATTTGTTCCGACGTGGATTATCACTGCTGTGTCCTCTGTCTCAGCTCCCTCCATGATTCTCTCGATTCTGTCGGAGATGTCCTTTGTCCTCGCCCCTGGGAGACATGTCAAGACACTCTCAAGAGTGCATTCCCAGTGCTCCATACAGCTTTGCAACCCAGATGCAGATATAGCAATCTTATCTGCACCAAAATAATTTTGCCGTTTCTCACGGCCACAAATCCCTTTCTGACATTTGTGTCACAGAATATAATGATCAGGGATCATGCTCAGCCCCCCCCCCCCATGTAATCTGTGATGGATATGATCAGGAGTACTTCTTGAAGCCAGTTGGGCCTTCTCTTGGGAGATGATATCTGGTGAAATAAGTGCAGCAAAATAAAAAGATTCATGATGCTCGAAGTCAACCTCAAGTTGACAACAAAAATAAAGGAAACTTCAAAGAACAGAAAAGCAACGATGGAAGTTATAGGGACGAGAACTGCATGACAGTTAACAGGACTTACCTGTATAAGAAAATCTGCGAAACTTTAAAGAAAATATGAGCTAAGGTGACTAAGAAGCAAAACACATTCAATCCCGTCCAACAAAAACAAATCACAAATATGGTAATGGTGGCAGGCAGGAAGGCATGTGAAT
Source organism: Geotrypetes seraphini (assembly GCF_902459505.1). Taxonomy (NCBI): domain Eukaryota; kingdom Metazoa; phylum Chordata; class Amphibia; order Gymnophiona; family Dermophiidae; genus Geotrypetes; species Geotrypetes seraphini. The sequence continues at coordinate 12,518,671 of NC_047089.1, read as the reverse complement.
ACACAGTTGAGCTATTTCAAAAGCTCTGTATTTAGGACTGGGAGAAAAGTTTCAATGCAGGGTTCCGATAGATTATAATCACCCCGGTTTGGAGATTTCCATATCTGCTTTTCCTCAGAGAACTTTATATGTTTTCTAAATATTACTTGCAAAACTTAAAGACTCTGTTATTTGTGTTTCTTGCAATCCCAAAGGCAAGGAAAAAAGACACATATCCTTCATGAATTAATACTTTGCCTAAAGAACACAAGACTATACCAAGTGTAGGGAGCCATTATTCATGAGTGTAGGAAGGCTTGCCCAGCGCTCATTCTCCAGTTCTTCAAACACCTGATTCATTGCGCTCTTCAACCAGGTATCCACAGAAACACCTATTTGCCGCAGGAGATCCAAACGAGCCTCTGCTTTCAATTTAATGATCTGAGGAGACAGCAAGAAGTTAAAAATCTATTAGAAGCTGAATGTTTAAATTTACACGCCATTAAGAGTGAAAAAAAGTATCTCAACAGAAGAGATCATCAACTGTTGTTTTTTTTTGGGGGGGAACCATGCTCTTCTAGAAACAGCTAGAAAGTGTCCTCATTCCGGGAAAGGTTGCTCTTGCCAGCCCTCATAAGTTCCAACTCGAACTACAGGCTCACATACTATCATATTTTACTGACAACTGGAATCTGGGAGGTGAGGAATGAACCGTTCTCAAATGGCTCTTTCATTTCCTCTTAGCTCTCTTGGTGAGTTCCTATCCATTACAGCACCTCCTTCCACAGAAGCATAATTTCTGAACCAAAAAAAAAGATGATGATTTTACATTTCTTAATTAGCAAGGCTTGAGGTGTAAGATAACAGCTATTTTTGTAAAGGAATACAATACACTACAAACAGCTCCCTTAAGTAAACTTTCATTGCAAATAAGAAATTTATTCATTGAAAAGCAACACTAACACACTAAGGTGTGCTAGTGGTTTTAGCGCGCACTACAATGCCACGCACGCTAAATGCTAATGCCGCCATAGAGCTTGCATTAGTATTTTTTGTTTAGCATGGGGTTGGCGCGTGCTAAAAATGCTAGCGCACCTTAGTAAAAGGACCCTAAGATATGAGAAGGTACTGCCCACATTCTATCATTCATAACCTGTTTTCTCTATTTAAAAAAAATCTCACATTATTTAAATAAAACTGTATGAAATAAAGGATGCATAATAACAGATTCAAAATGATTTGCAATGCTGTATTTAAAACTATCATGACCAATGACATTTTATCAAACTGCGGTAGAGCTTTTTACTGCAGGTTGGCGAAGTAAATGCTCTGACGCTCATTCAATTTCTACTAGCATCGGTGCATTTATCTCACCGGTCAGTGTTAGTGTTTAGTATGGTATTTAAAACATTCCCAACAATAACAAACCCTCCCCTCCAACATATGAAAAAGACAGCTTTTTGTTTTTAAAGACAAAAGGTAAATCGTGCCAAACGAACCTGATTGAATTTTTTGATTGGGTGACCAGAGAGCTGGATCGAGGACATATGCTAGATGTAATTTACTTGGATTTCAGCAAAGCCTTTGATACAGTTCCTCATAGGAGGCTGTTGAACAAACTTGAAGGGCTGAAGTTAGGACCCAAAGTGGTGAACTGGGTCAGAAACTGGCTGTCGGACAGACGCCAGAGGGTGGTGGTTAATGGAAGTCGCTCGAAGGAAGGAAAGGTGACTAGTGGAGTCCCTCAGGGTTCGGTGCTGGGGCCAATCCTGTTCAATATGTATGTAAGTGACATTGCTGAAGGGTTAGAAGGAAAAGTGTGCCTTTTTGCAGATGATACCAAGATTTGTAACAGAGTAGACACCGAAGAGGGAGTGGAAAATATGAAAAAGGATCTGCAAAAGTTAGAGGAATGGTCTAATGCCTGGCAACTAAAATTCAATGCAAAGAAATGCAGAGTAATGCATTTGGGGATTAATAATAGGAAGGAACCGTATATGCTGGGAGGAGAGAAGCTGATATGCACGGACGGGGAGAGGGACCTTGGGGTGATAGTGTCCGAAGATCTAAAGGCGAAAAAACAGTGTGACAAGGCAGTGGCTGCTGCCAGAAGGATTCTGGGCTGTATAAAGAGAGGCGTAGTCAGTAGAAGGAAGAAGGTGTTGATGCCCCTGTACAGGTCATTGGTGAGGCCCCACTTGGAGTATTGTGTTCAGTTTTGGAGACTGTATCTGGCGAAAGACGTAAGAAGACTTGAGGCGGTCCAGAGGAGGGCGACGAAAATGATAGGAGGCTTGCGCCAGAAGACGTATGAGGAGAGACTGGAAGCCCTGAATATACCCTAGAGCAGTGATTCCCAATCCTGTCCTGGAGGAACATCAGGCCAATCGGGTTTTCAGGCTAGCCCTAATGAATATGCATGAGAGAGATTTGCATATGATGGAAGTGATAGGCATGCAAATTTGCTTCATGCATATTCATTAGGGCTAGCCTGAAAACCCAATTGGCCTGGTGTTCCTCCAGGACAGGGTTGGGAACCACTGCCCTAGAGGAAAGGAGAGACAGGGGAGATATGATTCAGACGTTCAAATACTTGAAGGGTATTAACGTAGAACAAAATCTTTTCCAGAGAAAGGAAAATGGTAAAACCAGAGGACATAATTTGAGGTTGAGGGCTGGTAGATTCAGGGGCAATGTTAGGAAATTCTACTTTACGGAGAGGGTAGTGGATGCCTGGAATGCACTCCCGAGAGAGGTGGTGGAGAGTAAAACTGTGACTGAGTTCAAAGAAGCGTGGGATGAACACAGAAGATTTAGAATCAGAAAATAATATTAAATATTGAACTAGGCCAGTTACTGGGCAGACTTGCACGGTCTGTGTCTGTGTATGGCCGTTTGGTGGAGGATGGGCAGGGGAGGGCTTCAATGGCTGGGAGGGTGTAGATGGGCTGGAGTAAGTCTTAACAGAGATTTCGGCAATTGGAACCCAAGCACAGTACCGGGTAAAGCTTTGGATTCTTGCCCAGAAATAGCTAAGAAGAAAAATTTAAAAAAAAAAAAAAAAATTTTTAATTGAATCAGGTTGGGCAGGCTGGATGGACCATTCGGGTCTTTATCTGCCGTCATCTACTATGTTACGTTATTCTCTGATCCTCTTCAATTTTGGCAATAGGGACCTATCCAAAGAGTTCATTTACTAATCTGCATTAAACCCAATGGAGAACACAAATCATCCACTGGTTTAAAAATGAAAAATAAACTATTAAAATTTTAAATAATATTCCAGTAATTAGAAACATAAGAACACCCTTACTAGGTCAGATCAATGATCCATCTAGCCCAGTATCCCGTCCTCACGGTGGCCAATCCACCTGGCAAAACCTCCAAAAGCAGCAACATTCCCTGCTACCAATCCAGGGCAAGCAGTGGCTTCCCCTATGTCTATCTCAGTATGAACTTTTCCTCCAGGAACTTATCCAAACGTCTCTCAAAACCAGCTACGTTAACCACTCTTATCACAATCTCTAGCAACACGTTCCAGAGCTTAACTATTCTCTGAGTGAAAAATTATTTCCTCTTATTGGTTTTAAAAGTATTTCCCTGCAACTTCGAGTGTCCCTTAGTCTTTGTAATTTTTGACAAAGTAAAAAATAAAAAAATTAAAAAATCAACCCACTTGTACCCATTCGATACCACTCAGGATTTTGTAGATTTCAATCATATCTCCCCTTAGCTGTCTCTTTTTCATGCTGAAGAGCCCTAACCTTTTTAGTCTTTCCTCATATGAGAGGAGTTCCATCCCCTTTATCATCTTGGTTGCTCTTCTTTGAACCTTTTCTAGTTCTGCTATATTCTTATGTTTTAAGTTTTTTTTATTCATTTTTCATATAACAAGTGTACAATCTAAATTCATACAAATTCATTCTATATTCTGCTATATTCTTCTTGAGATAAGGTGACCAGAAATGAACGCAATACTAAAGGTGAGGTCGCACCATGAAATGATACAGAGGCATTATAAAATTCTTAGTCTTGTTAACCATCCCTTTTTAAATAATTTCTAGCATCTTGCTTGCTTTTTGGCTGCTGCTGTACATTGGGCAGAAGCTTTCATCATATTTTCTACAATGACATCCAGATCTTTTTCTTGGGAGTTAACCCCTAAGGTAGACCCTAGCATCTGGTAACTTTGATTTGGATTATTCTTCTCAATGTGCATCACGTTGCATTTGTCCACATTAAATTTCATTTGTTATTTGGATGCCCAATCTTCCAATTTCCTAAAGTCTGTCTGCAATTTTTCATAAAATGTATGTGTTTTAATAACTTTGAACAGTGTTTGGTGGGGGCTGGGCCACCTCTTTTGATGCAAGCTGTGAGGGTCAGGCAAGGATACTCATCCAGGGACGATGTGGGCTCTCATCTGGATGGGCCATTAGCTGCTATCATGTTTCTATGCCTATGTGGCCTTCAAGACACATGTTTGGACCATGGCTGCAGGCCCCAGCATGGAGCTGGCCTAGTGGAGCAGCAGGCCAACTAAGCAGCCCCATCACCATCACCTTTCCCTTACAATCTGCTGCCTGCATGGGCTTTGGCTTGTGGCCTAAGTGTGGGGTCCAATGGCCCTGAAGGCTGCAAGGTACACTGCTCATAGTCCTTGTTTGAGGATTGTTGCACCAATGACACGCAGCTCCCGATTGGTGAGGCCAGACTTTAGTGCAGGAAGAGGCGGTCGGAGCATATTGCGAGTGATTTCCTTCACTTGCCAGCACTCCAGCTGCCCTCTCCTGCCTCCCACACTGAAAAACGTATTCGCGGTTTTTCAAGATTCGCAGGGGTTCCTGGAACGGAACACCCCCCCCCCCCGAATATTGGGGGAGTACTGTACTGGGAATGATGAAGAACTATACCACCTTGAGTTTATTAATTGAGGTGGAGATATGAACTCCCCTATAGTACTATGCATGGTGTATTGAAAGAAGAAAAGAAAAACAATTTAGATATTTTTGTGTGGATTTATTATAAGTTTGTTTCTATTGGATAAAAGCATTATTGGAAGATGGCAGTAGGAGTGGGCATCTCTCCCGCTGCCGGGTGAGGTGTCAGGGTGTGTATGTATGTGCGTTGCTTGGTGGCAGGAGAGAGTGGGCATCTCTCCCGCTCCTAGGTAGGGTGTTGGGGGATGCATTGCATGGTGGCAGGAGAGTGGGCATCCCTCCTGCTGCCGGGTGGTGTGTCAGGGATTCGTTGCTAGGTGGCAGGAGGGAGTGTGCATCTCTCCCGCTGCTGGGGGGTGACGGGTCACTTGATTTCAGCGGCTTGGGGTTTTGTTTTTTTTTAATTTTTGCATCTATTTTGTGCAAGGGCCCATCGCTATCACCAGCGATGGGCACATAAAAATTTAGTGAATCTTTGATACTCTCTGCCAACCTCATTTACATGAGCATTGTTTGGAGAATGACTCTCTTTTTGGATATATTTAAATCTTTATTCCTTTTTATTTCTCTCAACAAGTGTACAATATTATTACAATTAATTCACAAAACTCACTTGACATTCTTAAACAAAATTATTATACATGTTTTAATTCCCCCCACCCACCTCCCATCCCTTCCCATATCAATAAAATAATCTATCCAAATATATACATACTTAGACATCCCTCTTCCATAATACAATTAATCATACTTTAACCTATCCCTCCCCCCACCCTTTCTTCCTCAAACTCTTTTTTCATTTTATTATATACATTAATGCACAACAAATATATCTCATCATATTACATATATCCCCTAATATTTCATAACAACATATTTCCAATAATTTTACCCCCTTTCCTTTTCTATTCATACATATATACCATGTTTCTTATATCCATTAATCAGTTGAAATATACCGCTATTTAATTGGATTATCCTATCCCCCCCCCCCATTTCTACAAATTATCCCCTAAGGAAAAAGAATAAACCTTAATCATTATAATATTCAATTAATGGCCTCCATACCTCCTGAAACCTTTTAAAATGCCCCCTCTGTACTGCAAGAAATCTTTCCATCTTGTACATATTGCATACTGAATTCCACCAGAAACTACAATTCAGTCTAGAACAGTCTTTCCAATTAGTCGAGAATGACTCAATTTTTAAAAATCGCTACAATAACGGCTGCAACAGCAACTCATCAGTTTTTAATGCTATTTTTTGAGAATCTAGCCTTTAGTGATTTACCTCTGCGCAGAGGTCCAAGCAGAAAAAAATGGTTATTTGGGTATATACTGGAATGTTGTTCTGAACATAAATTTCAAAATCACAAAAGTTTAATGTGCAAGAAATTTTGTGATACCAATATTCAGCCAGAGAATAACATTCTATCAGATGCGAGTTGACACTTGTTTTGCTCAGACACGCATACAGTACTACGAGTACCGTATTTTCACGCATATAAAGCGCGCGTTATACACGATTTTACAAACCGTGCATAACCATGCGCGTTATACGCGTGAGCACGTTGTACAAATTTTTTTTTACATAGTTTCCCCCCCCCCCGACGTCCGATTCATCACCCCGAAGGACCGCTCGCACCCCTACCCGAAGGACCGCTTGCACCCCCACAGCCTCCCCCTCCTCCCCCTCCCGCATGGAGAAGCTGCCTACCGTTGTTTCCGGATGCCAGTGAGTCCAGCTGCTTCCTCTGCCAGCGGTCCTGCCCCTTCTCTGAGCCCTGCACTGCACTGCTTCCTCAGAGAAAGGGCGGGACTGCTGGAAGAGGAAGCAGCACAGCGCAGGGCTCAGAGAAGGGGCAGGACCGCCGGCAGAGGAAGCAGCTGGGCTCACTGGCATCCGGAAACAACGGTAGGCAGCTTCTCCATGCGGGAGGGGGGAGAGGCTGTAAGGGTGCGAGCGGTCCTTCGGGTGGGGGTGCGAGCGGTCCTTCAGAAAGGAGAGTCAGTCGGGCGAATGGAGAGTCGGGGCGGCGAGAGGAGATTCGGGGCGTCATGCGCGGTATACTCGTGTGCGTGCTATAGTACAATTTTTTACATAAATTTCTGTTCCCCGCGCGCTATACCCGTGTGCGCGTTTTACACGGGTGCGCGGTATATGGGTGAAAATACGGTAGATGCCCTCAGCACAGAACATTGTGTGCATGCATCCTGTATGCTTGCCTGATTAACACCCAATTTCTTTGCATTTCAAATTTGTACATGATTAGCTTACACAAGCAAAATTTAAATATTACATTTTCATTAGAAGCTGTGCGCTCAGCTACCAGTTCCTGGCTGTAATGCATGGCTTTCTGCATTGGCCTCTCAATTTTAAAAATCACAATTAAAGAATAAGACAAGATGAGAATAATTTGCAAAAAAAAATTAAAGTTAGGTTTTCCATATTTGCAACATAAAGCCATATTTTTTTTTTTGTTCTGAGGGGTCCCAGCTCTGCATTGCCAGTCAAATGAAAATCTTTATTATACTGAAAAGTCATTTTCCTTTGAACATTTACTCCCAAGAAACCCTCAAAGAAAAATGCATGCTTAAACATTGTCCAGTTAGCTTACAGGGTGGTGGAACATGGATGGTAACCACAGGCAGTATCATTAAAGACAATAGCTGCTTCTCATTTGCACAACCTGTCAGGAGTTTTAAATAGTAAAGATTATCAAGCTTTATACAAGTGAAATGTATTAGCCAATCCAAAACTGAGATCTACGAGTATGTGCAGTACTATTTATAATTCTGTTAACATCAGCACTAGACATTACTCATTAGCTGGTTTTATGTACAATGAGTTATATATGAGGAGATGCATTTACATCATAGGTCAGAGGGGACCCAGTGATGCATGTTACCAAAGTTATGTCATTTTTTTGCGTTATTTGAATTTTTGCTGAGTACAACAACCAGGACATATCACAAAGGGTTTGCTCTCTTCTTGCAAAGGAGAGATGAGAAAATACTTTTATGAACTCATGTGTTTAATCAGATGTGACTTGCATAGCTTTGCCTGCACAAAGAAATGCAGATTAGATGTTGCAAATACACTCAAGTGGAACAGTGGAAAGCAAAAATCAAACACCTGGACAGTCACAGTCAGCAGTGTGTTACATACCATGCACAATGGCTATACAAATGGGTTAATAGTCGAAAACGCGCAGGACAATTGAGTGCCGACAATACCGAGCAGACAATCGCGCACAGGACATCAGCGCGCCACACTTAAACTTAATTTTAAAGTGCCCCAAGGGGGGGGGGTAGGGGAAGGAACCCCGCAGTTAAGTTAGTACTGTTTGCGCTGCCATTGAGTGGGGGTGTTGGGGGAAGAGGCGTTTTTCCCTTTTTTTAGAGAAAAACGTCAATTTCCTCTGTAATGTGTGTATCTAACATTAAGTAGACCCAAGACCCCATAGTGCTTAGGCGTCTGTATGATGCGAATGGGAAGACGGGCCCGCTTTCCCTGCCATAAATAAAGCTGCAATAAAGAATATAAACGTTTTTTATCCTTCCTTTTAAAAAACAAAGGGAGCATTTGAAATAAATACAGCCATTTTGGTGCCAAAATCATGTTAAAAAGATGAACTCAGCCCAACAGGGAAAGCGGGTAGGCTCTCCACATCTGCAACTTAACAGCAGTATCAGAAATCAGCCTAGATACATTTTCTTTATATAATAAGGACAAGTTGACCGGTATCTTAACACCTAAATAAGTTAGATCAACCAACTCCCATTGTAAAGGAAAATGTCCCACCCAGCATTCCTTAACCTCCCTCAATAAAGGTAAAGCTTTAGATTTCAGGAAATTGAGAGAAAAACCCGACAAAGCTCCATAGGCGGAGAGGACATCCAACAGACCATAGAGAGAAGCAGAAGGTTGTGTAAGTAAAATCAATAGATTATCAGCGTATGCCAGGACCTTCATCCGAAAAGGAGGGTCGTCCACCCCAGTGATTTGAACATCTGCCAACAGAGTACGCAACAGGGGTTCCAAAGAAAGCACAAACAACAAAGGGGATAATGGACATCCCTGTCGCGTACCCCTAGCAATGGCAAATGGAGCTGTGCGAACTTCATTAATTAAGATGAATGCCCTAGGTCCAGAATATAATGCGCGCACCGCTGTCAAAAAAGGACCTCCGAAACCCATATATTCAAGCGTCGGGAACAAAAAATCCCAGGCCACCCGATCAAAGGCCTTCTTAGTATCCAGGCTGACGGCCAAAGAAGGAATTTGATGATGTTGACAATATGCCATGAATAACAGTAACTTTCGCACATTGACAACTCAAGCTCATTTTAAATATACTGTGTAAGCTAGGGGCTTCAAATTTCTCTCTCTGATTACCTTTCACCAAAATGCACCCTTTGTTTTAAGCTCAGTACTAGAATTCCTGAATCTTACAAAAATCTTTGGAGCTGCATCCTGCTTTACACACATGTACTTCAAATGATATAAAGCTAACTAGCCAATTAGTAATTATCTGTGTCTAGACCAGCTTGAATGTGAAAAGTCCACAAAGTCTATGGATTTTGCACCAAAATTTTCAAAGAGAAAAACACTCAGAGACCTGCACCCACTTTTTCCATAGGTACTGTACTTTTTTTTGGCTGAAACTACATGTGTTTTTGCCTCCCTGGCCTAACCTCGCCTTGGGAATACCACTACAGAAATGTAGACCTATTTCTCACCAAAATAGCCAAAACCAAATAGTTCCCCCTAACCCAAAGAGACAAAATGGAGGATAGAGACAAACCAACCAGCCAACCATCTATCTACTAATGAATAAATGTGTATAAGTGGGATACCCTCAGTCTCACAGCCTACATATGGGAACAAGTCCCTAGAGCACCAGCTGTCACAACCAAAACCCACACAGGTATTACTTGTGAAACATCCCTGGATTGCCCAACTGAATTAAACTAGTGCACAAAAGTGCTGAGTGAAAAAAGGTGAACAAAATAAACCAAAAAATACTCAAACACGGTGAAATGGTTCATGAGTCTCTATCCCCCGTTTTGGGGGGTAAATAGCATCCAAAATCAACCAGGCTGGCTCAAGAATGAACAAAATCAAAAAGAGAGTACTTCGCTTCTCCGTAAGTTCAAAAAGTGGAATAACCAGCTTGAAGTTGACCTGTCCAACTGGGCTCCGTTTCGAAGGGGAAAAACCCTCCTTCCTCAGGAACCAACTGTGAAGTTGAACTGTGCTCTCAGATACCAGCCGAAGAATGAAAAGTCCAGAATGAAAATGGCGCTGACCAAAGGAGAACGCCTCTAAATATTTAACTACAGGGTGTCTGACGTAACGACGTCAATAAGCCATAACGTGAGGGCGGGAAGGTTTAAAAACCCGGAAAACTGCAAATATATTCCATTACATTAGGGATTTCTATTCCGCCATTACCTTGCTGTTCAAGGCAGATTACAAAAGAATTATCCAAGATGTATTACAACAAGAACTTACCAAAAAAAAAAAAAAAATTGGTCATTTTCAAAAAGAGTAAGAAATGGGTAAGGTTATTTGTTTGGGGTAGTTGGCTTTAGTGAGAGGTGGAGTTTGAGACTTGCGGTATTATTTCTTTTTTCAGAGTTTTCTTGAAGAGTATGGTCTTTATTTCTTTTCTAAAAGTCTTGTAGTCGAGGGATGCTGTCAGTAGATTGGCGATTTGGTTGTCTAGTTTGGCTGCTTGAGTGGCCAGGAGGCCATCATATGAATGGTCTTGAAAATGTCCTTCAAATGGCGCAATGCCATTCAAAAAACTCATTTAATCCTAAAGGTTGTACAGATTGAAGTTCAAAAATCCAGTATTGTTCCCTCCGTTGTAAGCAAGACACTTTGTTTCCTTCAAAATTCTCAGGAACTTGCTCTATAATGCCCCAGCGTAAATCTGCAAACGAATGATGATGTTGAACACAATGGAGAACTATGGGAGAGCTCAAAGATTGAGTGTTGATCTGACTCTTATGCTCTATGAGATTAGTTCTTATAGACCTTTGTGTCCGTCCCACATATGCAAGATGACACGGGCAGGTTATAATGTATATAACCCATGATATTTTGCAAAAAGTGGTAGATTTCAGAGCATAAGATTTATGGGTCTGTGGATAAATTCATGTACTACCTTGGATAATGTTTTTACAAATGTCACATGTAGTGCTACACTTTTTCTGATGTTCATTGTGGACCTATTTCTCACAACATGCTCACTTTTGTCCATACATGGTAGACAATTTACTAGTAAGCTCTATTTACAGCCACTTATGGAGGCATTAAGACTTAAAATGGTATTATTTCCATTACTTAAATTTAAAGTCAAGAGAAAATTCTGCATAGCTTACCTCAGCACTAGTACAAGAAATCAAAGGGCAGCATATCTACAGTCCTTAAAATCAAGATTTCTCTCACCTCAGCTTTGCGAAGACTCTCTCTGGTCTCTTCTATTTTCTGATCCAGTTCTATTCGATTTTGTTCTGATACTGGTGTGCAATGGCACTCTAGCTCATCAAGTGCCTATTAAAAGGAAAATTACATAGAATAAATTATTGCTGTGGACTAAAAGTATAATAATGAAACAATCATGGTATTACCATTAGAAAACTTGCAGTAGTTAAATAATCTGAACCAACTGGCGAGACCCGGAAACCTGAAACAAACACGATGTCAGCTGTGAAAACCCTGAGAGAAAATATCCCTTTCACAACACTGCTATGTGAATGCTCTTCCATGCACTGGTTTTGTTAATGAGTTTCTCCAGACTTTTGCTAATTGGTTGGTCCATATTATTTAACTATTATAGCAAGGTCCCATTGCAAGCTGTATTGTTCTTGATCAGCTTATTACAAGAGAGGCTGTAGGGCTGAAACACATTCATATCAAGTCTTTTTAGTTGAATAACAAAGCATCCCAACACCTTTGGTCATTTTCACTGTTCTTGTGCGAGTTTTCATCCTGTGGAGGTGTTTCTCCTGCTTTTTGGTATGTTTACAGGAGACATTTGTTTAAGTAAGAACATACAAAGTTGAAAAGATACTGGGTGGGTGCAGTGATTTCTGCTTCTTCTGATGCTAGAGGAGTGGGGAGTTGCCATACTGGTGGATAAGACTGATCCTTATCAAGTTGTCATGGTAGATTCAAACCCTCATGGCTCCCCCGATTCTCCTGCTCTCTGCCACTACCTGTTCTCGGCCTGCCCTGACTCTCTCCGGCTCCCCCGACTCTCCTGCCGCCCTTTCCTGCAGCACGAGCCCGTGGTTTTAACCCACTTTAAATCCGCGGGTTAAAACCACAGGCTCGCACTGCGGGGGAAGGGCGGCAGAAAGCAGGAGAGTCAGGGCCAGTAAAAAAGTAAACAACAACAACAAAAAAAAACATACAGCAAACACATGCATAGACCATCTACAGGCAAAGTAGATGGTCTGCGCATGCGTCGGAATCGCTACCTAGCGATCCAGGTCGGTAGATGGGGGCGAGTCTCTGATTGCCTCCATTTGAATGTTCTTGGTTCCTGAATCGATTGGACATGGATCGGTCACGATTGGGCAGGTTAGTGAATTTAGCCCAAAGTGTCCTAGAAAATACATTCACTCCCAAGTTCTTACTATGTTCTGCAGATTAAATGGAGAGAACACTGTGCAAACATTTACTGACCTGAAGAAAGCTATTGACAGGGGATTTAAATGTGTTATTTGATTTTCATTTAGATAGAATGCCAAAGCTGAGTCAAAACAGGTAGCTGACTTATACTCTATCATTTTGTAAGCTCTTAGAGCTGTTGGGATTATTGAATCCTTGGTGATTATTGTACCCTACGGAGCGTGATTACACACATATGGCCAGAGCTCATGATAAGGCAGCAAGTCTTGATTATATACTGTATTATTAATCAGCTCTTGGTTTCATAAACTAAAATCAGTTACTACAGAAAACATTATTATATCAGACCATGCCCCTATCAGTTTGATGCTGGGGATGGAGAGTCAATCAAGTCATTTTTACAGATGGATTTTTCTCATTTTTATACTGATCTGCAGTTTAAGTCTTTCCTTATACAGATAGGGAACATTTAAGTCATGTTCAGGAGTTGATTAAAAAGATTTTTTTCAGATTGTGGCTTTTCAATACGCTTCGACCATATTTGCCTGCTAGCACATTTAAGATCATTTTGCAGTCGATGGGACTATCGTGTCTTGATTATTGTAATCTCTGTTCTCTTGGGCGTACCAGCAACTCTGTTGAATGCATTACGGGTTGATGAAAATTCAGTGGTAAGGACTCTTTTTCGTTTGGGAAGGACTGAGCATGTAACAGAATATTACGTAAAGCTATACTGGTTAAAGTTAGAAGACCGTATATACTTTAGACCAGTGGTTCCCAACCCTGTCCTGGAGGAACACCAGGCCAATTGGGTTTTCAGGCTAGCCCTAATGAATATGCATGAAGCAAATTTGCATGCCTATCACTTCCATCATATGCAAATCTCTCTCATGCATATTCATTAGGGCTAGCCTGAAAACCCAATTGGCCTGGTGTTCCTCCAGGACAGGGTTGGGAATCACTGCTTTAGACTGCTTGTGATGGTCTATTTGTGTATGCACTGTTTGGCTCCTGCAAGCTTGATGGGTATTATTCAGGCTTATGTCCCACTACCCAAGTTACGTTCTGCTCATCATGGTGACTTGTTTGTGCCATCGCTAAGGGAATTGAGACTGAATACCTTACGTGTAAGCATGTTTTCTTGCAGGAGCCCCCAGGAATGGAATCGGTTACCTCTGTACTTTCGAAAGCAGAGTCATTTTGATGTTTTTAAGAAGTTACTGAAAAGACACCTATTCTGTAAAATGAAATATGGGCATTAAGGCATTTGTGATGGTGTAAGCGCTGGTCACTTTTTTGTTTGTGTTTTCTATATGTATTTTATGTATATTTTATTGTGCATGTTTAGACTGTGAACCACCTTGTGAAGGGTTATAAATAAAATAAAATAAACAAACAAAAACCAAAATATTGTTAAGTGAATTCTATCCATACAAAGGACTCTGCAGTGCTGTGAATGGATATTAAAGTGGTAGTGAGAGGCCTCGGGCTAGAGTATATGGTGAGGAAACGGAAATAATACAGTAATCTTATTAGATTGGATAAACAGCTATGTGAAGTCAAACATTCTTTTCAAAGGCAACCTACCAGGCAGAACAAGAACTTTCTGGCAGGGCAGGTGCATTTAATTTCCTTGATACATGAGCAAACTCAGTGGGAATTAAACTATTATAAATATCATCAACAACAACAACCTTGGTTCAACCAAAATCTGGCCTTACTCCGTAGACAACTTCGTTCCATTGAAAACAAATGGCGCACAACCCGACTCAATAACTTACTCATTATGTACAAGGAAAAAGCTTCCCATTATAAAAAAAACCATTCAACTAACTAAAAAAGAATATTTTTCAAAACTCATTACCTCCACTCGTAACTCTTCCAATCTCTTTAACATAGCTCAGTCTCTCTCCAAATATTCCAAGAAAAAAAATCTACCTCCCTCTACCCAACCTAACGCAGATGAACTATCATTTTTCTTTGACACTAAAATTAAAAATATCAGATCTCATCTCGGACCATTACTCCCTGATTCCTCTTCTCAAAACTCCAACGACTCTTTACAACTTTCCTTCAGCACTCTCTCAAATTTCAAAATGCCCTCACTAGTAAATCTCCATCTTACCTTACAATCATTAAACACATCCAACAATCCCATGGAAAGTATCCCCCCTTCCATTCTCAACAAATTTTTCTCTTTCTTCGGCCCATTCATTTCAGAAATGATATCCAAATCTCTCTCCGACTGTACCATACCCAAAGCCTGGAAAACAGCCCTTATTTTTCCCAAACTCAAACAACACAATTTAGACCCCTCATTACCTAGAAATTACCGCCCCATCGCTAATCTGCCTATGATCTCTAAATTAACGGAAAAAATCATCCATTCTCAACTCACAGAGTTTATTGAAAAAACCCATGCCCTACATCCTTGTCAAACTGGATTCCGCTCATCCCATTCAACAGAACTATCACTATTAGGTCTTATTTCAACCATTCTATATTACCATGACCATCAAAAATCTGTTGTTCTTATCTCCCTAGACCTAGCAGCAGCCTTCGACACCATTGATCACTCTCTTCTCATCAATAGACTCAAAGACTGCGGTATCTCGGGTTCAGCTCTCTTATGGTTTACATCCTTTTTTAACGAACGCTACAACATAGTTCGTGTAAACGATGCTACCTCTGCAGCCACAACACACTCCTACGGTGTCCCTCAAGGTTCGATCCTATCCCCACTACTATTTAATATTTTCCTATCTCCTCTCCTTACACTAGCTCAATCTATTGGATTTACCATTTTCGCATACGCTGACGACATACAACTCCTCCACTCAATCAATTCATCAAACATTTCTGACATAAAAGACATAAATAACAAATTAGACATTATATATGATTGGCTGTTCACAAATAAACTCTACCTCAATCTAGACAAATCCCGAAGCTTGCTATTTCCAATCAAAACCACAGAATTCTTACTGGACAATATCTCAATTAAATCTACACCAATTCAAATGGACACTAAAATAAAACTTTTAGGTGTTATCATCGACAGGGATCTTACCTTTCACGATCATATAAGTTCAGTGGTCAAAACTTGTTTCTACAAATTACGTATTATTCGATCTTTAACTTCTGTCCTAGAGATCAATTCAATCACTATCCTGATACATTCATTAGTAATTTCTCATCTTGACTATTGTAACTCTCTTCTCAATGTTCTTCCTCAAAAAGAAATTCGACGCTTACAACTAATACAAAACACAGCAATAAAACTTATTTATAAAATAGGCAAATACGACCATGTCACTCCTTTCTTAAAAAAAGCACATTGGCTCCCCATTACTCACCGCATCACCTATAAAATCATTTTACTCTCCTTTAAAATAAAACTTTCTCATCTGCCCTCATTCCTTGATAAACTTCTCATTCCCCAATGTTCCCCACGCACATTAAGATCAACTGATCAAAAACTTCTTTTCATCCCCTCCATAAAAGATTTTTACTATACACGAAAAGTAAATTTCGCAGTAACTGCTCCTACCCTCTGGAATTCCCTACCACAGCAACTCCGCGACGAACCACAACTCGACAAATTTAAGACAGGCCTAAAAACTTTCCTATTTCGTGATGCATTCGCTAACACTTAGAGCCATCATCTTTTTTTCTACTTATCAACAACAAACCGCTTTGACAAAGCGACCCTCCCTTTTATGTTTTTATCCAAACCCCACTATCTCCTTTTTTCTTCTCAAATATGTAACTTTCACCCTCCCCTCCCCTCTACCCTCACTGTCTAGTTTGTCCTGTAAAAGTTATTTGTATACACACAATAGTTTTAATTCTTTCAGTTTCTCTTTCTTTTAAACTTATTGTTAACCGGCCAGATATTAACTTGATGGTTGGTATATCAAAATTAATAAAACTTGAAACTTGATACCAATTTGGTAATGGTCCACATAAGTTGTTGGCCCGCTTGGTTTGGGGATTTGAAGTGTTGACACTCTTGACTCTGACATGTGCAGACCAATGAGAAAATTGCCCTTGTATTCACAAAATATTATCAAAACCTTTACTGGGGGATTGGCTCCAGGGCACATCTAATTATACCCCTAGGGCTTGAGAAGCAGAAGTATTACACCCAATAAACTAGGCCCTCTGCCTACATACAGAGAAATCTACACTGGACTTTATAGAACGACACAGAATGGTGTTTTGGCCCCTGTACCGCTGCTAGCAATTTGCCTATAAGTGTAGAGGTAATAATTCATAACTAACTCCTTGGCTACCACTTATTGGTAACTCAGACTTTGCTAAGGGATCTATGCAAACTCATTTTAGTATTTTTTAGTTATGAATTTTAAGGCTTGTTTGTATGTTTGTTCGTCGTTCATACATTTTCTCCTTAACAGCACCCACTATTTGGAATTCACTACCTTTACAGTTAAGAGTAGAACCAAACTTGGTTAAACTTAAAAGCAGCTTAAAATACTTCCTTTTTAAAGATGCATATGATTAATGTATCTGATTCAATTTTGATGTATTTTATACAATCTTAATTCACCTTTATTTCTTATCAATTTAAAAATTCTTCCCTATTCTTTCCCTTCGTTTCTTCCCTCTGTTATTAATTTTTTAAAAAAATTGTAATTTTCTTCCACACTTCCCTTTTGTTTTATTCCTCCTTCCCACCTTAGTATGTCTGTCCTTGTATTGGCTTTACCCATTATTTATTTTTTATTTTAATTGTACAACGCTTTGAAATATATTGTAAAGCGTTTCATCAAATTTTAAATAAACTATATTATGTTTTTTAAAATTATGTAGGTATATTCTGTTAACCGTTTAGTTGTAAACAGTAAAGAAATTCTTAAAATAAATAAATAAATATGGAGTGCAGAGACATACTTCATATTGCAGATAAGGGTAATTTATATGACCTTCAGTGGTAAATTGCTGAAACTAAATTTCTATCTTATTTACAACTTACTCGCTAAGCACAAACTTTGGAAAAGTTGGCTTTAACCCTGAATACAGAGGAAGAAATAGAGGAAACTTTCTTATTAGCCAGTCTGATAGGAGCAAAGATCTATAACCTTTATCAGATATTTTCATAAGGTGTACCTCCTTGGGATTTTCAGAGTTTGGCTGATTGATGGACATAAGACTTTGGACATTGAGTAGAAGTAGTATGTATTATAGGCACTTCAAACAATGAAGGCAAACAAGATAAAACTCACAGCATAATGTACTACATTTGCATATTTGATCTTGATTTGTCCTTGCAATTTTCAGGGCACAGACCGTAGAAGTCTGCCTAGCACTGGCCTTGTTCGCCAACGACTGAAGCTGTCATTGAAGCCCCACTCCAGCCCATCCAAATCTGTCCAGGCTCAATCAAATAACAGACCATAGATGTTGGCCTGGCACTGGCCTTGTTCTCCAGCTAGTGAAACTGAATCTGCCCAGCTATGATCAGGGCACAAACCATAAAAGTCTGCCCAGCACCGACTTTGCTTCTGAATTACTGGAGTTAGGGCGCTGGTCTTTGACCGGAGGGCCGCCGCGTGAGCGGACTGCTGGGCATGATGGACCACTGGTCTGACCCAGCAGTGGCAATTCTTATGTTCTTATGTTAGTTGCCATCTAATTACCACCAAGATTGTTTGATTCCATGCCTGCCACATAAGATTCTTTTGTGTTTATCCCACACATTTTTGAATTCCATTACTCTTTTCATCTCCACCACCTCTCTGTGAAACAGTACTTCCTGACTTTATTCCTGAGTTGGCCCCCCTGCAACCTAAATTCATGTCCTCTAGTTCTACCATCTTCCTGTCTCTGGAAAAGGTTTGCGGACACTTGTGTTAAGTATGCAGAACCCAAAGCTGCTTTAGCACATCTGTTTTGGGACTGTGCTCTGATTCAGACGTTTAGAACTCAGATAATTTTTTATATTGAGCAATTATTTAAATTAAAGATTTCTACACACTCCATGTGTATTCTTGGAATATCCCGTGGTGGAGTCTTTTACAGGAACCAGGAAATTACTATTGTTTCTCATGGAAAAAATTAATATATTGATTCTCCTAGCATGACCCAATGGAGAAACAATGTCTTCACTTTATTAACCATGGTGTATATACATTCTCACAGAAGAATACCAGCACACTGGACTAGATTTCAAAAGATTTGGGTGTCAGTGTGGTCTAACCTGCCCCCCAGGACCCTCAGTTTGCTAATTATTAATGTGGTATTTGTTTCCAGAGAGGTGCAGTCATCAGTGAAGGGGTGATAGGAGGGAGGGTAGAAGCTTCATTTATTCAAAGTACCAGCTTAATTATGTCCCTTGGAGAGGGTGTAAGAAATTCTATCTTCTCTTTGTGGATTCTAATGTGAGAGAAATGGTGGGTGGGTGGGGGGAGGGAAATGTATTTTGAGGATTTAAATTACTTAATTATAATATTGTAATCATATCATATGTCTTATTGTATTAATAATTGGGAGGAGGATGGGAGAAAATGACTGTTTTATGTATTACTTGTGTAGTTAATAGTGCGTTTCAGTATTTTATGTTCAATTAATTGTACTGCACTGGCAAAGTTTGAAAATCAATAAAGATTTAAAAAAAAGAAAAAAAAGGGGGGCGGGGAGGAGGGAATGATGATCATGAACAGTATTGTACTGTTAAAGAAATTATGTTCAGTTGTTTTATTTTTATTGCATTGCCTCTCATTTTTGTTTTGCGAATTTAAGATATTTCTTAAAAAAAAAAAAAAAAGGTTACTACCTTCGACTAAACACTGACTCAAATGTATGTAAATATGAAGAGGTAAAGAAAAGGGAGAGGGACTACAAAATGTTTTTTTTAGAAGTTGATACAAAAGGAGCAAACCTTAGATCTTTTATTTCATAGCAATATTTATTTGTGACCCTTCCACTCTTTGGGAATACTAGAATTGCCAGAATACAAGGCTGGCTGTAGGGTGCTGCAAGAAGCCCTGATCTTTTGCATAATCCTAAGGCACTTCATGGTATCCTACTAACTGATCTTAAGCTCATGCAAAACAGAAGAACTGTGTGACAGCATAGACCCAACCCCCCCTAGAAACAATTCATTCCTTCTCTCTGAAGAGTAGGGTAGAGAATGATATGGTGGCTACCTGCGGGGAGAAAAACAGTCGTCGCCACGGGGACGGGGACAAGACCATTCATCGCCCTGTGGAGCGGTGAAGTAAGGGAAAGCGCGTGGTCCAGCAGCCCCCTCCTGCCCGATTGCTGCCATCTCATCTCCTTACCCCTCATCTTTATGTGGCGAATTTCATTTTTCTTCTCGCAGCGGCATGCTTTCAAAAAGTCACGCGCGGCTGCTTCAGTTGTATCTTTTCCTCTGACGCAACTGGAAACAGGAAGTTGTGTCAGAGGAGAACATTCAACTGAAGCAGTCGTGCACGACTTGTTGAAAGTGTGCTGCTGGGAGAAGAAAAATGAAATTCGCCACATAAGAGGAAGGGAGGGAGGGGGCTGCTGGACCACGCAATCCGTGACCGTGTGTGTTCCCTCACAGAAGGAAGGAGGGAGTGAAAGGGAAAGAGATGCTGGATGCGGCAGGAAAGAGGGGAGAAGGACAGGCAGGTGAATCAGATGCTGGATGCGGGAAGAGAAAGAGGGAAAGAAGCTAGATGGGGTTGGAGAGGAGAGAGACACATTGGTGTGGAAGAGGAAGAGAGGGGAAATCTGGACACAGGAAGGTAATAGAAACAGAGGGGAAATTATGTGCGTGGGGGCATAGGGACAGAGACATAAAGGGCTGATACATGGGGATAGTATATAGACACAAGGAGGGGGAAATGCTGGAAACAGGAAGAATATACAGATACAGATCCTAGAACAGGGGAAAATAGGAACACAGAAGGGAGATGGTTTGTGCAGATGGGATCAGATGGTTTGCAGGGACGGGGATCGAGCTTATGGGGACAGGATGTAGACCAAGCTCATGGGGATGGGGCAGAGACAAATTTTTGCCCCATGTCATTCTCTAGAGTAGGGAAGGGATGGAGCCATCAATATACTCCCTCAGAGCCTGTACATGCTAACCATGGTTATTTGCTCAGTATCTTTCTGGCTCAGTACCGAGTACCTTTACTAGTCTCAGCATAGCTTACATGTGTTTTACACTTATTGTCCAACTATGCCAGTGATGTTACAGTTTTCAACTCAGCTTTTGGTAGTTCTGAACAAATATGCCAGTGCTGGGGAACAACTAGCCTGCTGCTGCACAATTTCATTTGGTTTGTGGCTCTTTCACTTAGTATACAGGGTGTTATCAGGAAGGGAACACTATCACTAATTATATGCTAAGCTAACCCTCCAAAATGACTTCTAAGCAGGTTAGCAGATAATGTGAAAGTTCTAACTCACTCTCAATATTACCATACATTGATTTAACAATAACCTAAAATTTGTGAAAGAGAGGAGTCCCAGTAAGGGGGGTCCAGTTAGATAATTAATTTTTACTCCGGTGGTAACTTATATGGGTCATCCTAAATAAGTTCTACCACCCAGAAACAACTGACTCTCAAAGGAGCTTCTACTATGCTCACACTTGTCTTTACTATCATTGGAGGGGGGTGGAGTATAGGGGGTCACAATCAGTCAGCTGTGTCATCAGAGGAGGGAACAACCCCCTCCAGCTCTGTCACACTCTGATTCTATTTGGTATATTGTTGAGAACCCCCTCCCAAAAAAAAAAAAACCAAACAAACCCCAAAAAACTCCACACTCCAGAAATAAGCCACCGTTAAATTCCACCATCAGAAACTTTTATTTGATCATCATCTGCTGATGGCTGTTTTAATTATCTTTCACCTAATATTAAGTCTAGAATAAACAGGCCACATCTCTTAATTCTGTAGTCCTTTATCTTTACAAGTCTGAAAGAGGCCAATTCCGATTACCACAGAAGACAAACAAGAATTTTATCAATGGCTCTGAAACAAAATACAGAAATTGTTTGAAACTTATTAATTTTCCTGTTTAAGAAAGGAAAAGCATTTTCATCTTACTCTTTTACTGTGGATAATGTTTTTGTGCTCTCGTGCTACACGTGTTGCCCATTTCCGAGCTTCCTTGTTTAGGCTGTGCTCCTCTGTAGACCCAGTTTCAGATTCTAGTTGTCGACTCTGCGATGCAAATGGAAAGCAAAACAGTGAACATAAAAAAACCTCCCAATATTTTCCAAGTTGTCTCATGTACTCCCTTCTTCCAACATCTGCATTTACATCATAAAAGAAAAAACCACCAATAGTTTGAAAGCTTTCATAATATTTAAGAAAATACAGTCTGTATTTATTTAATTTTATATTCCATTCTTCCTAAAGAGCTCAGAATGGGTTACAGTTTACCATTACATAGAGTTGCAGTTCAACTTTTGTAAGGTTACAAAATACATTACAACTTTACAAGCAAGGTGTGCGGTTTGAGAATCCTAACTAATAGTACACTCTCGCCACATATGTTCTATAGCAGTGTAACACAAACTGGGTGCCTCCTAAGATTTCAGGTGTGCTGCAGCACACTGGGGAGGAGGAGAGGTGCCGGCGTTGGCTGACTGCCTACAGGACGTGCTTCTCATGGCGAGAGGCACGTCCTGTAGCCAATCAGCTGGTGCCAGAAACTCTCCTCTCCAGCCCTCTTCCCTGCTGGCACCCCTTTCTGCCGTCTCAGGGCCTGTCTGGAAGGCCTTTGCAATGTGGGCGTGATGTCCGCGCACGATGACGTCCGCGCACTTCCGGATGCCTCGAGCTGTGGCCACTACGTTTAGTGTGCTGCGGCTCGAGAAAGTTTGTGGGACACTGTACTATAGGGATTAAATTAGTCTCTTAGCAGTATTCAAATCCAAGCTAAAGGCTCACTTTTTCAATGCTGCTTTCAACTAACTCCTAATCAGCATAAAATTACCTATGTAAGAAACTCCCCAACCCTATATGTCTTGTCAGCCTGTCCAAATTAGATTGTAAGCTCTTCAGAGCAGGGACTTTCTATTGCATGTTAAATGTACAGCGCTGCGTACGCTTTTCAGTCCGAGCACAGCCAATTTATTTATTTATTAAATTTCTATACTGTGCAGTTCCTAGGCGGTTTACAGTACATCCACATACATAATACCTAAAAACAGTATATGAAATCCCCACTATTTACCCTTCTCCATTGAGAATACTGACCACTTAAACCTATTCACTGTTTTTTTTTTCTTTCAACCAGCTGTTAAGCCATAATAGGACATTATCCCCCTATCCCATGACTTTTTTTTAGTTCAAAAAGTTTTATTGATTTTAAGTTACAAAATACAATAACTATACACAGACCAGTTGCACTAATAACAATGATTAGAACAGAAGATGAAGCATGTACAATACAACAGGCTAAACCATGCCTATTCATGAGGAAGAATATCAGCATAAATGCAGTAGAATATCTGAAGCACACAGAGACACCAGAGCAACACATCAAAAGGTTGTATCAAGAGACAAGCTATGAAGTGGAGAAACAGGTACATCTGTAGACTACATTGTCAACACTCAACAACTGAATGTCATCAATCTATATTACAGTAGGAAGTAACCGGGCTCCAGATTTTTAAGTATGATCTCATAAACTTATGTTTTTCCACAATGACACTTTCATATTTAGCTGTAAAGCACAGTGTATTACACCAAGTGACATATTCAGTCTTGGATAGATCTTTCCAGCAATGTAATACACACCAAATATTCACATCATCAATGGTACCTGGCATCCCTCTCTTTGGTCAGACCACCACAAATACACCTTCACAATCAACTGGCCTCAAAATAACATAAAACCTATGCCCCAAAAAACAACCTTCAAATCTAGACAGAAAATTGAACCAGCCACATTCTGGGAAAAAGTGGACCCTGCAATCGACCCCACTGACCCTACGGACTTCATAAACCACTGGCGCACCCTAAGTGAAGCAACCTTGAACGAGCTAGCCCCAGAAAAAACCAAACACAGAACCTGCAGACCCTCAGACAAGTGGTTCGACTCCGAACTCCACCTACTAAAAAGGCATTGCAGGCAACTTGAAAGATCTTGGAGAAAAAAGAGAAATGACCAAACCAAATCCGCATGGAGAACCCAAATCAAACTATATAATATCAAACTTAAGGAAAAGCGCAAAACATACTACACTAAACTAATTGGCACAAACAACTCCGACACAAAAACACTCTTCAACTTAGTAAAAAAACTTACGGACACAAACCCATTCCTTGCCACTCAAGGCAATAAAACACCAACAGCTCACCAATTAGCAGACCATTTCAAACTCAAGATCATCAAAATCAGAACAACCTTCAACAACTTAACTACCACACTCGACGAGTTAACAACAACCCCCACAATGGAAGAAGCCATAACTGCAGACAGAACATGGACCACCTTCCCAACTCTACAATGGCCTGATTTGAACCGACTATATAAAAAATACAGCCACACCTCATGCGACTTGAACTACTGCCCATCGTATCTACTCACAAATGCCTCCCATAAATTCAAAACCAGCCTCACGCAGTGGATACAAAGCACTCTCATAGAAGGCCAATTTCCACAAGATCTTGGAGAGATCATAATCACACCCTTACTGAAAGACCAAAAAGGTCCAGTAGACACACCTACCAACTATAGACCTATCGCTTCGATCCCATTATATGTCAAGCTGATTGAAGGACTTGTGGCTCAATACCTCACCAACTACCTAGCTGACCACAATATACTTCACTCATCTCAATCAGGATTTAGATCTCACCACAGCACGGAAACACTACTAGCAACACTACTGGACATAGCCCGACAACACCTCAGTAAAGGACACAGGATCCTAATTATCCAACTAGATCTTTCCGCCGCCTTCGATCTAGTTGATCATACCATACTACTCCAGATACTTGATGCAATAGGGATCTCAGGGGTGGTTTACAACTGGTTCCAAGGATTCCTTAAAACAAGAACCTACAGAGTTAAGATAAACGATATGAAATCTAACCCATGGTCGAATCCATGCGGAGTCCCGCAGGGATCTCCACTTTCACCCATTCTATTCAATCTCTACATCTCCTCCCTTGGTACCACTCTTGACAACCTAAAAGTAACATCATTCAGCTACGCAGACGACATAACTATTCTCCTCCCCTTCGAAACCCAAGACCACACCTCAACAGGACACCTGGAAACAATACTGAACGAAGTAGAAAAATGGATGACAAACCACAAATTAAAACTAAACTCGGACAAAACCAAATTCTTAATGCTCGAAACAGACAAAAACCCATCCATAACAGACCTGGAAATTAAAGCAATCAAATACCCAATCCAAACCTCCCTCAAAATCCTGGGAGTGCTGATAGACAGATGCTGCACTATGCAGACTCAAATCAACAAAACTACCCAAAAAGCATTCTTCACAATGCGCAACCTAAGAAAAATAAGGAAATTCTTTGACAAAGAACACTACAGGATCATTGTACAATCCCTGGTACTAGGTCTTGTGGACTACTGCAATATCCTATATCTACCATGCCCTACAAACATGATCAAAAAACTACAGACCGTTCAGAACACAGCTCTCAGACTAATCTACTCCCTCGGAAAATATGACCACATCACCAACGCCTACCTAGACTCACATTGGCTACCGATTAAAGCCAGAGTTCAATTCAAACTGTACTGTCTAATCTTCAAAGTTTTCAACGGTACTGCACCTGCCTATCTAAACGATCGCCTAAACCGTAACCTTTCACCCAGAATAAGAAGAACACTGACACCATTCTCATATCCACCACTCAATGGCACTCATCGTAAAAAGCTTTATGATAGCCTCATAGCAACGCATGCAGCAAAACTCGAACCCTCCATCACTAGATTGTTAACCTCAACATCTGACTTCAAAGCATTCCGTAAAGAAATCAAAACGCTGCTCTTCAAAAAGTATTTACAATCTACCTAATCTCCCTCTCCTCTTCCACCAACCAGGTTTGCTCACTCCCTGGCACCATACCATCAATCGACAAAAAATACATATAAAAAAAATAATAAATAAATAAAAAAAAAAAAAAAAACAAAAAAAAAAACCTGGAACCTAATTCACCCTACCGAAACCGATTACCTACCAAAGTATGGAAACAGAATATTTGATATGTATAGTAATGTAACCTGATTTATCTTCCATTGTTATTATGTCTACACCCTCACTCTGTCATTAAGTCTATACCCTCAATCTGTATTCTCCAATGTCATGTACCCTCCTGGAAATGTCCAGCTCTCTTCTTATGTAATCCGCTTTGAACCGCAAGGCACAAGCGGAATAAAAATCACTAATGTAATGTAATGTAATGTAATATATTTTCTAGAGCCAAGAATAGAATAATGTTAAGCAGCCTTGCATTATGATCCGACACAGTATGTAATAGTCCATGATGGCCCAAAATGATAATATGTAGATTTAATGGCTCCTGTATGGATAAAATTGAGGAGATAGCTTCCCATACTCTACTCCAGTAAACGTTTAGATGACTGTAGTGGTATATCATATGCGTTAAAGATCCCTCTTGGGAATTACAAGACCAACACATAGAGGAAAGGCCATTTGAAAATTCTGCTACTTTTACTGGGGTCCAATGTGTCGTATGTAGTAGAAAGAGCATGGATTGAAGAACACTAGCAGAACGAGAAGATCTAAACAGACCTTTCCAAACTTCCTGCCAAGTCTCTTCTTTTATCAAGAGATCGAGGTCCCCTTGCCAGGCACTCATCATACTTGTTAAAGAGGAGGAAGAAGACTTTCTCATAACAGCATACCGGCGTTAGGCAATTCCACGGTTAGTATTAACTTCTGAAGTCAACTCTGGAGTATCCTTTAATTGCATCATCTCTGGAAAAACAGCAGTCAAGCAGTGTCTTAATTGTATCCAGCGATACTGTTGGTGGTGCAGCAAATTGTAGGTAGTATGTAGTTCACTAAAGGACTTCCAGCAAATCATGGAGAGTCCAGATTCCACATTGCTGACATATTATCCAATTAAGTGTTCTGTATTTTAATACGGTCTTTATGCCACAGCAATATCTGGCGTGATTCGTGCATCCCATGACTTTCTAATTTCCTCAGAAGTTTTTCATAAGCTACTTTGTCATGTTATGCTGGAGAAGTGTGGTTTCTGCATTTGGTACCAGAAGAAATGAGCTCTCTCCAAAAAATAACCCAATATATTTGTTTGGGAGAAGCAATTCCAACAGCTGGAGTATACATACAAAAATGATTCACTATAACAAAGATTAATAAGTTGCATTTTTCAAACTGCCTTCCTCTCTCATGTTGTCCTTTGATTAGACACACTCATGCACACAAAGCATAGACGAATATGTACAACCCCCACCAACTCCTCATCCCCCATACACATACATTAAGGGTTTGAAAAAAATGCCTTGAATTGTGCTTTACATGCTCTCCCCACGGTTTGTATAGATTTTATGTTTCCCCTTTGCACTTATGCATATATCCCACGGTTTGTATAGATTTTATGTTTCCCCTTTGCACTTATGCATATATTAAAGGAAGTTTTTAACATAAAAATCTGACATCAATCATGATGTACTTAACATCGGGTTCTCACAAGAATAGGGCTGTACATTTTAAATCACACAAAGCTCCTGCCTTACATTTCCTTCTTTATAGTAGATAGTAGATGTAAATTTTCAAAACTGACATTTCAATTTGATTGTCCCTCAGAAAGGTGGTATATCAAATTCTGAGAGGTGGTGCTACAGGGAGAGGCTTTGGACAGTGACAGCAGCAGCATGCCTGCATTGCTAAAGATAAGGTTGAAGGACCGAGAAAGGCAGAAAGGAGAGTGAGAATGCAGGCCACCTCTTCTGAGCCCCATTGCTGCTGCCCAGAATCTCTTGTCTTGCCTCTGTCCCGAAGTTCTGCGGACTCCTACCTCCATAGTTACTTCTGGGTCACGTGTATGTTGCTTTTACTTCCCCACGCTGCTTAGCAGTGCCTCAAAGTGGTAGTGGCCTCTTCCCAGATCGGTAGGACTGATCCGGAACAAAGCAGCCAGTCTCTTCAGCCCAAGAAATAGAGCAATGTTGGATCATTGTGAGGGAGAAAGACCTGCATTAAACTTTTAAACACACATTAAATGTTTAACGTGTTAATCACATTAAATGTGTAGTTCTACACAAGAATGTTTTTCTTTCCATAAAATAGTGGAAGTAATGGCCAAAATGTTGAACAAGGGCACTAAAAGAAGAATGAATGTGTGTTACATTGGTTTTATTTCCCTTGCATTAGTTAAGTACATGAAGACGTCTGTTCCAAGGAAGAAAGCTTGTGTTTAATGTTTGATCACATGCACGACCTGGTTGGTTTACTCATTACCTGGTTTACTTCTTATACTTGTGTTACATCCCAGCTCCTCCCTCAGTATCCCACGATCCCTTTATCCCTCAGGAATCCGTCCAATCCCTGTTTGAATCCCTGTACCGTACTCTGCCTGATCACTTCCTCCGGTAGCGCATTCCAAGTGTCCACGACCCTTTGGGTGAAAAAAAACTTCCTTGCATTTGTTTTGAACCTATCTCCCTTCAGTTTCTCCGAATGCCCCCTCGTACTTGTTGTCCCCTTCAGTCTGAAGAATCTGTCCCTATCCACCCTCTCTATGCCCCTCATGATCTTGAAGGTCTCTATCATATCTCCCCTGAGCCTCTCTGGAGAAAAGGAGGCTCAGGGGAGATATGATAGAGACCTTCAAGATCATGAGGGGCATAGAGAGGGTGGATAGGGACAGATTCTTCAGACTGAAGGGGACAACAAGTACAAGGGGGCATTCGGAGAAACTGAAGGGAGATAGGTTCAAAACAAATGCAAGGAAGTTTTTTTTCACCCAAAGGGTCGTGGACACTTGGAATGCGCTACCGGAGGAAGTGATCAGGCAGAGTACGGTACAGGGATTCAAACAGGGATTGGACGGATTCCTGAGGGATAAAGGGATCGTGGGATACTGAGGGAGGAGCTGGGATGTAACACAAGTATAAGAAGTAAACCAGGTAATGAGTAAACCAACCAGGTCGTGCATGTGCAAGACCGGAGGGCTAGGACTTCGATAGGAAGGCAGGACTTAAAGGGGAAACCAAGATGGCAAGGGAGCCCCTTCTGATGATTCAGACAGATCTTGATCTGTTTGGGCCGCCGCGGGAGCGGACTGCTGGGCAGGATGGACCTGTGGTCTGACCCGGCAGAGCACTTCTTATGTTCTTATCACAGAGAAATGAACTGTATTTGAACTGTTTCACAATACACTTTCACTTGCAATTTCAAACAAGTCATTAAAAAAAAATGTTTGATAAAATGAATGGACTGAATTGGACCAATGGCTGTAAGGAGGGGTTTGGAAGACTGAGGTCCTTTATTGATAACTCCAACATCGCTGCTACTTACCAACCAATACTAATATTGAGCTTGGATGTTTTCTGCAATTTCTGTAATTTTTTGTGCTGGTGAGGTGTTTTGTTTATGGTAGATATTTAAAGCATGCATTGCATGTCTTTCCCATGATTCCTTATTTAATACAGGCCATTAAGAGAAGCATCAACTAATATGTTAACAAGACTAAACTGATATTGAGGACAGCCCTGCCAATACTTTTCAGGACATGGTAATACCGCATAAGCAGATTGGTATCAAAAAAACAGGAAATAGAATGTACTTAAAAACTGTGCCTCAGCTATTTGGCTCCTTTTGCTTTGTTGTTTGGAAGTTTGTTTTGCTGGTTTAGCACATTTCTTACATGATAACATGTAGTTCAAGGAAAGCAGAGAGGAAAGAGGCTTTTGTGCTAATGTGAAAGCTAGGAAGAAGAATAAAGCTGGGAATGCAAGTTTACAAGATTTCAGGCTGAGCAAGTTTCAGATAAGGGCCTTTCTCAGTCTCAGGCACAGGAATGACATTGTACCTCCACAGAGGATATAAAGAAAAATATCCAGCAGTAAAGCCACATGGCTCAGCTGACAAACAGAAGACTCAGATTTAGTCTTTTGGCTGCAAGGAACCCAAACATGTTACAGAACTGGTTTGTTGGACCTCTAGGGAAGAATAGGTATTTACTACTAGTGCGGGAGGGAATTCTACATACCCAAGTGAGATACTGAAAGGGTTCAATCTTTGCACAGATTCTTCTCCAATAAAAGAACCTATATTCCCTAAAAATTGGGTCAGTCAGCCACGAGTTAAAGAATGAACTACAATAATGTCCGGTGGGCTCAAACTCTATCTAGTGTACCTGGGACAATGAGGGGATTAAGTGACTTGCCCAGGGTCACATGGAGCAGTGAGGGATTTGAACCCCTGCGCCACACACTCCCACTATGGAATGACTACCTACTTCACCTCAACTCTGAACAATCTTTTTCCAAATTTAAGAACCTGCTTAAAACTTTTTACAGAGAGACTTTTTGGTATATAGTTTCATCGCTCAGTGTCTGCAAGCATGATTGTTTCCTGTCCTATTTCCTGTCCTATTTATTTGCTTGCCTTCTTTTCTATCCTTTGTTTGTTTTAGTTTGTAGAACATCTCCTGCTGTATATCAGATAAAGTGATATATTAAGGTCAAATAATAAACATAAATAGTTGCCAAGTGTCAGTTTTGGCAATTAATAGATATAAACTGCAAAGGTTTAATGCAATTTTAATAAATAAGGTGCTAAATGAGCAGCATTTTATATTTCCATAAACACATTTCATCAAAATAAAATTTTAGTGTACTCTGCAGCCGCTATAATGTGGCAGAAAGCCTGGCTAATATTTCTTTTTTATGATGAGAATGCACCATATTTTCTGAAGGGCACAGGTGAGAAAGAAGATTACCACCTAAACTGACAAAAGGTGATATCAAATTGCTCATGGTAATTTAACATAAATTCAAAGTGGAAATTAAAAATGCTCTGAATCCACAGCTTTATTTTTAAATCTCAAAGTACTCATTACACAACTAGGGACAATGCCTTTTCAAGTGACAGCAGCCCTATTAGAATTTCAATTAAAGAAATGACAAAAATAAAAAAAAATGTCAGGAGTTCATAGAGGAGTAAGATATGATTCTTTTAAATATGCACAGTTTACTATCAGTGCTGATCCTGATAAGCTGCAGCAGAAACAGATTTGGCCTATCACCACCCTCAGGTGCCATATTATTTCAGTGTGTGAAAAGCTGCATTCTCTATAAACAATACATTTTATAATCCTGATGCAACTATAAAATGCTGAGTCTTGCACAAGGGAAGTAAAAAGAATTTGATGGAGCATAAATCTTTGCCGAATCAGAGTCTGAAAGGGTAAACTGTGTTGTGTTAGGGACAATTTGCAGGAAATACCTATGCTTCAGTTTCCAAAATCTTTCTCTTTATGCGGAAATGGGAGTGTGCAAAAAAGTATGAATAAATGTTTAAGCAAGCAAATATGTTCAGGAAGTCATAAAAGCAGATGTGCTCTATGGATACAGTTTACAGAGGGATTTTTATTACCCTAGGGATACATAAGTGAAGAATACTTCCAAAATGATG
The DNA here is from genome assembly GCF_902459505.1 of Geotrypetes seraphini. Classification (NCBI taxonomy): domain Eukaryota; kingdom Metazoa; phylum Chordata; class Amphibia; order Gymnophiona; family Dermophiidae; genus Geotrypetes; species Geotrypetes seraphini. Next base: position 12,487,459 of record NC_047089.1, on the reverse strand, counting down.
GAAAAGATAAACTCTTTTGCAAATAATATTGGAAAGGATCTGAAGAGAAACTTTTAAATCTCTAAGAAAACTGAAGCCGGGGATCAACAATTTTATTAAAAAAACTCAAATAAAACCTAAACATGTGTATCCATGCACAAGTATAATGTCTTATGTTTCTTTTCTATATTTTTAAACAGCAGAATGTGCAAAGATGTTTACAAGGAACTTTACTTATCACAGATATGCCCTAGTTTTGCCCTGGAACCTGTTGAAAACAATACGTCCAGCTAAACATATGATATTCCTTTCCAAAACACCACCACAGACAAATCTGTACTGATGGCTTCTGAAAGAAGCAACTAAAAACTATACTGTTTTCATGGTAGTACATGAATGTCCTAAAAGAAAGATTTGCCATCTTCACCCCGCATGAGCGCTCTTTTCCGTTGCGGTTCTGTGAGCAGTTTTTAAACCCGTCGCTCTCCGGTCTCTCCCCACCATTGAATGTCCTAAAAGAAAGATTTGCCATCTTCACCCCGCATGAGCGCTCTTTTCCGTTGCGGTTCTGTGAGCAGTTTTTAAACCCGTCGCTCTCCGGTCTCTCCCCACCATTGAATGTCCTAAAAGAAAGATTTGCCATCTTCACCCCGCATGAGCGCTCTTTTCCATTGCGGTTCTGTGAGCAGTTTTTAAACTCGTCGCTCTCTAGTCTCTCCCCGCCATTGGAAGATGAAAGAAACCATCATGAATCAAGAAAAATTGGCTAAACTTCAGCTCAAGTGCGCATTGGTGGCAAGGGTACTCCCCGTAGAAAGAAGAAGGTTGTCCACAGAACAGCTACAGCGGATGACAAGAAACTTCAGTTCTCCTTAAAGAAATTGGGTGTCAACAATATTTCTGGAATTGAAGAGGTCGATATGTTTACCAACCAGGGAACAGTCATCCACTTCAACAATCCTAAAGTGCAGGCTTCCCCTGGCTGCCAACACAGGGCATGCAGAGACAAAACCACTGACGGAGATGCTGCCAAGTATCTTGAACCAGTTCGGAGCTGACAGTCTGACCAGCTTGAGGAGACTGGCAGAAGCACTGCCCAAACAATCAGTGGATGGGAAAGCTCCACTTGCTACTGGGGATGATGATGACGTTGCAGATCTTGTTGAAAATTTTGATGAGGCGTCCAAAAATGAGGCAATCTGAATAAGCATATTAAGCTTGAAAACAGATGAAACTTGAAACCACTAAACCGAACTGCAGTTTTACATTGTGTGGTTCGTTTTGTTATGTGAATCTGTATTATTTCTGAGCTCATCGTTTCAGTCATTGCTTGTACAGAGAATCCATATAAACTTTGCAGTCTGATTAAACTGAACAAGTCTGGAACTAAAATTTGAAATAATAAATGAAATAAAGCATTAAAAAAAGAAAGATATTTTGAGCCAACACACTAAGCAGAAACGTCACATAGCTCTGCAAAAATGAACAAACAGGTCTCCATTTTAAAATGTGACATTGTCAGAGACCTACTGCACTGTGCATTTTCATTGCATGCCTTTTTCACACATAAACAAGACTTTTTATAGAAAGTCTATTTTTGGGCACAGAGATGTCTCACCGTGAGCATAATACTATTTCTAGTTGAAGAAGCAGTGCTTTCGGATCACAACAAAGTTACAATTTGCAACAACTAGTAGGAGAAAGGTTTCTTAACATAAAAAATAAAAATAAAAAAAGCAAATTTTTTTAAAGGCAGTTCCAAGTTCAAAAGCTGTACTTAAAAATCAATTACATGGCATTTAAAAATGGCTGGCAGCCAAGAGCACTCTGGGTCTCCCTCACACTCTGCCTCTCTTTGCTTGTTCCTTTTCACAGCTGGGTGCTTGACACGACATCCAGTTTTAATGGTAAGAGAAGGAAGAAGATGGAGGCTGAGTGACTAGCCATTTTTTTCAATGCTCTACAAATGATTTTTAAAAAGTAGTCGACTGTCGGAACTGGCTTGGGGGGAGGGAAGGATAAAAACCACCTGAGTTGTCTGCCCTTGTAATGGAAGGTCATAACTAAATGATAGTCTTTACACACAAAAGATATAGTGAAAGAATACTTTCTTAAAGATCTCGATCTGTTGCTCTTTTAGCCACAAAATGGTGGGGGATACAGGACAGTTTGTGAACAGCTGTGAGGTTCTCAGAAGGCTACCCAATCAAATGATACATCTATCAAAAGTAATATTCAAGCTATACCATTTTGGTCACATTGATTTTAGGACCCTATTCCCTGAAGAATGCAAGGACTCAAACTGCTGGATTCCCGCAGGAGATTGCCCAGCTGAGCTTTACTTCTTCACTTGCTCTTCTGCTGCAGAACCTTTTGCATGCTTTGTGAAGAGGGGCATCCAGTGTTTGCCACACTGGTTTTATAGGTAGTAGCATAGGAGACAGCTTTTCAAAATGATTGAGCGTGCTTGACTCACCACAAATTACCAAGTCCAATATAAAGGAAATTAAAGCATGGTGAATTGTGAACATAATAATAATAATAATTTTATTTTTTGTATACCGCCATACCCAGGGAGTTCTAGGCGGTTCACAACAAATAGATGAGTTACATACAGTGCAGTTGAAAAAGAAGTACATAACAAGTCAATCGAAGGGTCAAACTAGTTTACATTGACAATTTAAGTAAGGAAGGACTAATACAGAGCATATATGGTATTTACCGTAAAAGAGTTCAATAGAATTTGTGAGAAGGGGGAGCCAAGCAAATTGTAAGAGAGGAGGGGACAGGGATCGTTGGGAGGGGGGGGAGGAGGGGGAAAAAGTAAAGAAAGGTGGGCCGTGTTGAGGGGGGAAGAGGAGGATTTGGTCTGATGCAGAGGAGGGAATTCGATCTGTTTTCTAATGAGGAGAGGGGGAGCGTTAAGGCGGAAGAGGGGAGCATTAAGGATTTGGTCCATTGAAAAGTAGAGTTTTGAGCTCTTTTCTAAAGTGGAGGTATGAAGAGGCGTCAAGTATAATTTTGGCGAGCCATGAGTTTAGTTTGGCCGCTTGAAAAGAGAAGGTTTGTTCAAGGAATCTTTTAAGATGACATGCTTTCAGTGAGGGGAAAGCGAACATAGTTATTCTGCGGGAGCTCTTATTATTATAGTTCAGGTTGAAGTGGGGGTAAAGATAGTCAGGTGACATACCCCGTACGGTTTTGTAGCAGATACAAGAGAACTTAAATAGGACCCTGGATTCGAATGGCAGCCAGTGCAACTTGTGGTAGAAGGGGGATATGTGTTCCCATTTCTTTAGGCCGAAGATAAGGCGGATGGCGGTGTTTTGGACCAATCTCAGCTTTTTGGTGACTTTCTTGAAGGCGCCTAGATAAATGATGTTACAGTAGTCCAGGACGCTAAGAATAGAAGCTTGGACCAGCAGACTAAAGGAGGTTTCGTTAAAGTATTTTTTAATGGTGCGGAGTTTCCAGAGTATCGAGATGCATTTTTTAAACACTAGGTCAGTATGTTTCTCTAGTGAGAGATGTTTGTCTAAGGTGACTCCTAGAATTTTTAAGGATTGCTCGATACAGTAGTCTAGGCCATTGATATGTATCGCAGTTTCCTTGATTTTGTCGTTTGGGGATGCTAAGAAGAATTTAGTTTTTTCTGGGTTTAGCTTTAGCCTAAACGCTGTCATCCAAAGTTCGATCTGATTTAAGGTGAGAGATAGCAAGTTGAGTAGCTCTGAGGTAAGGTAGGAGAGCGGAATGATTATGGTGATGTCATCTGCATAGATGAAGAATTTGAGATTCAAACTCTGCAGGAGGTTTCCTAGGGAGGCAAGGTAGATGTTAAATAGGGTGGGGGACAAGGGGGAGCCTTGTGGGACCCCACAGGGGTTGACCCAGCTGTAAGAGGTAGTGTCGTCCTTGAACACCTTGTAGGTTCTTGTTGTCAGGAATTCGTGGAACCAGTTGAGAACATGACCTGAGATTCCAATAGATGTTAGGCAGTCTAGTAGAGTGGCGTGGTCAACCAAGTCAAATGCGCTACTCAGATCGAGTTGCAATATAAGAGCGCTTGAGCCTTGGCTGAATAGTTGATGAAGGTAATCAAGCAGAGAGGCTAAAATTTTTTCAGTACTGTGGCCTGATCGGAAACCGGATTGATTGTCATGTAAGATATTGTGTTTTTCTAAGTATGTGGTGAGTTTGGTGTTTACTATCCCTTCTGCTATTTTGGTGACCAGAGGGATATTGGCGATTGGTCTAAAGTTGGATGCATTGTTAGATGGCTCTTTAGTGTTTTTCTTAATTGGCAAAATCATAATGTGCCCTTGTTCAACTGGGAACTTCCCAGAGGTTAGTAGAGAGTTGATCCAAGCCAGCATTTTGGCCTTAAAAAAGACAGGGGCTGATTTCATGACATTAGGGGGGCAGGTTTCTAGTCTGCAGTAGGAATTGGCATACTTATTGTAGTATTTACTGAAAGTTTGCCAGTCTATGGGTGAGAATGTGTTCCAGAATAGATCGGCTCTAGAATTGTCTAAATCTAGAAGAATGGGGTAACACCAGTGGGGTTTTGTTGGGTCAGTGAGGGAGGACCTTAGTTTTTGAATTTTGGAGATGAAGAAGTCCGCCATGCAGTTTGCAGTTAGGGAGGGCTCTTCGGGTGTATCGATAAATGTTTCTATATTGTATAGATCATTTACCAGCTTAAAAAGGTTGCTACTGTTGATTGAGATGTCGCCGATTTTGAGGGCATAGAAGTTTTTATGTTTTTCTTTGGTCTGAGTTTTGTAGATTTTTAATTTTTGTCTCCAAGCAATTCTGTGCTCTTGTGCCCCTGATTTTAGCCAAAGGCTATTTTCTTAGGTCTCTCTTTAGCAATAGCAGTTCCATGTCAAACCAGCCCTCTAGGTTTTTAAGTCTCTTTCTGCGGGTTTTAATGGGAGCCATTTTATTTAGGATATTGGTGCTATCATTAATCCAGGAGTTCATGAATTGATCGGTTTGTATGTTTTGATCTGATATGATCTCATAGTGAGACCAGAATTCTACGGGATTTATTTTACCTCTGCTAGTATGGAATTTTTTATTTCTCGTTTTTGGGTTATTATTATTTGTTGGGCTTGTGGTTTTTAGTTGGCAATCGAGTTCAAAATTGCAGAGGCTGTGATCCGACCATAGAGAGTCGGTCCAGTGTTCTTGTTTCCAGAATATTTTGGGGTTAGGTAGCTCTCTTGAGGAGAAAGTGGCTAAATCTAATTGATGGCCTCTTTGGTGGGTTTTAATTGGTGGAGGTTTGAGGTACCCTAGTGAAGAGATGAGTGACCAGAGTTCTATGGTTTCAGATTGGTCTATTTTTTCCAGGTGGATATTGATATCTCCACAAAGTAGGTTGTAGAGAGTTGATAGAGAGTTAGTTAGTAAAAATTCGGAGAAGTCATCCTTGGCAAGGTTCCATTTTTTTGGAGGAATGTAAAACAGAGTTATTGTTAGTGCGGCCGCTAGGGATTTGGACGATAGTGAGAGTGAAAGAATTTCTAGGTTTGGAGTGGATTTTGAGCTTAGAATAGAGCAGTGTAGGTTGTCTTTGAAGATTATGGCTAGGCCTCCCCCCCTGCCCCAAGTTCTAGCCAGCGATAAAATTTTGAAGCCTGGGGGAAGGCAGTCTTGGATAATAATATCGTTATCGGATAGTAGCCATGTTTCTGTAAATAGAGCGAAGTCAGGGTTGGTTTCTTTCAGCCAGTCCTTAATAAGTAAGGCCTTGTTTCTCATAGATCTTATATTTAGGTAAAAGCCATGTAGGTTCTGGTAGTTGGCCGGATCAATTGGATAGATGTGTGAGTAAGTTAATTTTTTTAGTGATCGTTGTTTTTTTATGTATGGTTTGGTCGGTCTGGGTAGGGGTGGTAGAACTGGTATTGGGAAGGGGCCTGCATCAGAGTAGTCATATAAGGTGTGGTGAGAGATTGTAGGGGTGCTAGTTTTAACCGCACGGAATGTGGGATTAAGGACAGGGATAGGGGTTAGGGTGAGAGAGTTGATTAGGCAAATTCTGAACCAGATCAGATAGAGTAGGAATAGTGGTAGCCACGGTTGGGAGTTGGGGTGGGCCATGATGCAGATTTTATGTAAGAAGTTGGGAGGAGAGGAACACCGTCCAGCAGACGTAGGGTTGGGGTGACAAAAAACTGTCTAGTCGAAGGGGGATGAATGGCTAGAGATACCTTGGAAATGATAGGCAGTCTGACAAAGATGGTTACTTATTGTCTAGAGGTTCAGTTAGTTCTGTCTTGGGATCAGAAGTTGTGGACGCTTCACGTCCCGGCGCTTCACGACTGACCAGGCGGTCTTTAAATGAACAACACAGCAGGTGGTGCCACACAGGGAGGACTTGTTGGTGAAATAAATTCTGGTGGCATCAATCTCTTTTCCTCCACAACCACAACTCATCCCCATAGTTTACCATCCTATTCCCAGCCCACCTATTGACTTTGGTTCCGGGGAAGATGGCGGAAGCGCTGATAAAAGACAGCATCGAAGAGCATCTGGAAAGAAATAAACTGATGAAAACATTCTGCAAGGGAAGATCATGCCTAACAAACTTATTGCACTTCTTCGAAGGAATTAACAAACAAATGGACAAAGGAGACCCCATAGACATCGAATACTTGGATTTCCAAAAAGCCTTTGACAAGGTACCCCATGAACATCTACTACTGCAACTGAAGAACCATGGGGTGGAAGGAGACGTACATAGATGGATCACAAATTGGTTGGTGCGTAGGAAGCAAAGGGTAGGAGTAAAGGGCCAATACTCTGCCTGGAGGAGGGTCATGGGTGGTGTTCCGCAGGGGTCCGTACTCAAGCCACTGCTGTTCAATGTATTTATAAATGATCTAGAAACAGGGATGAAGTGCGAAGTAATAAAATTTGCAGATGACACCAAACTATTTAGTTCTGTGACTAAAGAGGACTGTGAGGAACTACAAAGGGACCTAAACAAGTTAGAAGAGTGGGTGATGAGATGGCAGATGAAGTTTAATGTAGAGAAATGTAAAGCCTTGCATGTAGGGAACAGAAACCCAAAGTACAGTTAAACGATGGGAGGGCTGGTAATGGGTGAAAGTACCCAAAAAAAGGACTTGGGGGTAATAGTGGACAACACAATGAAGCCGTCGGCACAATGCGCAGCGGCCTCTAAGAAGGCGAATAGAATGCTAGGTATTATCAAGAAAGGCATTACAACCAGATCGAAAGAGGCCATCCTGCCATTGTACCGGATGATGGTGCGCCCGCATCTGGAGTGCTGCGTCCAATATTGGTTGCCATACCTTAAGAAGGATATGGCGATACTCGAGAGGGTTCAGAAAAGAGCGACGCAACTGATAAAAGGTATGGAAAACTTTTCATATGATGAAAGATTAGAGAAACTGGGGCTATTTTCCCTGGAAAACGGAGGCTTAGAGGGGACATGATAGAGACTTACAAGATCATGAAGGGCATAGAGAAAGTGGAGAGGACAGGTTCTTCAAACCTTCAAAAACTACAAGAACGAGAGGGCATTCGGAAAAATTAAGAGGGGACAGATTCAGAACCAATGCTAGGAAGTTCTTCTTCACCCAAAGACTGGTGGATGCCTGGAATGCGCTTCTAGAAGGTGTGATAGAACAGGGTACGGTATCGGGGTTCAAGAAGGGATTGGATGAATTCCTGAAGAAAAAAGGGATAGAAGATTATAGATAGAGGATCACTATACAGGTCCTGGACCTGATGGACCGCCGCATGAGTGGACTGCTGGGCAAGATGGACCTCTGGTCTGACCCAGCAGAGGCACTGCTTATGTTCTTATGTACTGTACACCACACTCATAAGAATAGCCTTACTGGGTCAGACCAATGGTCCATCTAGCTCAGTAGCCCATCGTCACAAGTACCTGGCAAAAAACCAAATAATAGCAACATTCCATGTTACTGATCCAGGGCAAGCAGTGGCTTCTCCCATGTCTGTCTCAACACCTTTGGAGCTGTTTCCTCTGCTGGGTTCCGCGCCTCCTCTGACATCAGAGGAGGAGCGGGACCGCGGAAGAGGAAACAGCTCCGAAGCTGTTTGCAAACATCGCTAACACTGCGATCTTCTGTGCAGGCTGCCCTTCAAAGGTAAACGGTGCGGGAAGGCCAGGGGGGAAGCCGGACACCAGTGGGAGGCCAGGGGGAACTCGCAGGCCTTCTGGGGTTGGGGGGGGAGCAGTCCTTCGGTGTGGGGAGTGGGACAGGCAGGCAGGCCTTCAGGGGGGGGGAAAGGCCTTTAGGGGGAAACAAGCAGGCAGCCTTCGGGGGGGGACAAGCCTTCAAGAGGGGGGACAAGACTTCAAAGGGGGGGGGACAAGCCTTCAAAAGGGGAGACAGGCCTTCAAGGGGGAGATAGGCCTTCAAAGGGGGGAGACAGGCCTTCAGGGGGGGACAGGCCTTCAATGGGGGACAAGCCTTCAAGGGGGAAACAGGCCTTCGGGGGGAGGGGACAGGCCTTTAGGGGGAACAGGCAGGCCTTCAAGGGGGTAGACAAGCAGGCCTTCAGGGGTGGGATGCAGGCCTTTAAGGGGGGGACAAGCCTTCAAGGGGGAGAGACAGGCCTTCAAGAGGGAGAGACAGGCCTTCAAGGGGGAGAGACAGGCCTTCAAGGGGGAGAGACAGGCCTTCAAGGGGGAGAGACAGGCCTTCAAGGGGGAGAGACAGGCCTTCAAGAGGGAGAGACAGGCCTTCAAGGGGGAGAGACAGGCCTTCAAGGGGGAGAGACAGGCCTTCAGGAGTGGGACAGACCTTTAAGGGAGGGGGCCCTGGTGTAGAAGTACATGGAGGGAGGGAAGGGGGGGTTCAAATTAACATGCATATACTGGACTTTGGAAGTGGGATAGAGATACTGGATAGGAGGGTAGTTGAGAAAAGAAAGGGATAGATGGTGGACCCTAGAGTGGGGGGGAAGGAGGGAGAGATGCTGGATGAAAAGGTAGTTATGAAAAGGTGGATCTGTGGAGGGAGACAAAAAAAAGGAAAGATGCCAGAGGACAGAGATGGCAGGTGGATGGTTAGCACAGAGAAAGAAGAAAGAAGGAGACCCTGGCAAGCAAGTTATCAGAAGACAACCAGAGCCTGGGATCAACAAGATTTGAATAATGACCAGACAACAAAAGGTAGGAAAAATAATTTTATTTTCTGTTTTGTGATTACAATTGTCAGATTTGAAATGTGTATCCTGCCAGAGCTGGTGTTAGACCGCAAACGTGAGCTAGGATTTAACAGAGAGAGGAAAAATCTTTTTTGATTGTTGATTTTGTTTACACCACAGCGCCAGTGTGGTTAGGAGAAGGCAAAGGGGGTGAAGAGGCTATAAAATAAACCCACCAGGATGTTTGGAAAAAAACCCACCCAATTGGGAAGGAAAATCGAATCAAATCAAATCGAAAAACCAATTCAATAGGCTGAATCAAATCAAAATTTTTTTTCTTGAATCAGGCAGCACTAGTGAACGGAGACTACTTTCACCATCTGTTGTAACTTGTGGGTAAGTGAATAAAAACAATCCACTTGCTTGTTCACCTTGTCATACTATTGCCGGAGGCAGGCTGCTTTTCTATGGCCCACCCTGTATTTTTCAAAATTTATATCCCCACCTTCCTGGCAAGGAACATATTCCTACTCCCACTTCCCAGAACTCACAGACTGAACTACTATAGAAATTCCACATCCAGAAAGGCCCTATGAGCTCCTCCTTTACCTGCATGCACAAACCTTGGAAGCTCAGCAATCAGTTTCTTTACAATATCTAGGGCAACATTTCCTTGATCTCAGGCTGAAAATCCCAAAGATCACATGCTGAGAAGGAAATCGGTGAGCCTAAAGATGTACATTCATATCAGTCCACTGTGTGCCGTCCACCTGTTAAAGCTCTAGTGGTTACAGAGTAAGTGCTTAACTTGGAAGCCGAGTTAGCACTGATTCTAGTATCTTCTGCAAAAATGGAAATTGGCACCACTTTTAGTAGTAACAACTTTGGCAAAATGCCCCCTCCTTTATTAGTAATGACATCCTTCTTGTTTGGTGCCATAGATTCATGCTCGAGTCCTAGTGACTTGATGAGTTATAGATCTAAAAAGAGATCAATTTTGTGCTAGTCCTGTAAGGTCCTCCAGCATCATCCCCATGATTGTTTTCAACGTGTCCAACCATCTGATTGCAGTTCGCCCTCTTCATCTAGTTTTGTCAATCTTCTCAAACATAAAGACCTTCTCCAATGATCTCTCTTTTTTGACAGTGTGTCCAAAATAAGAGACAGTCGTAACTTCATCATTTGGGCTTTGAATGACATAGCCAGTTTGATCTCTTCCAGAATTGATTTGTTAGCTCTTCAGGCGGTCCATGGACCACATAAAAACCTTCTCCAGCACCAAAGCTCAAATGGCGGGCCTTCCCCTTCCTGGTGCATTCTGGGATGCACCAGGGAGGGGCCTAAGGCCTTGATTAGCTGAGGGGCCTTAGGCGCCTGGGCCAACCGGATTCTTAGGCCTCCTTACCATTGCATTCTGAGATGCACTGGGAGTGGCCTAAGACTGCCTCACCTTTGGCCTCACCTTAGGGATCTGGCCACACAGAATTTTAGGGCACTCCCAGTGCATCCCAGAATATAGTGGGAAGGAAGCCTAAGACTCCGGTTGGCCCAGGTGCCTAAAACCCCTTCTATGGGAGGGGCCTTAAGTGCCTGGGCCAATCAAGGCCTTAGGCCCCTCCCTGGTGCATTCCGGTAGGCCTTCTACAAAAAAATACGGGGGAGGGTGCAGGTGGGTTTCGGGAGGGGTGGGTGGTGACGGCAGCAAGGATTAGGTATCCCTCCTGGTGGGGATGTTAGCAGGGAGGGAGGGGGTGCTGGCAGGAGGGAGTAGGCATCTCTCCTGCTGGCTGATTTGTGCTGGCTGGAGAATTTCCCCATTAGCTGAGCGGCAGGAACTCCCCAAAGCCGCGATTCTGTAACTGGTGCCCAGAACTTGGGTGTCGGTTATAGAAATGCGGCTTTGGGGAATCCCTGACGCTCAGTTGATGGGGAATTTCCCTGCCACGATTGGCTGCTGCGGTCTAGGCAAAGACAGGTGGCTGAACTGTAGGCCAGGGTTTCCCAGGCCTACCTTTCAGCTGCCTATCTTGGCATGATTTGTGGCTGGGTAGCCGCTTTAGATCGCCTAATGCCACTTCAGGGGTTGGCCATGCCTTCTTTGGCGTTCCGTGATTCCAGTGGCCATATCAGACGCCTGTTATTTAGGCATCGGTAGGCGCTTCAAGCCTACCTTTTCTAACCATTGGCAGGGTGCCTAAATTTAGGTTCTGACTATAGAATTTCTCCCTAAATATTTATATTTGATGAGGAGATTTGGAACAAGTTTGGTTGAGTATCCTCACCTACTTTATTGATAATATGTGGTTTTATAACTGTTTTTGAATCGTGTTATAAAATATGCACACATGAACAAACTAGACCATTTATGGGAGCTTGTAGAATATTGACTAAAAATGTTCATTGGGGGTGGGTGGGTGGGGTGGGGATGGGGGGTTCTCTCTGTGTGGGGGGGTGGGGTTCGATCGTGGGGGACATCAGAGTCCAGTCCTCCGCGGATATGGTTGGGTGACATAATATAACATGTTTTTTTTCCTGCTGTTGTACTTCCTGTTGTTATTGCATAATAAAACAGATTTGAACATAAAACAAGATAAAAATCAGAGCACTCCTTTATAAAATTATAGAAATCACAGTCTAATACAAAAATAAAATCTAATGAATGTCGACACTGAATGGACTATTATCACAATTATTACAAAACTTTAGTGTTGTGAGTGCTATTTACATAGCTGATAAAATGCTTTTACCGTATCACTGTCACTAGGCTGGAACTGGAACGGTTGTGCTTTGTGAAATACTGAGTTTTCTTGAACAAACATCTGAAGATTATAATCCTGTACCACCTGAAAAAAGAACAAATTACAGCTAAGAGGCAGAAAAGGTTACCTAGGCACAGTACTCGGTTTTGCAAAAATAGAAGCACGGAGAAACAGAAAATGACAGAGGTACTTAAAAACTATCTTGTCTACCCAATTTAGGGGCCCTTTTACGAAACCATGGTAAAATTTGTAGGTACTGCTGCTTAACACAGAATTTTACAGCAGGGTAACTGCAAACTTAGCTTTACAACTATTAAGGCTGTTCCTACTTTTTTTTTTTTTTAAATTGTAGGTCATGAGTTAACATTCAAATTAACCTTTAAATTGTAAGTACTACTTCTCCCTGGCCATTTGGACCAAAGCAGCTTTAAGGAAAGTAAACTGTTTCAAAAACATTTAAAATATTTAAAAAGTATTTATAATTTAAAGGCTAATGACAAAGTGGGTGTTTAAAATTTAGAGCAGTGAGAGATATTGAGCTCTAAGCAGCACCACTGAAGCCTGATGAAATACTTTAAAAGTGCAAGTCTGTTGTTATATCCCGAGGATTTTTGAATGACATATCTAAAGTAAACTTTGGGATTAAGTTTGATGTGCAATTTAAGTTGACCAAACATTCATATTAAGGCATTAAGAGCCTGATTCTATAAATGACACCCATATTGTAATTGTCACTCAGCGCAGCTGTCAATCAACCACTAGGGGCAATTTATAGAATCCCACCTAGTGGTTCCTAGGCGTGCTTAGATGTTGCCACAGGCATCCTGGAGGTAGGCCAGGTTTTAGGTGGTCTAATTTACTGGTGCCTAACTTAGACACCTAAGTCAACCACACCTATTCTCCATCCCTAACCATGCCTACTTTTTAGGTATTGATAGGCGCAGCGTGGAATTCCATGCCTAAAATTATTCAATTAACTTCAATGGAGTGTTCAATTAGCATGCCATTTAAACTAATTGATTTAATTTAGGGTAGGTGTCACTAGATGGCCTCAATTCGGCACCTAAGGTGCTATTTATAGAATCAGACCCTAAGAAGCTGATTCTTTAAGTGGTGCCTACCAATCAGGGATACTGGCACCTAGCAAAGACTCTAGGCGCTGGAAATGTAGGCCAGGGTTTTACAAGCTTACATTTCTGGTGCCTAGAGTCCTTGCAAAATCATGTCTAGTGTCGTGTAGTGATGCTGTAGTCTAGCGCTGTCCTCTAAACATGCCCACTTTCAGGTTTCAATGTGACTAGGCGATGCTAGGCACCATGGAACTAAGCGCCAGTCCCGGAAGCCACCTAGTGTCACCTAATTATTTTTACGAGGTTTTAATAGGTTTTTAGTGGCGTGACCAATCATCTCGCCACTAAGAACCAATTAAAACCTTTAAGTTAATTGCCAGTAGGCACGATCTAGGCACCTGCTGGTGACTTTCGGTGGCTTTTCGAGAATCCGGTCCTTACTGCATTATTTAGGAGGCAGTAAGTGGTCCCATGTGAACTTTGTACTAGGCAGTTAGAGTGAGATAAGTGCAGTGAATTAGCTGCCAAACACCTTCTAAGTTCACTCTTCATCCATGCCACGCCCTGACACAAAAACCCCTTAATGCCCAATTTACCACACCCTAACTTCGAGAATGCTAAAAAGAGCTTTAAAGTGGTTCTGTGTTAGCAGTTAACGCCACATACACCAGGTGCTGTGATTAACACTGTTTAGTAAATGGCCCCCTTACTTCCTTCGATATATCATCAACCCTATTTGATTTCTGACTTTTCCTCTACTTATCTACAACTAAGTTTTTCACATGCTTTCTTGAATTTTGTTATTGTTTTTTGTGAATTTATCATCCTTGCCATCCAAACATGGTTTGCAATTTAATAACTAGCAATCTGATTTTACAACTTTTCAACAGGACTTTGGCTTTAATACAAATAAAAAAAATCTTTAAATTATCTGTATACAAACGCCTTAAGTAAAAAAAAAAAAAAAGATTGGATATTTATACTATATGGCAGTAAATGAAGAGTTATACATAATAAGCATCTGAAACCTTGTGGAAGCAGGACAACCAATGAGATACCATGACAAAGGTACAAATTATATTGAAATGACAGCACTGATCAAATCTGTGGCGAGGTGACATAGAAAGATTAGGTTCTTACCTTGGTAATCTTGTTTCTTGTAGATGTGTCTGTTGGTCCAAAATGCTAGGGTCTTGTATCTGAACTAGCAAGTTGCTTGCAGAAAACTGTCAATCATGTTTTCCAACTCCTCCTCTTTCCCAGAGAGCTTATCCTGCCCACTCAGGGCCAGATTTTCAAACCAAAAACATGCATTTAATGTGCTCATTAAATAGATTCCAGCTGATTTAGCGTGCATATATTTTAGCAGTGGATTTTCAAAACAGCTTAGGAAGGTCTTTTCTGAGTTTTCCAGCAGTCTCCGATGCTGCCATGCAAATGTAATACAACCAGGTCATTAATATTGAAATGATCACTTCGAGCAATTCTATATAATTGCCGAGTGATTCTCTAACCTCGGCCAGCTGGTCCACCTCTTCAAAATGGTAGGTCTTCTCCTCCACAGTTGGTCCAAATTGTTTAAAGCCCTTCCTATAAGAGGGGCCTTATGCGTCTGGGCCAATCAGAGCCATAGGCTCCTCTACGGTGTATCTGGGGAGGGGCCTAAGGCTCTGATTGGCTCAGGTTATTTAAAGCCCCTCCCATAGGAGGGTCTTCCCTTCCCCGGTGCATCCTATGGGAGAGGCCTTAAACAACATGAGCCAATCAGAGCCTCAGACCCCTCCCCGGTGCTTCCCAGGATGAACCGGAGAGGGAAAGACCCACTATTTTGAAGAGGCAAGCCAGCAGGCCTGTGGGAGTAGGCATCCCTCCATCCAGCCATCTATGTAAGGTAAAGGGGAGAGGGCAGGGATCACCTGAGGCACAGGGTAGTGGGCTGTTGCTTGGTGGTGGGAGAGCATGAGCATCTCTCCAGCTGACGAGGGGGTGTTGGGGGGGCTGTTGCTTGGCAGCGGGAGAGTGTGGGAATTTCTCCCGGTGCTGAGGGGGTGTTGGTGCTGAGGGTGTTTGTTGCTTGGCAGCAGGAGAGTGGGAATCTCTTCTGCAGTTGGGTGGAGAATTGCTCGACTTTGGCGGTTCGGTTTGTTGTTGGTTGGGAATGGGCATCTCTTCCGCTGCATGGGGGGCTGTTGCTTGGCGGCGGGAGAGTGTGGGCATCTCTCCCACTGCTGAGGGGGTGTTGGGGTAGCAGGAGAGCGGGCATCTTTTCTACAGTTGGGTGGAGGATTGCTAGACTTTGGCGGCTCGGTTTGTTGTTGGTTGTGGGGTTTTTTTTGTGTGTTTATTCTGCACATGTGCCCATTGCTATCACCAGCGATCACCATCTTCACCACACATTTGCACTCCTGTTGAGATGGCGCCTGGATCAACCAGTCGTCCAAGTAAGGATGGACCTGGACACCCTGCCTGTGGAAAAAAGCCGTTACAACTACGATCACTTTTCTGAAAGCACAGGGAGCTGTTGCGAGTCCAAAGGGAAGAGCCATAAACTGGAAATGTTGCAGAACATGGAAACACAGAAACCTGTGATGTTCAGGGAAGATTAGAATATGGAGATAAGCCTCTGTGAGATCCAAGGACGCTAGAATCTCTCTAGGAGAGACAGCAGCTATGACAGTGCGAATGGTTTCCATTTGGAAATGAGGAATCTGCAAGAAGTGACTTGACTGATCTGAGTTCCAGAATGGGTCTCCAGTCCTCTGAGCCTTTCTTGCCTAAGCCCAATTCAGGTTCTGGAACGGGTTCTATGGCTCAGATGTCCAGGAGACACTGTAGGTTAGCGTGGACCTTTGACTTCTTCTCTTGCTGATCTGTTGGTGAGTCCAGAAACAAATCTGGAGGCAGGCAAAAGAAATCTATTTTGTGCTCCTCCTGAATGATGTCCAGCACTCTGTGATTTGAGGATATGCGAGGATTAGATTAGATTAGATAAAGCTTAGTCATAGCTTTAGAGAGCCTGAAAGAGCTTTCTGGGGTATCCTATTGTTCCATAACAGACCAAGAAGATAGAAAAAAGGAGGACAGCACATTAGAACAGTCCATGACAGAACACTAAAGTTGGTAGCAGGAGGGGTGGCTCAGTCCCTCCTGCTCCTTAGGCCTCCAGCACAGTCTTCGGGAGCAGGAGGAACTGCAAAATCCTCCTGCTCCTGTTCTTGATTCAATGCCGGCCTTAGGACCCACCCCGGTACATCATGCCCCAAGTTTAGGAAACAAGAAGTAGTCAACAGGGGCCAAAGTCAGGAGAGTAAAGAGGCTGGAGAAGAACTGTCATCGTGTTTTTGTGCAAAATTCACAAATTTTGACACATTCAAAACATCTTCCACAACTCATAACATGTTCACCATAAGCCACTTTCAACATATCATAAGTTTCTGTAGCGGTCTTACCCAATTTAAAACAGAACTTTATGCTGTAGCGCTATTCATTGAGGTCGCACATGATAAAAAATAGCCGATCATGAAAACACACTTTCACATAAACTGCAGTGGTTGGAGATGAAAACAGATATCAACAAACGGAAAATAGGAGGTTACCTGTGATGTTTAAAGCTACTCAACGCTGCCTAGCACATCTCAAAAGAACTTCCCATTGGTGCGCAATTCTAACTATCCTGGAACTTTTTGAACAGACCTTGTATATTCAGTTTTAAAAAACTTTTTAAAAAAAACAGCTTTATTTGTTGATGCTTTTTATGAGTAAATCAGAAGCAGTGATTAAAAAAATGAAGTGCATAACAGATAAGAGGTAAATGCTGTTTTACAAATTTTCTATAATGGTTTGTTTTTATGTTATACTTTTGTATGTATTCTGTAACCCTCTTAGGTATAGGAGGGCTATAAGCTTTTAAAATAAATAAATAAACACTCAGTTAATTTGAAGACTTGTCTACCATTTTCCTAAAAGTGATAAAATCTACTGTTCTCTGAATCAATTTGGGAAAGGAATTTCAAAGATTTATTTTGACCACTTTGATCAGCTTGTCCCATTTGACATGCAACTGTATTGTCCCAGACAAAAATTTAAATATAAAACACAATGCTGCCCATTCATATAAATATATTGCTAAATTAGGATTATAACATTTGCAGTTGAGTGACTACTTTAGCATTAAGTAATTTGGTAAAACATCTTACCTTGTTTGAAGTTTCCAATAAAAACTGAAACGTGTTCTGTACATTTTGGCATGACTCCAGCTCAGTACTGCAGAATGCCAACAAGTAATCTTTAAGATGGTCATACACATTGCCATCAAGAGCCTGTGGATGGGAAGAAGGAAGTACATGAGCACTGAAAGATTAGGTTCTTACCTAAATAATCTTCTTTCTGTTAATATACACATGAGTCTGTACGTTAGGATATCAATCTGTGTTTACGAATTGATGCAGAAGGATGTCAATCACATCTTTCAGTTCCTCCTCCTCCACCAGTGGAGTATAGTGCCCTCTTCAGTTTGTACCAAACCAATTGATCTCCATAGTAAGTGAAGAAAAGAGAAGGAGGGGCATGGGGAACTTCCCCGGAGATGATATACATTTCTACTGTGCAACCCATGAAAAAGAACAATATTTGCATGAACTTGCAACACAGATGTATCAATGAACCAACCTGCTGTGTGCAATTAGCACTAACACATAAGGAGCTCCAAAGCTCAACAAACTCATTAGTAATTTATTCACACATGTTCATCCAACTGTCAGGAGAAGAACTCCAGTTCTGGACTATAGAGTTGTTTGAGGCAGCAAGCAGGCAAATTACAAAACTCACAGGGCGGGCCATACAGACTCCTATGCATATTAACAGAAACAAGATTATTCAGGTAAGAACCTAATCTTTTATTCTGTTACATATATAAAGGAGTGTGCACATTAGGTGACGTACCGAAGCAATGGCAGACAATTAGGGTGGGACAGATGAGCCTGCCCACAAAACAGAGGACCCAAAAGTGGCATCCTCTCGAGCCGCTACATCTACTCTGTAGAACCTTGTAAAGGTACAAACAGTAGACCAAGTAGCTTCTCTACAGATCTCTCTGGGTGGAACTGCTCATGATTCTGCCCATGAAGATGCCACACTCCTGGTCAAATGAGCTTTGAGAGAAATAGGTGGCTGTTGACCACAGCCAATGTACATTAATGAAATTGTGAATCCATTTGGTAACAGAAGCCTTAGAAGCTGGTCTGCCTCATCTTGACTGACCGGTTAGAACAAAAAGATGGTTGGAAAGTTGAAAATCACTGGTCCTTTCCACAAACTGGAGTAAAACTTTCTGCACATCCAGCCTGCGCAATATCTTGTCTTGCTTAGTTGAACTTGTAGGATGAAAAGTGGACAAACGAACCTCTTGGTTGATGTGAAAGGCTGACACAACCTTCAGCATAAAGGAAGGGTCTGTGCACAGTGAAACCCCAGCCTCTGTGATCCTGAGGAACGGCTCTCTGCAGGAAAAAGCTTACAATTCCAAGATCCATCTCGCAGAGACTATTGCCATCAGGAATACTGCCTTCACTGTGAGATCCAGAAGAGACACCTCTTGGAGGGGCTCAAATGGGGGCTTAGAAAGGTGCTTCAAGACAATATTAAGATTCCAAGACAGAAAAGGCTGGCACAATGGAGGCTGCAACCTGAGCACCCCCTTCAAAAACCATGTAACATCCGTGTGAGATGCCAGCAATAGCTTTTCTCTTCAAGCTCAGAAGCACAAGAGGCCTACCACCTGGACTTTGGGAGATGCCAGCACTAGTCCTTTATCTAGTCTGGCTTGTAGAAATGCTAGGATCAAAGGAATTAGTGCCTCAAAAGGCTCTACTTGATCCTTTGTGCAACAGAGCTGGTCCTTGACTGAGAAGCCCCATATGAACCGGTAGCTTGATGCATCTGTCTCACTGGAGATGCACTAGATTTGAATACCGAGACCAGTCTGGGGCTACCAGGGTCAAAAGTCCTGGGTGAGTCACGATTCTGTGGATGACCTGACCGACCATGGGCGAAGGTGGAAACACATACACTGTAGAAGCCTTTCTTCCAGCCAGGGCTGAACCAACGTGTCCAACCCTGCACTTTCTGGTTCATCTCTTTGGCGTTCTTGGCTGAAGCCATCAAGTCCATTGCCAGCGCTATACAATGAGGTTGAATGCTCTTTGGGACAGTGACCATTCCCCCTGGGTCTGGAATCTACCAGATGAGAACGTCTGCCTGTATGTTTTGCTCTCCAACTTCATAGGCTGTGGAAAGCACCTGAAGATGATCTTCTGCCCACCTGAACAACATCTGGGCCTCTAGATGTAATGGGGCACTTCTGGTACCTCCCTGTCTGTTCACATAAGCTATGACATTGCTGGAGAACACTGACTACTTTTTCTTCCAGGTATTTCTCTATCACCCTCATCGCTAGACAAATGGCTCATCGTTCCAGACAATTTATGAACCATTTTCACTGCAGGATGGTTAGCCCTGTATTGAATGATCGCTGCAATTGGCCCCCCCCAGTCGAACAGACTAATGGCGGCCATTAGGGTCACCAATGAGATTTGGAGACACATGCCCTTTGATAAGGAATCACCTTGGAGCCACCAGTGCAAGCTGACCCTCACTTCCCTTGGAGAGAATGTAGCTGTGGAGAGCAGGGAATCCTGGAGGGGACACATATGCGCTCTCGCCCAGGAAACTACTTTCAGGGTGGCTGCCATCAAGCTGCTGGAGGTAATGCCAGCAGGACATAGATTTCAGTATTGCTAAGAGCTTCAAAATTTGCTTACCAAGTATCTGTTTGCATGGCTCGGGAAGAAAGAAACAACCTTTTGTTGTGTTAAAGCAAAATACTCAAGCACTGGACGGCTCTAAATGACCCTTCTTAAAGTTGACTATCCAGCCCAGATCCTGTAGACAGCCACAACTTGTCACACTGCCTGCTTGCCTTCTGGCCTTGATGGTGCTCTGATCAATCAATCATCCAGGTGTGAGTGTATGTGTATCCCCATCCTGTGGGGGTGAGCTGCAATCACCACCATCACCTTGGTGAAGGTGTGTGAGGTAGCTGCCAACCCAAAAGGTAGAGCCAGAAACTGGAAAGACCTTTGAAGGACATGGAATCTCAAATATTTCCTGTAGTCTGGAAAAATGGGAATATGAAGGTTTGCCTCCATCAGATCTAGGGAAGCTAGGAATTCCCCCAGGAGCCACCGCTGCAATGATTAAACAAACCATCTCCATGTGGAAGTGTGATATTCCCAGTGATGCATTTATGAACTTTAGGTCCAGGATCAGTCTCCAGTCTTCTGTGCCTTTCTATGGCACTATGAAGTATATGGAGCATCTGACAACGTGAGATTCTTCTTTGGGAACTGGCTCTATAGCTTGAATGCCCAATGCCCTTTGCGAGGTCCCTCGGACCCTGGCTGCTTCTTCCCGCTATCTGGCTGGAGAGTCAATGAACAGATCTAAAGGAGGGCAATAGAACTCGATCTTGTGATCCTCTCGAATAAGATCTAGGACCCAGTGGTCTGAGGAAATCTGCTCCCACTCCCTCCAGAATGCAAACAGCCTCCCACCAATGTGCAGGAGCATGGCTGCTACTCTGGCGTCATTGGGATTTTCTTCACCTTGTGCTGACGTCTGGGATTGCTAAATCTCTGTCTAGATCCCTGATAAGATCTCTGAGTGGAGGAACCTGCATAGTACTGGCGGGAACATCGTGAGGAATGAAAATTGCCTTTGATTCACAACTTATCAGTGAGATCTGCTATCTGGCAGAGATTTAGGGTGGCAATCTGCCATGAGGACATCTAAGCCCTTACCAAAGAACATCTGCCCTTTGAAGGGCAGTTTGCTTAAAGTGGCCTTGGAGGTTGAATCGCCTGCCCATTGCCTGATCCAGAGCATCCTGAGGGCAGAAACAGCATACGCCAACACCTTGCTCATGACTCTGATGATGTCATATAGAGCATCTGTCATATAATCAACCCTCTCTAGTGCCAGTTGGGATCAGACATCTTCCTTGCCAGCAGGACTCTACCTTAACCTGGTGTGGCAGGCACGTACCACAAACGAGGCTGCCACTGCAGCTTTCATCCCCAAAGCTAGAGGTTCAAGTTGCCTCTTAAGAACCTTGCGATCTTGTGCATCCTTTAACTTCACTCCTCCCTCACTAGGGAGAGTGGTACATTTAGTTACTTGAGCCCCTGTGGAATTCACCTTCGGCTGACTAAACAGTTGCTGAAGTTCCAGAGTCAAAGGGTAACATTTGGACATAGTCTTTGCCACCTTTAGAGAGCTTTCTGGAGTCTCCCATTGCTCAGTGACCAGCATTATGATGTCCAGATGTGTGGGGAAAAAGGTGGTCTGAGCATTTGTGCCGCTCATGACCATGCACTGTGAGATGGATGGCTGCTGGGGCTCCAACTCCCTGAGCGCATCCATAATAACATGTGGGACAGTAGCAGATTTAAAAAGCTACCACATCGATGGATCTTCCTCCTGGTTGAGTGCAACTATCGCCTCTTGACTTCCGGTCCCTGACAGGGAATTGGAATCCTCTAGGAAAGCAGCTGAGCCCTGGGACAATAAAGGTATGAACTCCAATCCTTCCAGTCCTGTTCCACTTAGGCTAGGAGCTGGCTTTCTCTATTGAACTTGATACAGATTGTAACCTTTAAAGAATTTTCCTATTGTTTCTATATTGTTTTTTTTTGGGTTTTTTTTGGTTGTTGTTCGTTTTTGAAATATTGTTTGTCTATGTAATAATTTACCTGTTTTTAAATATTCGTACTATTTTGTATATCGCCTAGAATGTAGATTAAGCGATTAATCAAACTATATAATAAACTTGGAAACTTGGTGGGGAGATCTCTGGAAAAGGGATCTCGTAAGAAAAGCCTTACTGGGTCAGACCAATGGTCCATCAAGCCCAGTAGCCTGTCTTCACGGTGGCCAATCCAGGTCACTAGTACCTGGCCAAAACCCAAGGAGCAGCAATACTCTATGCTACTGATCCAGTTCAAGCAGTGGCTTCCCCCATGTCTGTCTCATTAACAGACTATGGACTTTTCCTCCAGGATATTGTCCAAACCTTTCTTAAAACCAGCTACACTATCCACTCTTACCACAACTTCTGGCAGTGCGTTCCAGAGCTTAAATATTCTTTGAGTGAAAAAATATTTCCTCCTATTGGTTTTAAAAGTATTTCCCTGTAACTTCATTGAGTGCCCCCTAGTCTTTCTAATTTTTGACAGAGTAAAAAATCGATCCACTTGTACCCAATTCTACTCCATTCAGGATTCTGTAGACTTCAATCATATCACCCCTCAGCCAGTATCTTTTCCAAGCTGAAGAGCCCTAACCTTTTTAGTCTTTCCTCATACGAGAGGAGTTCCATCCCCTTTACCATCTTGGTCGCTCCTCTTTGAACCTTTTCTAGCACCATTATATCTTTCTTGAGATAAGGAGACCAGAATTGAACGCAATACTCCAGATGAGGTCACACCATGGAGCGATACAGGGGCATTATAACATTATTAGTCTTGTTAATCATCCCTTTTTTAATAATTCCTAGCATCCTGCTTTTTTCCTAGCGTTGCTTTTTTGGCCACCTCTGAATGACTCCATCTCTTCCCCCAAATCCTCACGGCATGATGGGGTGAGATTTATTTATTTATTTAGTCATTTATTTAGCCTGTCCTCCCAAAAGGAGCCCAGAATGGGTTACAAGCCGCTGGTTCCCTGAAATCTCATGGGATTCACACAAGGGACCCATAGCCTGATCTCAAACATCTAATAAATCAGAAGGCAAGCTGGCTTTCAGGGGAATGGACTCTGAGCGAGGACGCACAAAGCAAATTGGCTCATCAAGTACACCTGGGGGTTGCCCTGCGAGCTGCAGCCAACCCTTGCAGTCTGCATCTTCTCCCAGACAGAGCAGCCACAAATATAGGGTCCTCTTGGCACAAAGCCTCACAAAATGGGAGAAAAATACCTGAAAATAATAAAAACTGAACAGAGCAGAACAAACACACCTTCACAGTTCACTTGCATAAGAAAAAACTGAAGAGGGAACTATATTCCACTGGTAAAGGAGGAATTAAAAGATGTGAATGACATTCTTCTGCAACAGTTGGTGAGCAGATTGTTTACCTAACGTACAGACCCCCTGTGTTTATGTAACAGAAGATAAGTGTTGCAAACTTCCATAACATAAAACTCAGGGGAATTCATTAAGGGGAATCAACTGTTAGTGCATGCTAAATGCTGAGATGCCCATTATATTACTATGGGGGTTTTAGCGTTTAGCATGTGCTAATTGTAAGTGTACTAAACAAATTAGCACCTTTTGATGAATTCCTCCCTAAATCTAAAAAAAAAACTTTCCAAGAGTATCCAATCTCTAGGGGCTAGATTCACAAACTTGCCTCTCCGTGCCCGATCCATGGCTGATCTGCGGCAGGCCAAGCAATTCACAAAGGGAGAATATTCAAATGGGGGGCAATTGGAGGCACGCCCCCCCCCATCCGACTACATGGATTGCTGTGTAGCGATCCAGACGCATGTGCAGACCATCTACTTTGCCTGTAGATGGTTTGTGCATGCGTTTGCTGTCCGTTTTTGCTGGGGGTTTTGTGGTTTTTTTTTACTGGCCCCGACTCTCCTGCTCTCCAAGGGAAGGGCGCTCTCCAGCAGCAGCAGCCTCTTCCCTTTGCAGACTGTAGTGGCACTCAAGTTCACTGCCCCGGTAAGTCCCTGCCATGAAGAGCCACAGCTAACTTTTTTAAAAGCAGGCATAATTTATTGACTCTTCTCTTTCTGCTGCCCTTCCCCGCAGTGCAGCCCCGCTTTAAACCCGCGGGTTAAAACCACGGGCTCGCACTGCGGGGAAGGGCTGCAAAGAGCAGGAGAGTCGAGGCAGCAATAGCAAGGTAAGAACTATCCTCTATTGCTGTTCTGTGAAGGAGAGGCAGCAGAGGGCAGAGAGCAAGGCAGAGAGCAGCTTTTTACACAAGCAACTGGTCCTCACCAGTCGCTTGTTTTTTGATCGGCCAGCCAGTCGGTGTGTCAGGAAAAAAATTAGTGAATTGCATTCTTCCTGCTTTGCATGCTGTTTCCCCTCATTTGCATGCACGGTTCGGAATCAGATCGGAGGAGAGGTTAGTGAATCAGGTCGGAGGGAAATCGCAAAGGGTTCACAAATCGATCGGTACACAATCGGTTTGCTTAGTGAATCTAGCCCTAGGACTGGTACCAAGCTTACACCATAATGTGCTCTGTGCCTATTGTATATATTCCACAGAAAATCAGCGATTATGGAGTGCAAACTTTGTAATGTAATAATCTAATGCCATTGTATTTAAGATGGATGTCTAAAATACAAAACCTAATGCTGACACTTCCTGCAGACCCCTACAATACAAGCTCAAGACACTTATATTGTTCCCTGCAACTGCTCACTAATCCATACTGTCTTGTAATTTTAGGTGTTAATGGTTCAATGTCTTCACACGAGCCTCTAAAAGTTTAAAAACCAGATTGTTCATTTTAGCAGTCTATTTATTTACTTAATTCATTTTCTATACCGTTGTCTTCAAAGAGTTCAGAACAGGTTACGGGTTAAACATTATGGAAATGGGTTTCAAGCTGCACCATTACAAACCATTTGATGGCACTACAGAGATTGCATAGCAAAGCAGTATTTTCTTTTCATAGTTTTGTAAATCTATCCACTGAGTGCTGAAGTCAGATTAAGAAACGTTTTCCAACAAGCAACATTATTATTGCAGGTAAAAAGCAAACTTCTAAAGTTATTGCCTGTCTACCATTCACTGTGTGTAGCTTCAGAAAGTTACTTAACTCCCAAGATAAGCACTTGTGAACAGTAACCATTTAAATTATGTTTTAATTTGTATATTATATTTACACTGCTATGTGCAGTCCCCTTTTGGGACTAGGAATGTGGTTTATAACTCAAATCTTGTACAATCCTGTGTACAGATAATGTCAGTGCATTTTTTTCTAGCAAAAAAGGTGCTGTTATTCAAGTAGAAAGCCATTCTTCAGGAGTGGAAGGATCACCCCACTGCAGCCAGGGCCTCCTGCAACCAGTCACAGAATTCAAAAAAAGGCAGAACCTGAGCTCTTTTATTAATACTTGGGGACCATGGATCATTTTTATCAAACAATGGGAAAGATGCTGGTACTCAAGTACCCATTTCTGTGACTAGAACAGGATTCCAGTACTCTGCCCCCTTAGCTTGGCTTGATCCTAACCACAGTCTCTGTTACTAGAGATTTGCATGGGAATGGGGGTGGTGGGAGTTCTGCGGAGATGGAGATGGGATACTGATCAGCTAGAGTATTTTATTTTATATTTACATTAGAGGCTCTGTCAGATACCATCTACAAAGTAAACATTCTTCCCAATTAATAAAGTATCTTTGCTTATTTGGAAAAGTTAATTAGGAAGAATGTTTACTTTATAAATGGGTCTCTGCCAGAAATTCTAATGTACCTCAGTAGCATAATTAACTACTTCTGAAACATGGGTATGGGCAGGGGTGGAAGAGATTACTTGAAGGGATGAGCGGGGATGGGCTCCCTCCCCCCCTCCAGTCTATGCTGCTAGCTATCCTGGAAACAGCAGGAAGGGCAGGGCAGTTTCATGAATGTAGAATCCTGAAACAAAGGACAGACATTTGCCAATCCTAATTTCTCATCACATGGGATAGGGCTCCCTTAATCTTTGGACCCTAGGTATGTTCTTAGTTTACCAATGAATTCATCCTTCTCTGCTCAGATATTAGTTAGCATTATACATATGGGAAGTGGGGAAGTTTGCAAAGTGGCGAGCAATAATTTTTGAATTGTGGGGGTACAGCAGTTTGCATGGTAGCTGCAGGAGGTTTGATTTTGTGGGATGAACATAAGAATAGCCTTACTGGGTCAAACCAATGGTCTATCTAGCCCAGTAACCCGTCCTCATGGTGGCCAATCCAGGTCACTAGTACCTGGCAAAACCCCCAAAAGTAGCAACATTCCATCCCAATCTGTACAGGCTGAATCAGTTTGCAAGGGGTACTTTTAAGGGGGGGGGGGGAGCAATTTTCAAGGTAGCAGACCACTTACAAAGGTAGTTTTTCTGGGTGACAGTGTTCTGGGGATAGTTTGTGATGTAGTAGAAGCAGCCAAGGGAAACCAGACTCACTAGGCACCCAGGAGAGGAATACCCAGGAGGGTATGAAGCTGGAGAGAGCCAGACTCTCTCAGACTGGCCCATGCTAGAAGCAGATGATGCAGCTCATATCAGGGAGCCTTGGGAGCAGCCAGAGGAGGAAACAATGGACACCCAGGCAAGCCAGAGAAGGCGCTGCAGCCGCTAGCTTCGGCCATGATGAGGAGCGACCCCCACGACCACCACCACGAGGGGGAGGCCATGGTTGGCGCCGCAAACGGTCAGAGAGACGCGAGCGGTGCCTGTCCTGAAAGGAGACAGATTCAGCGAATTTGACATGCAGGCGCAGAGAGTGAATATCTTAGACGAGTTGATGACCGGAGACACTGGATTTGGGGCTTCCGGTTTGCTGACAAGGATCGGATGACATCTGGAGAAGTTTCGCAGCCAAAGCAGTGAAGTCATTTCAAGCTGGACTTCAGTCTTGACTGTTTGTTTTTATTTTTTCACTTTCTTTTTTAGTTTATGATATTTTATTTTTAAATCTCATTCATTGTTTTGCCACTTGGTT
The DNA here is from genome assembly GCF_902459505.1 of Geotrypetes seraphini. Classification (NCBI taxonomy): domain Eukaryota; kingdom Metazoa; phylum Chordata; class Amphibia; order Gymnophiona; family Dermophiidae; genus Geotrypetes; species Geotrypetes seraphini. The sequence continues at coordinate 12,460,708 of NC_047089.1, read as the reverse complement.
TTTGTTTCCTACTTTAATATTTAAATTTCATTTAAATTTCCCAAGAATTCTATAGTTTCAACGGTTCTCCCTTCTGCTTCTATTTCCTATCTCCCCTCTTTTTCAACCTTTCAAAGTCCTTTAGACCATTGTAGTCTTATTAGAATGTTTATTTTCTTATTTTTTTCTCATCTATCTCTATTTTATTTTTTCATTACTCTACTAATTGTCATTTTTCTAGGTACTTTAGTTAGATTGTGAGCCTTCGGGACAGTAAGGGAATATCTAAGTACCTATTTTACTTATAATTTTAATGCACCCTATTGTCTATTTTTTCTGTAAACCGCTTAGAATCCTAACGGAGTTTAGCGGTATATAAGAAATAAATTACATTACATTACATTTTTGGGAATAAGGTAGTTGTAGGAGTAATTAGAAAGCAGAGAAAGGCTATAAATGAGGCAATTCCATTAACTGCTATGTTTCATTGTACATAAGATTCTATGCTACAGAAGTACATTTTATTATTATGTAAGCTTTGATGTGACCCGCACAGAATGCAGCAGGCTATAACTTTTTATATAAATAAATTCCTCCTATAGAAATGTGCTGGGCTTTATTTTTCTGGTACCTCCAGTCGATTTGGCGAAGTGTCTTTTTACTGGTATTTTCTGTATGTAGAATTTCATCCCATTGTATTAAATTTTCAGATTTATTTTTCTCTCGCACATTCTCAACCACTGGTGTGGAGCCTGTTGGCACTCTTGTAAACCCACCAGTCTACCCATACACATGCCTTTGAAATGGCAGCCACTAGGTTATAAGCTCCTGTGGGCTCTCTCTCTTGGATGAGGACAGTGTACATCCAAGTCAAGTCAGCTTTGAGAGCATGTTGACTCCAGAATTGAGAATCACATGCCACAGATCTGAGCTACAGGCTAATGTGTACAGGTCACAAATGGAAAATATTTCATCTTATTTGCATCCCATGACCACTGTTAAGTTGCTCCCTAGGCAGTTAGCCGTAGTCCCACAAAGATGTTGTACCCTGCTAGTGCTTGCTCAATTCAAACTTTTATGTTGGGTCTGTCTCTCCATTTTAAGAGTGCACCAGATCTCCTTGAGTACCTTACAAGTCACTCTCGGGGGTCTTTGCCTCCAGATGTAGCAGCATTGTTTCCTTTGAAACCATTTCAAGACTCCCTCTAGAACCCTAACAGAAAAGGCTGAGAACAGATACAGCAAGCAAGGTACCATATTAATCTTCACACTAGCTATTTTACCGAGCCAAGATAAATTGAAATTCTCCTAGTACTCTAAATCGGTGTTTCTCAGCCCAGTCCTCAGGGCACGAGAGGTTGATTGCGTTTTCGGGATGTCTACAGTAAATATGTAAGAGAGAGATAAGAACATAAGAAGTTGCCTCCGCTGGGTCAGACACGAGGTCCATCGTGCCCAGCAGTCTGCACCCGCGGCGGCCCATCAGGCCCATGACCTGTAATGTGATTCTTCTCTAATCCCTTTTATCCTTCTATCTATACTCTGTCTAAAACCTATCTTTACCCCTATTTGTATCCTTCAATCCCCCTATCGTTCAGGAATTTATCCAAACCTTCCTTGAACCCCCGTAGTGTACTCTGTCCTATCACAACCTCCGGAAGCGCATTCCAGGTGTCCACCACCCTCTGTGTAAAGAAGAACTTCCTAGCATTGGTTCTAAAATTGTCCCCTTTCAGCTTCTCTGAGTGCCCCCTGGTGCTTGTGGTTCCCAATAATCTGAAGAATCTGTCCCTTTCCACCCTCTCTATGCCCTTCATGATCTTGAAAGTCTCTATCATGTCTCCTCTGAGTCTCCTCTTTTCAAGGGAGAAGAGCCCCAGCCTTCCCAACCTGTCTGTGTATGAAAGGTTTTCCATACCTGTTATCATTTTCGTCGCTCTTCTCTGGACCCTTTCAAGTATCGCCATGTCCTTCTTGAGGTACGGTGACCAATACTGGACACAGTACTCCAGATGCGGACGAACCATCGCACGATACAGCGGCATGATGACTTCCTTCTTCCTGGTCGTAATGCCCTTCTTAATAATACCCAACACTCTGTTTGCTTTCTTGGAGGCCGCTGCACATTGTGCCATTGGTTTCATTGTAGTATCTACCAGTACACCCAAGTCTTTTTCAAGATTACTATCACCTAGCACTGACCCCATTTTGTAGCTGAACATCGGGGTTTTTTTTCCTAAATGCATGACCTTGCATTTCTCTATATTAAAGCACATTTGCCATTTGCTTGCCCACTCCTCCAGTTTGTTTAGGCCCCTTTGTAGGTCTTCACATTCTTCCGTGGTTCTAACCCTGCTGCAGAGTTTGGTGTCATCCGCAAATTTTATAACTTCACACTTTGTCCCTGCTTCTAGGTCATTTATGAATACATTGAACAACAGCGGTCCGAGCACCGACCCCTGGGGAACACCGCTTGTGACCTTCCGCCAGTCCGAGTAGTGTCCCTTCACTCCGACCCGTTGCTTTCTGTCTGCCAACCAGTGTTTAATCCATCTGTGTACGTCCCCTTCCACCCCGTGGCTCCACAGCTTCCTAAGAAGCCGCTCATGGGGCACCGTGTCAAAGGCCTTTTGGAAGTCGAGATAGATGATGTCTATGGGTTCTCCTTTGTCCATCTGGCTGTTTATCCCTTCAAAAAAGTGCAGTAGGTTCGTTTGGCACGATCTTCCCTTGCAGAAGCCATGCTGGCTCACTTTTAGTTGTCCATTTTTTTCTATGTGTTCGCAGATGGTGTCCTTTATTAGTGCCTCCATCATCTTGCCTGGGACTGAAGTCAGGCTTACTGGCCTGTAGTTCCCCGGGTCACCCCTCAATCCCTTTTTAAAGATAGGTGTGATATTTGCTATTTTCCAGTCCTCCGGGATCTCCCCAGTTTTCAAGGACAAGTTGCAAATTTGTCGGAGAGTTTCCGCTATTTCGTTCCTTAGCTCTTTTAGAACCCTTGGGTGGATTCCGTCCGGGCCCGGTGATTTGTCGCTTTTTAGTCTGTCTATCTGTTTGAGGACCTCCTCATGGCTTATCTCTATATGCACCAGTTTTTCCTCTTGATCTCCACTTATGATCTCTTCTGGTTCTGGTACATTCGATGTGTCCTCGCTCGTGAAGACCGACGAGAAGAACTTGTTTAACCTGTCAGCTACCTCTTTTTCCTCTTTTACCACCCCCTTTCTGTCTCCATCATCCAACGGTCCAACTTCCTCCCTCGCCGGTTGTTTCCCCTTGACGTATCTGAAGAACGATTTGAAGTCTCTGGATTTCTCAGCCAGCTTCTCCTCGTATTCTCTCTTTGCTTTCCTAACCACTCGGTGACATTCTTTCTGGTAATTTTTGTGTTCTTTCCGGTTTTCCTCGGTTTGGTCCTTTTTCAATTTTCGGAACGATTTTCTTTTATCTCCTATCGCCCTCTTTACTTCTGTCGTTATCCATACCGGGTCTTTTGTTCGATTTTTTTTGCACCCTTTCCTAAACCTGGGAATGTACAGGTTTTGTGCTTCCAGCACCGTGTCCTTGAATATGGACCATGCTTTCTTTACGGTTTCCATCCATTTTGAGCGATTTTTGAGTTTCTTTTTCACCACTGCTCTCATAGCTTCATAGTCCCCTTTCCTGAAGTTGAGCATCGTCGCTGCAGTTCTTTTCACTTTGGATGCTCCTACCTCTAGTTTGTACCGGATCATGTTGTGATCACTATTTCCTAGTGGTCCTACAACTGCCACTTCCTTTGCAGGTCCCCCTAGTCCATTTAGGATTAGGTCGAGAGTGGCATTTCCTCACGTTGATTCTTTAACAAGCTGTTCCATGAAGCAGTCTCCCACAGCCTCCAGGAATTCTGTTTCCCTCGCACAGCTTGAGTTCCCAATGCTCCAGTCTATCCCGGGGTAGTTGAAATCCCCCATCACCAGTACACTTCCGCTTTTGCATTCTCTCCTCAATTCTGCTTCCAGTTCTTTGTCGTTTGCTTCCGTTTGCCCAGGCGGGCGATAGTACAGTCCCAATTTTATGTCAGCTCCATTTCTTCCTGGTAATTTAACCCATGATTCCAGTTCTTCCACCCTTGCTGCCGTATCCAATCTGGTCGAGTGAATGGTGTCCTTTATATATAGTGCTATTCCTCCGCCCTTCTTGTGGGTCCTGTCTCTCCTATAGAGATTGTACCCGGGCAATACTACGTCCCATTTGTTGTCCTCAGTCTACCATGTTTCTGTAATTCCTATAATGTCCAGGTCCTCATTTTTAGCTGTGACTTCCAGTTCTCCCATTTTGGCCCTTAGACTCCTTGCATTAGCATATAAACAGTTTAAGTCCTGTTTTTTTCCCTTTCTCGTTCTGCCTTGTGAATTTTTCCTCTTGCCGTCCACCTTGCGGGCTTCCAGCCCCTGAATTCCATTTTGTTCTTTTTCTCTCAATGTCTTGTCTTTCCCGTCCTCAGCCTGTTTCCTCAAATTCACCTGTTCCCCTAACTCCTGCTGTATGCTCTTCGTTTTGTTCTCTGGTTCCGCTTGACCTTTGGACCCCTGTAGTGTGCCATTTGTTTCTTCCCAGCATTGTTCCCACTCAGCATCTTCATTTGATACTGTTTTCCGAAATGATGACGTCTGGTCGATGTTCGGCTTTCCCCTTTTTCTCAGTTTAAAGCCATCTCTATTTCTTTCTTGATGTTGTTTGCCAGCAGTCTTGTTCCCGCCATGCTCAGGTGTAGTCTGTCCCTCCTGTAGAGCTTGTTCTTCCCCCAAAAAGTCATCCAGTTCTTCACAAAGTGGAAGCCTTCCTCTTCACACCATCTCCTCAGCCATGCGTTCATTGCTTGTAGCTCAGTCTGCCTCTTCACATCTGCCCTCGGTACTGGCAGGATCTCTGAGAATGCTATCCTGTTCGTCCTCAGCTTCAGTTTCTTCCCCAGGATCTTGAAATGTTCAGTTAGCGTAGTCCTGCTGTAATTTCTGCTGATGATGTCGTTTTTCCAACGTGGATTATCACCGCTGTCTCTTCTGTTTCAGTTCCTTTCATGATCCTTTCGATTCTGTCGGTGATGTCCTTCGTCCTTGCACCTGGGAGACATGTCACCAGCCGGTCCTCTCTCCCTCCTGCTATGTGACTGTCCACTTCTCTCAGGATTGAGTCTCCCACCACGATTGCAGATTTCCCCTTCCTCAGCTTCCTCTCTGGTCTCAAGTCTGTATCCTTGATGAGGCTCGATGCTTCTCCCTCAGGGTTCTGGTGAATCCAGCATTGCTTCCTTGGTATGTAAATCTATCTCATGCATGGTCATTGTTGATGTCCTGAGGGCATGATTGGCTGGGTATACATTGAGGACTGGGTTGAGCAGCACTGCTCTAAATCTTTCTCTAGCCCCAGAATCAATTTCCCATAGCTGTACCCATAAAGAGCTGCTGCATTAGGAGCTATTTTTACTCCTAGGTATTGACTCGCCCCCAAGTGCTCTCTTGAAGTTAAAACTATCTTAGCAGTTTCCTCATCATCTCTGGAAAAGTGAACCTTTAATAATTTGGATTTATCATAGCTTACTTTAAATCCAGAGATAGCACTATAATGCTTTAGCTCTCCTATCAAGACCAGCATCGTAAGGCATTGTCTGCTACGCAGTAAACATTATATTATGTGCATATAGTATTATTTTTAATATACGAGACCCCATCTCAATATCTTTGATGTCCCCGTTGGCTCTTATTCTCTCTGCTAATAGTTGTAAAGTAAGGTGAATAGAAGTGAGGACATGGGGAAATCCTTATCAATTGCCCCTGTCTAAAAGGTAATCGTTGGAATACCCAACACTCATCCTTATGCATGCCTTTTGATGAAAAGTACAGGCCTTCTACTCACCTGCAAAAATTGGGCCTAATCCAAATATGAAGTACTATGGATTTCAAGCATTGGTACTCTTGCTTTCATCCTTATGATCCAGAATCAGTCCATCCAGGTAAAATCTACTGACACTTCATTGGCATTGTCTTGAGATTTTTAATTAGTGTTCAATCACCATAGTTAAAAAAACAGTGAAAAATTCCTCTTACAATATAAGGAATAAGATCTCTTCTGAGATTTCTAGACCAGAAAGCAATGAACCTTTTGTTGTATACACTTATGATCAACAGAATTGACTTTTTAATGCTCTATTGGTAGATTGTACTTAGTATCAAATAAAACACCTATAACTGGTACAAAATACATCAATATGATTCCTTATTAAGTTTCAATTTACTGAACAGGTATGATGGGATATAAATAAAGCTTTTATTATTATTAGTTTGACTTTACCTCAATCACTGTATTTATGGTTATATTTGGTCTTTTTACTACTGTTAAGCTGTTAATAAAATTGTAAGTTTTTTGCTGAATTATAACTGCTGTACACCCGCCTTGGGTGAATCTCTTCAAAAAGGTGGTTAATAAATCATAATAAATAAATTTTCAGATTTATTTTTCTCTCTCACACTTTCAACCCCTCTCTATAAATATTTCCCAAACAAGCTGTAGGTTAAAAAGGACCTGGCCTCTATCTATATAAACTTGCTCAGGCTGCTAGAAGCCGCCATCTGTCTGTTGGTATCTACCTTATTGTAAATGACGCACAGGCAGACTAGATACCTCAGGCAAAGGAAGGACAACAGGCAGCATCAACATGGGCATTGGCACAGTCAGAGTTGATGGGCAAAATTTAGACTGGTGACAAATAGTTGTAAGTTAATAGGTATCCAATAAGTCAGTAAGTGCTTTGAATAAAGCTCTTTTATAGTAAATTGATCCTCTCTTAGAGGATCCTACCATAACTGTTTAGTATTTTGCTCTGTGGTTGTTTATTCATCTTAGTGGTAGAGTGCTCTCTTCCTATACAATGAGAGAATTTACTCATAATAGAATTTCAGATTTTTACAAACCTCTTTTGAATGCTCAGAATATTGAATTCCCCCCCCCCCCCACTTAAATACTCTGCTTTCACCTGCTGTGAAAAGTCAAGTGTGTGAAGACCATGCATGATAAGTATCTCCAAACATACCCTTTCATCACTTTCCTTCCAGGACTTATGCTACAAAACCAATCCCCAAAAGATATTTGTGTGTGCATATGTTCATGTTTCTTAATTTCTTGTGTTTCAAAATAACAGGACCCCTTTATTTTCCTCCAACAAATAAATGGCTGAGTGCACAATAATAAAACGAGTCAGATACTATATATGCCTATGACAGAGTAATAAAATGATCATAGAAACATGATGGCAGATAAAGGCTAAATGGCCCATCTAGTCTGCCCGTCCACAGTAACCATTATCTCTTTCTCTCTCTCTAACAGATCCCACATGCCTATCCCATGCCTTCTTGAATATAAGAATTGCCACACTGGAACAGACTGAAGGTCCATCAAACCCAGTATCCTGTTTCCAACAGTGGCCAACCCAGCTCCCATATATACTCAAATATAAACCAAGATATCTGGGCCAAAAAATTGGCCCCAAAATGGGGGTCTTGGTTTATATTTGAGCCACTACTCGACTGATGGCACAGCTGTCTTCCATTCAACTCCTGATGACCACCAGTGTAGTAATCTTTAATAAGATGATGGCCCCCCTCCCAATGAACACTGGCATAGTTATCCTCCATACATGGCCCCATGATAAACCTCAGTGCAGCTATCCTATGTGCACACCACTGTTCAATTTGTCAAATTGACCCATTACATCTCCCAGTGTTACAGTGATTTGTTTGAGTTTCTCTGATTCATCAGAGTTGAAAACCATTGTGGCACACATCTTCAGAGAAGACTGAAGCAAAGAATTCATTTAATCTATCCTCTATGGCCTGGTGTTCCCCGAGATCCCTTTTTATCCCTCAGTCATCTAGCGGTCCAACTGATTTTCTCTTCCCAGCTTCTTGCTTTTAATATAGCTAAAAAAAGTTTTCACTGTGTTTTTTTGCTTCCAGCACATTCCTCTTTTCAAGATCTTTCTTTGCCTTCCTCATTAGTGCCTCGCTTTTAACTTGCCATTCTTTTTTATTTTTACAATTATTTTCAGTCTGATCCTTCCTCTACTTTCTAAAGGATTTTCTTTTCGCTCTAATAGCTTCCTTCACCTCACTCAATTACACCAGCTGTCGTTTGGTCTTCCTTTCTCCATTTTTAATACATGGAATATATCTAGTCTGGGCTTCTAGGATGCTATCTTTGAATAACATCTATGCCTGATGTAAATTTTTGATCTTTGCAACTGCTCCTCTAAGTTTCTTTTTTTATCATTCTCCTCATGTTATCATAGTTCTCCTTTTTTAAAGTTAAATGTTGTTGTATTGGATTTCCTGTGTGAACTTATTCCAGGGATTATATAAGATCTGATCACGTTATGATCACTATTATCAAGCGGCGCCAGCACCATTACCTCCTGCATCAATTCATGCACTCCACTAAGAACTAGGTCTAGAATTGCTTCACCTCTTGTTGGTTCTTGAATTAGCTGCTCTATAAAACAGTCCTTGATTTCATCAAGGAATTTTGTCTCCCTAGCATACCCTGTTACATTTACCCAGTCAATATCGGGATAGTTGAAATCACCCATTATTATTGTGTTATCCAGCTTCCCTAATTTCTGATGACATTTCAGTATATGTCTGTTCATTCTGGTAAGGCGGATGGTAGTACACTCCTATCACTATCCTTTTCTCCTTTACACATGGAATTTCTACTTATAAGGATTCCAAGGTGTTTCTGTTTCCAAGGTGTTTCTGTTTCCAAGGTGTTTCTGTTCCTGTAGAATTTTCAGTCCATTTGATTCAAGGTCCTCCTTAACATATAACGCTACGCCACCACCAATTTGATCCACACTATCACAGCGATATAATTTGTACACTGGTATGTCAGTGTCCCATTGGTTTTCTTCCTTCCAACAGGTCTCAGAGATGCCTATTATATCTATCTTTTCATTTAGTGCAATATATTCTAACTCTCCCATCTTGTTTCTTAGGCTTCTGGCATTTGCATACAGACATTTCAAACGATGTTTATCATATCTATTTACAATTTACTCAGCAGCTGGAATGGATAATTCACAATCTTTAAAATCAGCCTGCTCTATATTTAAGGAAACCTGGTCTACCATGGCCTGTATTGCAATCTCCCTATCGGGATGCTCTGCTTTCTCTTTTATGATATCTTTTAAAGATATCTTGTTTTGAACCATGCTCTTCTGAGTGACTGTCGGCCTTCCTCCAGTTTCTAGTTTAAAAGCTGCTCTATCTCCTTTTTAAATGTTGATGCTGGCAGCCTGGTTCCACCCTGGTTAAGGTGGAGCCCATCTTTGCAGAATAGGTTCCCCCTCCCCCAAAATGTCGCCCAGGTCCTAACAAATCTAAAACCCTCCTCCCTGCACCATCTTCTCATCCATGCATTGAAACTCAAGAGCTGTCTATCTTTTGGGTCCTGCATGTAAACAGGAGGCACTTCTGAAAATGCTACCCTGGAGGTTCTGGATTTTAACTTCCTACCTAAAAACCTAAATCTGGCTTCCAGAATCTCCCTGGCACATTTCCCTATATCACTGGTACCCACTTGTACCAAGACTGCAGACTCTCCACCAGCACTGTCTAAAATCTTATTTAGGTGATGCATGAGGTCCACCACCTTAAATATTCTTTGTAAACTTCACATAATAAAAGGTACTTTAAAATGTAGTTTGGAAGAGTGGAGTATTTGATGATGCTGTCAAGCACTTGTGCACGCAACACAGCAAACAGCGGACATTTTGAACATGCACTTTAAATAATCAGTGAAAATAGTTTAAATTTGCAATTTTTGAGCATAATGCTCTTAGCATTCATATTTATCACTTTCATTGGTTCATGGTTTTCATTGGTACTTTTTAAGTACATTAATATGATTTACAAAAAATATTTATCACACTACATATGTGTTGCCCGATTTTATAGCTCCAGCAAAGGCCTATTTGTGAGTCAAGTTTTATTGTTGTACTCAGTTATTTGTCATACAAGATGATAGAAGTAGTCCTGTTACTGTGAAACAGTGTACATATGATGATATTTTATATCTATATCCATCTATATATATATAAATATATACATACACACATAGTTACAATTGGAGCTCATGTTTCCTTTTCTTGCTTTTGTGTTCTCAGTGACTGATGCTTCCTGGTTTTGTTTCCCAAATATTTTGCACAATAAAATAACCCTTCCATCAACAGTCAACATAGAAGCTGCATGAATGTACTCAAAAACTCAAGGGATTAACTAATGTTACTAATCTATTACTTGGGAATGACAGTTTCCGGCACTGTGCTTCATTAGACTATGGTGCTGTAACCTTCAACTGTTTTCTAAACTATCTAGGATTGTTAGTCTTATTCTGTGGCTTTCCCCTCTTCCTAAACTACTACCTATAACCTATAACCACTATATAGGGCTAATCCTTGTTTCTCCGAAACTTGGGATACATGTCTACTAAATGTGGTGATGAAAATGATAAAAGGGATGGGACGACTTCCTTTTGAGGTAAGACCAGCACTAGTTGAGAGGCATTCTTTTTTATGTTCCTCTTTTCATGATCTTATGTATTTTGTGAGTATTTTTTTCTCATTTATTTTTGTAGCCGGTGGCTTTCTTTTCTCATGCTTTGACTTATTTTCCTTACATAAAGATTTGCTGCTCTTTTTATAACTCCTTTCAAGTTTAGCCCACTGTCATTCCATGCATCTAACCAAGAGGCTGTATTTGGAGACTCCCAGCTAAGAGATAGTTACAAGAGATGCATATCTGCTTGGTTGGGAGGTTCAATGTCTGGTCCAGGAGATTTATGGTTGATCAATCAGTTGGAAAACCTATGGTCTTTGTTTATCTCCTCCTATCCTGCCAGCTAGACCTTCAAATATCTCTTTATTTTTCCAAAGTCTGCATTGGCTGAACTTCAGAACTCTGAATTTGGTGTGATCAGAACCATTTTAGCTCTTTTATCAAATTATATACCATGCAGTGAATTCCTACACAGCATGTACACTCTCTCCATTCATCAGTATTAAATCCAGAAATGAGGCTTCCCTAGTGGGTTCCCTCACCATTTGTCCAAGTAAAGTCTCTTGTAGGGGCATTCACTAACTTTCTACTTCTCTCCAAATTTGCACATGAATATCCCAATTCATATCTTGTAGGCTGAAGCCACCTCATATCAACATCTTTTCTTTCTTTCCCACCTTTGCAATATCATCAGTCAAGCCTCTATCCAGTTCTTATGCTTGAGTTAAAGGTCTTTAAATTACTCCAGTGTGATCAGAGTATATCTCCTCTTTCCAACACAATCCACAGGGCATCCTTCTTTCCCCAGGGCATAATTTGAGGTTGAGGGGTGGTAGATTCAAGAGTAATGTTAGGAAATTCTTCTTTACGGAGAGGGTGGTTGATGCGTGGAATATGCTCCCAAGGGAGGTGGTGGAGAATAAAACGGTGACAGAGTTCAAACAAGCGTGGAATGACATAGAAGATCTCTAATCAGAAAATAATGGGTATACATTGAAGGAACTAAGGCCAGTACTGGGCAGGCTTGCACGGCCGGTGTCCCGTATATGACATTCAGTTGAGGACGAGCTGGGGAGGGTTTTGATGGCTGGGATGGTTAAGATGGGCTGGAGTGAGCTTTGATGGAAGTTCCAGTAGATGGAACTTAAGCACACTATCGGGCAGGGCAAAAAAAAAACATTTAAACTAAATTAATTTATGGAGCATGTATGGTTGGGTAGACTGGATGGACCACTCGGATCTTTATCTGCCATCATTTACTATATCTCCTTTTTTGTGATTTCTATCCTTCCTTCCAAATAGTTTATCGCCAGATAAAGCAATATATCACTTATAAGACTCAATGAATCATGTCTCCATAATGACCACAATGTCAAAGTCCATGTACCACCACTAGGGCTTTAAGATCAGGAATTTTGTTGGCTGAAGCTTAAGCATCCACTAATATTTAGATGCATTTTGTAGTTTTTGTTTTGGTCACTTTCTTCCCTTTGTGGAGATCAACTTTCTTGTTATTTATATCACTAGATTGTTTATGCTAGGGGGGTAACTTCCTGAAATTATTTCATTTCTTCTGCTACCCCCCCCCCCCTTCCTTTAGTTTAAATGCTGTCTACATATTGATTGAATTTTTCAGTTAGGATCCTTTTGCCTGCCACAGAAACATGTAGTCCATCTCAAGTATATTATTATAATTATTTTCCTAATGGTTTTTGGCACAGTGTGAGTAAAACTGAACTATGCACTCTAGAGATAGGTAAAAAAAATTGTAATCTACAATCAGGATCATAAATTCTGTCCAAGAAGGCTAGTGCTTAAAGCTGTAGCTCACAGATCTTAACTCCTCTTCAATGCACCTTACAGAAAATAAATCTACTATACAGCACTGTTTACCCAAGGGAGAACAGCATCACACATAAAAATTACTATTTACTCTCTCTAGTGCTCTGCAAGATTGTGAATTACCTGCAGTATGACATTTAGTGCAGGTTTTCCAAATGTTTTGTTCTTTGCTTTTTAAAAAACATTTTTGTGCTCATTTCATCTATTCTGTAGCTTCTGGGCAATGGAAGTTGAAGATACACATAGCAATGACATTTTGTCTGTGTCAATAAACTGTCAGCTACATCTCAAATATAAGAAACTGGGAATGAGTCACTTCCAGCCTATAAGGCTGAATGGGAAATATTTAATTGATAATGTTCATACCTGATCCTTTTACCAATAAAAGAAAGCAATTTACAAATGAAATCTCAAAACTATTTCCTACTATCAAATGCAAAGGGCCATATCTATCCTATCCATAGCTCTTTTCCTCTGGATTTCAAACTGCTCTTCACAAACCGTATTGAGTTATGTTTGACATTTTATGATTAAAGTTTTAATATTTTAAAGTTGCCTATCCAGGATTTTAAATAGGATCATTAATAAATAAATGTGTGTATGGAGAAAGGATTTTCTTGGAAGGATCATACACAAAAACAATCAATTACCATGGGATGATGTACCGTAGTCCTGGAAAAAGCATCTTATCTGTTTTTAAAATCAGTCCTTTTTCGAGTCACATGATGCTGTGAACGGTGCTGGATGTGAACCAGAGCCGCTCCAAGGGCATTCTCTTCATCTTTGTTCATTTGCTGGTCCCCACTTCTGTTAATGATAAAATATTCTCTGTACTTCCATTCTCTTGTTTTTTGGACAGGTTTTGTCACTAAATCTGTGGAGAATATGGCATCCAAATCTCAGAAATGAGACAAAAATAAAGAAAGGCTGAAGGAGATGAACAACAAAATGGCGGAGGTCTATATTTATGTAAACCACTTTGATTGTAACCACAGGAAGGCGGTATATCAAGTTCCATTCTCTTTTTACTCCATTTTGGCTGTTATTTGAAAAGCAAAGATGATTTATGCTAATATATCCAACTATATTGAAAATATACAAGAATCAGTGGTCTACCTGTGGAACAACTCCAGCAGCTGAGGATCTGCTGCAACAAATGAATACCGATATTGATTCCCCAACATGAAAGATCAAATTTTTATTGTGAAGAAAGACAGTTGATATTTGTTAGCTGCAGTGTGTAAGTGGATCTGATCTGCTTATAAACTGATTACCGTAATAATAGTGGCATGTATTCTTTTTATGTTGAGATTTGGTATCATACTGTTAACATATCCATTGCTATATAGAGCAGATATATTTATAATGGTACCACTACTGCATACTTTTATATGCATAATGTTGAGTTTGGGGGTTCAGCAGTTCATTTCTATATATGCTATAGATGGATGGTGCCCCTCATTGCATTACAAATCATGACCCACTGTCAGCAGTTGCAATCATGTGGGTGCAATGTTTGTTGCACAGGGGTTTTTCTGGGTATTAGGGGAAAGGGGAGGGTATAAGATGGGGGAATGTATTAAAACAAGGCATGATAGAGGATCAGTTGTATTAACATCTGAGTAATAGTCTATATAATTGGTTACTGCAGGGGAGGTAGAAGCCATCTAATTTTATTCTTTGGAATTCATTGCTATTCATATATAAAAGCTACAATTCTTTTTCAATGGTTACTTCTAACTTAAGGATAATTTCCTTGAATGTTTCTGGAACCACATCTCCCACTGAGAGAAAAAAGATTTTATAGCAGCTAAATCATCAGAGCTTGTTTGCAGGAAACTAGGTTATCTGATAAAGAATGCAGTAAATTGACTCGTTCATGGGTGAGGCAGGTTTATTATGCATCATCTAATGCCAGGACTGGAGGAGGTGCTGTGCTGATTCATAAACATTTAGAAGGTGCTGTCAAAATTTTTAACAAGGACCCTTCAGGTAGAAATATACTGTTGAACATGACAGTATAAGGCAAGATGTTTTATCTATTAATGCTTTATGTCCCTTATGAATATGATCATGTATTTTCCCAAATGTTGGCAATGTTCATCCTATTTGGATGTCCCATTGATTGAGGCTGGTGATTTTAATTTAGTACAATATTCTTGTTTGGATAGATCCCAGGCTTGTAAGGGACTATAAATGGATAAGGCTAGGGGCATACTGGGGTTTGTATCAGCTTTGAATTTATTGGATCCATGGCTCTTGTTATACCCAGAGGAACTTGATTTTACCTCCTCTTTCAAGCACATGGCTCATTGAAGGGACACGTCTTGTAGTTTTCCATAGAATGTGTTTTGGAGCTGTAAGAAAACCAGGCCCTGTTTGTTTTTCCTTTTCTGTAATAATGCAAGGACATCTGTGTTTGAAAAGATGTGTGTTCTTATGCTATGTTTAATCCAGGTATTGTCTGCCTTCTCTTGCCAAATGTTATAAGGCTATTCTATTATGTAGTTTTCCTTAAGTTGTGTTTGAAGTTGTAAATCCAGATTGTTTGCCTTCTCCTGCTGATATACTACAAGGCCATTGTATATTTGAGAGATGTGTTTTCTTATTCTGTAGTAAAGTGAATCTAATTGTTTTCTTAGCTGTATTTGTAAGAAAATTTAGATAAGACTTTGCTAAGACAAAGCACCTCTAGACTTTGGCCTTAGATAAGTAAAGGATTTTGTTATTTCTTTTAAAGTTGCATGTGATCTGATATGGTTTGCATTTACGTCATATGCTGACGACCCTTACCCATGTAAGATGATATAAATTGAGGTACAGAACATTCAATAAAGTGGACATGTTTGAGAGACAATAGGTGTCTGTTTTCTCTTAGATATTGTCCCCGGATGCATCTGCTTGTCAAATGACAGAGTGTGTACGGCCATAATCGGGCTTTAACAGTGGGGGCTCCTCCGGGAGGGACGTTGATATCACCGGTATTTTGTGAGTATTTCTGAATTTTGAGTTCTGTTCTTTAATACTCACGGGTATTAGGTGCCCTGTTCCCACCCTTTATTTGTTAAATATAGATTTTTGGGAAGTCTATAGCGGAGTTTATAACAATAAAGAAACTCCTATTGTTCTTTTGGGAAGAACTATATTACTTATAGAGCTGCCTGCGCACTCTGTCGTTTGTGGGGTTAACACTTTTTGTATGTGCTTTCTCTCTTCTATCGCTATTCTTTTCTATTGCTTAGAGATAAGATTTTATAGAGTATAAGACTATATTGTATATTACTGTTCTGTATCTCGCTTATAAGGTAAGATAAGCGGGATTCCTGCATTGCTATATTGTTTTTGTAATGGGTCAGAACGGTAGTAAGGTTCCCCCCCCCCTAAGAAAGCTGAGACTTGTAAGGCTTATGTTGCCCGTGTATGTGACACGGGATATTATCTTATTGATCCTTGGATAGATAATATGGCTGGTTGGACTGAAGGACTTCATAGTTCGAGTCCGTTTCCCCGAGATGGGGCAAATGATACGTTTCATATGGATATGATAAAGGGATTGTGTTTGGGGGATCATGAGGCATGGCCATATTATTTAGGGGATCCGCACTGGGACAAAGAATATATGAGAAGGGGAGGCATTAATTGGCTTACATATGCTCCTTATTGGTCAGCTACTGTTAAAGATAAAACATCCAAGCTGTCCATTCTTTCCCCTGCTCAATTACATGCTGCAGAACAATCTATCTGTGCTGCTAGCCCTCCTCCTTATCATTTACAAATTCCTTCACCCGGTGCTCCTCTTAAACTTTATCCCTCTTTATCTAAGGATGATATTGACCTCCTTATCGGTAGTACTCTTATTCCTCCTCCTCCTCCACCTCCCGTCCTGTCCGGTGCAGTTGCATCAGGACAGGTTGCTGACACTTTGCCCCAAGACATTACATTTCCCACTGTATCCACGACCAGCCCCACTGTTCGGGGGCCGATAATCTCTTTTTCACCCCTCCACACTCGTAGCGGTACTCAAAGGGTTGCGGAAGTACAGGAGCTGATGCAAGAACAGATGCCCTTTCTCACAGTGGGGGATACTCTTTTGAAGAAACCCATTGAGTTAGAAGACATTAACAAGATCATTAAGCACTGCCCCAAGCCTCTTGTCTCTGCTAGTGCGACTTTTCACTATTTAAAACGAGCATGCAAGGGTCGAAATTATACGCAGGAAGATATGCGCCTTATTATAGATGGCATTGTTGGACACAGTTCCCCTTGGGACTGGTCTAATGTCCCTAGTATTAGTGTTTTAGAGCCTGCTACTGTCACAGCTACTGCTTATAGACTGAATACTGAAGCAGGAAATGCTGTTATGTGGAATGAATTACAGGCAGAGCTTGATCGGTGTTTTAAGTCTCGATCTTCCCTTCCTATTGCAGTAGCCTGCAAACAGAAATCAGGTGAAACTGTTGTGGATTTCTGGAAGAGGTTTAATGAAACCTGGACCCAAGAGGCGGGTCTCAGTTCTCATGCTAATATGGATTCCTTACTTATTCAGACTTTCCTTTCTAACCTCCGTTCTCCCTTGCAAATTCTGGTCAAACAAATGATTTCAGAATGGCCCACTAGTTCTCGTGCTGAATTTCAAAATAAATTAATGGAAAAAGAGGCAGCAGGTTGTTTTGAGATCTCTAAACCTCGGGAAATCCTGCATCAGGGCCAGCTACCCACCTGGGGACCGCGCCTGACTACTACTCGTGGAAGAAGGGGTCGCGGGTTTCGCAGGGGGAGGGCTCCAGTCTCCGGTCGAGGTGGTAATAATCCATCCAGAAGTACTGGATGTTTTAATTGTGGGGACCTTAGTCACTGGCTTAATCAATGCCCTCATCCCAGACCCCCCGCATTACCAGTTCAGCCCGCCCCACCGGTGGTGCCTACCCCTCCCTCTACTGTGAGACCATCTGCCACTTCTCCTCGTTTTCCTATCTCCTGGCACAGCCCCCCTACTCCCCAATGAAGGGGCCCGGAGGTTTACACCCCAGCATTCACTTTGGTCTCTGCCTTTGCTAAGGATTCTCCTATGATATCTCTTATTGTACAAGGGAGTCCAGTGCCTTTTCTTGTAGATTCGGGTGCCACTTGTAGCACCATCAGTGAGGATTACTATCGGGGCCCACGCATGAATGCTGAACCTTCTATGGGAATTAATGGGGTTTTGACTAAATCCTATCGTACCACACCCCTGTCTGTAGCTCATCCTGATACAGGCTTTACTCTTTTTCAGCACTCCTTTCTTATTATTCCCCATTGCCCTGTCAGCCTTCTTGGTCGAGATCTTTTTTTTCCTCTCCTCATTCAGCTCACTACAGATGATACAGGAGGTTTGCATGTCTTTTCCTCCGTTATTCCCATTCGCCCTCCGTCCACCCTTTACCTTTCTACTTGCCCTGACACACTTTTGCCCCTTCCCCCAGACTCTCCGGTCTGGGCTTCTACTGACACTGATGTAGGCTTTATTTCATGTACCCCCTATCGTGCTTCTCTGAAATCACTCATTCCTGTTTTCATTAAGCAGTACCCAATCTCCCAAGAAAAGGAGAAAGTCATGATTTCACTAATTGCTTCATTTCTTTCCTCTGGTATTATTAAAACCACCATCTCTTCCTACAATACGCCCATCAATCCTGTTGTCAAAGCTGATGGCACCCCCCGTTTTATTCAAGACCTTAGGGCTGTTAATGCTTTGGTGATTCCCATTGCACCCATTGTCCCGGATGTCCCTTCTCTACTCTCCTCCATTCCACCTGCAACTCATGTTTTTTCAGTCATTGATTTGAAGAATGCTTTTTTTTCTGTCCCTGTTGATGAGGACACTCAGCCCCTTTTTGCATTCACTTTTAAGCAACAGCAGTATACCTGGTGTAGAATGCCTCAAGGATATGTTGATTCCCCTGTGGTTTTCTCCATTGTCCTGCGGGCTACTTTACAGTCATGGACTGCCCCCCATGGTTCTATTCTCATTCAATATGTGGATGACCTTCTTTTGTGTTCCATAACTCAGGAGACCTGTCAAGCTGATAGTTTGCACCTTTTACAATGGTTGTCTCTGTGTGGTCACAAGGTGTCACGAAAGAAACTACAATGGTGTAAAACTGAAGTGGAATACCTGGGTTTTGTCCCGACTCATGGTCAGAGGAAAATTAGCACTTCTCGCATTGCTGCTGTTCTGGGTTTGCCTCGCCCAGCTACTCAAAAAGACATGCTTACTTTTCTTGGTATGATTGGTTACTGCCGCCAATGGATCCCTGATTGTTCCTTCTATGACCAGATTTTGAGACAGACCCTAGGTACTGAAATGACTGATCTTATCAGATGGACTAAAGAAATGTTGGACGCTTTTGGACATTTGAAATGTGCTTTGGTTTCTAGCCCCGGCTTGGGTCTTCCTGATTATGAACAAATGTTTCATCTCTTTGCTCGTGACAATTGTAAAACTATGGCGGGCGTCCTGGCTCAGGATCATGGCGGTAAGTTACGCCCTGTTGCTTTTTTTTCTAAAGTTACCCCTGTTCAAGTTCAAGGCATGCCTGCCTGTTTAAGGGCCCTAGCTGCATGTGCTATGGTGGTAGAGATGGCTACTCCTCTAACCCTTGGTCACCCCACTACCCTTCATACTTCTCACGATGTCCAAGCCCTCCTTCGCAATATTCATACCCAGCATATGTCAGCTCAGCGCCTTAGTGGTTATGAGGTCATCCTCCTTTCTAATCCCAATCTCACCATCAGATATTCTGCCCCGACATATGGCCCTGCTCTACTTTTAAATGGTCTTTTGGGTCTTAAGGGTGAACAGGATGCGCTTCCTCCTGATCATTCCTGTGTCTCCCTGATATATCAAGACACTTCCCCTCGCCCTGATTTGTCCTCTACTCCTCTCCCCGATGCTTCCTCCATTTTTGTTGATGGTTCTTGCTCACGTCCTAGTGACAACACCTTCCACACAGGATATGCTGTGGTTGAACGCCCTGATATCATCCATGAGGCCTTTTCCCTCCCCTATCCATCGGCACAGGCTGCTGAACTCATTGCTCTTACTCGCGCCTGTCACCTTTTTTCTGGTAAACGCGTTAATATTTATACTGACTCTAAATATGCCTTTGGTGTTGTACACGACCATGGTGTTATCTGGCAGCGTCGCGGCTTTGTGGCCGCTGATGGTAAGCCTATTTCTCATTCTTCTCTTGTTTCGGATCTTCTCTCTGCTTTACTCCTGCCTGCTGCAGTTGCTATTCTTCATTGTCGTGCACACACTGGCCTTCAGACTGAAGTTGCCAGAGGTAATGCTCTGGTTGACCGCATTGCTAAACAAGCTGCTTTGGACCCCCCTCCTTCCTCTGTTCTCTTTTCTCTTCTTTCTCCTCCTGCTTTTCCCCCTTCTTCTCTTTTTTTCCCAGCTTCAATCCTTTGTTACCCCCTCTGAACTTGATGCCTGGCAAATTGCTGGTGCCCAAAGCCGCCCTTCGGACGGACTTTGGTGCAAAGAGGGGAAACCCTGTATACCAGCCGCTAGTTCTCCCTTATTCATTGCTCAATATCATGGCATTGGTCATCGTAGTGCTCGCTCGACACTCCAGCTCCTTGCCAGTGATTTTTTCATTCTTGATCTTCGCTCCCTGATACAGACATATATAGCTCGATGTCTAACTTGTCTCCGTGCTAATCCCAACATACCCCATAAAGCACCACACCAGCATCTTACTTACCCCACTTCTCCTTTTTCACACTTACAGATTGATTTTACTCATATACCTCATGCCACTGGGACCCGCCAGGATTATGCTCTTGTTATTGTTGACATGTTTTCCCGATGGCCTGAAGTCTTTCCCACTACAAATGAAACTGCTCAGACTGTGGTGAACATTTTACTTCGTGAAATCATCCCTAGGTGGGGATGTCCCATACACATCAATTCAGATAATGGTCCTGCTTTCACTGCCAGAGTATGCAAAGCTTTAGCTACCGCACTCCGTATTGAGTGGAAATTTCATCTTCCATATCACCCACAGAGTTCTGGTATTGTCGAACGCATGAATAGGACTATTAAAGACAAAATCAGGAAAGCCACAGCTGGCACGTTTGTGAATTGGAAAAAATTCCTCCCTATTGTTTTAGCTGAAATCAGGATGCAGCCTCACTGCACCACTGGCTACTCTCCCTTTGAGATTCTCATGGGACGACCTTTCCCTGCCCCATGGGTAGACAGACCCTCCATAGTTGAGAGTAGTGATCTTCCTTTGATACAAGAAGAATATGTTCGGAAGCTCATTGAAACATTAGGGCATGTTGAAAGAACTGTGTCTTGCACTTCTCCTTTCTCTCCACAGACTCCTACCCATTCCTTCCAGCCTGGTGATGAAGTCATCATCCAGAAGCTTTTCAAGGATCGGAAGCAGACGGATTTCCCCTTTGGCCCTCCCACTACTGTGATCGCTGTGACCAGGACCGCTGTACTCACTGAGGAGTCTCCTGTTTGGATCCACGCAAGTCGCTTGAAGAGGGTTAACCTAAAACCCCAGAAGCAAGCCGTCTCTGCGCAGATTTCACCCCCTTCAGAGGAACAACATGATGATCTCATCACAGCATTCCACCAACTTTATCTTTCTCCTCCTGGCAGCGCTGCTGCTAGTTTTCTTTCCTGTATGGATCATTTCTAACTGTGTCTACAGGGATGATGTGTCCTGGGTTCACGACACTTTCTGCCCATACCCATCTGTAAATGATACTCCAACAATGTACTCATCTGCAAACAGCACCCCCGGCGCCTCTTTGCGATTAAGACGTCAAGCTGGACTACTCCCTCGCAAAGGCTGTCCTTCAATTGGAATTCAGAAAGATAGACAGTATACTACCTTTTGGTATAATTCCAGTAGTGTGCAAGTTGCCACCTTCTCCTTTGAGTATTGTGACATTATGGACTGCTCATCAATTGATATCCCAAGGCTATGCCATTGGTCCTCAGAGATTCCTAAAACTAAAGATATATATATATGTGTTACTGACTTACGTTGGGGGGATAAGTGTGCATCCTGGGGAGCAGTAGGGTGGAATACTGGCACTGACTGGGCTTATAGACCAGAAAGTGCTCTAAAAAAAGTGGATCAAAATGGTAAATCTCTGCTTACTCGTATGACCCTTCGTAAGATTGGAAACTGTTATAGGAGAAGGGCTCCTGAACAAATTATTAAGCTTTCTCTTACTATTGACAACCCTAGACCTACTGATGAAGGTATGTACGTTATGGGCATATGGTTTAAGGGTGGGTCTAGCTATCCGACCCATCAGTTTTTCTTACGGGATCTATCTACCTCCACTCATCCTCTCCCGCCATTTTGTGGGGGCCCCAAAAGTACTAACCCACTGGCCCCTACATTCAATAAACTTACTGACATGATGGCTATTGCCAATCCCACTTTTGAAGATATTATGGCTGTTGAGGTAGGGTTTTCAGAACGTAACCTTTGGTTAGAATGGATGAAATTCACTGCTGATCAACATAATAAGAGTAATTGTTACATATGTGCTCAAGCTAGGCCCCATCTAGGAACCGTACCTCTGGACCTCCCTCCTGGTATCCAACCATGCTTTTTTGGGTTATTTACCAATATCTCCTCTAATTTTACTGATCCCCTTTGTGCGCTGTGGCGTTCTAAATACCCTTTGCTGCCAGGACAGAAAAAGCTTGACATAGCCGTTACTATCTATAAGGGTAATTACACATGTCATGTTTCTAATTTGACACAGGGAAGTTTTGTGGGCAACTTTCCCCCAGGTTATTGTTCTGTCTTGGATTATAGGTATGCCCCATTGTTACAGCATCAGATTTTCACCCTAGGTGATATTTACTGGCTCTGTGGAGACTTTAGGCTCCGTGTTAAGCTACCCAGCCAGTGGATAGGCCAGTGTGCTTTAGCTAAGGTTATTATGCCTCTGCATATCCTTTCTGAAGGGCACTCTTCCTCCTATTCACTTTCTTCCTCTCCTCTGTCTCGACATAGACGTGATCTCCTTGGTAGTTTTGATCCGCATGTATATATAGATGCTATAGGGGTCCCAAGAGGGGTCCCAGATGAATTCAAGGCCCGAGACCAGGTTAAGGCTGGGTTTGAATCCCTTATTCCCCTTATTACTATCAATAAGAATGTTGATTGGATTAATTACATTTATTATAATCAGCAACGCTTTGTGAATTACTCTAGAGATGCCTTGCAAGGTATTGCTGATCAGTTAGGCCCCACTTCTCAGATGGCTTTTCAAAATCGTATGGCCCTAGATATGATTTTAGCTGAGAAGGGGGGTGTTTGTAAAATTCTTCCCAGTACTTTATCGTGTTGTACATTTATTCCTGATAATACAGGTCCTACAGGAAAAGTTACTATGGCCATTCAGAAATTAGCAGACCTCTCTGCTGAGCTTAAACATAACTCTGGTTTATCTCACCCTTGGGACCAGTATTTTAGTTGGATGAAGGGCTGGGTAAAAGACCTTCTTATTGTTATAATCTCTATTATTATCTGCATTCTTGTCTCTTATGTAATTTTTCGACTGCTCATGCGCTGTGTTATTCGTATTACAGCTCCTAAAACTCCTCCTCGAGAGACATATTTGGAATATCTCTCCCTTCAAGCTCATGCTGTACATTTATGACGTCATTTACATGACGTAAGAGGGGATTTGAAGGGACACGTCTTGTAGTTTTCCATAGAATGTGTTTTGGAGCTGTAAGAAAACCAGGCCCTGTTTGTTTTTCCTTTTCTGTAATAATGCAAGGACATCTGTGTTTGAAAAGATGTGTGTTCTTATGCTATGTTTAATCCAGGTATTGTCTGCCTTCTCTTGCCAAATGTTATAAGGCTATTCTATTATGTAGTTTTCCTTAAGTTGTGTTTGAAGTTGTAAATCCAGATTGTTTGCCTTCTCCTGCTGATATACTACAAGGCCATTGTATATTTGAGAGATGTGTTTTCTTATTCTGTAGTAAAGTGAATCTAATTGTTTTCTTAGCTGTATTTGTAAGAAAATTTAGATAAGACTTTGCTAAGACAAAGCACCTCTAGACTTTGGCCTTAGATAAGTAAAGGATTTTGTTATTTCTTTTAAAGTTGCATGTGATCTGATATGGTTTGCATTTACGTCATATGCTGACGACCCTTACCCATGTAAGATGATATAAATTGAGGTACAGAACATTCAATAAAGTGGACATGTTTGAGAGACAATAGGTGTCTGTTTTCTCTTAGATATTGTCCCCGGATGCATCTGCTTGTCAAATGACAGAGTGTGTACGGCCATAATCGGGCTTTAACACTCATTATCCAGAATTGGTATTTTACTATCAAAGCAATGGTTTCATTTAGTTATATAGGTCACCATCAGTCCTACAGAAGTGTCAGATCATGCCTTGATATGGGAAGATCTGAAATTATTTTATCCTGCAGGACAAAACACCTAGATGCACTTTCCTGCACACCTCTATAATGATACTAACTTTTATAATTATTTACTGAATAAGTGGACAGGCTACACGATCAAAATGCAGAGCACATATTACACAAGGAATTCTCTTACTTGAAAAGAAACTTCAAAAAGCAAAATGGAGCTATACATCTACTCCAACACCATGATTGAAAGAAAAACTTATTGCAGTACAAGCATCTCTCAGTGCTCTGTTACAGGAAAAGATGCAAAAAAGTACTTTGTTCTGCAAGTATAGATATAATTACGGCAATAAACTGGGTAAATTGCTAGTGCAACTTTACAAAACATTGGGTTGGTAATCGTTATATCCAGAGTTTGAGAAATGCCCAACAGGTGCTGCATGATGATATAGAAGAGATTGCAAACATTTTTCTATCCCATTTGCTAAACTATACTTGAGACAGCCTGAACTTGAGGTGAACTAAATTAGAGAATATCTTAGATCTCCAGGCTTGCCCACTTTAAGATATTGCACTTTTACATCTGAATTCCTCCATACAAGGGAAGGAATTGCAATTAGTAATAAAAGCTGCTAAGAACATTACAGCACCAGGGCCTGATAGGTTTCCCCCATAATTTTATAAGATATTGCAGTTACAAATGGAAGATCTTTGATACCATATTGCAATTCAGCGTACTTGAAAGGAACTTTTCTAGGTATGCTAATGAGGCTGTGATCACCTTGATATCTAAACTGGCTAAACCTAGCCATAATCCAGACTCTTATAGGCCAAACTCTCTTATTAAGATGGATCTTATAAATATAGATACTTTCTGTGATCATATTTGCACAGTGACTAGATAGTGTTTTTTTCTGAGAGGAAGATCTTAAAATACTGTCATGTTTTTCAGCAATGAAACTATCGGCTTATATGCTGAATTGAATAGGATCTGGACAGATGGGGTTTATGAAGGGGTGACATTCAGCATTAAATGTGTGAAAAATACTATTAGCTATGACAGTGTCAACATGAAAGTTTTCCAGGAATGTTAGTAAGTGTGGATGCGGCTAGGGCATTTGACCAGGTTCATTAGACATTTCTTTTTGAAACATTAACCTATGTGAGGATACAGGGTTGGTTTCGTTTAACAGTCCAAGCTCTATATATCAACCCACAAGTGGTTTGGATAAATTGCATGTTGACTCCCTCATTATCTATTTAAAGAAGGATATGCTATGAGTGTCCCCTAGCCTTTTAATTGTTTTTTATTTATTTAGAACCCCTTTTATGATCATTATGAAAATGTCATTATACGTGGAGTCCAAATTGGTTCCACAGAAATACAAAATTTAGCTTTTACTGATGACCTTATATCAGTGAATACACCCACAAAAATCTCTGTCAAGAGCTTTAGAATCTATGTTGTCTTGGTCAGTTATCGGGTTTACATTTAGGGCTCCTTTTACAAAGGTGCACTAGGGCCTTAACGCACGGAATAGCATGCGCTAAAATGCCACGTGCGCTAGCCACTACTGCATCCTTTTGAGCAGGCGGTAGATTTTTGGCTAGCACGCGCTAATCCGGTGCATGCGGTAGCGCACCTTCGTAAAAGTAGCCCTTAAACTTACAGATATCTTAGGCCCTCCCCTTCCAAGAATGTGCACGATTGTCCTGGACTGGTTCATTTGCCTTGACCTGGGCTAAAGATCTAGTGAAATATTTGGGAGTTTTAATTCCTCAAAATCTGAATACACTCTATTAACATAACACCGCTAGAGGTGGAGACCAGATGTAAATTGCAAATATGGCAATCAAACCTGTTGTCTCTCTAGGAGAAAATACATCTATATAGCATGATTATAGAACTCAACTGGTTATATCTTTTTCAGATGCTTCCATTATTTATTACTGTCATAGATGAGAAACCAATTAATAGATACGTGTCTAAATATATTTGGCAGGACAAGAATTCTACTGAATTGAATAATCATGCCTAGAGAAAACCTATCAGGCCCTTGTGCTTCAAAAATCAAATTGCTTTGGATTGGCCCAAACTAGAAATTCTCCCCACTAATGTCGTATTGAAGTCAGGAATCCTATTACAACTTGATTTCACTTCCAGAGTCTTGGGCATTATTCTGGATTCCTCTTAAGATAAACTCTTTGGCAAAGAAATGTTTCTTTAGTTTGCATATCCTGAGAAAAGTCAGGTCATTATTTTATCACGAACACTACTCATTATTGGTACAGTCCACCGTGCTTGCTCAGTTGGACTATTGTAACTTTGTTTATTTGGGTGTTAAGCAGGGTAGTCTAGACCAGGGGTGCTCAATACGTCGATCGCGATCGACTGGTAGCTCAGGAAGACAACGCGAGTCGATCGCAGAGCCCATCCCGGGCTCCGTGATAGACTCGTGTTGCCGTCCTGATCTACCGAGCCTATCAGTCTTCCTCTCCCCGATGTCAAAGATGTCGACGCCGGGCATCCACTTTAGGCTGTTTTTTGTCATTTTGCGGGGGGGGGGGCGTGGAGGTGGCAGCATCAGCCTGAAAAAAAAATCATCCTGGCCCGGGTCGGTATCATACTCCGGAACCTCTTCCAGCAGCCTTCTTATCTGGCCCTCTCCCTTCTACCTGCTTCCGGCCACACCCCCTGCTCCGCGGCTCTCTTCGGCAACTCAGCAGCAGCGATCGACACAAGCTTCTGACGTCGGGGCCTACCCTTTGCAAGTCCCGCTTGTTTCAACTTCTTTTTTCTACAAAGGCGGGATTCTTAGAGGGAAGGCTTCGATGTCGGCAGCCTGTCTTGATCACCGCTGCTGACGAGTTGCTGAAGAGAGCCGCGGAGCAGGGGGTGTTGCCGGGTGCAGGTAGAAGGGAGAGGGCCAGATGCAGGACTCATGGGTGAGGGAGAGAGAGAGAAAGAGAGAGGGGAGGGAAACAAAAGGAAATATTTCATACTGGGCTGGGCCGGAGTGGAGGGAGGGTGGAAAGATTCTGGCTACAGGGTGCATTAACAAAGGAAAAGGGGGGGAAAGCTGAAAATGGAGATAGTGACACAAAGGGTAAGCAGGACCTACTGAATAAGGATAGAGATACAGAGGGGACATGAAGAGGAGGTGAAATAGAGACATAGAAGTAATGCTGAAAAAGTGTGTGTGGGGGGGGAGTTAAAGACATTGAAAGGGCAAATGGTGAACATGGGGTAAAGACAAGGACAGAGACAAATGAAGATTCTGAAAAAGTGGTGAGATAGGGATATAGGTGAGATGGACACAAAGAAGGAAAATAGGTGGAATGGTAATTCTGACAGACAAAGAAGGGAAATGCTGGATCAAGGAGAGATGGGGCTCAGGCTGAATGGAATGGGGAGAAATGCCTTGTTGGCCCGGAACTTCCTCTCCTACGTCAGAATTGACATCAGGGAGCGGAATGCTGGTCAGCGTGACGCTTCTGCAGGGAAATCTTGGGAAGGCGGTGGCTTGGGGGCTGTTCCCCGATTGCGGTGGCAGCAAACCGAGTGGCTTGGGGGAGGGCACGGAGAAAGAAAGAAAGGGGGCAGACAGGGAAACAGAAAGAAGGGGGAACAGGGAGACAGAAAGAAAATGTTGGGTGAGAGAATGAGATCTGGAGGAGAGGAAACATACAGGAGGCTGAAAGAAAGGAAGAAAGATTGGATGCACAGTCAGAAGAAGAAAGTGCAACCAGAGACTCATGAAATCACCAAACAACAAAGGTAGGAAAAATGATTTTATTTTCAATTTAGCGATCAAAATGTGTCTGTTTTGAGAATTTTATCTGCTGTCTATATTTTGCACTATGGCTCCCTTTTACTAAACCGCAATAACGTTTTTTAGCGCTGGGAGCCTATGAGCATTGAGAGCAGTGCGAGGCATTCAGCGTAACTCCCTGTGCTAAAACCTACTATCATGGTTTAGTAAAAAGGGAGGGGGTATATTTCTCTATTTTTGTATTTTGTTACTGAGGTGACATTGCATAGAGTCATCTGCCGTGACCTCTTTGAAAAAACCCAGAATATGAATAATTAACATTTTCTCTGCCTTTCAGTGTGCTTTGTGTTTTTTTAAAAATTTTATTGTTGGTAGATCATTTTGACTTAGTCATTATAAAAGTAGTTCGCAAGTCTATAAAGTGTGGACACCCCTGGTCTAGACCGACTTCAGTTGATACAGAATACAGCGGCTAGACTTATTTTTGGAAAGAGAAAGTACAACCATATATCCCCATTATTGAAAAAGCTTCACTGGCTTGCAGTCCGTCATAGGATACAGTTCAAGTGCGTGTGTGTTTTTAAATTCCTCTATGGAATATTTGATCCTTCAATCCTGCTATTAGATCTTGTCACTCAAGGATTACAACAATTTATAAATTATCATTTCCATCCTCTAGAGGAATTAAATGTGCTGGGAAGCTTAGTAAATCTATGGCATTTAAATTGGTGGAGATTTGGAACAAATTCCCAGACTCTAAGACTGTTAGGTCAGCTACAACAATTTCCGAAAGATCTAAAAACTTGGCTGTTTACACAATAGTTTTCAAGATTATGAATTGACAAACTGTAATAAGTATATTTTACTTTTTAAAATTTCTATCTTAACTTAATTAATAGAACTGACTCAGGAATTGTTATCCCAATAGCATCATTCTCCATATGGTCTATTATTATGTCATTTCTATCTTTAATGAATTGTAAACCGGGTCGAGCTCCTTCGGGAAATGAACCGGTATATAAACTGAAGATTAGATTAGATTAGAAGATGGGGCATGTTAAATATAAAGTTATTCTCTGTTGCTAGCAATTTACATCATATTAGTGACTGGTATTTTGACACAGAGGATTTTTTGAATCCTCAATTGGAAAAGTCCTTAGTGAAGGATCATCTAGGATATTTGTTGCATGTAAATTCAGCATGCCAGACATCAATAATGAAATTGTATGTACTGTACAAATCAACTAGACAAGCTTGGAAGTGGCTTTATAAACTACATCGGTGCTCTCTTATGGTTTCTCATTTGTTGCCTAAATGTGGGAACAGAGATTTTCTGTTTGGGTACTTCTGCCAAAGCTCTTACAATTTAGATGCCAAAAAGGTTCTATGTTAATACCTTTCAAGTATTTAAAGGTCTGTATCATATTTCCCCTGTCCCTCCTCTCCTGTTTACATATTTAGGTCTTCCAGTCTCTTCTCATACTTCTTTTGGTGCAAACCCCCTATCATTTTGGTCATCTTCCTCTGGATCACTTCAAGTCTTCTTATATCATTACATTACATTAGGGATTTCTATTCCGCCATTACCTTGCGGTTCAAGGCGGCTTACAAAAGATTTATAAACAGGGGTTACAATGGGAGAACAATTGGTTTACTAGAGTAGTAAAGAGTAGATCATTTGACATTTCTCGGGTTGTTAAGATTAAGGCGGCTTACAAAGATTTATAAAAGGGGTTTAAATGGTAGCAAAATTGTCATTACTAGGGTAGTAAAGAGTAGATCCTTTGTCAATTTTTGCGTTGTTAAGAATAAGCGAAGTTAGGGTTGTTTCAGGAATTTCTTGAAAAGTATTGGTTTTATTTCTTTTTTGAATGTCTTGTAGTCTGGGGTGGTCATCAGAAGGTTGGAGATCTGGTTGTCTAGCCAGATACGGCCTGGTTGTCTAGCCAGATACGGCCTCTAAAACTGAACACAATACAGTAGGGCTATGTTTTCATCATGATATTTCTGTCCACTAGAAGCCATTACAGAACGTGTAAGAAATGCTGGCAAAGAGGAAAAAAAAAAAGAAATTGGGGACCAAATTCCTGTGCGGTATAATGCAGACCACCTAGGCTAGTTTTGCTCTGTAGGTCAACCGGAACTGGAGATGGTGTGTTTACTGTCCTAGGAAAAGCCTTAGACATCGCCCAACAGTGACACCTACTAGACTAGACATAGGGACAGTGGCATAGTAAGGGGAAGGCAGACCATCCCAGGCACTGTCTTGGTGAGGGAGTCGGTACCTCTCCTCCTCGTCGCTTCCCGGTCCTTCCCCGCCACTCCTCCCCATGCCTCTAACTGTTCTCCAACATAAGCAGTAAATCCAGTCTGCTACTTGCATTGGCCTCGGTTTCCCTTCTGGAGTTACTTCCTGGTTGCAGAACCAGGAAGTGGTATTAGAAAGAGCCGAGGCTGGTGTGGGCAGCAGACAGGAGATGCTGCGTGCACCAGCGAAGTTAAACAGGTACAGGGAGAGGGAAGGAGGAGATGAAGCTAGCTAGGAGTGTTTGTGGGGGGGGGGGCAGAGAAGAAAAAGGGGGATGCCTCCCATCCTCACTATGCCACTGCATAAGGAGCACATACTGGGTTTTAGAGAGAGCTGCAGTCAGTGGCTCCTGGCCAAGGCTGGTCATTAAAACAGTTGAGGTCTGGAGGCAGCAGATTATTAAATGATGGATAAAAAAATATACGTCTTATTCCACCAACCACTGAGCATTTAATCTATCTTTTATATTGTTGAAACAACAGTTTTTTAGAAAGAATTTACGAGCCTCAGCCCTACCACTCCACCGCAACAACAAACTTTCATCGCGGCAAGATTTACATGACATTTCATCCTCGGCTCTACACAATAATTTATAATTTTTAAAAATGCAATGTGCTATTGCTACGCTCCCTTATTTAAAGTGCTTAGTGCTAATTACTTATTTTCATTTCATATAAATTGTTCATCTCATTCGAATTTCTATAAATATATAAATAAATAAATAACTGCCAGAACTTAGCTTAGTTTTTGTTCATGCTTAGCATAATGATTTCTTTCAGTTTAGGAAAATTAGGGTTTAGGGTCCAACCTTCCTAAACCGAAAGAAATCATGGAGTAATATGCTCATATCTTAATGTTCCAGTTATCAATCTGGCCGTGGCATTCTGGACCAACTGCAATGCCCTACACTTGATCTTGGTTATTGCCAGGTACAGGACATTGCAGTAATCCACTGACCTACTTCAATTAGGACTGTACCAAATATCCATCCGTATTTGCTTCGATTTAGCCCCAAATACATTACAGCTGAGTAACGATTTAAATTCAAATACTAATAATCCAGCACTCTATGCTAAATCCTACAGAAATAAACACTTGATCTCTGATTCCATATTGCTTCTTTTATTATTTATGTTAATGCTCAATGCCCATTATTCATATTCAGCCAAATAATATTTTTCATTATTCTTATTCGGACAAATAGTAAAAAAATATGCTATTTGGTACAGTTCTAATTTTAATCACTAAACTTTGTCGTTTGTTATCCGTTGTCTTATCTTTGGCTCTGCTTCACCTTGTCTGAACGTTTCCAGAGCTTCCTATCCATTTGCAATTTTTTTTCCTTTCCTCCTTTCACCTTCATTTCTTATCTTATACTCTTAGCTTAGGCATTGATCTTTCGTGTTCAGGTTTCTTCCATTTGTATGTCTCTTTCTCAAATCTATGCAATTTTCTATCTCTTCCCTTCACTTCCATCTGTATACAGAATCTCCTTACTCTTTCCTTACTCTCTACTCCATCCATGTGCAGCATTTCCCCCTTTCTCCATTCGTGTCCAGCATCTTCCCTTCACTATTTCTAGCAACTCTCCCACCCTGTCTCCTGTACTCTCCCCACACCTAATAGGCCAGTACATGTAATTCTCTCCCTCCCTTCCTCCACTGAACCAGCACCTCCCAACTCCCCCACCCCTGATGTGGTCTCTAGCTCTAGCTCCACCCCCCCAAACTCCCTTTGAGACCAGAATCTTTCCTTACCTCAATCTTCCTTCTCAGCCCTCCAAACTTCATCAGCAGCAGCAATTAAGCAGGCTGCCTCTGCCACTACCTGCCTGAAAGGCAAAAGAAGCTGTGACAGAGGAATTCCCCCTGACACTAGCTGGAGACAGCTTCAATTACTTGCCAGTAATTGCAGAACATAGTTGCAAATATGGCAAAGATGAGTGTGGGAGCTGCAGGAACTACAGCTGCAGGAGATAGATTTGAGCCCTTGAATCCTGCATCCGAGATGAGGCTCCAACAGAAGAAAACAAGGTAACCGGCTCTTACTGGAATGAAAACACAACCGATCCTGCTTTATGGAAGGACATAAATGATGCCAGAGCAGTGCTGATTGGTAGAGAGACAGTAATCTTCTGTATCTATACACACGTTAGTTTGAAACCAGGTACAGAGGCCCAATTCTATAAACAGCACCTAAACTATAGAAACTTGATGGCAGATAAAGGCCAAATGGGCCCATCCAGTCTGTCCATCTGCAGTAACCATTATCTTTCTCTCTCTGAGAGATCCCACACCTTATTGAATTCAGACACAGTCTCTGTCTCCACCACCTCTTCTGGGAGACTGTTCCACGTATCTACCAACTTTCTGTAAAAAAAAAGTATTTCCTTAGATTACTACTAAGCATATCACCCCTAAACTTCATCCTATGCCCTCTCATTTCAGAACTTCCTTTCAAATGAAAGACTCGACTCATGCACATTTACACCACATAGGTATTTAAACATCTTTATCATATCAACCCTCCCCTGCCTTACCTCCAAAGTATAGAGATTGAGATCTTTAAGTCTGTCCACATACGCCTTATAATGAAGACCACCACACACCATTTTAGTATCCTTCCTCTAAACCAAATCCATCCTTTTTATAACTTTTTGAAGATGCTGTCTCCAGAATTACACACAATATTCTAAATAAGGTCTCACCAGAGTTTTATACAGGGGCATCAATACCTACTTTTTCCTACTAGCCATACCTCTTCCTATGCACCTAGCATCCTTCTAGCTTTGCCGTCACCTTTTCAACCTGTTTGGCCACCTTAAGATCATCAAATACAATTACACCTAAGTCCCGCTCTTCTGTTATGCACATAAGTTCTTCACCCCCTAAACTGTACCCTTGAGTTTTTTCAGTCCAGATGCATGACCTTGCATTTCTTAGCAATAAATTTTAGCTGCCAAATTTCAGACCTTTCTTCAAGCTTTGCTAGGTCTTTCTTCATGTTATTCATACCATTCGGGGTATCATCTGCAAAGAGGCAAATCTTACCCAAAAGCCCTTCAGCATTATAAAAATGTTAAAAAGAGCAGGCCCAAGAACCGAACCTTGAGGCACATCACTGGTAACATCCCTTTCCTCAGAGCGATCTCTACTAATCACTACACTCTGTTGCCTTCCACTCAACCAGTTCCTGACCCAGCCTGTCACTTTGGGACCAATCCCGTGGGCACTCAGTTTAATTATTAGAGGTCTGTGTGGAACGCAGTGCTTAGCACATGTCAATCTCAAGTTAGTACCGTTTATAGAATCACACTTAGTAATGCCTAAAGTGGATTTACGTGTACCAGATTTATACCAGGGTTTCTTGGCCAGTATACCAGTGCCTAAGTCCAAAACAGGTGCCTACAAGCCAAAAACACCCGTTCCTACTCTCTGGTAGATGCCTTGGACTTGAAAGTAGGCGCCTATCATCCAATTAATTTTAATTTAGAATGATTATAAGTGCTAATTGTCTGTTATTGGTGCCAATTAAGTTTTTTAAAAAATGGAATGGGACAATTCATCACGGAACATTTCAGCATGGCTGCAATGAAATGGCCATGATAAATCGTCCCATTATGGGGAGGCTGGGCTTCAAGTGGCACAGAGGCCCCAGCCTCCTCCCCAGTACCTGGGACGAGCAGCTGAAAGCTCCAGCCAAGCCGAACTGCCACCCTCTTGTATCTGCAGTCCTGGCGGCAGCTTCTCTTCCCCAGGGCTCGGGCTCCCCACCACCCACCTCCACCCGCTTCTCAGCCTCACCCTGTGGCCTGCTGCTCCGGGGCCAACTTTCGCGAAGGTCACTGGAGGATTTGCTTTTGGGAAAGTGTAGGGAGCATCACCAGTTTCACTGCACTGAAATGGCCACGATGAATTGACCTAGACCCTTTAAATAATAAAGTTGTCTAGATCAGATGCCCAGAGTATGCAAATTTATTTCATAAAGTTTCTTTACATATTTTCTAACATTCCAAGAGGTTATGAAGTCACCATGACAGGTATAGGAAGACCTGGATTAAAACTTTACAAGAAGGTTTGTACTTACTGGCTTAGCCTGACAGGGGAGGCAAAAATTAGTATCATGGCAGAATTTAAGCATATTTGACACAGATAAGCAGAACAAGGTTATGAGACTACCATATTGCAGAAAACCCCTGCTCTTCAATTCCTTTCACAGCATGGGAAGAATATAAAAAGAGGCATGGATGAAGCAAGCACGATATTGCAAGCCACTAGAATATGGAAACCATCAGGCTAAAACTCCCCAGAAACCAACAAGGTCAATTGTTAATTAAACAAATGTGAATGCAGCTGACACTGTGCCATTCTGGAATACTTAATGTTGATTTTAGAAATCTCCTAGGGAAAAGCTGAAGGGAAAACTTGTTAAATCCAGCAGCAATGATTAAGTTCCTAAAACAAGTAGGAACAAGGGTGTTTTAAAAAAAATAAAATTAACTTCCTTTAAGTAATCTAAAACACAATCTAGAGCTCAAATTTTCCATTTAGTTTGACAATACCAAATATACTTATCAAACCATCAGCCCTGCTACCTACATAATACCTAACTTTCCAAGTGAGACCTTCAAACATTAAAAGAAATTAAGGATTGCTCTAAACCTTCCTCCTCTACTGAGCTCAGCAATCAAGCTCAATATCTGTGTCGTCAAAGTAACATAGTAAATGAGGGCAGATAAAGATCAACAGGGCCCTTTCAATCTCTCCAGAGAGGTAGCCAGTAGAAAATGATACGGGGACAAATTTTTTCCCAACCCCACGGGGATTCATTTTCCTGTCCCCACGAGTTCTTTTCCTGTCCCTGCCTCATTCATGCAAGCTCCATCCTCATCTGCACAAGCCTCAAATACTGTATATACTTGAATATAAATCGATCCGAATATAAGTCGAGACCCCCCATTCCCCCCCTACCCAAAAGGAGGAAAAATGGTTGACTTGAATATAAGACGGAGGCTTAATATTCAAGTGCCATGCCCTGCCAGGATCTGCACCGTGTCTCCTCCTCTTCAAATCATTAACACAAAGGGCATGGATGGACAAAGAGTATGGCTTGAATATATTCCATTTGTCCTCAGGTACTACTATTCAGTACTATCATCCTCATTCTCTTTTAATTTAGTTTTCTTGGCATGAATACTGTCAAAGTTAATCTGACTGGTTCCATTTCCTTTAATATACTGCAGTCTATTAAACTGGTAACCAGAAGCCTCCCCTCCACCCCCCCAAAAAAAAAACATCCCAGCCAGCACTTGGTGGAAAAGCTAAATTACAGTTTACTGATATGTGCTAGTAAAGATGTATTCTGCTTCCATAATTCTTGGGCATTTTCTTCCTGCTAATGTGAAAAGCCTATAGTGAAATCAATCCTCCTCATCCCCCATCATCAGAATACAGATCTACACCAAAGCACACAGCTGACACCACTTTCAGAGCCGCACACCACATGCTATCTGAACTTTCCGCGCTCCTGCCCTTGCGCACCTCCTTCCGGGCTCGGGACCCGTGGCCAATGTTGCACAGGCTCGAAGGAGCAAGCTTCTTGAGCTCCGGTCCAGCACCGCTTTGCTGAATGGCTGCTGCCAGTTCTCGCGGGACCTAGTGGAAGCCATTCAGTGAGTGGCACAGGGCAGGAGCTCAAGAAGCTCGCTCCTGCATGCCTGTGTGCAGCTGGCCGTGAGTCCCGAGTCCAGGAGGTATGAAGGGCAGGAGCGCGGAAAGTTTGCTCCTGCCCATACACTGTTGGACCACCAGGGATAACAGAAAAGGTACATTTGGGGGGGGGGGGGGTGTTATTAAAAAAATTATTTGTATCGGCCGGGACAGTAGACGGAAGGGATCCCTCCTGTCTCGGCCTAATGGCAGGCCTGCAAGAAGTCTGGGAGGGTGTCAGATGGTCACTGGGGTAATAACCCGAATACAGGACGAGACCCCCATTTTTTGGGCCAATAAATCTCATCCTATATTCGAGTATATACAGTACTTCAATATCATATGTGTTCAAAGCTTATGCTTTAAGGTAGAACTTACAGGAATGGGGCAGGGACAGCGACAAAACTCGCGGGAACAGGATGGGGAAATTGAGTTCCTGCAGGGATGGGGACAAATTTGTCCCCGTATCATTCTCTACATGAATTTTTCCTTTCTGGGAAGATCAAAGAAGGATGCTTGTACTAGCAGCTTCTGTGTTTTCATTCAGTCTAATGTTTATTTAAGATTTGATATACCGCTCCTGCATTTTACTGACCTAAGCGGTTTACAATGTATCAAACTAAAATGAAATTAGGTACTTGAGAAAAACTACCCTATAATACATTTCCAAGATCAAAAATCAAAGAGAAAAAAAACAGAAATAATGAAAGAAGATAAAAAATTAAAAATAAAATAAAACAAATTTAAGAGATAGAAAAGTCTCTGAAGCGGCCTGATAACAAACAGTCATATTTTAGTGCAGATCTTAATATAACTCTTGGCATAGCACACTTCACAGATCTGTCACTGGCAGAGCTTGAGAACATCGAAGAAATTAACATTTCTAAAACATATCCACTAAAACTGTTATATGAAATAAATAAACTCAAATCAACATGAATCAGTACAAATTAAGGCAGATTGCGGTCCCCATTCCATTATTCAATTCGGGAGAGCCATGTGCTTCTTGATGTCTCTTAAAATATTGAAATGATTCTTCCTTCCTTAACTCTACTGGTTAATCGTTCCACAACATTGGAACCAAATAGAAAAATGCACCATTTCTGGTTGAGGCAAGGTGAGCCTTTGAGATATGGGGAACAGCTACTCTATTGTCATTTAAAGATCTCAATGAGCGACTAGGTGTGTAAAATAACATTAGATTAGAGAGATATAATGGTTGTAACTCAAATAATGCCCTATGTGCCAGCATCAGGATTTTAAATTTAATTCTAAATTCCATTGGTAACCAATGGAATTTCAAATATAATGGAGTTACATGATCATAGATGTGTGCGCGACCTAACAGCCGAATTGCCGCATTTTGTACTGTTTGTAAACATTTCAGTTGCCCTACTGTTAATTCCACATATACCAAGTTGCCATAATCCAATTTAGATAGAACAAAAGCATGGATAAAAGTATGTAACGATTTCTCATCCAGGAAATCTCGAATAGCTCTAAGTTGTCTTAATGCCCCAAATCCTTTCCAACTGCAGATGAAATCTGCTTTTCAAAATTCAAATGACAGTCAATTATAATTCTCAAATACTTAAAACTATCTACTATCTCTATGTGCTGATGGTGTAGTGAAAGATCTAGTGGTGGTGTTACCTTGTCACAGGAAATACAACATGCTACTGTTTTTGACATATTCAATACTAGTCTATGTTCCCCCAACCATTCTTCTATCCTATCCTAACCATACAAAAGAGGGCTCAGATCCAATGTTGAAGGGGATAAATCATATACCAACAAAATATCATCTGTACAGATATATGTACTGATTCCTAATTCGTCTTGCAAAAGGACTCAAAAATAATTTAAACCAGGGGTCTGGAACCTTTAAGACATAAAGAGCCACTTGGACCCGTTTTCGAAAAGAAAAAAAAACTTGGAGCCGCAAAACCATTATAAAACAAATCTAACACTGCATATATTGTTTCTTATCTTAATGCTATATACAGGATCACTAAATTGAAAATAAAATCATTTTTCCTACCTTTGCTATTTGGTGATTTCATGAGTCTCTGGTTGCACTTTCTTCTTCTGACTGTGTATCCAATCTTTCTTCCTTTCTTTCAGCCTCCTGTATGTTTCCTCTCCTCCAGACCTCATTCTCTCCCCCAACTTTTTCTTTCTGTCTCCCTGTTCCCCCTTCTTTCTGTCTCCGTGCCGTCCCCCAAGCCACTCGGTTTGCTGCCACCGCAATCGGGGAACAGCCCCCAAGCCACCACCGTCCCAAGCTTTCCCTGCAGAAGTGTTGCGCTGACCAGCATTCCGCTCCCTGACGTCAATTCTGATGTAGGAGAGGAAGTTCCGGGCCAACAAGGCATTTCTCCTCATTCCATCCAGCCTGAGCCCCATCTCTCCTTGATCCAGCATTTCCCTTCTGTGTCTGTCAGAATTACCATTCCACCTATTTTCCAGCATCCCCCTTCTTTGTGTCCATCTCACCTATATCCCTATCTCACCACTTTTTCAGAATCTTCATTTGTCTCTGTCCTTGTCTTTACCCCATGTTCACCATTTGCCCTTTCAATGTCTTTATCTCCCCCCCCACACACACTTTTTCAGTATTACTTCTATGTCTCTATTTCACCTCCTCTTCATGTCCCCTCTGTATCTCTATCCTTATTCAGTAGGTCCTGCTTACCCTTTCTCTTCTTTGTGTCACTATCTCCATTTTCAGCTTTCCCCCCTTTTCCATTGTTAATGCACCCTGTAGCCAGAATCTTTCCACCCTCCCTCCACTCCGGCCCAGCCCAGTATGAAATATTTCCTTTTGTTTCCCTCCCCTCTCTCTTTCTCTCTCTCTTCTGCTCCCTCACCCACGAGTCCTGCATCTGGCCCTCTCCCTTTTACCTGCACCTGGCAATATCCCCCTGCTCCGCGGCTCTCTTCAGCAACTCGTCAGCAGCGGTGATCAAGACAAGCTGCCGACATCGAGGCCTTCCCTCTACGAGTCCCGCCTTTGTGGAAAAAGGAAGTTGAAACAAGCGGGACTCGCAGAGGGTAGGCCCCGACGTCAGAAGCTTGTGTAGATCGCTGCTGCTGAGTTGCCGAAGAGAGCCGCGGAGCAGGGGATGTGGCCGGAAGCAGGTAGAAGGGAGAGGGAGATAGGAAGGCTGTAGATCTCCGGAGCATGACACCGACCCAGGCCAGGATGATTTCTTTTTCAGGCACCTTACAAGTCCAGCGTCGCGGCGGGAAATAGCCATGCTGAGCAGTGAGCTCAGCACTACACAGATGAAAGCCTTGCTTGCTGATTGGTCCGGCGGCACGGCGGGGCGGGGCCGCCGGACCAATCAGCAAGCAAGGCTTTCATCTGTGTGTGCCGAGCTCACTGCTCAGCATGGCTATTTCCCGCCGCGACGCCGGACTTGTAAGCTGCATTCCTGCGTGACACACTACCGGAGCCGCAGCAGAGGTGGAAAAGAGTCGCATGCGGCTCTGGAGCCGCGGGTTGCCGACCCCCGATTTAAACAGAATAGGTGAAAGGGCTTAGCCTTGTGGTACCCCACAATCCAATAATCTATCACTAAATGTTGACCCATTCGTAACTACTCTAAAAGTACGATCCCGGAGAAAGGCTGCAAACCAATCCCAAACCACTCCTATTAAACCTATCTCATGGAGCAATCTCAATAGAAGTTCATGGTCAACTAGATCAAATGCTGAGCTCAGATCTAAAGATATTACCATAGCGAACTTCCTGTGATCCAAGACAGAGTGAACTTCATTAAGGAAACCTGCTAAAACTGTCTCAGTACTGTGTATAGTTCGAAATCCTGCCTGTCTTGGATTTAGAACTTTTGTTGACTTAATATAAGAGACCAATTGCTCTAAAACTATCCACTCTGTCAGTTTTGCTAAAAAGCAAAGATTTGAAACTGGCCTATAACTAGCTGGATTAAATATATCTAGACCTTTGTTCTTTAAAATAGGTTTAATAACTGCCTTTTTCCAGCATACTGGGACCTCACCCTTATTTAAACTGTATCATAGCTAAAGCCAAAGCCGATAGCCTATGTCTAGAGCAGCGGTTTCAAACAGTGGTCATCAACTTGGCAGCTAGGCTTCAATGCTAAAAAATGTAAAGTAATGCACCTAGGCAAAAAAAATCCACACAGAACTTACACACTAAATGGTGAAACCTTGTCCAGGACCACGGTGGAACGTGATTTAGGAGTGATCATTAGCGATGATATGAAGGCTGCCAATCAAGTAGAGAAGGCTTCGTCCAAGGCAAGACAAATGATGGGCTGTATCCGTAGGGGTTTTGTCAGCAGAAAACCTGAAGTCATAATGCCACTGTACAGATCCCTGGTGAGACCTCATCTCGAGTATTGTGTTCAATTCTGGAGACCACACTACCGGAAAGATGTGTTGAGAATTGAGTCGGTTCAGCGAATGGCTACCAGGATGGTCTTGGGGTTCAGGGATCTCACGTATGAAGAAAGGTTAAAAAAAACTGCGGATGTACTCACTGGAGGAGCGAAGAGAGAGGGGGGACATGATTGAGACCTTTAAGTATATCACGGGGCTTATAGAGGTGAAAAATGATATCTTCAGTCTTACAGGGCCCTCGGTAACCAGAGGACACTCGCTGAAAATCAGGGGAGGGAAATTTCAAGGTGATGCTAGGAAGTACTTCTTCACCGAAAGGGTGGTCGATCATTGGAACGAGCTGCCTCAGCGGGTGATTGAGGCCAGCAGCGTGTCAGATTTTAAGAGAAAATGGGATATTCATGTGGGATCTATAGGGGAGTGAGAATCAGGGAGTGGGTCATTGGTATGGGCAGACTCGATGGGCTATGGCCCTTTTCTGACGTCAATTTCTATGTTTCTATGTTTCTAAACACGCGGCCCAAGGGCCGCATGTGGCTCTCCA
This sequence comes from Geotrypetes seraphini, assembly GCF_902459505.1. Taxonomy (NCBI): domain Eukaryota; kingdom Metazoa; phylum Chordata; class Amphibia; order Gymnophiona; family Dermophiidae; genus Geotrypetes; species Geotrypetes seraphini. The sequence continues at coordinate 12,420,150 of NC_047089.1, read as the reverse complement.
GGTGCTATTTTGTGGCCCGCGGTCTGGACGCGATGATCAAGCGGCGGCGGCTCCTCGCGCATTTCTCTTCCCCCTTCCCTTGTGGAGCAGCAGCATGTTTGGCCGGCTCAAGTCAATCGATCCGTACAAAGACATGGAAACGTAGATTTTGAAAAGCAAGCAGAAAAATTGAATATTAAGTTAATGCCAAAGATGGATGCAAGGCAGAAAGTGAAGACGGAGAGAAAAACAGTCAAAGGACAAGAAGGCCCTGGAAACATAGTTAAAAGCACAGAAAAATAAAGTCACCAGCCAACAAAGGTAGGGAAAATGATTTTATTTTCAATATAGTGATTGAAATGTGTCAGTTTTGAGAAAGGAAAGATATTAAACTTTAAATGTGAGGGCTGCAGAAAAAATAGAGTACTTGGAGGGCCGCAGAAAAAATAGTTAATGTCTTATTAAAGAAATGACAATTTTGCATAAGGTAAAACTCTTTATAGTTTATATATCTTTCCTTTTAACTGTTAAAGGAAAGTTTTATAAACTATAAAGAGTTTTACCTCATGCAAAATTGTCATTTCTTTAATAAGACATTAACTATTTTTTCTGCGGCCCTCCAAGTACCTACAAATCCAAAATGTGGCCCCGTAAAGGGTTTGAATTTGAGACCACTGGTCTAGAGCATGATAGCCATTGGACGGAATGAATCTAACACACAAAAAGTAACATGCATTTTACTCAAAAGTTTCTCTAGTTTTGTCAACGTAGGCAGTTGAAAAGTTGACCAGTTTGATTTTCCTATTTTTATACTATCCTCTTTTGATTCATCCCTATCTAACTCAATACTATTTGATGTTCCATTTTTTCCCCTTGACCGTAAAAGTAAAATTTTTGAGAGAAAAAAAATCAGCTAGCACATCTGCCTCTGGCAGTCATCTAGTTCTATTATTAGACTCCCTCTTTTTTGCTTTCTTTATCTCCCTATTAAAAATGCTTTGGATATTTTTAAACCGACCTAAAGCTGAACTATTTCTTTTCTCCAAATTCTTTCTGCCCTTCTTAATTGTCTCCTAAGTAACCGCAATCCCTTATGAAACCATTTATTTTGAGTCTTTGTTTTCTTTCTCTCAGTGGTGCTAGTTCATCTAATACTTCCCGTAAAACCTTATTCCAAATATCTACCTGATGCTCTAATATAGCTTCCAGAAAATCTGAGTGAAACTTAAGGAAAAAAGAGGATATCTCATTTAATTGAATAGAATGCAATGACCTACAATATCTTATCTTTGCTGACCCACTATTCTTATCAACTTGATTACCCAACATTATATTCCAACTGACTGCATAATGATCACTTCACGAAAGAGGTTCAGTCTCTATCCTCACCAAATTATCATTACCAATATTATCAGAAGTTAACAATAAATCTAATGTATGTCCCTTTTGATGAGTTGCCACATTAATCCATTGTTTCAATTTTAAATCGGCTAATAAAGATAAGAACAATTTACCATGTCAATCTGAACATTAAAGTCTCCTACTATTAATAACCTAGAATATCATACCGTTAAATCTGCTATAGTCTGATATATATTATTCCAAGTTTTCACTGGTAATCCTGGGGGGCAGTAAAACACTGCCAAATAGGTTGGGCACTTCCTCCCGATCTGAACCAATAATAGTTTCTTATATAGGAAAGACACTGATTTAAGTTTAAACAACTGTAAAGAGGATTTATAACCTATGGCTATCCCTCCTCCTCTCTTATCAGATCTTGAATGAGAAAAAATTTCAAAGTCTGAAGGAAGAGCTTGAAATAAATAGGGTTCTTCCTCAGTTCGCAACCATGTCTCTGTAAAGCATACAATCTCCACATCCTTATTCTCTACTAAATTCAGAATAACAGCCGTTTTAGTCTTTACTGACCTACAGTTTACTAATAGAAATTTTACCTTCCTATCTGTTGCCTTTCTAATCCTTTGGCCATCGAGCTTTTGATTAACATTTATTGAGATTACACCCTGCTTCCGGCTAATTCTTACATCCACCTTACCTTGGTTCCTCCCTGGCCTATTCCCTATTATTATCGGTATTGAACACATCATACCAATAGCACCCAATAAGATTGTTCAATGAATTACACGTATCTTTTTCTTTTTTTCCTATAACAATGATCAAAATATGAAGTTAATCCCCCGTCGGCCACCCTAAGGAGCACACCTAAGCAACATGACCTCCTTTTAAAGGGTCCCAATCAGAGGCTTATGTTAAGCGGCCACGTGTCTGCTTTGAAATTCGCAGCTGTGTTGAACCAGCTGATAGAATCTCCAGGAAGAGAAGCAGTTGGGAGAGATGAAAGAAAGCACAGTTCTCCCAGAACCTGGTGCGCTTTTTCTCAAGTGACTTGGCACTAGTGCTCAGACTTAGAATGGCCCCTCTATGCTGCTGTGTTGAACCAGCTGATAGAATCCCCAGGAAGAGCTTTAGGACAGCAGTTATAGGACTCCATGTGGAATGGAGTTTTTTTTAACCTATGAAGCTCAACTGAAGTTTTTCTCCACTTCATATATTTTTGTGGGTGTATTATTGTGTGAGGGTTTGGTAGGTTATGGTAGCCTGTAGCTTAGGAAGGGAGCTCTTGGTGTGCTTAATAAGACATGTACTTTATGTGTAATTGAAATTACCCACTATTATACTGTTGCCCAATTTGCCAGCTTTCCTAATCTCATTTTGTCTTTCCCTTCACACATGGAATTTCTATCCATATGGATTCCACACTGCTATCTATGCATGCAGAATGTTTATTTTGATTCAATTCCCTCTTTAAAATATAGCACAACCTTCCCCCCTCTTCCAACTTGATCTAGTCTATCCTTGCGATATAATTTGTACCCAGGTAATAGTGTCCCGTTGATTTTCCTCCTTCCACCAGGTCCCTGAGATGCCTATTATGTCTACTACTACTACTATTTATTATTTCTATAGTGCTGTACATATTAACATACAATAGACAGACCCTGCTCAGAAGAGCTTACAATCTAATTTAGACAGGACATTACAGGGAGATTATGGTAGAGGAAATGATACAGTGGGTTTAGGTATCTGACAGCAGTGAGTGGGAGTTAAGATTGAAAGCAGTTTCTACCTCATCATTCAGTGCTATATACTCTTACTATTTATTTATTTATTATTTATTTTATTTATTTATTTAGATTTTTATCCCGTCCTCCCAGTAGCTCAGAACGGTTTACAAGTAAACATTCACAATGGAGTGAATTGGACATACAAGATTATACAGTAGATTTAAATACTTGGACATACGAGACTGTGCAGCAGTGTAAATATAGGGACTATACAGCAAATTTTTTAGACTTCTAGCATTTGTATAAAGACACTTCAAATTGTGTTTTTTTCTTGTAACTACAGGCTGCTGAGAAGACAGGGAAAATTTGAGAACATAAGAATTGCCACTGCTGGGTCAGAGCAGTGGTCCATCGTGCCCAGCAGTCCGCTCACACAACTTTGTCTTGAATCCCTGGAGGGTGTTTTCCCCTATAACAGACTCCGGAAGAGCATTCCAGTTTTCTACCACTCTCTGGGTGAAGAAGAACTTCCTTACGTTCGTACGGAATCTATTCCCTTTTAACTTTAGAGAGTGCCCTTTCATTCTCTCTACCTTGGAGAGGGTGAACAACCTGTCTTTATCTACTTTGTCTTGAATCCCTGGAGGGTGTTTTCCCCTATAACAGCCTCCGGAAGAGCATTCCAGTTTTCTACCACTCTCTGGGTGAAGAAGAACTTCCTTACATTTGTACAGAATCTATCCTCTTTCAACTTTAGAGAGTGCCCTCTCGTTCTCTCTACCTTGGAGATGGTGAACAACCTGTCTTTATCTACTAAGTCTATTCCCTTCATTATCTTGAATGTTTCGATCATGTCCCCTCTCAGTCTCCTCTTTTCAAGGGCGAAGAGGCCCAGTTTCTCCAATCTCTCACTGTACGGCAACTCCTCCAGCCCCTTAACCATTTTAGTCGCTCTTCTCTGGATCCTTTCGAGTAGTACCGTGTCCTTCTTCATGTATGGCGACCATTACTGGAATCTCTCTACTGGGACTCCCTAAATATCCTGTTTCAATTGTATCCTTCCTCAAAGCCTTATCCTTCCAGATCCTAAACCCACATACCACCCATGAAAAAGGTCATCAACTGGACATTGCTGCATTCATGTCTCTCCAACCATCCAATCCAGCAATCCAAACTACTAACGGAACATGGTCCCCATCCCTATGGTCAGACCACTACACATACAACTTCAACATCAATTGGACTAAAGCCAAACACACACCTCAATCAAAAAAAAACCCCACATATACCACACGCAAACATATCGATCCAACCATTTTTTGGTCAAATGTAGACGAAACTATCCAAGACTGCGACCCAAAAAACTTCATCTCCCACTGGAAAAATGTATCCACCAACATCCTTGATGATCTGGCCCCCCTACAAACCAAAACCAGAACCAGCAGGAAATCAGACCAATGGTTTGATAATGAATTACTCCAACTCAAAAGACAGTGTAGAAGATTAGAAAGAAAATGGAGAAAAAAGAACCAAGATCAAACAAAAACCGACTGGAAAAAAATCAACAAACAATACAAAAATCTACTAAGGGATAAGAGGAAAAGCTACTATACTAATCTCATAGGCACGGAAACCCAAGATTCCAAAAAAATATTCCAAATCCTGAAAGAATTAACGGACACCAAACCATACACTACCACCACGAACACCCCTCCACCATCACCCACCCTCTTAGCAGAACACTTCAAGAACAAAATTACTAACACCAGAGCCACTCTCACCCTTAACCCATCCCATCAAAACCCAATCACAATCCACCCTACAGGAAAAGAGGCAACCGCAGCAGACAGAATTTGGACTCAATTCCCCAACATACAATGGTCAGAATTCAACAAATTCTACAAAAAATACAGCCATGCCTCCTGTGACCTCAACCATTGCCCCTCATATCTCCTTACCACCTCTAGTGTAAAATTCCGCACCATAATTCTACAATGGATTCAATTCACGCTCACAGAAGGCACATTCCCTGCTGACCTCAGCGAAATCGTCATCACCCCAATCCAAAAAGACCCAAAAGCACCACAAAACCACCCATCTAACTTTAGACCTATAGCCTCAATTCCGCTATATGTCAAAATTATAGAAGGCCTAGTAGCCAAACTCCTCACCAATTACATAGATGACCACAACCTACTCCACCCCATGCAATCAGGCTTCAGAACAAACTTCAGTACAGAGACACTACTAGGCTCCCTTATGGATACCGTCAGACAACACCTTAGTACAGGGAAAAAAATGCTTCTCATACAACTGGACCTAACTGCAGCATTCGACTTAGTGGATCACAACATCCTTCTACAGATCTTAGACGCAATAGGCATCTCAGATAAAGTATACTCTTGGTTTGAAGGATTCCTAAAACTCAGAACCTACAGTGTAAAATCAAACAAAGAAAAGTCAGAATCCTGGTCAAACCCCTGCGGCGTACCACAAGGATCCCCACTATCCCCTACCCTCTTCAATCTATACACTGCTTCTCTAGGAACGCATCTGGACAATCTGGGCATAACCACCTATAGTTATGCTGATGACATCACCATCCTCATCCCATATGATCATTCTAAACCTACCATGACAGACAAACTTCACCAAACACTTGAAACAGTCACAACCTGGATGAAAAATCACAAACTTAAACTCAACCAAGACAAAACCAAATTCATCCTTCTCGAAAATGACAAGGTCCAAACCACAACCAACTTAGAAATAAACGCAATCAAATATCCAATCCAAACCACCATAAAACTACTTGGCATGACCATAGACAGATGCTGCACTATGCAACCGCAAATAAATAAAACAATTCAGAAATCATTCGCAGTCATGAGAAATCTGAGACAAGTCCGAAAATTCTTTGAAAGAACACAATTCCAACTTATAGTACAATCCCTAATACTAGGTATATTGGACTACTGCAACATCCTCTTCCTTCCTTGCCCTGTAACTACGATTAAACAACTCCAAACAATCCAAAATACAGCTTTGAGACTCATCTACTCATTGAGAAAACATGACCACATCACTGAAGCCTTCATCAACTCACATTGGCTTCCAATCCAAGAAAGAATCCAATTCAAATTCTACTGCATACTATTTAAAACCCTACACGGAGACAGCCCATCATACTTGAACAACCGCCTCATCCTAGCACCCACTACCAGACACAGAAAAACACACTCCCCATTCATACCCCCCCCAATCAAGGAAGTAAAAAGAACAAAACTACACGACGGCCTCCTAGCCACTCAAGCCGCAAGGCTGGACAACCAGATCTCCAACCTTCTGATGACCACCCCAGACTATAGGACGTTCAAAAAAGAAATAAAAACCACACTTTTCAAGAAATTCCTGAAGCAGCAATAACATCACGACCTCTTAGTAACTCTAAAACCGACATCTGATCTACCCATTACTGCACTAACAACAACAAAAGAACCTCCACTATGACCAACTATTAATTCTCTTACAAACCACCTCACCCCTCAACAACCCGTTAATGTTTATAAAATCTACAACTTACCTCTCTAGCTAATCATTGTAACTCTGTATTTTTTAAATTAACCTTTTGTAATCCGCCTTGAACCGCAAGGTAATGGCGGAATAGAAATCCCTAATGTAATGTAATGTAATGTAATACCTCACACGGAACCATCTGCTCTTGGGTGACTATTGGCTTTCCCCCGCATCTCAGTTTAAAAGTTGAATATAGGAATGACAGAGATGATCAGTACTGTATTAAAAAAAAACAAAACTATTTGGATTTAGTGCACACATTTTTATTGGAAGCTCAAGGTGAGAAAACAACAAAAAGATTGTGGAACAGAAGGTCAGATGTACCAGTTTGAAGAACCTAACGGATGTAGCGGTATATAAGAAATAAATTGCATTACATTACATTACATTACATAATAAGTGTCCAAATAACTTACAAACAATAATCTATAATCAATCCACAAAAGGTGCATACAGTCACAAATGACGTACAGGATAGAAACCAAATAAAGTATACAATAAAAATGACCCAACATGGGCCGTGTTTCGGCAAAATAAAAATGCTTTCCTCAGGGATTTTATAGGGCCCTTAGCTGTCTCAAATAAAAAACATAAAAGTCACAAAAAAATCAAGTAGTTAAGATACTACAAATAAGCAGCACAGCTCAAAAGATTACAATGTAGGCTAGAAGCTTATTAAACTACAAACTAATACATATGAACTTCTGTTCCACAATATTTTGGTTGTTTTGCTGCTTCATTTCCTTTGTGGAACCTTTTGGTGCTACAATATAATCTCATTATAACGGACTTCAAGGGACCTGGAAAAACAGTCCGTTCTATCCAGAGTTGCATTTTTTAAAAAACTTTATTTAGGTCAACTTGAAACAACGTTCAATCAATGAACAACAGTCACTGCACAAATAATAAGAAAGCTCAGCAAAACATTGGTATAGCACGAAATGATTGCAAAACTAACACTAAAAGATGTTCTAAAGCAGGGATGCCCACACTTTTTTGACTCGCGAGCTACTTTTAAAATGACCAAGTCAAAATAATCTACCAACAATAAAATTTTAAAAAAACACAACGCACACTGTACGCATAGAATTGTTAATTATCATTCCTATTCCGGGGTTTTTTCAAAGAGGTCAAAGCAGATGACTCTATGCACTGTCACCTCAGTAACAACCATACAAAAACAGACAAATACCCACCCCCTACCTTTTTACTAAACCACAATAGCAGTTTTTAGCGCAGGGAGCTGCGCTGAATGCCCAGCGTTGCTCTCGACACTCATAGGCTTCCTGCGCTAAAAAAGGCTTCATTAAGGCGGAAAGAACCACATTAAGATCCCAGACAACAGGAAGGGGCTTGAGAGGTGGTTTCACATTGAAAAGCCCCCGCATGAATCTGGAAACCAAAGGATGAGCCATGAGAGGTTTCCCGTGAACTGGCTCATGAAAAGCAGTAATGGCACTGAGGTGGACTCTGATAGAGGTAGACTTGAGACCAGAGTTAGACAAAGAAAGAAGATAATCCAACACAAGTTCTACTGTGGTTTAGTAAAAGGGGACCATATTGTAAAATATAGACAGCAGATATAAATTCAGACACATTTTGATCACTAAATTTAAAATAAAATAAAATCATTTTTCCTACCTTGTCAGGTGATTTCATGAGTCTCTGGTTGCACTTTCTTCTTCTGACTGTGCATCTAATCTTTCTTTCAGCCTGTATGCTTCCTCTCCTCCACACCTCATTCCCTCCCCCAACTTTTTCTTCCTCTCTCCCTGACCTTTCTTTCTTTCTCTCTTCATGCCCCCTTTCTTTTTTTCTGTTTCTCTTCTTTCCTTCTGTTTCCCTGCCTGCCCCCTTTCTTTCTTTCTCCCTGCCCTTCCCCAAGCCACTGCCACTGCCGCTACCATCGGGGAACAGGACCCAAACACCACCAATGGATAACAGGCCCCAAAGCCGCCGCCGCCGCCCCATGCTCTCTCTGCTTCAGGCCGATCAATCTTCCTCTCCCCGACGTCAATTCTGCCGTCGGAGAGGAAGTTCCGCCTAGCCAGGCAGCGATTGGCTGGCCCGAACTTCCTCTTCGACGGCAGAATTGACGTCGGGAAGAGGAAGATTGATCGGCCTAATAGATCGCCAAGGCAAAGTGAGTCCTGGATGATCGACTCACTTTGCCTTGGCGAGCTACCAGTCGATCGCGATCGACCTATTGGTCACCCCTGTTCTAAAGCATTATGTCGTACTGCATTGGAAAGAAAAATATTTGTCATTTTCTTCTGGGCTGCTTTTTGATACTATATCACCGGCACGCCACACGCCTTGTAGGCGGAGTCTGCATGTCCATTATAGCTGAACAAAGCTACAGCTAAAAGCAGATCTGGGGACCAAATTGTTTGTCCGTTATATGCGAAGCCGCTATATGCAGTGATTTTCTGCATGTTCATAAAGGCACACAGCTGGGACCAGTGGACCTCATCCACTATAAAGCACAGTTACTTACCGTAACAGGTGTTATCTAGTGACAGCAGGCAGATATTCTTTAACTGATGGGTGACGGTACCGACGGAGCCCCGGTACGGACAATTTTAGAGTGATTACACTCTAAGAACTTAGAAAGTTCTAGTTAGGCCGCACCGCGCATGCGCGAGTGCCTTCCTGCCCGACTGAGGTGCGCGGTCCCCAGTTAAGATAAGCCAGCTAAGAAGCCAACCCGGGGAGGTGGGTGGGACGTAAGAATATCTGCCTGCTGTCCCTGGATAACACCTGTTACGGTAAGTAACTGTGCTTTATCCCAGGACAAGCAGGCAGCATATTCTTAACTGATGGGTGACCTCTAAGCTAAGAAAAAGAGGGATGGAGGGAAGGTTGGCCATCAGGAAAATAAATTTTGTAAAACAGATTGGCCGAAGTGACCATCCCGTCTGGAGAATGTATCCAGACAATGATGAGATATAAAAGTATGAACTGAGGACCAAGTAGCAGCTTTGCAGATTTCCTCAATAGGAGTTGATCTGAGGAAAGCCACAGATGCTGCCATAGCTCTAACCCTATGGGCCGTGACAGAACCTTCCAGTGTCAGTCCGGTCTGAGAATAACAGAACGAGAAGCAAGCAGCAAGCCAATTGGATAGCGTATGTTTAGAAACAGGACGACCTAATTTATTGGGATCAAAAGATAGAAAAAGTTGAGGAGAGGAGCAGTGAGGTTTAGTGCGCTCCAAATAGTAAGCCAAAGCACGCTTACAGTCCAAAGTATGCAAAGCCTGCTCCCCAGGATGAGAATGAGGTTTCGGGAAGAATACAGGTAAGACAATGGACTGGTTAAGGTGAAAGTCAGAGACAACCTTAGGGAGGAACTTTGGATGTGTCCGTAAAACCACTTTGTCATGGTGAAAGACAGTGAAAGGTGGATCTGCAACTAGTGCATGCAACTCACTGACCCTCCTGGCAGAGGTGAGAGCAATAAGGAAGATGACTTTCCAAGTGAGAAATTTGAAATGAGCTTTGGCCAATGGTTCATTAAGGCGGAAAGAACCACATTAAGATCCCAGACAACAGGAGGGGGCTTGAGAGGTGGTTTCACATTGAAAAGCCCCCGCATGAATCTGGAAACCAAAGGATGAGCCCTGAGAGGTTTCCCGTGAACTGGCTCATGAAAAGCAGTAATGGCACTGAGGTGGACTCTGATAGAGGTAGACTTGAGACCAGAGTTAGACAAAGAAAGAAGATAATCCAACACAAGTTCTACTGCTAGTGAAGTTGAATCATGATGATGCCGAAAGCACCAGAAAGAAAACTGGGTCCACTTCTGTTGGTAACATTGAAGAGTGGCCGGCTTCCTGGAAGCATCAAGATAGAACGGACAGGCTGAGAAAGAAGAGAGTGAGACGAGCTCAGCCCGAGAGATACCAAGCTGTCAGGTGCAGAGACTGTAGGTTGGGATGTAGAAAGGACTGCTGACGCTGAGTAAGTAGAGAAGGAAACACTGGAAGAAGTATGGGCTCCCTGGAACTGAGTTGAAGAAGAAGGGAGAACCATTCCGTTATAAGCGAGTCCGTTATAACAAGATTATACTGTATTTGGATTTTGTTGTTTTGAGCTCAAGGTGACCTACATTTATGTATATTTCCCTGTCCACAGACAGTTTACAAGTCAAGGGGCCTATTCCTAATCTGTGGCAAAAAAGAAGATCACCCCCCCCCCCCATTGATGTTATAATACAGTAACACACACTAATGCAAGCCCCATAATTGTCAAATATGGGCTATTTACTGATAACAAAAACTGAATGATACATAAGAGGCGGCTTCAAGTTTGCTAAATAAAGAAAATAATTGTTATTGCTTTCCTTAGAACAACAGATGTAATACATAGCACGAGAGGCATAAAATCACCACCTCACCTGGGAAGGAGCAACAGAGAAATGATCTTCTGCATGTTTCCTAATAATCCAAACTGGCTATTGTGGAAAACAGGACACAAGGTTCACTTAAGTTCTCACGAAAAATATATTACAAATGACTAAAAATCAGTATGTGCTCATTTCTACTTTGAAAATCATTGCAACTTATGTGGCTAAAAATTGTTTTCTGCATGCTTTTGAAGGCAGCCAAAAATACCTGGAGTTAATACACACAAACACCATTTATCATAGTGATTAAAAACAAGGTGATCTGAAATGACAGGTGCCATGAGGAATACTCTGAGAGGAAGAAGCTCCTGTTTTCCATGATAGTGAAGTCAGCTAAAAGGAAGATCAAAGTAAAGAGAAGTGGCCTAATGGGGGAGGGGGAGGGAGAAACAGATGCAACTAACTTTAGGGGTGTGTGGGCAGAAGCTGGGGAGACAAACAACTCTCTTCCCGGGGGCGGGGGGGAATTGATGAGAAAGGAAGAGATAAGAGACTGAGTAGTGAGGGAGCTGCTGCAGTTACCAGATTTCATCTTTTTTTAAAAAAGAAAAAAAGAAGAGGACACCTGGCCCCACCTTGTTCCGTCTCCAGCCCCACCCCCACACAAACCTTGTCTCCTTCCCTGAGCTTGGGGTCATGTCTGGAAGACCTCTGTACATACATGGACGTTGGCGCAATGATGTCACATGCATGAGTGTGATGTTGTCATGCCGACGTCCGCACATGTGAAGAGGCCATTGAGACGCGGCCCCGAGTTTGGGGCCCTCCAAAACCCAGACAAACTGCCGGGTTTTGGAAATCTCTCTGGGCACCCAGACAGTATGGTAACCCTAAGCTGCTAGCTGTGTTTTTATAGTGGTATATTAAGCACCTGATTTACAAAGCTTTTTCTTCCATTAGACATGGAACAAGGAAAATAGCATTAACAGATCAGGACCTCTTCTCCCCTCCCCCATTCAATTTTATGCAGATGGTAGTGATGGCGAAGGAAGGGACCAACTGTGTCGGTCACTGGCTCCTAAATAAGAAAAATATATCAAGGCTTGTCTTAATACCTAAATCTACCACACAAAGAATCCAAATAAAAAATATTAGTCTAATTTCTTGCCTTTACTATTGATATTGGAGTTCTACCTTTACTTATATTATTTTAACTATTAGTTTTTATATGTAAACTGCATAGATGTTCTTCCATTGCGGTATATCAAATGTCAAATAAACTTGGAAACTACAAGTTTGCAAATGTTTATTCATTCATTTGGACCACTAAGATAAAGTAATTTTTTTAAAAAAATGAAAATATTCAAATTACTATTTTCTTCCTAGCAGATGTTTTTCTTGTAAATGAAAAAAACATTTGGATGAATACAATTGCTTGACAATGTTGTTCTCTCATCTATTCTGTGCTATTTCACGGAGAGCCAAAACCACATTCAGAGCTTTCAAGCTAAACAAGACCATGTCTGTACACACTCCAAAAGTCATTACAAGGGCATTTGAATAAAGTTTTACTGTATCTACACAAAGAGCTTTATCTAAGCAGCAGTTTGCACTTAGCTCAGCATATTGGATGCCTGCCAGGTGATTTGGGCATCGAGTATGCTGTCAAATATATAAGATTATAATAGTAAATCAACAATATGCCACAAACATAGTCTTACTTTGGAAACAACAATAGGAAAAAATTAATACAAACTGATGACCTAAAAAACCAAACAAAAACCAGAAATAAAATGTAATGGCAATTACTATTAAGGCATTCAAAGGTGTAATTCTAAACTTCACACTGGTCTATGTACCCAATCTAGTTATATTCTAATTGATTCTGCTTGAATCAATTGTAATCTGATTATATGCTATGGTGCTCCAAATTTTTCAAAATATATAGGTTTAATTTTTTTTTTTTTTTTAACTACAATCTGTTAACTCTCTCTTACCTAAAAAGAAGTTACAACTTAGCAGATCTAAAAAAGTTATTTACAGTAGTTTTCAACAACTGAATGAAATAGTTATACATTTTCCTCCATCTCAACCCAAACAGTCATAACGAAAGATTAGGTTCTTATCTTTGATAATCTTCTTTCTTGTAAATCTACACTATAGTCCGGGACCAGTGGGTTATTTCCATCTACCCACCAGGATTTTCTAGGAAACCTCAAACTTCAGAGATTTAAACCTCTCCTCCTTTTACCTCATCACTGTTCCAGTTAGCACCAGTTAATCTTAAAGCAGCCAGGAACATCTGAAGAGGAAAATATCAAGAGAGAGGGGAACGGGGAAACTCCCTGGCAAGTAAGTCAATTCTGCTCATATCAACAAATGCAAAACAGCAACAATGAAAAGCGAGAGAACAGGTCGTGAAACATTAAAAACCTGAATGACAAAACAGTGTTATAGGGAGAGACAGGCTGCACTGTCAGAAGGGGGTCCCTAAACCAGGGACCCCCTCCCCCCCAAATAAATGCTAAACCCATTCTGATAGTACTCTTATAACAGCTGGATCAAAAATCCAGCTGGAACAAAAATCCAGCTTACCAATACTTGGAAAGGCAGACAAACAGCATCAAATGCGGTAAGAGGGGCCATAAGAGACTAAGAGGAAAAAATAGCCAAGGAGGCAAAAAACTTCAAGCCGTTCTTTCAATATGTTAAGGGGAAACGACCTGCAAAGGAAGCGGTGGGGGCCGTTGGATGACCTTGGAATAAAGGGAGTGCTAAAGGAGGACAAAGCCATAGCCGACGAACTGAACACATTTTTTTGCGTCTGTGTTTACTGAAGAGGATATACATAACATACTGGAAGCCGACAAGCAATCCGCGGGAAACTAAGACGGAAAACTGAAAGGATTGACGGTCAGTCTAGAAGAGGTGTGCAGATAGATTGATAGGCTTAAAAATGATAAATCCCCAGGACAGGATGGCATCCATCCGAGGGTAATCAAGGAACTGAAAAGGGCTAGAGCTGAACTGCTTCAACTAATAGCCAATCTGTCGATCAAATCAGGAAGGATTCCGAAAGACTGGAAGGTGGCGAATGTTATGCCGATCTTCAAGAAAGGTTCAAGGGGTGATCTGGGAAACTACAGACCGGTGAGTCTGACCTTGGTACCGGGAAAGATGGTAGAGGTGCTGATAAAGGACCACATCATTGAGCCCTTTGACGGACATATTTGATGAGGACCAGCCAGCACGGCTTCAGCAAAAGAAGATCTTGCTTGAAGAACTTGCTGCACTTCTTCGAGAGAGTAAACAAGCAGATAGACAAAGGTGACCTGGTTGACATTGTATATCTGGATTTTCAGAATGCGTCTGACAAGGTTCCGCCTCAACGACTACTTTGAAAAATTACGAGCCATGGAATCGAGGGTGAAATACTCACGTGGATTAAAAACTGGCTGGCGGATAGAGTGGGAGTAAATGGACAATACTCGGACTGGAAAAGCATCACCAGTGGAGTGTTGCAGGGTTCAGTGCTTGGGCCCATGCTCTTCAACATATTTATAAACGATCTGGAAATTGGCACGACAAGTGAGGTGATTAAATTTGCAGATGATACTAAGTTATTCAAAGTACTGAAGACGCAGGAGGATTGCGAAGAACTGCAACGTGACAAACACGCTCGAGAAATGGGCCGCAACATGGCAAATGAGGTTCAACGTGGATAAGTGTAAGGTGATGCGTGTCGGTAACAAAAATCTTATACACGAAAACAGAATGTCCGGAGCAGTATTTGGAGAGACTCCCCCAGCAAAGAGACTTGGGAGTACTGGTTGACAAGTCGATGAAGCCATCTGTGCAATGTACGGTGGCGGCAAAAAGGGCAAACAGAATGCTAGGAATGATTAAGAAGGTTATCATGCCGCTGTACCGGGCCATGGTACGCCCTCACCTGGAATACTGCGTCCAGCACTGGTCGCCATACATGAAGGACATGGTACTATAGATGTTTTCTGAACAACCAGACACACATTTGGTGTGTGCTAGCATAAATGACAAGATGATAAGCTATGTCTCTTGGCTTTCAACCAGATCAGGTGAGTTTCACTTCATGTCTCATGAAACTACCTTTATAATATTAAAACCCAAGGGACAGCGATAACCCAAGTGAATCACTTGAAAAGAAATTCTCTTTGGCAATATTTTATTGGGGTTTAAGTGTTCCATCTCTCTTGATGCCTTGAGGAGTACTTAGTGAAAAGGAAGGAAAGATTAGGTTCTTAACTCATAAATCTTCTTTCTGGTAGAAAGACACTCCATTCCTAAATAAGTGGGTAGTCAACCTCTTCTCACAAGAACTCTTGTAGGGAGCTTCATTAACATTCTTTTGCTCTTCCTCCCATCCATCTGGGCTGTCCTTCAACTCCTCAATTCATATCAGAGCAGATGAGTCAGCCCTGGAGAGGAAATAATATAGGGAGGGGTACGAAGACACTCCCTGAGAAACATGTCTGTTCTGCTCATAACATTAAACATATACTAGATTAACAAATTTTAACCATTTGATCATGGAAAAACTGCCACAGAGCCACTTAGCCTGCACTCAAGCCCACTGCGAATGAACCTGGGGCAAGCCTTGCTCCCAAGGGAACAGTCTCTAAGCCCCAAAAGTGTTAGTACAGACTGTCCAAGTGGGTGCACTGCAAAGCAGTTTCTCCCTTGGAAGCAGACTGTCGACCTCAGATTCCATGCTCTCTCACAGCCAGAGCTATCACAATGAAAGCAAATTCAAACATAAAAAGAAAAATCCAAAACAAATTCTAGATTTAGTGGATCTCCCTCCCTATTCTTATGGTGGGCTACAAGAACAAGTATTACATTTAAGAAAATGTTTTCCAAATTTCTTATTACATTTTATGCTTGATGTTTCTATATGATTTGTAAAAGATCACAATAAAAGAAAAAGAAATTTAATAAATGCTCTTTGAATCAAAGAATAAATACACACACCCTTACCTTAATAATGTTAATTAAATCTGTCTGGTAGTAGCGATCCTGGTGTGCATTAGCAGCTGCTAACGTAAGGAGATAGTCATTTCTGGCATGGGTTGCTTTTGTGTTGCACTCAGAACGGCGGGCTTTTAACTATGTTTAGAAAAGGGAACACTGTCAGAATTGGTTCACCAATAAGAGAGAAACAATGTGTCCCCTAATTCCTAGATGTACCATAGTTCATAATTTTACATTCTGAGCAAAAAGTGGGGAATTTTCACACAGTTATGAAATACAGTGCTCCTGAAGCTTGAAGGGGAGGAATTTTTTCCATAGTTCTACACATTAATTTAAGATTTCTCAATGGATGTTTTAATTAGTCTGCATCTATGTTACTTCAGTTTGAATGGAATAGTGGATTCTGCTAGTTCACTCCAAAATATTCAATTTCAAGTGTTTAGAAAAGTTCAGATTTTGTGCCCTTTAAGAGCTAATACTGCAATAAGAATATGCACAAATATTTTACATGTTTTATTTATACAATGAACTGGCTGATTACTAGTGTTCATTCATCGCTTTCACAGAACAACATTTTCATGTTGCCAGGATAAGATACTAAGGGCTGTGCTAGTGGTTTTAGAACGTGCTACATGCTAACGCTTCCATAGAACTGGCATTAGCATTTTCTACGTAGCACGGGGGTTAGCGTGTGCTAATCTTCAGCGCACGCTAAAATCGCTAGCGCAGCTTAGTAAGGAGCTCTATGCCACTTGACTTCAAAATTTCAGAAAAATTTGGCATATTGATTCTAAAACATCCAAAGGGTCTGAATATTCAAAAGGCAGAACTGGCTAATCTGAATGTGTTTCTTTTATCATGAAAAACTCTTTTATACGTTTGATGTCTGAAATGTGGCCATTAATGATTTTTTTTTTTTTTGCTTAAAATAGTTCTGGGGAAAACTCACCTTTACATTTGCCTTCTGTAAAGTTATTCTTGACTGAAAAAGACTAAGCTTGGATCTGTAAGGAAGATAAATAAAACCCCATTCTCTGAAATTATAAACAAGTATGTGGTACATATTTCACAAATAAAACAAGAGACAACTGTTCAAATACTGTGAATCTCTCACAAAAAAAGGTAGTAATCACAGTGGGTTTGTTTGCATTTCAAGGGCCAGTGATGTGATCTAATAAGAGCAGAAACACAAAAATATAACTAAGAATAGATAGTAAAGGATGGGGACAATGAACAAGAAAGAGTCAAGATGAAAACTGGGTGATTGAGTGGAGGGGGGATTTGGAGAAATAGTGATCATTATGCCACCTGTTTTTCCACACACCATAACCACCGTGGCCAGGCAGTAAAGGTATCTATTATAACAGCAGAAGTTTCTTCAGGTAGCTTAAGTCTAGGACTATATCCTTATTCCCCTCCCCTCCCCCCCCCCCCCCCCAGTTTCCAAGATAATTCCAACCTGATTCATTCTCTGGCCCCAAAGTAATAAAATGCACTACCTAAGTATGCCATTTTATTGGGATTTTAATATACATTTTTCCACACTAATTTTATTCCTGCATTTAATATAAGTTTTAATATGGAAAAATGCATATTAAAATGTGCTTTTAGTGCATGTTCCCAGAATGAAAAACTTGCATATGGAATTATATCCAATGAAAGCAAAGTACGCAAAACTTTAAAAAAGGTTTTTAAAATTTCAACTTTTGATTTTGATTTTTTTTTTTAACATGAACCTTAGAGGTAAAGTTGTTAACTTCTATTTACTTGGACTCCTTAGGTTCCAAGCAACCCTGCCCTAAGAACAATGCACCGGAGACTCCCCCATACCCCTTCCCCATTTGTGACCTTTGAGTGGATCTCTACTTCTCAGTGGGCAAGTGGACCTGAAGTTTGCCCTGACTCCTTTAAAAGAAAAGGTGGCTCTTGGTGGCTCTTTGACCTTCACATCTTATCTCCTCTCCCCTCCATTCTAATTCATGGTCATGTCAATGAGAAGTACTACAAGGTAAAGGCAAGTGGGATACCTGTACCACCCTCAGTTTGGAGTTCTTTTATGGCTTGTTTTTTTTTCAATTTCATTTTATTATTCACAGGCTTTGCTTGCTGATGTTCATTGCTATTATGCAAGTACACTTTCTGTCGATGTTGCTCTCTTTTTTTAATAGCGATATGGTAGCCTCACATTATACTTATTTATTTATTTTTAAAATTTCTATACAGTTTTATTCCAAACCGGCTTACAATAAAGTTACATACATAAAATAATAATAATAATGATAATAATAACTTTATTCATTTATACCGCCATAACCAAAAGTTCTAGTCGGTTTACATTAAAAAGAGCTAGACAATCAGCGAAATGCAATAATCCAGTAAAAAAAATACAAATATTCGTAAAATAGAATTTCAATAATAAAACTCACTAAGTAATAAACTCATCGAACAAAATGGTCTTAATTAATTTCCAAAAACTGCAATAGTATAACATAGCTTGCTGAATACATTTACCGTATTTTCGCGGATATAACGCGCACCCGTGTAAAACGCGCACACGGGTATAGCGCGCAGAAATCACGATATGTACAAAAACTTTTGTATACCGCGCTCACGGGTATACCGCGCATGATGCCCGACGCTCCTTTCGCCCGCCCTGACTTTCCGTGCGCTGTCCCGACTCTCCGTTCACCCCCCCTGACTTCCGTGCACTGCCCTGACTTTCCGTGCTGTCCCGACTCTCCGTTCACCCCCCCTGACTTTCCGTGCACTGTCCCCCCTTGAAGTCCTGTCCCCCCTTGAAGGTCTGTCCCCATCCTGAAAGCCTGATGCCCCCCCCGACGTCCGATACATCCCCCCCCCCCCGGCAGGACCACTCGCACCCTCACCCCGAAGGACCGCCGACTCCCCAACAATATCGGGCCAGGAGGGAGCCCAAACCCTCCTGGCCACGGCGACACCCTAACCCCACCCCGCACTACATTACGGGCAGGAGGGATCCCAGGCCCTCCTGCCCTCGACGCAAACCCCCCCCCCCCAACGACCGCCCCCCCCCAAGAACCTCCGCCCGTCCCCCAGCCGACCCGCGACCCCCCTGGCCGACCCCCACGACACCCCCACCCGCCTTCCCCGTACCTTTGTGTAGTTGGGCCAGAAGGGAGCCCAAACCCTCCTGGCCACGGCGACCCCCTAACCCCACCCCGCACTACATTACGGGCAGGAGGGATCCCAGGCCCTCCTGCCCTCGACGCAAACCCCCTCCCCCCAACGACCGCCCCCCCCAAGAACCTCCGACCGCCCCCCCAGCCGACCCGCGACCCCCCTGGCCGACCCCCACGACCCCCCCACCCCCCTTCCCCGTACCTTTGGTAGTTGGCCGGACAGACGGGAGCCAAACCCGCCTGTCCGGCAGGCAGCCAACGAAGGAATGAGGCCGGATTGGCCCATCCGTCCTAAAGCTCCGCCTACTGGTGGGGCCTAAGGCGCGTGGGCCAATCAGAATAGGCCCTGGAGCCTTAGGACCCACCTGGGGGCGCGGCCTGAGGCACATGGGCCCAACCCGACCATGTGTCTCAGGCCGCGCCCCCAGGTGGGACCTAAGGCTCCAGGGCCTATTCTGATTGGCCCACGCGCCTTAGGCCCCACCAGTAGGCGGAGCTTTAGGACGGATGGGCCAATCCGGCCTCATTCCTTCGTTGGCTGCCTGCCGGACAGGCGGGTTTGGCTCCCGTCTGTCCGGCCAACTACTAAAGGTACGGGGAAGGGGGGTGGGGGGGTCGTGGGGGTCGGCCAGGGGGGTCGCGGGTCGGCTGGGGGGGCGGTCGGAGGTTCTTGGGGGGGGGCGGTCGTTGGGGGGGAGGGGGGTTTGCGTCGAGGGCAGGAGGGCCTGGGATCCCTCCTGCCCGTAATGTAGTGCGGGGTGGGGTTAGGGGGTCGCCGTGGCCAGGAGGGTTTGGGCTCCCTTCTGGCCCGATATTGTCGGGAAGTCGGCGGTCCTTCGGGGTGGGGGTGCGAGTGGTCCTGCCGGGGGGGGATGTATCGGACGTCGGGGAGTCGGCCGGGCAAGAGGGCTTGGGCTCCCTCTTGCTCCGATCGTGGATGCGGGTGCGGGTGGGAGCGCGTGCGAGCGGTCGTTCGGGGGGGGGGGTGCGAGCGGTCCTGCTGGGGGGGTGAATCGGGCGTCGGGCGGGGTGGGAACTATGTTTAAAAACTTTTGTATACCGCGCTCAGGCATATAACGCGCGAGGGGTATGCGCGGTAGGTAAAAACGCGTATAACGCACGCGTTATATCCGCGAAAATACGGTAATTAACCAAGATTGTTGCCTACCAGCTTGAAATGCTAGGGTCCTATCTAAGAAGGTCTTATATCTACACCCATTACTTTTTGGATAAGTAAATAAGTAGAAGTTTCTAGTTTCTCTTGATGGTCTATGCAACACAAAATGAGGAAAAAGGTAAGCTGGGGACAATCCCGATATCAGCTTAAAGCAGATATAGGAAAATTTGAATAATACTCTTGCCTCCAAAGGCAACCAATGAAGTAAACAATAATATGGACTAATATGGTCGTTCTTTTTTTAACAGTCCAAATTAAACGTTAGTATCCCTACTCAAACTCCTATGTTAGGCCAACGATAGAACAGAGAAGTTCTTTTTTTAAACCAAAACTCAATCGAACAGTTGTATTCTGAATTATCCTTAATTTCCTTAGATATTTTTTGGGTGCTTCTAAATAGATGATGTTACAATAGTCTAAAATAGATAAAACTAATGCCTGCACCAATAGTCTGAACGATAAATGATCAAAATATTTTTTTATGGTTCTTAATTTCCACAATGTAAAAAAGCATTTTTGTACCACTAAGTTCGTGTGTTCTGCTAGTGTTAAATGTCAAGTCTAGTGTGACTCCCAGAATTTTGATAGATTTAATAATCGGGTAGTCATGACCATTAAGATGAAGCAATGAGTTTGTTATTTTGTCGTTGGGACTAACTAAGAAAAGTTTGGTCTTTTCCGTATTGAGTTTCAGTTTGAAATTAATTGTCCACTGTTTTATCTGAGTCATAATAGAAGATATCAGGTCAGAACAGATAAAAGAAAAGGCAGAAAGATTCAATCCTTACAATAGGTCAAATGCTCAAAGAAATGCATCAACAAATAATTGTGCTTTCAGCAGTTTCCTGAACGAACTCCTATCACCATATTTCTGAATTTGGTCAACAAGGCCATTCCACAGTTTTACTTCTGCACATGAAAACGTCATACTATTTGTTTCCACATACTTGGGATTGGCCTTTGTTTTTAACAGTGCTGAATTTTCAGAACGCAATGATCTTGACGGTTGGTAACCAGACATCAAACTCTTAAAAAATTCGGGAATCGTGCCATATAGAAATTGCTGGCAATGCATAATTGCTTTATATTGGATTCTAAATACAACTGGTAGCCAATGAAGTTGACGGAGATATGGGGTAATATGCTCATATCTTGGCATTCCAGTTATCAATCTGACAGCAAATACGAGGGGGCATTCGGAGAAACTGAAGGGAGATAGGTTCAAAACAAACGCAAGGAAGTTTTTTTTCACCCAAAGGGTCGTGGACACTTGGAATGCGCTACCGGAGGAAGTGATCAGGCAGAGTATGGTACAGGGATTCAAACAGGGATTGGACGGATTCCTGAAGGATAAAGGGATCATGGGATACTGAGGGAGGAGCTGGGATGTAACACAAGTATAGAAAGCTAACCAGGTAATGAGTATAGAAACCAAACCAGTCGTGCATGTGCAAGACCGGAGGGTTAGGACTTCGATAGGAAGACAGGACTTAAATGAGAAACCAAGGTGGCCCCTTCTGGTGATACAGACAGGTCGTGACCTGTTTGGGCCGCCGCGGGAGCGGACTGCTGGGCAGGATGGACCTGTGGTCTGACCCGGCGGAGGCACTGCTTATGTTCTTATTCTGGATCACCTGCAATACCCTGCACCTGGTTTTATTTATTCCCAGATACAGGATATTGCAGTAGTCCAGCCGCAACAAAATCAGTGCTTGTAGAACAGCACAAAAGTCAACTGGTTACAGCATTGGTTTTAAACGATACAATAAATATATCTGTGCAAAGCATACTTGCACTGTCTTTACCACTTGACAATTCATTGTAAGTCCTGGGTCCAATTTTACTACTAGGACTGTCTCACCAACAATACCTCATCTATCACTTTTAATGTTTTTTGGCCAACTGACCCGGTCAGATTTACCCACAAACATTACCTGTCTTTTCTACGTTTAATCTCAAGCCTTGCCTTTCCATCCATCTAGTAATTTTACTCATATAATTACTCATCAATTTTTCTAACCCATCCCTCCATACACACACTGGGAAGAAGATGATGATATCATCCGCATATATGCAGTATTCAACCCCTAAAGATTGGAATAACTGACCAATTGTGGCCATATAAATATTGAATAGTAACGCTGAAAGCGCTGATCCCTGGGGGACTCCGCTCCTCACCTGAAATTTACTCGAGATCTTTTTTTTTTTAAATTTATGCTTTTGAATACATTTACAATATCCAATAATTCAAGGAAAAAAAGAAAAATCTCTCAAAACAATTCATAATCATTCATTCATACAAAATTATTTTTAAGCCCACATTACGGGGAAACATGTTACAATTTCTAAACAAACAAGTTTAAAGGAAAAGATTAAGGACAAAAATTCTCAGTTCGTCCTAGCGAACCTTGAATCATTCCTTACTAATAGGGATTCTAATTTCTCCTTTTATTCTCTACAGATGAAACAAAATCATTTCTGTTCTCTCGCTACTAAAAATTGCTGTAATTGTATGGGGTCCCAAAAAACATACTCAATATCTTGCAACTTAACAAAACATTTACAAGGAAATTTCAGGTAAAAAGATGTCTCTAGAGCTAAAACTCTAGCTTTTAACTTCAAAAATTATTTTCTTCTCATTTGAGTTGTTCTAGAGACATCCAGAAAAATCTTAACCAAATCTCCACAAAATTTCATTAACCTATTTTTAAAGTAAAGTTTCATTAATAACATCTTATCTATTTCACTCATGCATGTTATCACCAATGTGGACCGGCTCTGAATCACATCCTGAGTATCCTCCAAAAACTCAGTCAAATTTACTTCAGTAGTGACCAGATGGTCCACCTCCTGGGCTATTAGAAAATTCTCAGCATTAGCCAATCCCAATACTTCTTTAAAAAATTTCCTTAATAGAATTTCAGGTGACAATAAATGAGTTATTGGGAAATTGACTAAGCGTAGATTTTTCCCTCTATTCATATTTTCCATAGATTCTATTTTAGCATGTATCACCGTAGAATCTTTAACAGCAGATACCGAAACAGCTTGAAGTGTATTACATTGAGTCTCCATAACATTTAATCGTTTATCCAAACAAATTAAATTGGAATCCACATTTTCTAATTTATGAGAAACTGACTGAGAAAAGTCCCCCATTTGTCTCATCATTGTCCTGAGAAACCCTTCCACTCTAGAAATTCCTAGCCATGTCTTCAAGGGTAATATCTTGTGTTTCCTCTTTTAGTGGATTTTCCTCCACTCCAACTGAAAAAATCAGTGGTTTAGGTATTTCAGTATAAACTAATTTATTAATGTGGGTGGAGGATACCACTTGTCCGTTGGAATTAGTAGGGTTTATATTCCTACTATCACTAGATACTGGGTGAATGGGATGAGAACGTTCGAGGGGACTCATTGAAGCTCCTGACAAAGAGGAATCAATATTTAATAATAATAATAATAATAATAACTTTAATAATAATAACTTTATTTTTCTATACCGCCACAGTCAGACGACTTCTAGGCGGTTTACATAGTAAGAAGGCTGGACATTCAGCGAATATTAAAGGTTTTAAAACAATACAAAACAAAACAATAGATCCACATACAATACGATACTATACAATACCGTGAGTCTGAATAACAATACTATACATTAAGTCTAAATACAATACTATACATTAAGTCTAAATACAATATCGTACAAAGAGTCTAAATGCAATACAATAGTTTAGAGGCGAAAGTTACGTATTAATTGATTGGAGATCTAAGGGTAATGAGTGTCTGAGGGATTTAGAACAACCATGAGTTGGAGTTCTGGATTCGAGGAGATCAAGGTATGAGGGGTTTGTAGAGAGAGAGAAAATGCGTTTAATGGGGAGAGGAGACCTGGTGGCGTTGGGGACCGTTTTAGTCAATGTATTTTGCGAATAGGGCAGTTTTGATTGTTTTGCGGAATGCATTATAAGTTACATTGGGTTTGATTATGTGGTTTTTCAGCCAGATTTGCTGTCTGTTCGCTTGGAACTTAAAGGTTCTATCCAGGAAGGCTTTGTATCTGCAGCCTGTAATCTTTGGGTATGCAAAGATGTTTTTGTTCCTGGTCGTTCTTGTGGGGTTGTGTAGGGTGAAGTGTGTTTGTAGATATGAAGGTGCTATTCCCCAGGCTTGTTTAAAACAGGTGCAAGCAAATTTGAATATAATTCGCGCTTCTATTGGAAGCCAATGCAGTTTTTTATAGTAGGGGCTGATGTGGTCGTTTTTTCTTAGTCCGAAAATTAGGCGGACGGCGGTGTTTTGTATGAGTCTTAGTTTTTTGATTGTTTTTTGTGGGATGCCCAGATATATGATGTTGCAATAATCAAGAAGGGATAGGGTCAGTGCTTGTACCAGCAACCTGAATGATGTAGGGTCAAAGTATTTTTTTATGGTTCTTAGTTTCCATAACGTGTAAAAGCATTTTTTGACTAGTGAGTTGGTGTGGTCAGTCATAGTTAGATGAGTGTCTAGCGTGATACCTAGTATTTTTATGTTTTTGGAAATTGGGTATTCGTGGTTGTTTATTTTTATCGATGTATTCGTAATTTTGTCATTAGGACTAGCCAGAAAAACTTTTGTTTTCTCTGCGTTTAGTTTTAGTTTGAAGTTGTTGGTCCATTTATTGATTTCGGTCATTGTGTATGAGAGGTTATCTACAATTTCTTTTGTGATGTCGTTTAAGGGTATAAGGATGGATATGTCGTCGGCGTAAATGTAGTGTATTAAATTTAATTTTTGTAGTAGGTGGCCTAAGGAGGCGATATAGATATTGAAAAGTGTGGGTGATAGGGGGGAACCTTGAGGCACGCCTGATGGGTTTTTCCATGGTTTGGAGTAGTTTCCATTGCCAATTACTCTGTAGGATCTGTTTGTTAGGAATTCTTGGAACCATTTCTTTGCCTTTCCTGATATTCCCATTGCTTCAAGGCACAGTAGCATGATTTCATGGTCTACCAAATCGAACGCACTGCTGAGATCTAATTGTAGGATCAGTGCGCTTTTGCCTTTACTGAAGAGATCATAGAGGTGGTTCAGTAAGGAGGCTAGGACAGTTTCAGTGTTGTATCCTTTCCTGAATCCTGATTGGTGTTCGCTAAGGAGGTTAAATTTGTCCAGGTAGTTGACTAATTGAAGGTTGACCAGTCCTTCCTGTATCTTTGTGAAGAGGGGAATGCTTGCTATGGGTCTGAAATTGGTTGTCAAGGCTGAGGGGGCTTTCTGGTCTTTGGGGATTGGGGTGATTAGTATGTGACCCATTTTTTTGTTTAATGTTCCGCTTGTAAGGGTGGATGTTAGCCATGCAAAAAGTTCCTTTTTAAATTCTAGGGGGGCAACTGTCATGATTTTAGGGGGACATGCATCAAGTAGGCAGTTAGATTTGGTGTACTTGTTAAATAAATTCAGGAATTGCTGCCAGTTTGGGTATTCAAGGTGGTCCCATATCATGTCTACCTTGGTGTCTTGGTCGTGGGGTTCCAGGAATTGAGGAGCATTTGTTGTGGTCGTGGGTAGTGTTGCTCTTAGCTCTGTGATTTTATTTTGAAAGGAATTGGCTAGGGTTTGTGCCGATGGAGTGGGCTCAGTGTCCTTTTTCAGTATTTGTGTTGTGTCGGTTATGGTGTTACTGAGGGATTTTCAGATAGTAATAGCAAATGCCTGTCCATGGGGCCAGATACAGCAGGTGTTGAACTTTTTGGTTTAATTTTTCTTTTCCCCATATTCAGATCAGAAAATCAAAAGTACAGTAATTATAAAAGTAAATAACCAACTTGGATTCCAGCTCCCCGGCTCCTCGTGGCTCCAAGGGGCTCTGCCCCTTTGGCCACACCCTGCGG
Organism: Geotrypetes seraphini; assembly: GCF_902459505.1. NCBI lineage: Eukaryota > Metazoa > Chordata > Amphibia > Gymnophiona > Dermophiidae > Geotrypetes > Geotrypetes seraphini. Next base: position 12,393,944 of record NC_047089.1, on the reverse strand, counting down.
CCGCAACCGCGGCTGAACTTTAAAGTGTTGGAGAAGGACACGGTGACGTCAGGGGTCCGTCTCTGTCGATGCCTGCAGGCGGGTGCAAAGAAATGCAGAACCGCTGCTGCAGGAGACCAGGGAACACTCAAAAAACTTCCTCTTATTTCTCCCTCCGGGTCAGTAACAGCTCCCTGGATAACCGCGGCAGCGGCTGAACTTTAAAGTGTTGGAGACGGACCCGGTGACGTCAGGGGTCCGTCTTTGTCGATGCCTGCGGGCGGGTGCAAAGAAACGCCGAACCGCTGCTGCAGGAGACCAGGGAACACTCAAAAAGCCTTCTCTTATTTCTCCCTCCGGGTCAGTAACAGCTTCCCCTACTCGAGATCTTATTCCCATTTCTTACTTGAAAAGAGCGATCTATCATATATGAATTAAGCCATTTGAGGACTGTACCACCCACCCCGAGATCTTTCAATCCTAACAACAATTTCTGAAGGTCTACTTAGTCAAAAGCTCCTGATATATCTAAAGATATTAGACATCCAAGTTTATTAAAATTTTTGATAAAATGCTAATCATTACTTCTAAGCATTTTAAATTAAAAATGGGGGAACGAGAGAGAAACTAAAACAATGCAAATAAAATGGACTATATAACAAATCAATATATGACGTACAATGAAACAAAAGGAAAGAGGGGAGAACTACAATATTAAGAGAAAAGAACACATTAAAGTTAAGAACCGAGGGGATGGGAAGAGATCAGTTTAAATAGAACTGAATGCTACGTGGACCAGATCAGATTTCATAAGCGTCTTTAAAAAGAAAGCATTTTAAATTTTCTTTGAATTTTTCTAATTACTGTATTTTTCGCTCCATAAGACGCACATGACCATAAATTTAGAGGAGGAAAATAAGAAAAAAACCCATGCTGAACCAAATTCTCCCTGCCAGGCTCTGTACCCTGTCCCCTTTCTGGTGGTCTAGTGGTAGGCAGAGGCAGGGACAGGGCAGGCAGGCCTAGTGGCCTAGTGACAGGCAGGGCCCCCCATCCCATCATTGTGTATGAGAGGTTATCTACAATTTCTTTTGTGATGTCGTTTAAGGGTATAAGGATGGATATGTCGTCGGCGTAAATGTAGTGTATTAAATTTAATTTTTGTAGTAGGTGGCCTAAGGAGGCGATATAGATATTGAAAAGTGTGGGTGATAGGGGGGAACCTTGAGGCACGCCTGATGGGTTTTTCCATGGTTTGGAGTAGTTTCCATTGCCAATTACTCTGTAGGATCTGTTTGTTAGGCAGGGCCCCCCCAAAGTGCATAATCTTTCTTCTCTTCTTCACTATCCATTTCCTCCCCTTCCATTAAGTATCACATCTCTATATCTTTATTCCTCCCCTTTCCAGCATTATTCCTTGTCCCTATGCTCCCTCCTCCTTCAGAATTTTTTTTGCTCTGTCTCTTTCCCTCCCCTGATTGCCCTGGTTTTTATGCTGAATTGTCATTTCCTTCCTCCTGTACTCCTCAACCCCATCCCGAAACAGACAGGTAGGTAAGGGAAGGGAAGGCACCCCCCCCCCCACTGAGGCAAGCAGGCAGGCAGGCATACCCCCTCCCCATTACTCCCTCCGACCTCTCCCCGTACCTTTATTTCCTCTGGCACAGCTTGACGGGCCCGTTCCTCCATGTCTCGCCCAAACGTGAAGGAAGTCAGAGGAGCAGCGGTAGAGGGAACTGAGGCCCGGATGTGCTGCCCAGCACTGTCATGGGAGAAAGGAGGGAGGAGAGTGGGAGGCCAGAACCAGCCACCACTGCAACTATTGCCATTAATTCTCTCTCTGTCCATCTTATATCTTTCCTCAGCATGTCCCTTTTGTGCTCTTCAGTATCAACATTCCATCTCTTTTCCAGCACCACCATGTCCCTGTCAACCCCTTTTTCCAGCATTGCCCTTCTGAGTACCTATCTCATCCCTTTTCCAGCATCTCTATCTGTGCCCCTGTCCTTCCCCAATGTTCAGACAAAAAAAAGAGAAGAACACCTCACCTTGAGAGAAAAATAGAACAAGAAAGACAAGGAGAGTAGTCCTTTCAGCCAAAACAATCTTTATTCAAGAACATTCTTGAATAAAGATTGCTTTGGCTGAAAGGACTGCTCCTCTTGCCTTTCTTGTTCTTCCCTGATGTTTACAATCTACCCTATCCTTTTTCAGCATTGCCTGTCTCTGTATGCTTATCTACCCCCTTTCAGCATTGCTCCCCTCTATGTGTCTATCTCACCTCCCCTTTTTCAGCATTGCCCCCCTGTAGCCAGCAACTTTCTACTCCCCCACAGTATGGCATCTCTCCCCATCTATTTCCCTCACTCACTCTCTTTCTTCTCCCACCCCCAGTGAGTCCTGCACTCTGTCACTCTTCCTCCCCTCTTTCCAATGGACCACTGTACTTTTTTTTTTAGCATCTTTGACAACTCAGCAGCAATTAAGACAGGCGACTGGTATTGGGGCCTTCCCTCTGCAAGTCCCACCTGCTTTAGTTCAACTTCCTGTTTCTGCATAGGCGGGACTGACAGCCTGTCCTTATCACCAAGGACACTAAATAAAAAATGTATGGAGGGTCTACACACACAGTTTACCCGATTTCTTATACCTCCACTTCAGCTACTTAAATCTGAAAACTGATCTTGAAACAGATGAATGCACTGACTGATTGTAAGCAAACTACTTTTCTTTGGAAGACATTTGTTAGTATGAGCAAACATACTTGGCCTCTATGTCAGCTTTCTCCCGAACTGCATGAGCCATCTGCTCCATCTCAGAATACTTCTTCTTGGCCTTAACCAGCTCCTTCACTGTCTCTTGCAATTCGGTCTGGATCTTTGTCAACTGATCCACACACTGTCAAACAAAGTAAAAACAATACTATTAGAGGCCTGTAAACCGACCCCAAAAAGCACAGTTACTTACTGTAACAGGTGTTATCCGGAGACAGCAAGCAGATATTCTCACATGTGGGTGACGTTATCCACAAAGCCCAGTAAGGACTGTATTAAAAGTGAATTGCCACTAAGTTTTAAGAAACTTTTTGAATGCTCGCAACGCGTATGTGCGTGTGCCTTCCCGCCTGATGCCAGCACGTGGTACCTCAGTTCCGTAAGCAAGCTAAGAAGCCAACCAGGAGGTGGGAGGGATGTGACATATCTGCCTGCTGTCTCTGGATAACACCCGTTACAGTAAGTAACTGTGCTTTATCCTAGGATAAGGAGGCAGCATATTTTCACATGTGGGACTCCCTAGCTGAACATAATGGGATGGAGAAAGAGTTGGCCATTAAAAAGAAAATTAATTCTGTAACACTGTTTGGCCCAGGTGCCTAAGGCCCCTCCCATAGGAGGGGGTTCTGGCAGGAGGGAGTGGGCATACCTCCTGTCAGTGATTTAAAGGGGGAGGTGGCAGAAGGAATTGGGCACTCCTCCTGCTGGGGACATTCGGGGGGAGGAGGCTTACGGCAGGAAAGAGTGGGCATCCCTCCTGCTGGGGGATGTCTCAAGGGGTGGCAGCAAGAGGGAATGGGCACATCACTTGCCGCAGACATTTTGGGAAGGGGGGACTATGGAGGTTTCAGCAGGAGGGACTGGGCATCCCTCCTGCTGGGGGAAGTCTCGGGGAGGGGTAGCGGCAGGAGGAACTGGGCACTTCTCCTGCTGCAGACATTCAGGGGTGGGGGGGCGCGGCTTCGGGGGTTACAAAAGGAAGAACTGGGCATGACTTCGCGAGGTGGGGGGGGACGGGTTCCCTGTTACGACTGCTAAATTGATTACAACAGGGAGATTCCCTTACCACGATCAGTTCAGCGGCTGCATATATTTGAAATGTAGATCAGCATTTTTCTGGCCTACATTTCAGGTGCCTATTGCAGCCCTAGGGAGGTGCCTAGGACCACCTAAGCTCACCTAAAGCCACTTCCGAGCAAAACCATGCCCACGCCTAGCCTTGGGCAAGCTTAAGAAGCCCTACGCATCTCACTAGACTCACGAAAACGCCTATAATGTAGGCAGTCTGCCTCGGGTGTTCTTTTTAAAAAATGTGCATCCTTATAGGCTGGTTAGACAGCGGCAGAATGCCTACTGCCGCCTACAATCGGGACACCATTTCTAGAATTTACCCCTTGCTGAATACTCTTGAAGCCTTCAGGCCGAATGGCAGAACTTTGTAATGGAAGTGTTGATGAACTATGTGAAACGCAGAAACGTTCTGTCAACAGAATGTATGGATATATGAATGTAAGCCTCTAGAAGAGGGTATAAAGTTCCTAGAGATAGTATGCAAAACTTTTCTTTGATTAGGTATTTGTTTACATCTCGGGGTCGAGAATTAGTTGAAGACCTCCCATTTTCTTTGGGATTAGAAATATCTGGAGTAGATCCTCTGATTTTTCTGAGGAGGAGGAACTACTTCTATGGCATTTAGTTGAAGCAGAGCTTCTATTTCCTGAAGAAGAAGGGATGTCAGTTGTGATGTGAAAGAGGACTCTCTTGGAGGGTGATTTGGAGGTATGGATATGATATGGAGAGAGTAGCATAACATAACATTGTGCTTATTAACCGTGTAACCAGAAGTTCAACGCGGTAAAAAGTTACAAAAGTAAACATATTGCATAAAATAAGACGGTTCATTAAACAGTCAGATATTTAGAAAAAATATTGTTATTTTCTAAAATGTCCATAAGAGTGGGTAGTAAGCAACAGTATTTGGAATTCGTTATCATGAAGAGCTGCCTGAGATGCCAAAGTATGATTAAGAAATTTCTTACTCCTGCAACCCTGGACAGATGGAAAATTAAACAAAGGATGAGTTCTTCTATTGTGTCTTTATGATGCTAAAGAAAATCTATTAACTAAGTAGGAAGGAGCTATGCCATAAACAGTCTTGTAACAGAAACAGTCTAATATAAACAACACCCGGGCTTCCATTGGCAGCCAATGCAATTCACAGTAAAAGAGTGTAACATGATCAAATTTCTTCAGGCCATAAATCATTCTGACCGCTGTATTCTGCATTATTGTAAGTCTTGCTAATTCTTTCTTGGCGACTGTCAGGTAGATAATATTACAGTAATCGTGAAGACTCAGTAGTAACGCTTGAACCAGTAGTCTAAAAGCAGTAAATTCAAAATAAGATCTAATTGTTCGTAATTTCCATAACGTGAAATGACATTTATGTACTACAGTAACCCTTCCTTGTTGACCTTGAGGACTCCGTCATGATGAGAGCCCAATTGTAGTCGACCTCCGATAGGTTGGGGAAGAGGCTGAGAGGGAGATATGGTGGCCATGCTCTCTAGAAGTATGTTAAAAAGACTGATCTGGCTTTTGAGAAGCCGAAGACTGGGTCTTATGAGGTCGCTGCTACTTTTGTCTTTTCTATGGGGGAAGCTTGGAAGATGATGTTGCAGGACTAAGAAGCAGATTTTGGAGCAGACTTAGATGATTGACTCCTAGACTTTGATCTATTCAAAGAATTCCAATTCTGCTCATGCCGAGTCAGTTTTTGAGTAGCAGCTTCTATCCTATTGCTGAAGAGTTCTTCACCCAGGCATGGAATGTTGGCTAAATGATCTTGAAGATTAATATCTATGTCAGAGACCCATAGCCAAGCAAGATGTCTCATAGCAACAGGCATGGAAGATGCTCTGGATGACATTTCAAAAGCATTTAAATGCCATCCTTGCCAGGAGACTGAGTCTGAGAGGAATCAGAGTAGTCTGCTGAAAATCTGTAAGATGTTCTGAGGGAAGAGGAAATCCGCGAACAGGAGAAGTTACTAATGGAGTCCAGTACCAACGAACAGATCAAGGAGCTAGAGCGATTCATTGAGGAAGCCCACCAGCAACATGTGAAGGCTCCAGGGCTGGAGAGCTGTACCCAAGCAACCCAGGAAGAAGGCCTAGACGAAACAAGAGGAGACACCACTACAATTACTGATGGGTCTGAAGCAGAGACAGTGGGTGACCATTCACTTAGAGGAAGAAGGAGACTGCATGGGGATGTATCACAGGAGAGAGAAGAACAGCCCTACACCATGGATGTGGACTTACGACTCCCATGGAACCCCCGAATAAAGAAGATGGGGATCATCGTAGGAGACTCCATTATACAACATGTGGACAGTTACACCGCAGGAGGAAGAGAGGATAGACTCGTCACTTGCCTGCCCGGAGCAAGAGTGAAAGATGTGGCCAACAGGATCACCAGAATCATAGACAATGCAGGAGGAGAGGACACTGCTCTGCTTATCCACGTGGGAACCAATGATGTGAGCAGACGGAAGTATGACAGGGAAGAAATGAAGGGCCAGCTCCGCTCACTCGGAAGAAAACTGAAAGTAAGGGAGGTGAAGATGGCTTTCTCCGAGATCCTCCCGGTACCAAGAGCGGATGAGAAGAGGCAAGAGGAACTGCGAGAGATCAACGCCTGGATGAGAAGATGGTGCGAGGAACAAGGCTTTGACTTCGTGCGCAACTGGACGGCGTTTTGGGGAAGAAACAGGTACTACAGAAGAGACAGATTACACCTCACCAAGAAAGGAGCAAGAATATTGGCAGGCAACATGAAGAGGGCCATTGAGAAGGCTTTAAACTAAAGGTCAGGGGAAAGCCGACAGTCGACCACCAGTCGATGGCCCGGGCGATGAAATGCCCCGAAAAAGGAACTACGGACAACAAATCAGACATGGGGGAGAAGAGCACAAAGCAAACGAGGGATACAAAGTAGGAGCACAGACAGATACCTGGGAAGACACAGTAGGGGCTGCAAAGCTTAGAAAGCCCAAGAAGGGATCACAAAGGGAACTGAAATGTATGTACACGAATGCTAGGAGCTTAAGAAACAAAATGGGAGAGTTAGAGACAATAGCAAGACGCGACGAACTAGAAATCATTGGTATAACAGAAACATGGTGGAATGATGAAAATGAATGGGATACAGTACTGCAGGGATACAAGCTATACAGAAGGGACAGAACAGGGCAGAAAGGAGGAGGTATTGCCCTTTATGTTCAAGAAGGAACAGAATCTGTTAGAGAGATGAAGAAGGAGAGGAAAGAGAAGTTGGAGTCCCTCTGGATTACGATTCCTAGACACAACGGTACTGACACAAAAATTGGCCTTTATTATTGACCCCCAGGACAGGCGGAGGAGACAGACTCGGAGGACCTGGAGGAGGAAACATCATCCAATATAATTAAGTTTGCTGATGATACAAAACTATGTCGGGCGGTTGGAACTCAAAGGGACTGCGAGGACCTCCAAAAGGATCTGTACCAGCTGGAAACTTGGGCAAACAAGTGGCAGATGAACTTTAACATAAACAAATGCAAGGTGATGCACCTAGGAAAGAAAAATAAAGAACATGAGTATATGATGATGGGGGTGAAGTTAGCAAAATGCAAACAAGAAAGGGATTTGGGGGTACTGATTGACAGCACCCTTAAACCATCGGTACAATGTGCGGTGGCGGCAAAGAAAGCAAACAGGATGTTGGGCATAATTAAGAAGGGGATTACGAGTAGATCGGAAGAGGTCATAATGCCGCTTTACAGAACAATGGTCAGACCGCATTTAGAATACTGTGTTCAACACTGGTCTCCATACCTTAAGAAAGATATAACTCTGCTGGAGAGAGTGCAGAAGCGAGCCACGAAACTCGTCAAAGGGATGGAGCATTTGGATTACAAAGATCGACTCAGGAAACTGGGACTGTTTACCCTCGAGAAGAGAAGATTGAGGGGGGATATGATAGAGACTTTTAAAATATTAAAAGGATTTGATAAAATGGACCAAGAAACAGCATTACTAACATTTTCAAATGTGACACGGACTAGAGGACATAGCCTGAAACTGAGTGGCAGTAGGTTCAGGACAAATGTCGGGAAGTTCTGTTTCGCGCAGCGCGTGGTGGGTGCTTGGAATGCACTCCCCGGGGAGGTTGTGGAGGAGACTACTGTACTGGGATTCAAGCGCAAGTTGGATACACACCTGCTTGCATATCATATTGAGGGATACGGTAATTCTGGGTCTCCAAAAAAGAGTACTTAAATGGGCCGCCGCGGGTGCGGATCGCTGGACTAGATGGACCTCGGTCTGATCCGGCGAAGGTGTTTCTTTTGTTCTTATGTAAATAATAGAGGAAATCAAACAAGGATGTAAGACAGGCAATGTAATGATCATGGGAGACTTCAACTTCCCGGGGATAGACTAGAACCTGGGAACCTCAAACTGCGGCAAAGAAACAAAGTTCCTAGAAATGATAGGGGACTGCTTCCTAGAACAAATGGTGGTAGAGCCGATGAGGGGGAATGCCACCTTGGACTTGGTCCTAAATGGCATTACTGGTCAGACTAAAGAAGTAGAAATCACGGTCCCGCTAGGGACGAGCGATCACAACATGATCAACTTTAAACTCAAAATAGGGAAGGGGAAACATATCAAAACCTTAACCACGACCCTCAACTTTAAGAAAGGAAGATATGATAGCATAAGAGCCATGGTAAAAAAAACGGCTCAAGAAAAGAATGTACACAATTAAAACGGTAGATCAGGCATGGTCCCTATTGAAAAATACTATCACGGAAGCACAAAATCTCTATATTCCGCAGATATCCAAAGGACGGAAAAATAAAACCAAAGGAGAACCAGCATGGCTTACTAAAGAGGTGAAGGATGCTGTAAGAGAAAAGAAGAACTCCTTTAAAAAATGGAAACGCGAAAGAACAACCGAAGCTTGGAACAGCCACAAAGATGATCAAAAGAAATATCACAAGGCGGTGAGGGATGCCAAAAGGGTCTATGAGGAGAAAATAGCGCAAGAGGCCAAAAACTTCAAGCTCTTTTTTAGATACGTAAAAGGGAAAAAACCTGCAAAAGAGGCAGTGGGTCCACTGGACGACCAGGGAAGAAAAGGGTACATCAAAGAAGACAAACAAATTGCAGACAGATTCTTTGCATCTGTCTTTACAAAGGAAGACATTACATCAATACCTGAAACAGTGAAAGTGTTCAAGGGAGAAATAGAGGACAGCCTCACTACAGTAGAAGTGGATTTGGACCAGATATACTATCAGATCGACAAACTTAAAAGTAACAAATCCCCTGGACCGGATGGAATTCATCTGAGAGTATTAAAGGAACTGAAGGTAGAAATCGGAGAACTACTGCAAAACCTTGCTAACCTGTCAATTAGAACTGGACAGATACCGGACGACTGGAAGATAGCGAACGTCACCCCAATTTTCAAAAAAGAATCAAGAGGGGAACCGGGCAACTACAGACCGGTGAGATACCGGACAGATACCGGACGACTGGAAGATAGCGAACGTCACCCCAATTTTCAAAAAAGAATCAAGAGGGGAACTAGGCAACTACAGACCGGTGAGTCTTACGTCTGTCCCTGGAAAGATGGTTGAAGCACTGATTAAAGATAACATAGTCCGGCACTTGGATACACACGACCTGATGAGAGCCAGTCAACATGGCTTCAGGAAAGGGAAGTCATGCTTGACAAATTTACTACAATTCCTTGAAAAAGTAAACAAACAAATCGATAACGGGAAGCCAGTAGACATAATATACTTGGACTTCCAGAAAGTGTTCAACAAAGTTCCACACGAAAGACTTCTCAGGAATTACAAAGCCTCGGAATAGAGGGAGACATACTAAGGTAGATAGGCAAATGGCTGGAAAACAGAATGCAGAGGATGAGTATAAATGGAAAGCTCTCAGACTGGGAGAAAGTGACTAGCGGTGTGCCCCAGGGCTCGGTTCTTGGGCCCATCTTATTTAATATTTTCATCAACGACCTAGAAGTCCAGTGAAATCATCAAGTTTGCAGACGACACAAAGTTATGTCGGGCAATCAGATCACAAAAGGACAGCAAGGAACTACAAAGAGATCTGAGCCAGTTATAGAGATGGGCAGAGAAATGGCAGATGAAGTTTAATGTGGAAAAATGCATTTGGGCAGAAAGAACAAGGAGCATGAGTATAGCATGTCAGGTGCAACCCTGGGTAAGAGCGAACAAGAATAGGACCTGGGGGTACTGATAGATAGGACCCTGAAGCTGTCAGCGCAATGTGTGGTGGCGGCAAGGAAAGCAAATAGAATGTTGGGCATGATAAAGAAGGGAATCACGAGTAGATAAGAGAGGTAGAGAATGACACGGGGAGCGATCCCCGCAGGGAGCCGCGGCGTGGCGGCGGTTTGGCTGCGGGTTATGGAGACTCCATAGCCAAATCGCCGCAGACACGGGGACAAAAGTTTTCACCGCCCGCAAAAACGGTGAAAAGATTTGTCCCCGCAGGCCAATGTACCCCCTTCTAAGTACCGCTATTTACCTTGTCTTCACCGTGTGTCTTTGGTTCGGGACCGGGTGTTTGATTTTTTTCCGGCGGCCATGTTTGTCTCCGCCATGTGGTCTGTCTCCTCCAACTCTCTACCCGACTTGCACGTTGCCGCATTGACTCCGCCCCCCAATATACTGGCTCCTCATTTGATTCGTGGCATCCCCTGCCGGCTCAAGAGCTGTGAGGAGCTGTGCCTAGCGATTGCTCTGCTGATTCGCGGCGTCCCCTGCCGGCTCAAGAGCTGTGATCAGCTGATCAGGAAGAGGAGCTGTGCCTAGCGATTGCTCTGCTAAGCAAGTACCAGGCACAGCCCCTCTCCTCTTTTACTGTACAAATAGCATGCTAGTTGTGTGAGCATAGCCTGGTAAAAGGAAATCCCATTCCCAGACCAGGAAATCAGCCATTTTCGGTAACCTGCAAATGCTTGGCCCTGATGCTTTCCCACCACCTTTAGGAGATATTTAATCCTTTATTTAATTGCAAAAATCCTGAATTACCATAGGAAAATCAGGACCCAATCATTTTTTTGCAGTCTGTTAAATGGACAGTACTATGCAGATCATGCAGTAACAGCCTTTTGTTCATTTCTGCACTGGAAAAAGGATCATTTCATATCCATGTGCAATGTTATTGCGGAGGGGGCCTGGTAATTAGAACCACGAGTCGTCTGTTCTCTTCCCTCTAATACACACCTTGCTCCTTTTCGGTAAAGCCTTAAGTCAGCAAACCTTCCACAAAACGAGATTCATATATCACTGCCTGACATGGAACAAAAGGTAAATTGCATTGCTCAAGAAAAGCAGGAAAGGGAGACCTCAGAGAAAGAATAAATGTATGCTGCGGTGACGGTGACGGGGCGGTGAATGGGGTAGAAGTGGCGGTGACGGAGCGGTGAAAGGGATGGCAGTGGCGGTGACGGGGCGGTGAAGGGAATGGCGGTGACGGGGCGGTGCAGAGGATGGTGGGTCGGGGATGGGGCGGTGACGGGGACAAATTTTTTCCCCGTGTCATTCTCTAAAGAGAGGGTCATAATGCCGCTTTATAGAGCAATGGTCAGACCACACTTGGAATACTGTGTCCAACACTGGTCTCCCTACCTAAAGAAGGATATAAAGCTGCTGGAGAGGGTGCAGAGGCGAGCAATGAAGCTGGTAAAAGGTATGGAGAACTTAAACTACAAAGAACGACTTAGAAAACTGGGACTGTTCTCCCTTGAGAAGAGGAGACTGCGAGGGGATCTGATTGAGACTTTTAAAATAATAAAAGGAATCGACAAGATAGAGCAGGATAAAAAGTTATTTACGATGTCAAATGTGACTAGGACAAGAGGTCATGGACTGAAGCTGAGGGGGGACAAGCCCAGGACAAATGCCAGGAAGTTCTACTTCACACAGTGAGTGGTGGACGCCTGGAACGCTCTCCCGGTGGAGATTGCTGCAGAACCCACCGTTCTAGGATTTAAGGGCAAGTTAGATGCACATCTCCTTGAAAGATGCATAGAAGGATACGGGTGACTAAGTTTTCGCCAGGTTACACCTGGATGGGCCTCCGCGTGAGCAGATCACCGGACTTGATGGACCTAAGGTCTGATCTGGAGATGGCAGTTCTTATGTTCTTAATATACTGTCCAAAGTCAGTCAACATCTTTACAAGATGTTTAAAATAAAATATGCAGAAGTTGTAGTTAAGAACTCTATTGGCCAACATAGAGTTTTGGTAGAGACAGCAACCAAATGTGTCCATAGTATTTGTCCATAGTACGACCCTCACGTCCCCGGTGGTGCAGAAACCCAAGTACTGGAGGATTTTTTTAAGAGTCGATTCCAGAAGCAATGATTGGTGTTGTAGTTGCAGTTTGCCAAACCCAGGGCAATAAATTATTCTGTAGAGTGAATCAATTTTTCTTGGGCTTGCAGTGACAGAAAAAGGAGTCTCCCAGTTTTTAAAGAATGCCTCTATAAGGAGATTATGCAAAGGTAACTTGAGAAGTTCTTTAGGAGGCTCGTCATAATCCAAGGCATCAATGAACTCTGCTTTGGGCTCAGCATCAGTCTCTAATTTGACAGGGAAGTCCTTGCCCAATTGTCTAATGCATTTAGTAAATGAAAGTCCTTCAGGAGGAGATAGATCTGAAGTTTTCTTTTTAAAGATGCATTCAATATTTAATTGAAATGTTAACTGCTCTTTCGTTTTTTGTTGTTTTTTTTTAACTTACCTATTTAGTAGTCTTTCCATTCCTCTTGTGCTTAACCTTTAATTGTTGACTCTTTCCTTTGTAAGATTGTATTTCTTTCCTGCCTTGCCTACTGTGTCATGTATTGAGTTAATTAGGTTTTTTTTTATTATTTTTTTGAAAACTTATCCCTTTATTAATTATGTATGTCTACTTCATGTATATTTTAAATATGTATTTTGCTGATTTGTACATCGCTTAGAATTTGGAATAGGTGATTAATCAAATAATAAATAAACTTGAAACTTGAAGTTATACCATATGACTCAGGAGCAGACAAAGTGGGCTCACACTTTGAGTAAGTATGGTGAAGTGAGAGATCAGAATCAACTGCAGGAACTCCAAGTGACTCCCTGTAAGATGAAGATTGTAGTGGAAGATGATGAGAACGACAAGAAGATGCTCCTCAATGTCTTCGGTACTGATCCGATGAAGATGAAGAGGAGCGATGAGAGGTTCTTTTATCCCTGGAAGTATGGGATCGACGCAATGGAGAGCAGCGGTGCCTCGATGCAGAGCATCGAGTCAATGAATAGCGTCGACGCTGCAATGTCGAGGATCGAGTCTCGATGAGGAGCGGCGATGTCTACTGGAGGATCAATAAGAGGCAGACCAGCGCTTCGATGAAGATCTGGAATTGGTACCTTGTGGTCTCAAGGTGCTATACTTAGGCTGGGCCAGTACAGGAGTTGATGTAAGCACCGGTGTCGAGTGCAATTTAAACATGTCACCAATCTCCCTCTGGAAAAACTTGAGTTGTTAAGAACATAAGCATTGCCTCCGCCGGGTCAGACCATAGGTCCATCCTGCCCGGCAGTCCGCTTCCGCGGCGGCCCAAACAGGTCACGACCTGTCTGAATCACCAGAAGGGGCTCCCTTGCCACCTTGGTTTCTCATTGAAGTCCTATCTTCCCATCGTAGTCCTAACCCTCCGGTCTTGCACATGCACGACCTGTTGGGTTTCTATACTTATTACCTGGTTAGCTTTCTATACCTGTGTTACATCCCAGCACCTCTCTCAGTATCCCAGAAGAGTTGCACCTCTCTCAGTGTTCCTTGAAGAGTTGCACCGGTACCCTTGGCTCAACAGCCAGTACCATCAGTATGACAGGGTGTCAAGGAGTGGGTGACCTTGATAAGGATGCACGCCCTGGAGAGACACAACCTGCAGAGATGAGAGAGCGATGGAATCAACGTTTGGCCTGCATCAAGGGACTCGATGCTTTAGAGGCCTTCAATGCTTGCTGGGAAAAGGATGGGCTTCTTAGCTGGTTTCCCCAATGCTGGAGGCTTGGATTTTTTCCTGGTGTCCATTGCTGAGCCTAACAGCTTCTCTTGTTGGATATGACGATCCTTCAGTGAGCACTTTTGTAAGGTGGAACAGCATGTGCAGGTGTCAACTCGATGCTCAGGGCCCAAACACTGCAAACCCCAACTATGCAGGTCAGTGACTGAAATAGGCCACTGGCATCGACAGCACTTTTTAAAACCAGCCAATGGTTTCGACATGGACAGAAAAATTGTAGCGGCAAAATTAAACTCAACGGTGAGATAGGAAAAAAAGCCTGGCAAGGGAGAACACAAAGGCCAAAAGGCCCAAGTGAAGGAAAAAAAAAAATATATGTATATATATATTTTTTTTTTTTAATTTAAATTTTTCTAAACAAAGAAAATACGGGAGAAATGGCCAAAGGCCACTTGAAGACAAAAAACATTTTATGGGTTAAGGCAATGCAGACTGAACAGAATTCAGAAAAGAAGTACTTTTATGCTCTGCAGAAAACAAAGAACTGAGGTACTGTGAGCTGGTGTTGGGCGGGAAAGCACTTGCGCATGTGGGTATGGGGAGTTGCGACGTTTCTTAAATCTAAAAGTGACAGTTCATTTTTAACATTGTCTGTACCAGGTTCCGTGAATGATGTCACCCACATGTGAGAATATGCTGCCTGCTTGTCCTGGGATAATATAGCTTATTCTCTTGTCATTCAGGGATAGGAAGGGAGGGATGTGGCTGGAACAAAAACTGCAGAGCAATGAAGAGGAGCCCATATTCTCTCTGGTCCAGTCCCCCTCTCTTTCTGGCTATGAAGCAAAATGCATTTTTGGGGCGGGGTAAAAGAGACGAAATATGTAAGATGACAAAAGGAGAGAAGTCAGAACTAAGCAGGAGCAATCTCCTCTGACTTAGTGTGTCAGCTCCAAACTTTCTCTTCATTCAGCCAGGACATGTATGTTGCTTGTTGGGACAGGTGAAATAGTGAGGATATGAATAGCAACAGACCAAGACTATAGCTATGATCCCTACAAGTAATTTATGGGAGGGGGGGGGGGGGTAATATAAATGCTGAGAAGAGAGTGAGGAAGGAGAGGGATGCCTTCCAGGTGAATACCGTCTGTTACCCATCTCCTTGAAATCTGTGTGGCGCAAAAGTTGTGACTCGTCTCACAATTTCAAGTCTTGTGAGACTTAAAACTGCAGGTCTACTCAAACTTCTTATATTGAACAGCTCAATCTTTCAGTGAGCTGAGCTACGAGGAAGGAAGCAGCGTGTTTTCAGTGACAACACAAAAAATAATAATAAAAAGACATGCAGGAGGCAAGAAATCCCTAGCAATTTCTTGGCCTGGGATTTGTCAAACTTTGTCCTAAACCATCTCCTTGGAGCAATTTGTTCTTAATGTTATACAAACAATCATCCCAGTTCTCTACCATGACATCAATATCAGACCAAAGAAGATGTCTAAAAGCCTCTCCTACTAATTATGTAAAAGACTCGGCGCTGGATTCTCAAAACTCACCAGTAAAATCTAGCAGGTCGATGTAGTGGCCATAGTAGGAGTGATTTTTCTTTTACTGGCGATTCTCAGCATAATAGCATTCCTCCCGCTGCCGGGATGCTTGATGTCGGTGACGAGAGGGAGTGGGCATCCCTCCTGGCGGTATCCGATTTGGGGGTTTGTTTGGTTGATTTAATTTGTGGTCTTATTCAGTCCAATGTTTGTTCATTATTTTTGCTTTAACATTTCTATCCGTTTGATTGTTCCCTGAACAAATCTGATACAGTAATACCTTGGTATATTCAACTACAAAGCCTACCTAAACAAGCCAGAATGTAATATAAATTGTATTGTTTAATATTCAAAATTGTTCAGGGAACTGCACAGCCTTTTTATGTATAGACTAATCACTTTAATTCTACTAAAAGATATGAGATGCAAAATCAGCTGAAATTAGTATATCTAAGAAAAAGGACCATTTAAATTAAATTATGGAGCATGTATGGTTGGGCAGATTGGATGGACCATTCAGGTCTCTTTATCTGCCATCATTTACTATGTTACAATATGTAATGGTATTTAAATATAGGATAATTTTTTGTCACTTTCTTATCAAGCAGCAAAAATGTAGAATATATTACCTATAAGACAATTTGCAAATTATGATGTTTTCAGGAAATCTGTTAAGACAAATTGTCCAGGATCATAGAACTCTGCAGAACATTTCTTCAGGACTGAGGGACCCCATAAATAGACCACCAATGAAAATGCAAAGCTACCTACTTGACACAATCCTGCTTGTAGATGGGAGATTATTTAATCACACTGTGAATGATTTTCAATAAAATCTTTTATGTTTAAGTGAAATATGTGAAATTTTATGCAAAATAATGCAAATATGGTACATAACTGGCACAGAAGATTGAAAACTTTTCCACAGGAAAACAGGACTGTGATAATAAAGTAGTGCAGAAGAATTATCTTGGAGAAAATATCTTCCCAGCACTCAGAGCTAGCAAGGCTTTAACTTACCGTTAGCAATACTCTTCAATATCTCCCTAAATACGGGAAGAGTCCCCCTGGACTGGAAAACTGCCAACGTGGTTCCTCTACACAAAAAGGGTTGCAGAGCGGAGGCCGCGAATTACAGACCAGTAAGTCTCATATCAATAGTGTGTAAACTCATGGAAACTCTACTTAAAGGGAAATTAGACAAGATATTGGATGAGGGGAATCTGAGGGATCCCTGTCAACATGGATTCACTAGGGGCAGGTCATGCCAGTCCAATCTCATCTCATCAGCTTCTTTGATTGGGTGACAGGAAAGCTGGACTCGGGAGAGTCTCTGGACATAGTATACTTGGATTTCAGTAAAGCTTTTGATAGTGTCCCACACCGTAGACTATTAAACAAGATGAAATCGATGGGGTTAGGTGAGAAACTAACGGCGTGGGTCAACGATTGGCTGAGTGGAAGACTTCAGAAAGTGGTGGTCAATGGCACCCTCTCTGAGACATCGGAGGTGACTAGCGGAGTGCCGCAGGGCTCAGTCCTGGGACCATCCCTTTTTAACATATTCATAAGAGACTTGACCCAAGGGCTTCAGGGTAAAGTAGCGCTGTTCGCCGACGACGCCAAACTGTGTAATATAGTGGGTGGAAGCAATCCCACGGATGGTATGACGCAGGATCTGATCAAGTTGGAAAACTGGTCCACGACATGGCAGCTGGGCTTCAACGCTAAGAAGTGTAAAGTCATGCATCTCGGCAGCAGAAATCCATGCAGAACATACATACACCTTGAATGGAGAAACACTAGCTAGGACTTCAGAAGAACGGGACTTGGGAGTGATCATCAGTGCAGACATGAAGGCTGCCAAAAAGTGGAGAAGGCCTCATCCAAGGCAAGGCAAATGATGGGATGTATCAATAGAAGCTTCGTCAGCCACAAACCTGAAGTCATAATGCCACTGTATAGAACCATGGTGAGACCTCATCTGGAGTGCAATTCTGGAGGCCACATTACCGTAAAGATGTGCTTCGAGCTGAGTCGGTCCAGCGAATGGCCACTAGGAAGGTCTCTGGACTCAAGGGTCTCTCATACAAGGAAAGACTGGGCAAGTTGCAGCTCTACTCTCTAGAGGAGCGCAGGGAAAGGGGTAACATGATTGAGACTTTTAAGTACGTCACAGGTCATGTCGAGGTGGAAAACGATATATTCCTTCCCAAGGGACCCTCAGTCACAAGGGGGCACCCGCTCAAACTCAGAGGAGGGAAATTTAGTGGTGACATCAGGAAGTATTTCTTCACAGAAAGAGTGGTAGATCACTGGAACAAACTTCCGGTGCAGGTAATCAAGGCCACAAGCATGCTCGACTTTAAGAATAAATGGGACATCCACGTGGGATCCCTACGTGGGTCGAGCAGCACTCAGACTTGATGGGGTGGGTCAGTAGAGTGGGCAGACTTGATGGGCTGTAGCCCTTTTCTGCCGTCACCTTTCTATGTTTCTATGTTTCTATCTGGAGCATGCAGAGGGCTTGGAGGGAAGGGGCTTTGAGGAAGAAACAGAAAAAGTATAAACATGTTTTCAAATAGACAATACCTTTTTCAATTGCTGTTCTTTGTAATTCTTTACAGTTCTAGCAGGCTCTGAAATCAGATTCTTGTAGTTTTCACAGATGTTGATCCGAGACTGGGTAACCTGCATTGTGCCTTCTAAGAATGATTTCCAAACAGCATATATGTGTCTAAAATCAAACATACATTTTATGAGAGAGAAAATAAAGCTTTACAGTGTGATCAGTCTTAAAAATTAATGTTTACAGCAAGACATAATTTCTTCTTCAAACTGACTTGAGATTTAAATCTTTGACTGACCAAAGCACAGTATCTAGCAGTGGGGTTTAGGTACAGCTGAAGAATAAGATGCATCCTGAAAATTATTACTTGGTTTAAAAGCAAGGCTTCAATGTCTTATGTTAAAGCATATAAGTATCGGCATCCAAAGCATACCAAATTCTAAACTGCCCTCAAAATGTTTGAAATGGAAGATTAGGGTCTTACCTTGCTAATCTTCTTTCTTGTAAACAGGAATATCAGTCTTGACCAACGGGTATTTACCCTCCTTTACTGTGAAGTCTGTAGAGAGCCCAATTTACATATTTTTATGTTCCTCCTCCTCTCATTCTGTGCTGTGCTGATTTCTTCAGTCTGTATCAAAGCAGTTAGTCATCCCTAGAGTGTGTACAAAGAGAAGAAACACAGGGATTCTCCCCGAGACAACACAAGTCTGTTCTGCTCAACAAAAAGCAGTATATAAACAGCGCTGATCTCCTGTATCTTGTTCACATTGTAACACCCTGTTTCTTATTCACATTGTAATATACTGTATCTTACTCTTATTGTAATTATCTTCCTGTAAGCAGCTCTGAACTCTTGTACCTTGTTCTGAACCCTTCGTTCTGTAACATGACCCAAATCACTTCGCCTCATATTGCTAACTCCTGTATTCTAATAGCCTGTATATTCTTGCAAGCTACCCAACCAGTTGTATCTTTACAGCCATATCTTTTTGCAAACTGCCCCATACTGATTTACCCTGTTTCAATCCAATGTATCTTAGATATCCTGTTCCAAAGCCAATGTATCTTAGATTCCTGGTCCCAAAGCTGGTATCTTATATCTTGTTCTAAACACATGTATCTTGTTGTAAACACCTGTTCTCCTGCTATAAACTCTGCATGACTCTCATTGTAAACCGCTTTGAACTTAGGGTATAGCGGTATATAAGAAATAAAATTATTATTATTATTTGCAATGCCCAAGAGATGAAATGAACCCTCTGTACAACCTGCATTAACAATTTGAAAATTACATAATTTGCAAGTTTGATGCTACTGCAATAAAATTTCTTTTCCTCCCTGACCCTAAGGTCCAGTGAAAGAAAACAAGAAGTATGACCTTCCAGTCATGTCTGAGACAGAAAGTAGGCTAATGAACTGACAGGGCGGGAATCAAGAAAGAAGATTAGCAAGGTAAGAACCTAATCTTTCCTTCTTGTGCAACTGGACTGATAGTCTTGACTACAGGGATGTATCAGAGCAATCTCCGGTTTCTAGGTTAACAGATGAGCCTACTGCCAGCATGGTGGACCCAAAAGCGATGTCCAGTCTGGCTGCCATATCCACCTGTAAGTGAATGTGTAGAGATTGGATCAAATGGCCACCTTACAAATTTCTGCAGGAGAGACTCCTCTTAGACTCTGCCCAAGATGACGTGACACTGCGCGTGTAATGCGCCTTCACTGCTACTGGAAAGTACTTTCTACTCCCAATGTAGGCAGAAGATATGGCCATCCTAATCTACCTGGATATGGCTGATCTCTCCTGATGTGCTTCATTCATAAACACGAAAAGGTGATCAGACAGCCAAACTCATTGGTCACCTCCAAGTAACGAATCAAAATGTCACACATCCAGAATTTTCAACAGACCCATCTGTTTTCTTCACTCCCAAGGGAGTGAAAGCTGGGAGTCGCACCTCCTGGTTCATGTGAAAACTGGACACGACTTTCGGTAGGATGGAAGGAACTGTTCAGACCGAGACACTAGCCTCTAAAATATAGTTTAACTTTCAGCTAGGGCAGGGATCTCAAAGTTCCTCCTTGAGGGCCGCAATCCAGTCGGGTTTTCAGGATTTCCCCAATGAATATGCATTGAAAGCAGTGCAAGCACATAGATCTCATGCATATTCATTGGGGAAATCCTGAAAACCCAACTGGATTGTGGCCCTCAAAGAGGGACTTTGAGATCCCTGAGCTAGGGCATGGTGCAGGCACCTCTTTATGGCATCTTGAAGTCACAGGGGGTGCGCGCCATATATCATGGAAAAAAAGGCAGAGATTACCTTATTTCAACAAAAAAGAGAAATAGAATACAAAGAGAAACAGGTTAAACTAGTTAAATGTACTGAAAGCACAGCAGATCTAGCCTTTATAGCATAAAAAGTACTGCAGAAGAATGCTATAAAGGCTAGATCTGTCCTGCTTTCAGTACATTTAACTACTTTAAACTGCTTGTTTGTGTATTATTTTTGTTGAAAGAAGACAATCTCTGAAGGTTAGATCTGCTCTGCTTTCAGTACTTTTTATGCTTGCACTGTGACCTGGCTGAAAGTTAAACTGTATAGCCCTCACCCTCTATGATATCGAGACGCCGTGAACGCCATAAGGAAACTTAAAATGCCAGTCCAGTTAGAAGTCTTTGTTAAAGAGAAACCTTTGCTGAAAGTTTAATTTCTATTATTGATTTTTTTTTTATTTTTGGAGGATGATATATTAATTATAAATGCCATTTGCCTGTCCTTAGATGGTAGATTGATGGATTTTATTTTTTTCTTTCTTTTTTAAAAATGATACTGGCGACCATGATAATGTGGACTAGGACATGGTTGACTAATTGCCTATGTTTTAATGTTCTCTATATTGAGTTTGCTGTGGTCATTCATGAATATTTGTTATTAATACATTGTAACGAATAATCAAATAAAGAATTTAAAAAAAAAAAAAAAAGGAAACTTAAAATGTAAATGTAGCAACACACCTACACCAATGCCCTAGATCAGTGGTTCCCAACCCTTTCCTGGAATTGGGTTTTCAGGTAGCCCTAATGAATATGCATGGAGCAGATTTGCATGCCTGGCATCTCCATTAAATGCAGATCTCTCTCATGCATATTCATTATGGCTATCCTGAAAACAAGACTGGCCTGATGGTCCTCCAGGACAGGGTTGGAACCACTGTCCTAGATGATGTTGTGAACATGAAATTAAAGCACTGAACTATAAAAGTATCCTGTAAGTTGCAAAAGTAGCAAACCTAAAGTAGCAAATCTTTCAAATCTTGGCAAAATTAAAGTGTTTTCTGTGCAAAAGTTGACATAAAAGTAGAATGGAAGCACAGCACTTTTAAAAATGTTTTCTGTGCAAAAGGAATTGAACTGTAAAAGTATTAAGTATACTGTAAGTTGCCGAACTGCTAAAGTATTCTGTAAATGTAGCAAATTTTGGCATTAAAACATAGTAAATGCATTGCAAAATTAAAGCATTTTCAGTCGACATAAAAGTAGAAAAAAGTCGCTGCACAGAAAAACAAACTGAAAGTGGGATAGTGGTGAAATTTTCTATGTAACAGCCGACACAAAAATAGAAAAAAAAAGCTGCTGTTTGCAAAAATAGCAAATCTACATCTTTGCTAAAGTTTTTTCTGTGCAACACGCTGAACTGTAAAAGTATTCTGTAAGTTGCAAAAGTGGCAAATCTCGGTGTTGAAACACAGCAAATGCATAGCAAATCTTTGCAAAATTAAAGTGTTGGTGAAATTTTCTGTGCAACAGCTAACCAACATAAAAGTAGAAAAAAGTCACCATGCTGAAAAGCAAAATTAAAGTGGGACGGTGTTGGAAAGCCAGCAATGAAATGTCCTGCGATGAAAAAGCCGTGCTGAACTGGCAGCAGCTTATTCTGACAACCCCCTCTCCCTCAGCCCCGAAGAAGCATCAAACGATCTGGACAACCCCACCCATCCCCGTTTACCGAGGCATTAGTGGCAGCCTGAACAGAAGAAGTGCCATAAATAGGCTGTTTCCGGTCAGCTCCGACAGGGCCTTTCTTCTGCCGCATTGACATGACGTGAATCTCTAGTTTAAAGCTAAACTACTCTTTCCAAAAATAGGAGGACTAGGGGGGCATGCAATGAAGCAAAGCTGCACTAAATTTAAAACAAACTGGAGAAAATATTTTTTCACTCAACATGTAATTAAATTCTGGAATTCGTTGTCAGGCAATGTGGTAATAGCTATTAGCTTAGAAGGATTTTTAAAACATATAGATAATTTCCTAAAAGAAAAGACCATAAGCCATTATTAAGATGGACTTGGAAAAATCCACTGCTTGTTTCTAGAATAAGCAGCAAAAAAATCTCTCTTACTCTTCTGGAACCTTGCCATGTTCTTGTGGCCACTGTTGAAAACAGGATACTGGGCTTGATGAAACTTCAATCTGTGGTAGTATGGCAATGCTTATGTTTTTCTCCTCCCTCCCCCAAAAGCAAGCTTAACATCTGGGATGAGACTGGGGAAGATTATGAATTTCAGGGAGCAGGGCTTGATGTTAGGGAAAAGACCAGAAATGCTAGGGATTGTGCAGCCACAGCTCTTCACTTGTCAAAAGCTATGTTAACAAATTGTCAATAACCTTACTGTCTCCTCTTGAGGTGGTAATATGTTCAGCTGAACTATTGGCAGTCATGACAGCTA
This sequence comes from Geotrypetes seraphini, assembly GCF_902459505.1. Classification (NCBI taxonomy): domain Eukaryota; kingdom Metazoa; phylum Chordata; class Amphibia; order Gymnophiona; family Dermophiidae; genus Geotrypetes; species Geotrypetes seraphini. The sequence continues at coordinate 12,371,240 of NC_047089.1, read as the reverse complement.
GCACATGGTACTGATCAGTCACACCTCCACCCACCAACGTCACGCCCAGATCCCACAAAGTCCTGAATTAGGAAGCTAACATGGGAAGGCCCCTTTTAACACAGATTGTGGCATACACCCACACTACTGTCTATCACACTGAAAAGCCTGCACTAGCTGTTTTAACACAGCTTAGTAAAAAGGATGTATCCCACTGAGGTTTAAGCTTCATTATGAAAAAGTTGTATTAGGCCTCACATGCATAAAAACAAGCAAGATTGCGCAAATATGGGTTTACCTTCTATATAAGCAGCACCAACTGCATTGAGATGAATTCTGAGTTGGTCTATAAACCTGACTCAGAGATGTAGAGCAGGGGTGCCCACACTTTTTGGGCTTGCGAGCTACTTTTAAAATGACCAAGTCAAAATGATCTACCAACAATAAAATAAAAAACCCCACAAAGCACACCGTACGCAGAGAAAATGTTAATTATTATTCCTATTCTGGGGTTTTTTCAAAGAGGTCAAGGCAGATGACTCTATGCATTGTCACCTCAGTAACAACCATACAAAAATAAACAAATATACCCCCCTCCCTTTTTACTAAACCACAATAGCAGATTTTAGCGCAGGGAGCTACGCTGAATGCCCAGCGCTGCTCTCAACGCTCATAGGCTCCCTGCGCTAAAAACCACTATTGCAGTTTAGTAAAAGGGGGCCATAGTGCAAAATATAGACAGCAGATATAAATTCCGATATATTTTGATCACTAAATTTAAAATAAAATCATTTTTCCTACCTTTGTTGTCTGGTGATTTTATGAGTCTCTGGTTGCACTTTCTTCTTCTGACTGTGCATCCAGTCTTTCTTCCCTGCTTTCAGCCTGAATGCTTCCTCTCCTCCAGACCTCATTCCCTCCCCCAACTTTTTCTTCCTCTCTCCCTGCCTCTCTTTCTTTTTTTCTCTCTTCATGCCCCCTTTCTTTCTTTCTTCATGCCCTCCCCCAAGCCACTGCCGCCATCAGGGAACAGGCCCCCAAGCCACCGCCGCCATCGGGGAACAGGCCCCAAAGCCGCCGCTGCCCCAAGCTCTCCCTGCATCGGGCCGACCAGCATTCCTCTCCCCGACGTCAATTCTGCCGTCGGAGAGAAAGTTCTGGCCCAGCCAGGCAGCGATTGGCTGGCCTGAACTTCCTCTCCGACAGCAGAATTGACGTCGGGGACAAGAAGGCTGATCGGCCCGGTAGATTGCCAAGGCAAAGTGAGTCTATCACGAAGCCCGGGATGGGCTCCATGATCGACTCACTTTGCCTTGGTGATCTATCGGTCGATCGCGATCGACCTATTGGGCACCTCTGATGTAGAGGGTATTCAATCAGGGACAATAGGAAGTTCTAGGGTTTTTCCTTTACACCAGAGGTTAAACCTCTATTTAAAAGCATACTTAAAACCCTCCTTTTCAAGAGCTATATCCATCCAATACAGGGAAAAATGTGTCAACCAATGATACTAAAAACACACTTGATGCTTTCTAGTGGAGTTTTTCCTAGAAGTCAGAAGAACAGAAGGTCCAAGAAATAAACACTATTGCCTTCAACATTCAGGATGTGAGGTCTGAGCATATGATTGCAACAGAATTGAGTTCCCTGATTCTGCATGATGTGCTGGAGAATTCCTCAATCCTAATTTCCTGATGGATAATTCTCAAAAGAGTAGTAACTAAGCCCATCTAGGCCAGTAAGGAACTACTGTACTGGGATCATAGACCCCAGTCTCTTCCAAGTTTTAGCACACAGTCTGCCACAAGAGGAACTAGAAACTATGCATAAAGCCAGCCCTGTTTCCCAATCAAGGCAGAAAGCATCTGAGGCTAGTTTGCCATATGCCCCTACCTTCAAACAGAACTCAGGAAATTCCCAGAGGAGATCCATTTGCATCTACTGTAGGTGTCCCACACACATTCACAAAATATCGTGTTTACTACGTCTCTCTAGAAACTATTCTATTCATGTAGTAGAAGGATCTGTCATAATGTTGCCATTCCATAGAAACATAGAAACATAGAAGATGACGGCAGAAAAGAGCTACAGCCCATCAAGTCTGCCCACTCTGCTTACCCACCCCCTGTCTATGCCCTAATGACCCAATTTCCTTATCTTGACCCTCGTAGGGATCCCACATGGGTATCCCATTTATTCTTAAAGTCTGGCACGCTGTCTGCCTCGATCACCTGCACTGGAAGCTTGTTCCAATGATCAACCATTCTCTCTGTGAAGAAATACTTTCTGGTGTCGCCATGAAATTTTCCGCCCCTGAGTTTGAGCGGGTGCCCTCTTGTGGCCGAGGGTCCCTTGAGAAAGAAAATATCATCTTCCACTTCGAGAGTGTAGAGCTGCAATTTGTTCAGTCTCTCTTCGTACGAGAGACCCTTGAGCCCTGAGATCATTCCATGCAAGGTATTCTGTCTCTGATTCATCTCAAGCAAATGGCCTAGTTCCACATCCTATTTCACAATATACAAACTATAATCTATTTCCTTGCTGCTTGTTCATGTAGGACATATCTACCTGATTGTCCAACAAATCATCATAAATCAGACAAGTGATCTCTAAAAGCATTTGGAGCATTCCATATCACCCTTAGCTTTAAGGAAATTTATCTGATGCAGTCTTTTTTTGAGCAGATCAAAAGCCCCGATATGAAGCCTTCTATATGAGTCCTTGTGTCTGTGTCTATATATGGAGGACAATTTGAGTTGGGAGAAATTAGGGAGAAGATTATTTTGCCATGTTTGAATGGATCTGCAACATTCCAAAGTTGAACACCAGTATCATATCTTTGTAAACTATCCTTTTCCAAAGAGCTGGTCTTAAAAGCACCCGCTTTCTTCTTTACCTGCAGGAGAAAGTAAACTCTGCATACAGGAAAAACAGACTCAGTAAGGACCTTCAATATAGATATGACAAATTTCTCATACACATCAAGAGCTGAAACTGCTGACATACATGGAAAATTAATGTATCTAAGATTCCTTCATCTGTTAACAGTATCCAAACCTTCTAATTTCTTTTATACAATAGTCACGTCCTTCATTACTGATATTTCCTTCTGGGTTAAATCCTCCAATTTTCTACTTCTGAAATTTGTTTTTTCATATCATATCAGCCAATATAAAGTCTTGATGTTGCATTATTACCTCCATCTTTAGTATAACAATTTCCATTTGGCCCAAAAGAGACTTTTCTAAATGCTGAGTACCTTACATAAGAACTGCCATACTGAGCCAGATCCAAGGTCCATCAAGCCCAGTATCCTATCTCCAGCAGTGGCCAACCCAGGTCACATGTACTTGGCAAGATCCCAGAGAGTAAAAAGAAAAATTATGTTCTTACCTGTTAATTTTCTTTCCTTTAGACACAGCAGATGAATCCAGAGACCAATGGGATAGCACACATCTACCACCAGGTGGAGACAGAAAGTTTCAAATTCAAGTTTATTTAAAAAATTTTTAGACCGCTTATTCGAGTTTCTAAGTGGTTGACAATGTAAAATTACATAAAAACGAGTTATAAAATAACAATAAAACACGAAAATGGGGAATACAGACTAACGTCCTAACATACAGACCGCTTTGATCAAAAACATACGAAATGAAACAATAGGATAGTGGGAGAGAACTACAATTGATATAGGAAAGGTGAAACATTAAAGGATAAAACAATAGGTTAGGATAGAAATAACAATTGATTCAAATTTTAAAAAAAATTAAAAAAAAAAAAGTTTTTTAAACTTTGCCCTTAAAAGGACAGTTATTAACCAAAGGCGTCTTGGAACAAAAATGTCTTTAGTTTTGATTTAAATTGTTTTATATCGGATTCATAGCACAGGTGGTTAGGCAGCGAATTCTATAGAGTGGGAGCAATGACCGCAAAGTTATTGGAACGCAGTGTATTTATCAATTTTAAAGAGGGTATGACTAAAAGATTCTGAGAAGTTGAGCAGAGAGATCTTGATGTATTATGCGGAATTAGAAGTCTGTTAATAAAATCCGGTTGATTATTTATTTTTGTTGTAAATGTTAAAAGTAGAATTTTATAGCTAATTCTATGTTCCACTGGTAACCAGTGAGCATGGAACAGAAGGGGAGAGACGTGATCGTATTTTTTTGCGCCGCAGATGATCTTGATAGCCGTACTGATTAACAGGTGGTCCTATTGGCTGGCACGCTTCCTGTATCTCCAGTATCGCTCCTTGCCCAAGAATCCGGAACCAGTAATAGTCACAGCATGTAAAAAACTTCTTTCCCATAACAAATTTCAAAGATAATAATACAGAACACAACCACCAACCATAAGAAAACTTCCGCAATCTCGACACATAAACCGACAGAAGCAACTAGAAAGGATGGGGCTCTGGATTCATCTGCTGCGTCTAAAAGGAAAGAAAATTAACAGGTAAAAGAACATAATTTTTCCTTCCTTAGCAACAGCAGCAGATGAATCCAGACACAAATGGGATATAGCAAAGCAATCCTCAATTTGGGTGGGAAGCAAACACCGCCTCCGCAACAACCGAAGCACGAACGCAGCCTCCGCAAGCGCCCCCACATCCAACCGATAAGACCGAGATAAAGTATTCGTGGAAGACCAATTAGCTACTTGACAAAATCCCTGGACCGAGTCCAAGAAGTAGCCATCGCTCTGGCTGAATGACCAAAAAGCCCATCCGCCAATTGCTTTCCTGTCATCAAGTAAGCACAGCGAGACACAGTGACACCAAGCAGAAAGAATGTCCACCTGGACCTTATGAGCGAAGGAGGCATTGGTCACTGCCCAGTTGTTTGTTTTGTTTTTTAATGTATTTGCGACCCTTGAAGAATACAAAGAGGTGATCTAAACGACTAAAAGTCATGAGAAACCAACAGTGAAGAAAAGCTCGCCTCCCTATTTCCTCTTCTCAAGAAGAAGAAAGGAAAAGTGAGAACGGCATAAAATAAAGGATGACCCCACTATAGAAAGAAAGGGTGGCACTTTCCGAACTGACACCCCAGAATTTGAAACTCAGAAATAAGAATCCCCGCAGTATATGGTCGGCAACTCAGAAAACCGCCAAGCCGAAGCCAAGGTCACAGGAAACCCTGTGCACAAAGTCCTCAGCCTTAGAGTCTCAAAAGACCAGAGTGAAGTGGAACCTTCTGTAAACTGCGAAGAAGTACCTTAAGACTACACTCCAGACAGGGCTGCTTAAGAGGCGAATGAATATACTTTGCTCCTTTAAGGAATTGCACCTCATGAAGCCGAGAAGTAAGCGAATAGCAAGATACCTAGCTTTTGTAACAAGCTAAGATTGCCACTTGAAGCTGAAGGGAAGCGAACACTAAGCCCTTGGCAGTACGCCTCAGCCAAAAATGAAAGAACATAAAACATAGAAGCCTGGAAGAGTACCAATGTTGCGAAGTACCCAAGAAAGGTAAAGCTTCCAAACAGTAGCACAAGCCACAGGTGTATCACCTGGAGAAGAGAAGAAATAATCTGCTTCGTATATCCTTTACAAGACACCCATGACATTTCAAAAGCTAGGTTGCAATACTAAAGTAGTACGAATATCCTTGTCGATCAGACCTTAGGTGAGGAAATCCGGAGATGCCAGGAATCTCATCAGAATGGCCGTCAAAAGACTCATCAGATCCACATAGCAAGCTTGAAAGCGAACTTGATATGGCAAATCCATTCAAACCTCTGCCAGGGGAAAACACTGAAAAAAGATAAACCAGAGGTGAGAAAGAAGCAAAGCTGCTACCCCCTCTGACTGAGACTCCCTGCGTCTGTTGAAGAAACTAGGAATCTCTAAATTCCGAGACAAGATTTAGGAGAACTAAACTTCATACAAAGATCTGGAACGCCTGAGCGAATAGTTCCCAAATTCCAGGATGTAGAAGATCTCACTACCACTACCATATATTATCTCGAAAGTGCTGAAAAGCGTACGCAGCGCTGTACACTTCAACAGATGAGAGGTGGGCCCTGCTCAAATTCAGTTGGAGAGAAAGGCTATCTAAACTCATTCCCTGGCCAGGAAAATGATGCGCTGACAGAAGAGGAAGATGAGATACCATCCCTTGAAGTAGAACCAGAACTTCACTCGCCAACTGAGTACATCACGTACTTCCCTGGCTGTAGAGAAACACCACCATAATACACTGTCCTAAAAGACCTTTAACTTCATTCAGGAAGAAAGGTATGCAACTCCTGAAAAGGGAGCTAGACCATGCTTCAGTCTAGAAGAATGAACGAGCACTGAGTCTCCTGTTAATACCAGACTCCTTGCGCCGAAAACAGAAGGCACTGAGCCCCCCCCAACTCGACAGGCTGGGATAT